>NC_140674.1:1362857-2044285 GCF_054131305.1 Coturnix japonica | reverse complement strand
TCCTGAGGTGTCACTGCTCTGCAGGCAAGAACAGAGCAAGAAACGGCCCAGAAGAAGCCTTACAGCAGTGGTTAGAGCAGTGAGAGCACTGCAAGCCTTACAGGCATGCTTTGAGCTCAACAGCGATGGGCTCAGATAACAAGGAATGGTACCGTTGATCCCCCATGCTGTGATACACGTGTAGTGTTTTCCTCAGACAGAAATACTAGAAATGCTTCAGACACAACATTTCTCCATTAGCATTTTGTTTTCTTTCGTTTTGTTGTCAGAAAAAGGAAAGAACAGTAGACTCCCAATCTCTCTCCTGTTCATAATGATACCATCCCATGTAACTAAAGGTACTTGTTAGCTTCCAGCTTGGCATTTTCCACCACATCTTCTAGAGAAGAAAAAACATCCAGACCGTAGAAGTACTGAATTGTGAGCGCTCCTCCAGCACACCCAGAAGGCTGTTCTCTTTTGTGTTTAAACCAGCACAGTAAGTAATGCAGACAGGAAGCATAGAGAGTAACTGCTTACTGCTGAGCAAAGGCAAGAAAGGTCAAATGTTTATTTCCTATGTTGCTCCTATGCTTGCAGTGCCCAGAATCTTTTTAATTATATTTCATGGTACTCTGAACGTGCACAAGGACGTAACCTCTACTCACAGCTCACTTAAACTCTTGGTAATGAGAGAGCATTCCTACCCAGGACCTCTGCTGATCAGCTGAAGAATTTCACAAAAAACACAAAAAAGCACTTCTTATTTCTCCGGCAGAAACACTCATCCAGTTTATAGAGAACTGTGAAGAAAAGCTGTTTTCTGGGGGTAGTGGTTTAAGCCTGTATGCATGCAACATCTGAAGTACAAAAACACAATCCCACCAGCAAGGCACATTTGCTGTAAGCGTTACGATAGCGCTGGAAACTCCCAAGCACACCGTGCCAAACACCAAAGGAACACATAACAAAAACATCAGCCTCCTCCAAAGCTTCTCCTCTCCAAATATGTAATCTTCTCCCTCTTAGACATCAACAATAAATGGGTGATTAAATAAAGAGATCTTTGAAGATTTCACTTAACTTGTCCCCCTCAATGAAAATTTCCAGCAAGCAGACTGCAATGCACCTGTAAGTACACAGCTACAGCAAACGCCCCATGCATGTTCTGCATCAATCTTCCACCCAGGAGATCTGCTGAGGGATGAATTTTGGGGGGAAAAGCACAGCAGAACTTCTTAACCATTCCTGGGGCTGAGAAAAACCCAAGGATGGGTGCTTTGCAGGACGGCCCACTGGCTGCCTTTGCTTTGCTCACTCCACAGCGGTGGACACTGCCTCATGCTGCCTCCATGCCGCAAAGCAGAGCCTTTGTGGCAGAGATATGTAAGGGAATGAGAACATCCAGGTTGCTCCCGAACCCTTAATTCAGCTCCCTGATGTGTGTGCATTGTGATACAATCTTTAATTAGCCGACGAGGAAATTAATAATTATGTACTGAGTGCAGGATTTGGCTGCTGTACAGTAAATAATGCAGCGTGCTACAAAACAACTGCTGATGATTCAGCAGGCACCATCTATCATATGCCCTGCAAGAAGCCAGGGGACTGGGAAAAAAGGAGCCTAGGATCACATCATTGAAGAGGGAGCATCGCTGCACAGCAGCACCAGAGCAGGAGGCGCAGGCTGAGGCTGCACAAAAAATCTGTTCAGTCTTTCACCTCGTGGAGTTTTTAGATGGATTTTGCAAACAGGGATCTTACAGCAAACCAGGACAAACTGGAGGCTTCTGCCCTCAGATGTCACCAGTGCAGCAAAGAGCAGATCATCGCTGTGTGTTATTCTATGCAGGGAGGACAGGCTGCATGGGACATGTGCATGTGTAAATGCATTACTCCTGACCCACAACAGCCCTGTCCGGGCTGGCAGCTCCTGTCTCTGCCCCCTGCCAGCCCAGGCAGACCAGCTGCAGACCTGGGGAGAGCTGCTGGCAGTGATCACCAGCTGGGAGCTCATGGTCCCCGGCTGGTACAGGCAGCATGTGGTGGGACTGGGAAGCCACTGTTCACAACCTGCTGCCGCCCAAACCCGCATGCTGCCCTATAATACTTCTGTTGGCATTTGTGAGTCCTAGAGGACTTTTGTTCATTTTTAGCAACAATAAAGCAGAGGTTGCATTTCACAAGCAAATCGGATCACCGCTGGCTCCAGGAGAGGAGGAACCTGGGGCTGCCTGTACTGAAGAGCAGAGGTGGTCTCCCCATGTTGCCTACTAATGCATTACTTGCAAAACATCACCAGGAACAAAGTCAAAGCTTCAGTATTCAGAGCAAAACTGTTTTGCTTTATATCCAACTTCCACTTCATTCAGAGCTTCATTTCTGCTTAAAAACAGCTGCTATGCAGCATCCACATTCAGCTAGAAACCCATGGCACTCTCAAGCCATGTGAACAAACTGTTTACCTCTCAGCATACAAGTATACTATCGTATTCAGCTCCTCTGTAGAATACAGCCCTTACCTTTGCATAAGAATGAAAATCCAAGCAAATTTCATGACTCTCTTTACGATGGTTTTCCCTATTAATTTTGTTTCAGGGTATCATCTGGCAGCCCTTACATGCTGATCCAGGGAAAGAGATTAAAGCTGTTGTTATAAGCAGCAGGTGTAGCAATCAATGCCAAAATGTACGCATCCCTCTTGGAGATGTAGTTACAACAAGCAGAGACAACATTTCCTGCACTGCATGCGAAAACAAAATGAGGTGATTGATAAAAATGTGCTTCTGAGGAAGAAAAAGAATCCTTATTTCTTTTTCCTGCTAACCTGGCTAATTTCAGGAAACACAAGAAATGGAACCAAAAAGCTCTGGCACAGCCTGGAAGGGAAGTGAGGCACTGGAAAAAGCCTGGCACCCATTACAGCATTCAAACTGCTGGACTGAAGGAAGGAAATTAAGAACAGAAGAGAGGGGAGAGGGGATGTGTTTGTGAGCAGCCACAGCAGATGCAGAGGTGAAATGTTTGTCAGTGAAGGCATCTAGTCTCTTTTTACCCCACAGTGGGGTTACCTTCCACTCTCGCTGCGTATAAATCAGTTCTCAGCCCAGTTTCTGTAAGCACAGAGCACCTTCAAGCTTCCACTAGTACTGCTGTTAGCCATGCTGATCCCTAAAAGTCAGCCCAACACCCCTGATCACACAGCATGCCACGTGCCACAAAGCTCTGCTGCATTCTTGCACCAATTTGTACAGGTTGGCTGCAGACTTCCCACAGGGCTTTGATCACTGCGTCCACTATGGAAGGGGCCTCACACAGAGCTCACTCCCACCAGAGGCCAAAGGAGCCTTCAGAGCCAGTGCCTGTTTCTTCCTAGAGTGAAGGCGCTGAGAACAAATGCATGGAAATATGATGAGCTCTTGTAAGAGATGGGGTGACTAGAAGTGTTTTGCTCTCTTACAAGAAGAAGATAATGACACTTAATGGACTAGAAGGACTGCTGGTACTCCAGAACCTTATCAGAAGTCATGAGGCTCGGGCTCTGTTCCCATCTCTGGTACAAACCTATTGCACGATGTACATTCTCCACGGTCCATTCACCTAAATCTGAATTATTATTATTATTTTTTAAAGTCATTGGCACAGATGTTGAGCCTTACAGCAACAAGAAGCTTCTTGGCTGTATCAAAGTGTCAGTAACTTCTAAGGCAGAATCAACAATTTGCTGCAAACATTTCTGGTTAAGAGAGAACAAAGTACTTCTATCAGCTCAAATGAGAACAGATATCTCGAAGCACTGAAAACAGCAGAGCCTCCTGTGTCCGGACATGCCACATATTTCAGGATCACAGTTTCAAGCTTATTGTGTGTGCTGATGTGTAAGTTGGGACAGCACCTCGCCTCTGCAGCACTTGGTGCACTCACTGTACCAGCAACAGAGAAGTGCATCACGTCAAGCTGTGGGGAATTACCCTCAGCACCAGCCTACCCGGGCCACCCCCAGCCGCTGTGGGACACCACCTGATAGTGAAGGCAGCAGCCAGCACGCACCATAAATGTTTGGCTGACTGACTGCTAACTGGGTGAAATCAGAGGTTTTCAGAGAGATTCATCCATCGATTCATCAATGGTGAAACAAACTCCGCCAATGATTTTTCTGGAATTCTACCAGGTCATCACTAATTTCTCACAAAACACGTCAGTGTCATCCTGTATCTTGGAAGAGCAGGTGCTTTCCTTCATGTCCCCCCAGGGATGTGCATTTCCCTGTTTTCAGTGCAGCGGCAGCTTTCTCTGGTGTGCGACAAATACTGTGACAGCTGTTGAAACTGAGATGCCTGATCTACTTTTCTACTCTCTGACTCATGCAGGGATGAAAACGGCTCTTTGCTTTGTGGTGTGCATGTCGCTGCAGCAGGCAGCCCAGTGCTGCGCTCCTGTCCCAGCCAGCACCACTGGCTCGTGTTGTTCTTATCCTTTTTTAAAGGAAAATACCGTGCCTGTGCCATCTGTTGAGCAAAGTGCTGCACGTATATTGCAATATGCCCTGCAGCACACGACAGAGCCTTGCAGATTAGATGAGAAGTGGCTGTAAGGGGAGAGAAAAGCCCAGGTGCTGGAGCTGTTACAGGTGAGCCTAAGTGTTTGCCTCCCCAAGGCACTGAGCTGTCAGGATTAATCTTGCTGAGCCCAGGAATGAGCCTTGATAGACACCGCGCCCCATTCCAGCAAACCATAAATACACAATGGGAGGCTGAGCACCACACATGAAAGCATCTTCCTTCTGCAGGCATGATGGCAGGACTACCACCCATCCTGCCCTGTGCTACGGCTTTCTTAAGGTGGCTCCTTGATGGAAATAAAGGAGGACTTAAATGTGGGCACCTTCTGCCTTCCTCCTAGGGAGGCAGCCAAGGGAACCCTCTATCCATTCCTCCATCCTTGACCCACCTAGGGACCCCGCCAGGTCAGGGGATATTCACTTTGCTTTCTACCTCCTTCTACCTCCTCCCCAAACCAACTCCAAGGGCAGGAAGTTCAGGGGAGCCAAAGGGATCGCCTTGTGCAGTCCTTTGTCCAAGCTCTTTTGGTGAGTCCTGCAGTGAAAGCTGGGGAGAACTAGGCTTCTGCAGACTGATGTTGCCCAAGCACCACGCAGCAGTGGGAACAGAACAGCTATTGGTGCTCTGAGCTGGGCAGCTGTAGCAAACCCTGCACCCCAGGCTGTCAGCAAAATTCAGTGCTGAGCACGTACACAGCAGAGGTGAAGACTGACTGCTGGCTCAGATGTTCAGCCACGAGGACAACAGCAGGCTGATGCAAGGCCTGTGTTTGGAACAACCCCTGGCACGTCAGCAAATATTGCTGAGCTGCTGCCCATGGGAATGTCCAGCCACTTCCAGTCTGCTGGGGATGTGGGTGTTGGCTGTCCTGCACAGCTGAGCCCATGCACACAAACCACAAAGGCAAGGCCTTGGCATGGGAGAACTACCACAAAAAGAGCAATTAGGGCTCTCCCAAGAAGAGCAGTCCGGCTAATTAGGGGCTTACAGGTCAGAAGAAATGGATCTGAGTCCCAGTTGTGGTTCCAGGGTGCAGTCGGTGCTGCTGTCAGGGGTGAGGGGGATGTGGGTGGCTCCTCTGGCGTCAAATGCCATGCCAGGCTGTGATGGAGGTGCAGAAAACACTCTGTGGAGTTACCTGATGCAAGCACTGCGGGTCCCTGTGGTCCAGCTGTGCACTGCTTCCATTGATTGTCACCCATTTCTTGCACAGAGCATTCCTGCAGCTCTTGGATCTTTTAGTGTGAGAGACATCAAATTTGGATGCCTTTACAATTTTGGGCTGGCGAGGTTTGGTTCTCATCATGTGAGTAAAACAGGCACCACATTCAGACTCTGGTCTGGATTCTGCAGTGCCACTTTAGCAGCCAGCAGCAGGAGTGAGCTACATAATCTCCTGGCCACTACTCTCAAGCACTCCCAGCAGCGATAAATAAATTTACCTTCCAAACTCTAGCAAAGACACTCTTTAGCTCTCAAGCTATGTTAATTAGCTGCACAGCCTGCGCTTCAATACAGGCAATTTGCAGCTACCAGCCTTCGAAATGATGGAAGTTTCTGTGTGATATCAGCTTTCCGACGGACACCTGCCTGCATTTTAATTCGTGACTGAACACTACAGCTTAGAAATCCCAGAGTTTGTGACAGCTTTTAGACACACAGGGAGTGCTACACCCACCAAAATGAGGAAGAAAAGATTGGCACAGTATCACAATGTAATTAAAAAGTAACTAAAGTGGGGGAAAATGGAGAGGACAGACAGGCGAGGACCTTGTCCCAACAAGAGAACCTTCACGGGTGGCAGAGGAACAACCCTGTTTCTTTCAGCCTGCAGCCCCTGCGTCACAGGAAAAAAAGCTAATTTTCCTATGCAAGTTCCCCCAAATGCTCTTGATGTTTGTAACTCACTCTGGGCACAACACAAGATGTGATGGCATTAGAGAGATGAGCTCCATCTCTGCAGCCAGCAGAGGGGGCCTGGTTCAGCTCTCAGCCGCCTCCTGAAATCCCTGACAGAGCAAAGTTGCTTGCCCAAGTATCTTGCTTATCACATTATATCACACATTGAAAGTTCCCAACATTGGGACTGACAGGGCTACGAAATATTTCCCAAACTCTGCCCAAACCCAACCGCAGCCCCCAGCTGAGCCCCAGGACATCAGCACCAACAGAGCAGCCGCACACCTCGCCCTGCCAATGCAGTGCACTGCTCAGACCTCCACACTTGCCCTAGCACTTGCTTATAGAAAGCATATGCCTTCAATGCCTCGGATCTGTGGGTTTTTTCTACTTCTTCTTCTTCTTCTTTTTTTTTTTTTTTTTTTCTTTTCTTTCCTTATTATATTAAAAACAATTGGCTGTAGAGCAAAGCAGCGCTTTCAACTAAAAGGTTAACAGCAAGCCAATGACTGTATGCAGAGCTCAAATTGGATGCCCCAGATCCTGCTAACCAAACTGAAGCAAAACAACGCTCTGGTAAGCAGACAAGCAAAACTGTAGGCTGTTAAACTTTAAATTTAGCTCTGGCAGATCCCGGGGGAAGGGCATCCCAGCAGGCAACTGCCCTCTGCTATGGAGGGAAAGCCATCAAACTGCAGAACCCTCTTCCACACAGATCTGTTTTACATGCATGCCTGTACATATCATCTGCATTTCATGTGTACCATTTCTCTAAAAGTACCTTGTAAGAGATAAAGGAGATCTCGCTCTCAGACACAAAGAGACTGTCCCAAAAGCAGCCAAAACTACAGATGATAATTGTGCAACAAACACACAGCTCTGAAAATAGGCCCACTGCTAACCTGGAGCTTTGCAGATCCCCACCAGCAGGACAAATTACCTTCTGAAGCCAAATGTTGAACACCAGTGCTAAGAACACTACTTCAGAAGCATATTGCTGTGGGCTTGATATTTTTACACTGGAGCTTCAGAGCAATCTGCGAGTGGATATTATTGCCATGATCAGCAGTGAGATTACAAAAGTAAGATTTGCTCTGGTGAATCTGAAGAAGATAGACAGCTCCAGGCCTACAGCTCAGTGTGCCACACCTAAATAAATAATTAGACTTCTAGGATGCAAATACTACAAGGAGGGGTGGACATCCCCATCCAGGGGCCAGTTTGGTTTGGCCAAGTCCTTCTGCAGCCAAACCAAATTGCAAACAAAGACAAGCCATGCACTGACACCTCTGCAATCTCAAAAGCTGCGCTCTCCCCTAAAAGGCCAAACATGGACACGGAGAAAGTGGAATGGAAAAACCCTTTCTAGAGTGCAACCCACAAGCACTGTGATATTAAAATCAGACCTAGGAATAAATCAAAAACAAAGGCAATGAAAAGTCTCACTTGGCCACAGAAGCTGCTGATAAGGAGATGCAACAAAACCTAGCATGTAGTGCCTAGAAAGTCTACTTCTAGTCTAGAAAGAACTTGTGAGTTAAAATAAATCCTCTACAGAAGAGGACTACAGCACTACCCACAAAATGTCTCAGCTAAGTGTAAGGTTAACATCAACTGAAAAATAGGTGGTTTCTACTATTTTGCTGCAGCAGTTACTGTGATTTCATTGACCTGTCGGCAGAACTACCTTAATTTTAAACCAGTTATACAGGAGCTAAAGAAAACCAAGCAAAAAACCACGTGTAGGTAAACTCCTGCTTGAAACAAAAACACAACATGATGAATGCTTTTAAAAAAACGGTGTCTTGCATAAATCATAAGCTCTATATTGACTGCAAGCATAGTTAATCAAACTGAAAAAGGTATAATGGGAGCAGGAAACATCTTCCTGGCCTTGAGGGCTCAAGTGAGGTTATTTCCACTGCAAAACACTAATGATCTGTGCATTACGGTCTGTTACAGCAATGCTTTACTTATTGAACACTTACATTGTTTGATGCTGTAAAAAACAACAAAAACAACAAACATGGCTGCGCACCACAGGAATTAATGGCTGTTTTTCAAACATACTATTAATAAGGAAAGCCCTCACAGCTCTAATCGGCGTTCAACATAAGCATCCCTCCCTGAGATGCTTCTTTTTGCATACCATTATTCTTTTGCTGTTATTACTATTGATCCACCAAAGCATTACACTGAAGTTAAACCAGTCTTTCACTAGATAATATAACCCTCAAAGCTTTCCATCAAGACTTACACCCTCTTTCACAAGACAGGTACAAGCCTGTTCTTTTGAGTATTTGGGGCAAAAATAAAGAGCAGATGATCCAGCCAAAATTCACAAGAGGCAGAGAATGGAGAGGGCGCTGAAGCTGGTGGACTTTCTGTATTAGCCTCTGTGAGAGGCCAGAGGGGCAAGTGTGCTCAGCAGCAGTTCTCATTCAGCAAACAGCCTGAGCAACCAGCATTGGAAGGCTCTTTTGAAAATCTTGGCTATCACTTTTAAAGGTGAAAATCAATTAATTTTGAGCTTTTAAAAGAACACCTTTGCTGTGGTCAATCCTAGCCACACAGCTACAATGCATTTTGCAGAGATGCACTGTCTTTTCTTTCTATTCAGTGCAAAAGCACTTAATCTTGGTTATCAGCTCCCTGAAGGTCAGGTTTGTTTCTTTAGATCTATTATGTACTGTTTGAAATTTCCAGTCCCACCTATCTGGCTATTACAGCTTCTTCTCAATTCCTATTCTTCTCATGGTAACTCCATATGATGACTGCTAATAAAGTTAGGAGGACCGTGATTTTAAATGCCTGACCTTCTTCAAAATCTGATAATGGATACAGTCTCTGAATCATAGGTCATCTCAATTTTGCTAATAAACCATTTATTTCCAGAGGCTTCCAAGGCCTTGAGGCTTTCTGTGCACTACAAAATGTATTCTTCAGGGAACAATAAAAGTAAGAGAGCTATCCTTGGCCATTGCTTAGCACACTACAAGGGATGCTGTGCTTTGGAGAGCATGCCTGCCTACCACTGCTTAAGTGCAATGGCCTCTAAGTTCTTTGCTCCCATATACCATTTTCATATATGCTTGTGCAAAACTTAAAGGTATAAACATCTAACAGGAACTGAACCTTAACTGAAATATAAATGGAGAAAACAAGAACAATCCAAACCTCCTTATACATAATCCAGTCACCTTTACTGTAGTCTTCTGCTTCTCATGCCAAGTCTTACATCAGTACCTCCAATGTTATGCTGTTGTGTGGTAAGACCAGATTACATTATGCTTGTAAAAGCTGCATCTGTGCCAAAGGACACAATTTGATGGCACAAGTGCCTGCCAGCCTCCTGCAATGGCCTCACTGAAACAGAGCTCTCAAAACGACTCGTCCTTTCAAAAACAGTCTGTGGTACAATTGCTATTGAAGGTCAACAGTTTGGACAAACTACTGAATGAGATGCAGAGAAATTCATATCCATCATGAATACTGCAGTGACTGGGACCTGAGCAGGAGGTGAACAGAGCAGTTTCACTTACTGTCAAAGCTTTTGTACTGCGCCGTTAGGATGGTCTGCACAGAGCGGCCGGCCTCTTTCATCATGGCTTCAAATTCACTTCGGCTTTTGTTTGCAAAGTTCTCCTCCATCTCACTGGTGCAGCAGGTGTAGCCTTGCGGACAGATTCGCAGGTGCTCCCCTAAAGTGAGAGAACACATAGTTGAGTGGCCAGCTCTGGATTTCATCCCAGATGACCTCAGCATAAAAACATTCCGACTCCCTGATAACCTGGCCTGCATTATGCATCAACTCATTAATTGCAGTTATCCTGCATTACTATAGCAGTTGGTCTGAATGCAGGTAGAAATCTTCTCATTCTGGACTGTGAGGGAAGGAAAAGTGAAGGCAATAAAATCCATGCGGCGGGCAAGGAAAATAGAAATACAAGTAACTCCCACCCCGTCTGCATAAGGGTATAAGGAACTATATAGCAATATAACTACAAGGAACTAGAAAACTATAAGGAAGGACAGGAAAGGTAAAGTGACATGGATGTTAAATTGAAATACTCTTCAGAACAGAAGTTCCTTCTGACCCTCCTCAATCTCTTTATTCTGGAAAAGCAACCATTTGCATAGGCAGACCCAGCAACACTCTGAAAACAATTGCTGAAGTTCTTGAGAGTCCTCACAAACAAAGAGACATTCACCTGAAAACACACCTAACACTTCTCCTTGTCCAGCAACAAGTGTGCATTTGAACAAAATCAAACACCACGGTTATTTCTTTCAAAGAATAATAATAATAAAACAAACAAGCCCTTGTTTCAAGTCCACATTGCAATGAACCAACTGCAAAGAACATAGATTTATTGGGACTGCTGATTTTGCTGGCAGTTTTACAGGACTGCTGTCTTAATGTCATAGCTTAAACGAATGTTTAAAATTACATTTTATCTTATGTGCATCAACAGCTGAACCTGCACAGTCCCAGAGTTTCCCCACTGAAGACCTGAGTTATTTCTAGCCCAGAGCCCTTAGCAAATGCATGTCTCAGATTAAAGGGTCTTTAACATTGGCCATGTGTCCTCCCCTTGTCAAAGCCATGTAATTAGCAGCCCAGAAGCCATTCTGACAGGAGAGCTGATGTGTTTGAGGCAGAAACCGTTCAGGAGCTTGCATTGGCTGGCACTGGGTTCCCTGGCAGACAGCTCCAGAACAACGTGCAAGCATGTGAGTTGAGCCTGCTCGGGAACACTCAGGCTCCAGAGGAACAGGAGCACAACAGGACCTGCTGGGCTGCACTGTCTGCAGGTCTGACTGGCTGCAGGCCCAGTGCCAGTGCTGCTGCTCCATATGGGTCAAGCAGTCCGTAGCTTAAAACCCAAACTTCTCTCACAGCTCCAGTCTTCAAATTGTGGCCTGCTGCTGGCCAGCATGGTACAGAGGCACCCAGTGTGCATTAGATGCCTCAGCTCACACCAGCCCATCAAGTCTGGAACTGCAGGGAGCAAACAATGGGCTCCAGAAACAAAGGGAGAAGACAGGAGGCCAGGAGCCTGGGGCAGGTCTGCAGCCTGCGGCCTCATGCCTGGGAGCTGCAGCCTGGGCAGAACCATGCCTGCCCTGGAGGCAGGGCCCCAAGAGGGCTCTGTGCTGCACCCTACACGCCCACCAACAAGGAGGAGCAGCATGATTTTGAGGTCTGCTAATTACAGTGTGACGTGATTACAGTGTCACATGAGCAGACAAAATCCTTCATGCTCCCACCCCAGCCTGAAGCGCCGGGTGTGTTCCAGCAGTGGCAGCCGTCCAGCACTGCTCCGCTAACACAGCATCACACAGCCTGCAGCCAATGGAGAGCAGAGAAAGTGGGGGGAAAGACAGAAAGGGAAGAGGCAAACTCAGCTAAAACTGCTTAATTTTACACAACTTATGGAATCAAACTGATATTTAAATTAAATAAATAAATAAAAGATTAAATTCAGAGCAGCCTTAATTCCTTTTGATGCAACATTTATATTAGCTTTCTACAGGAGGTGTTTGTAGGGTACTCGGCACCACAGCATTTTATCTCAGTGGGGAGCTAAGTTTTCCTCATTTCTCTTTGTATGCCTGCCTTGGTGTGTACAAAAAAAGCCTTACAGCTCTGCTTCTCTTGCTTTGCTTTTTAACCCAACCCACCCTGGATTTGCTCCTATTATTTCAACATTTCTTTAAATTGATTTCAAAACAAACATACTCTAGAATGTATTTTTGTTTTCCCTGTATTTCAAAGTTCATTTGTTTGCTAACTCAACATTATGTCATTGCTGACAGTGCACTATAAATACCTCTGGGTTCACTTGGCTGAAGATGATCTGTAGATATCTATGGAGAGCTGGAGATGTTCTGCAGGCAGTGAATCTGCAAGACACAGTGCACTCTTCCTCTCTTCCTTTCTTGAGGACAAGAAAATATCACACTGTCTGGCTACAGGCCTTGATTGTCCTTCAGATACCTTCTCAGCTGGCATTGTCAGCAGAACACTTTGTCTATCATATTCATGACTCTGTTTGAGAGTGCCAACTATCAAATCACTTCACCACTTGTGCCAGGGCCCACAGGAAGAGCCCTGCTGCACACACCACTGACTTAGTGGAGCTCAGCCCCAGGCAGGCTGCCCTGCAGGGAGAAGAGCAGGCCCAGGGGTCTAAAGGCAACACTGAGAGCTCTCAGCTCAAGTTAGCCATGGAAACAGTGCTATTTCTATATCTATATCTACATGATGCAGGGAATGGTATTTATCACAATTTTTGCAGAAGGTTGGGGGTTATTTGGATGTATTGAGAGTATCTAAATGCAAATTATTACAAAAATAAATTCCGGAAGGAATAATTTATTCCAGGCTGCAATAAATTAATTGTGACTCTTCCCTCTTATTTGTAATTTTCATCCCACCCAATTCTCCAAACTGCTCCAGAAACTCTTCTCTTGCTCCTAGACCCAAACCGACCCCTACTGCTCCATTGCCAAGCTTCTTCCCAGCCCCTCTGCACCAAGCATCTGTGTAAGGTAGACAGGGAGCAGCTGCTCTCACAGCAACTGCCAGCATCAGACTGAACTGAAAGTCATGTTGCTCCATTAAGGGGAGCACAACTCAGGAAGTCTCCTGCACTGCAAAGGCTGGTGTCAGCTCAGCACTGTGCAGCCCGTTTCCTTGCTGTGCAGTTACCTGTGGGCAAAATAGGAGATATATCTTCTAGTTGTGTGCTAAGAGTATTGGTCTGTTTGGCTTCACGTTGCACGTGGAGTCATGGCAGGCCCAAATATGAAGAGCTGCATAGGAAACCTTCCAAATCTGATTAAAAGGCACAGAGCCATGTTCCTCCCTGCTCTGAGCAACAGCAGTGGACAAGGATGTGCCACTTTCATGTTTTACCACCTGATGGTTGACCAGACAGCCTGTGCTACCCGAGATGAACTCATGTTTTTGTGCCAGATAAAGAAAACATCGGTGATAACAACAGCAAACCGTGCCTTAAGACAACACCACAGCAAAACATGAATGCATGTTCACACAGCCCATCATTCCAGCCAGGATTATACCCAACAAGTGAAAATGCAAGGACAGATAATCTGTAAGATTTGCTCACTCCACTCTTTACCTTTCAACTCCTACCAAGACTTAATAAACTATCAAAACACTGTTAACCAAATAAGACAGCTCAATCTGGCTGCTGCAGGGAATTGGCTCCGTACCAGGTCAGCGCTGCTCCATAACTGCATTACAATGAAGCTCTGACACAGTGAAGAGATGCTGGTATTTCTGAGGAATACTACAGCTGGCACCCTCAAGCAAAAGACCCCAGGCAGGCAGAGGCCCACTCTGTCTTGCAGCTGTTCAGGCCAGGAGTGTGGCTTTCAGGGAGAGAAGGGATGTGTGTGTGTGTGTGTAAGGCTGGATGGGAATTTCCTCCTATCTGCTCCGTTAGTGCATTTAAATTGCTAAGACTCCAAGCTGTCAGCTCAGTGTCACGCTCACACACTGCAAGCGTGGTATCAATTTGTTTAATCCTAGACCCCGATGTCAGAAGAATTTATAAGGCAGGCAAACACGAGCAAAAAAAAGTTAATTAACAGAGAAGAAAGAGCCACCTACATGTCCTGGACAAATATTAAGTGCAGAGTAGATAAGAACGCCTTCAGAAATGACAGTTTGAGAATCCTAATGTCATCAGTGCATGTTTCTGTGGCAAACTGCCCAAAGGAAGGGAACAGAGAAAATGTCACAAGCGCTGACAACAGACGTGATTCTTCCTGAAGCGCTCTGCACGAAAGCAGTTTACCCACTCACTGCTCCTTTGGGGTTGGGGAGTGTCACTCTGAATGAACAAACTGCTCCCGGTTTCTCATTCGGGGCCTGGACGTGCCCTTCGCCGCAGGCGCTTGGCTCTCCCTCTCAATCACAGCCGTGCACACGCAGCACAAATCAGTGCAGGGTGCAGCAAGCCAAGTCTGTGTTTAAGGACAAAGTAGGAAAGGCCTTATAATTTGCAGTAGAAAATATCTTTTTTGGTGGTTGGATAGAGGAATGAAAGAATTTGGCTCTAGGGCCAAATCCACGTATACCACAAGTGAGGACCTCCACATCGCAGCTCCGATAGAGCACACCACAACCCGGTGCTCCCTGAGCCTCACCCTGGCCCTGGAGCTGGCACGGAGCTGCCTGGCTGCAGGACGAGCTGATCCGCCCCGAGAGGCTTCATCAGGGGAGCCACCCCACGGCCTGCAATTAGCATTCTCCAAATAAATCAGCCTTGAAAGAAGCTTTCAGTTCAGATCAGAGCAGTTGCGGGGATTGAGGAGGAATGCACAGGGAGCCGACTGTTGCGCTCTTTCCCTTTCTCTGAAAAGCAGGAAACCCTTTAAAAGAATCTCAGACAAGGGAAGAATTATCCTGTCTCTTTGCATAACGCTTGTGGGGACGAACTGAAGTTGTTTGTCATAATCCATCACTGACAGCCCCTTTCAGAGCAGTCCTGAGCACATCAGCTTCTTGCCAGATGTTCTGCTTTATTTCTTTTTTTTTTCTTCTTTGAACAAAGGGCCTTTTTATTCTCAGTTTTCTGCAAACTAAAATAAGATCAAACTGGAAACCTATTGCTCTTATCAGATGTAGTTTCATTCGTAACAACATAGATATGTTAGTACATAAAAGGCAAAGCAATTCATTAACTGATGTTTTTCAGTTTCCTCCCAGATGTTCTGCTAGCTTTTCTCCCAGTTTGCTGCAGGAGGGAGCAGTCCAGAAGAGCAATCTAAAAGGCACTGAACTAAGACTAAAGATGCAGTTCTTTAAGAGGCGATAGCTTTCGGCTTATTCCCGAGTAACCAAAAAACCCAAATCCAGCAGCAACAGCTTTCAGGCATTATAATCCAGGACAGGAACTTGAGAAGGGTTTTGGTCCAAAAAGGAAGGGTCTTTTTATTAAATTATCAGGGTCACTCTGTCTGCTGGTAGGAACGAAAATGACTCCCTAGTGTGCAAAAAAACTTGCCTTTAAATAGTTATTAAACAAATGGAACTGTCAGATCTAAGCCTAATTTAGCTCGAATGAATTTGCAAAAACAAAATGCCTATGCCCAAAACCTGAAGAAATTAGGTTTAATGGCAGTCAACCTTGAATTCCATAAATATGTTGCTTTTTCATTAAAAGGTGTGTGTAATGAATTGTCTGAACCACACAAATTCAAAACCATCCTTTTCAGATCACCGTGAAAATCTGAGTGTTCCTATGCAGCTGTCGGCTTATGTCCGGAGTGCTTATCTTTGCTCTGCATGTCAATGGGGTGCAGGAAGGTGCTGGGTTGCAGGGGCAGTTCTGTTTGCTGTGGGTTTTTTCACGTTGCAACTAAAAGCTTTGTCAGGTCTAGAAACACTCAGTTTATCACCAGGTATTGCTTCATGTCCCAAAGGTTTTGATGGGCAGCAAAACAGCAGAGGCCTTTCCTACAGCTTAAGCCACTATGACAGGAAATGTGAGCTACAGGGTCATCTCGTGGGAACATGAATTGCAGACTTCAGGCTGGACAAAAATCACACAGCTGATGCAGAACGTAGAAGAATGAGTCTGAAGCCTGCAGAAGTCTCTGGTTGCTGCATGCAAGAGATCTGCAGCAGAAGGAATTCAATATGCTGCCTTCCACCCCTGCACGGGTGAAGCCTGTGCCATCGCTCCCCCTTTTGTGCCTCCATCTGATCCTCCCAGCTACCAAGACACAGTAGATAACCCCAATGAGCTCCTCATCTATCCTCAGAGCTCACACAGGGCTATCAAGAGCTGAGGGCCCAGTTTTGGTCCCACTGCCATGTTGTGAGCAGCCTTCAGCAACAGCCACATCATCCCCTGCCACCAGGGTGAAATGGGCTCAGCACTGCTACTCCAACACCCTGCTTGATCTCAAAGCAGCTCATCCAAAATTCTACCAGAGAAATTTATTTTGGGCGACTCCTGTTTGGAAACTTAATGGAAGTGTAGTCGTTCCTGAGCATCAGGAACAGATGACTAAGAAATGTTGCCAGAATCTGTCTTTCAGCAAGATTAGTGTTGGGTTTGTGTGGTATCCTATTTATAACCCTGACAAACAGCTCACCCAATCATTTCATACTTAATCATAGCTGTCTGCCTGGCTCCCTTCAGAGAAACGCTTTTCAAAAAGTATCTGCCAACAACATAGGAACAAAAGGAAGCAAACCACAGTAAAAATAAAACTCGCTTCCCAAACCAGCCAACAGCACAGGCTCACAAGCAGTACAGAAACCAGGTCCTGGTAAACCACGAGGCATTATTATAGTGTCATGATTCGTGGTACTGCACAGCTACAGTTAGTCAGCGTTTCCACTGTAAACCTCTATTTTCAGGGAGGTTTGCAGCTCAGCTGCAAGAAATTAGTCCATGATGAAACTTGGCAGTAGAAATTGTAGAGTAAGGGTTTTTATTTTTCTTAACCAGTTAGAAATAAAAGAATCAGTGAATCACCAAGGTTGGAAAAGACCTCTAAGACCATCCAGTCTAACCATCCACGTACCTACCACCAGGACTTCACCACTAAACCACATCCCTTAGTACCACATCTACACATTTCTTGAGCACCTCCAGGGACGATGTTCCTGGGCAGCCCATTCCAGCACTGACTTCTCTTTCAGAAAAGTATTTTATCCTCATATCCAATCTGAACCTCCCCTGCTGCAACTGGAGGCCATTCCCTCTTCTCCTATCACTGTTACAGGGAGCAGAGGCCAACCCCCACCTCGCCACAACCTCCTTCCCTTCTTTCAGGCAGTTGTAGAGAACAAAAAGGTTCCCCCTGAGCCTCCTCTACTCCAGCCTGACCCATCCCAGTTTCCTTGGCTGTTGTTTCCCCATCTCCAACCCCTCCCCCCTTATTTCTGAGGCCGTAACAGTAGTCATAAAAAAAAGCCAAAACAACAAAGAATGATTCCAGGTGCTTCTTGGTGGTTGGTTTCTGCGTGTCTCTCTTTGTGGTTAATGGGACCAAAACATAAATTTAGCTGGGATGTTCAGCTACAGAAGTTTTAAGAGTTTGAAGTTACGATTCCCACTGTTAGAGCTCAATTTTCCATCAGACACATTGGTGTTCATATCCATGGAGTTGATTGCTATGCGCTAAGGTGCCCTTACCCTCAGAGTAAACTGCCTATTTATCTAGTGCCAAAGATGGGTTTACACTTGATGGGATAGAGCTGTTGATTTACATGTCTTTCTATCTTTCTTTGAAACACCCTTTTCCAGGGATTATCAGAGATTGCTTCCTGCTCTCACCTCCAAAACTTGCCCTACCCCTGCTGCTCCCCACACAGCCAGCTCCCAGCAGGGCTCCCAGTGGCACATACGTAGGCATGTCTGCAACCCCTGTGGAAGAAGTGTGGTGCAGTGAAAGGAGCAATATCCCAGTGGGGACAATATTAAACAGCACCTTTTGCAATGTTTTCACCCGCACTGAAATACTGACTGCTGTTTGCATGTCAGAAAAACACTTTTTGCCAAGTAGGTCTGGGCTCTGCCTCCTAAGAATACAGTATTCAAGGTGGTAGTCAGGAATTAATAGATAAATGAACTCGGTAAGATTACTCATGTGCCTTCAATCATTTACAGGACTGCCAGCCGGATCGCGGCTTCAGAAGACTGGATTGCAGCTCCCACTGCAGCCATTACCCTGACACAGCACATCCACAGAGGAACAGCTGATAGCAGAGCTGCAATGTCTCCACAGAGCGTGGATATGGTTAGGAATATCTCACAGAAACTGTCATTCATTCAGTACTCAGCAAAACATATGAGGAGGGGTGAAAGAAATGCTCTGCAATTTCAGGCATTTATAACCTGAAAGGGACCCATTCTTGACATTTTCATTCCTGGGTCTTTTTCACCTGAATGTCATTAAGAAATGGCAGATTCAGTTAGAATGCAGACGGTACCATTTTGTTTTCTTTAACCCTCTTCCCCAGAACACAAGCTTTTGATATTCTGCAGATACCTTGACAGAGTTTATGAGCCAGTCAGTAGAGGATACCACTTCTAAAAGATGTATTTAATTCTCTGACACTGTATATTCAAGAAGGTACATTATTCCCATTTGGGAAAATCTGTGTATTTTGTGCTTCAGGTCCCAGGAACTTAATGGGCTCAAAATCCAGGATCCTAGCAAAAGCCACAGCGCTCCTTCCAGTCCCATGTTTTCTGAGCTCCCTGATTCGCCTTGTTCTTGTATGACCACATTCTTGTGGATCACACCACAATGCCATCACCAATAAACCTGAAAGCAGGTTTATCAAAGCCACACATTCAGTTAAGCCAGTGCAAAATGTTTTTGGCACTCTTAAAGATGCAGTACACCATCTCCACATATTCACTAGCCTGGCCACTATTGCAATTAATGAGTGTAATTCAAAGGCACCTTCTCTTTTCACAAGATCTCAGAAGTGTAATCCCAGTTTGACCAGAAAATGGCAATACAGCTACCCTGCACTCAGTGTGTTTCTCAGCACTACACTGCAGCATTCCTTCTCTGGGCTTGTTTTGGAGCAACAAAACCAAATGTCTGCAGAGGAGCAAAGTCTCCAAGCAGCAGGCTGTGCTCTGCAGAGCACTCCTGTTTGTGCACGGATTGCCTGCCTCCCAGCAGCAAACTATGGCCTTTACTGGCTGGAGAGCAAATCAGGCAGGATTTGCTTCCCTGAGCACCCATGTAAGTAAACACTAGCAGTCCTCTTGGTTTGCTCTCAGTAAGCAAGTCATGTTCCAGCCTTCAGGCTTCCCCAGGGTGCCGCTAAGGGACTGCTCCTCTCCTACCACATGTGGTCGCACAGCTTGAATGCTAGTCATGGTGAGCTGCAGCAAACCCGGGAGGGGAAAATCCACATGAAACAGGTGCTGTCACTAGGGATGCTCAGAATCAGGCTGGGCAAACAGTTCTAAATATTCTCTGCTGAGCAGCTCTGCGTTTGCTGAGACACGTGGTCTCAGAGGACTCTCATTCTCCATTTCCCAAGATGTTATGACCTGTGCTGACTGTCGTGTATACTTACCCAGCACTAGAAATAAAGGGTGCAATAAGATCTGCACCTTTAATTGCATCCTCATTGCTTGTGACAGCTGGAAAAAGCCTTCATTAATTCACTTAACACACTGGTTTTGATCCAGTTCAAACACCAGTCATCAGCAGAACACAAACCTCCCATTCCTGTTTGTGATGTACATCACCCGGCCCCATTTGAGCAGCCAGAGGGCAGCAGGTGGCCCCCAGCTCGGGAGTACTCCTCCCATCCAGAGCTGTGCCTCCCTGCCCCAGTGCTGGGACATGAACATGTGTGAACTCCTCAGCTCTGTAAGACTATGCCTGGGACTTCCTGAAGCCCCTTCAGCGTACATTGCCATGGCCAGGCTTGTGGGGACACAGGGTAGACATCCCCACTTCCATCCCAGCATGAGCTCTCATCGACAACCAGTTGCTCCCCTGTTTCCTCACCTCCGCAGCTGCCACAGCTCAGGGTGCACAAACCATACAACCTACACTGTTAGCTGCCTTCCACTAGCGGAGACTTAGAGCTACTGACTTCCAAGGCAGCACCTGGCATGGGGAACAACTGGGAATGAATCAGGTCAACTTGCACAAGAGCTGCTGTTAAAAACCCCGTGCCTTTTCAATGTGAGTAAAGCACTCACTACAACTTCAGGCTGTTGCTCACCTAAAACCTGAAGCTCCTCCCATTTAAGCTGATGGTACAACTCCTCAAAGGTAGAGGGACTGGGCCCACAGTGCTTCGTAACTCTTTTTTGACCCACTGGTGAGGTCAACAGCAGGTTAGAAAAGGGAAAAGAGCCTTCACGTCCATCAACCCTTTTCTGAACAGCAGAGAAAGTTTGCAAAACCAAAGGGAGAGCCTTTTGTTCTGTGGTTTTAATAACAGCCATTGCACAGCAATTTGCCCTGGTGCCAGGAGTGTGAGCTAAGTGCCACGTTTCAGAAGCGAAGCCCTACAAACACTGATGGCCAAGCCCAACATGTCTTCCATGATGCACTTGGCATTCCCTATGTCAAACAGCTAACTCGCTCCTAGCTACAGCACCTGTAATATAAGAAACTGGGGAAGATGAGTTTCTGCCACAAGTCCTGGATGTATTTTGATTTCATATTTTCGCCTGCCAAAAGACAGGGCTCTCTAGATAGATTATAGATTATTTTCTCAGCCTGAAACATGATAGTTCAATAAAGTGATGCAAGGCTCACAAGAACAAGTTATCATATACCTCCTCAGGCAGTTCAAAGCTACCAAGATTTCACGTGAAAGCAAAAATAGTGAAAAACAAAACAAAACAACAGCTTCAGGGCAGGAAAATAATCTCACAGCCTTATCACTCCCTAACACTCATAGTTTTCAATGTGTCTCTTTTCCACAAAGCAAAGCAAAGACTAAGTCCAAAGATCTCTTGCCTGTCTGATCCCTGTGCTGCCAGCCCTGGCTCCCCTCTCTATACCCTTCAGATTAATCATTTCCCCAGCATCCTCTAAACAAGCCCTCTCTCTGCCCATGGCAGTGGGTTCAGTTCTGTTTTGAGCAGGAATTCTCTTTCTGCTCTGCTGTGTGGGGCTGAGAACGAATGCAAGCAGGGAGGTTTTGCTTTAGCAAGGCTTTAATGCCTAGCAATCCCATGGTTCATGCCATGCAGGAGGGGACCCCAAAGATCACAGTCCCTTCTGGCTTTGCCCTTAGCTTACCTCTGGGAAATCTCTGTATTACAGCACCTGCAGCATTCAGTCAGCATTGCCTCTTTCTTCTTTCTTTCCTTCTCTTACACTTCTTCCTCCACTTTCACCGACTCCAACTTCTCTGCATTCATCAGTCCCTTTTCGTCATCCCGCAAACACTCAGTGTGCAGTGTGGCACTTCTATTACCTGAATGCAACACTGAGGTCATTTGCTTACTAGGAAGAAGTAAAACCCATCAGCTGCACTGCTATGAATTCATTGTCTCTGTGAGGCAGGATGGAACCCCCTGCAGTGCCTCCCATTATAAGAAAACAAACTTCTTATAAGAAAGCTCTCAGCAACCCAGAAAAGAAACATCAAATGGGGCGGCCATAATGAAAGTGCATGTTGCACTGAGGTTTACAATTAAATGGTTCATAGCGGTACCCTGTGCTTATTTTCATACAAAAGGCAATGCAAAGGCATAAGTTCTCTCTTTTGAGCTGTGGCCTGAGGTGCCATCAGCCCCTGGCAGACTCAGGGCAGCCCCCAGAGTGAATGGCTGCCTGCTGGCACCTGACCACAGAGCATCTGCTTTGGGTGAGGTGAGTGATCCATCTTGGAGGCATGCAGGAAAATGACTGAAAAAAGACGCTTCAGGACTAGGATGAGAATAAAACACCTCGTCCTCTAAAACAGTTCACTCATGGAAATCCACCACCCATTTGGTCAGTGCATCAGCACAGCCATCCATCCACATGCAATGCGCTTCTGCACACACACCCATACCATCGCTTTATGCAGCAATTCCCCAGCAGAAACAAACCCAACAGTTCCCATTTGAATGCCAGCTTCCTTACGTGAGGGGGCTGTGGGTGGCGAAGCTGGAGCATACATACATAGCTCACTGCACTCATGACATAATGAAGAAAATATCTTCCCATAAGAGGAGTGAAAATATTACTTCCCTGAGGGGTGGGGGTATTAAATTACAAGCCTAGGCGGTTTGAGCAATGTCTGCAAGGTTTATTTTGATCCTTGCTTCCATACACATGCAAACCCCAACATCAGCTTTCCTTGGGAGCATTAAACATTACAGTGCAGTTTAAGAAAACAGATACTGCCAAAAGGCCATCAGAAAGATAAGAAAGAACCTGACTGTGCTACAGGCCATAATTGTTTCAGGATTTAGCCATCAAAAATACACTTTTTGTACCCTGCTATGGACAGGAGATAGCATCTATTTTATCACCATTGCTCAAGTCCTTCAGAGGCTGCTTAACAGCTCTATTCAGACCCAGAAAGCACACTGCTGGGCTGGCTGTCACTCCTGCTTGCGATCACTATTTGTTTCTGCATGGCAGAGGGTTGCTGTCAGCTAGGATGTATTTTTTCTTTATCTTAAGTGATGAAAATAAGGCTCTGGCCCTTAGCAGAGCTCACATCCTTCCTGTTCCCAATAGCACAGATACTGCTGCACTTTTGGTTCAGCTCCCTGACCAAGAGCCTCTGTGCCAGGAAGCAATCTGGTGTCTGCATCTCCCACTGGTTAGTGATCTATTTCCCCCACAGCCTAACACCCAATGCAAGCCTACTTCCAGAGTTTGGCCTTTGCAGCTCATGTGCTTATGTCTTTCAGCCTCTGTGGACATCGTTCAGTCAGATGAAGTGGAAATAATACCAGAGCTGAAGCCAGGCAAAGCTATTGTACTCAGACACCGGAGCCAGGGCAGCAACACAACCCAGCCAAGCCCAAGGATGAATGCAGGGACACTGCCTGGTCTCCCCTGCCTTGTCTGTTCTTTCTGCCTCTCCTGACGGTACTTCTATTCCTTAGGCACCCACACGGGCACTGCTGCAAGCCTGCACTGGGCTGGCCTGAAACATGTACTGAGGTCAGGGTAGGTAACAAGGGATATTTTCCTGTCAGCTCTATTACAAGCCCGAATGCTTATCTGTTAAAATAATTTGATCAATCTTTTCAAGTATGTCTTGTTACTTGGAGTGATGAACTTCAGGCATCTTAAAGAGGCCTTGTTTTTAGAAAGTGCTGAAACTTGCCTTCCAAAATTCAGAGCCTCCTTTGTTGCTTGGCATCTTCAGAAACCCAGTGGATACCAGTACCCATGAGCACACCTTCCTCGCTCACCCCAGGGTTCAGCAGTGAGCAGCCCTGCTGGGAAAGCAAGATGAAGTCCTTGAAGGAGGTACAAAGGCAGCAGGCTGGGTGTGAGGAGGCCAGAGGTGCTTACAGCCAGGCAGGCTGGCCATGGCTCCTCAGCACAGGCAGATCCACGCTGACGGGCAACAGCTTAGACTGCAGCTCACTGGTGAGCAGGGCTTTGAGCCCAGATGAATTCAGAACAGCAGATTTTGCTCAGAGATGGAAATCACTGTGTGAAGCCTTTTTGAAACACCGGGGAGCTAAGTGCTGTCTTTAAGGACAGCAGTAGGTTTATAAGGAATGCTGCTGAGCCCAAATCATGCAACTTGAGCTGCAGGATTAAAGGAAGCCATCATCCATTACATGGAGCCAAGCCCAGCAGACAAAAGCATATTTCCCCCTCGTCTGCTCTCCTCTCCCATGCCTCTAGATGGGCCCAGCCAAGCCAGCATCAGGCTGCCTGCAGAGCTGTGTGAGCAATGCTGCTGCTGGACTGCCAAGCACCCAGCCTTTGTCCTTGGCCTTCACTGAGACCTTGCCCTACCACACAGTGCTGCAGGGTCAACATGAATGTCTCCTGCTGCAAGGCTGGCTACCAGCCCTGCACAGAGCACTGCTCCTGGGCTGCTCTAGCTGAGCACTGTCTTGTCCCCAATTCTCTGTTCCTTGGGGTACCAAAAATCCTCAGCAGTTCTGGCTTCTACTGCCTGGGTCCAAATCCATCAATGCATTCTGCTACCTACCTGCCCACGTGTGCTCACTGCATGCAGAGAGCTGAGGTGCTTTGTGGGGTTTGGCCTCAGGGACCTGAGTGCAGCTCTCAAGGCAGCACCAAGTGGACAAAGTGAGCAAGCAGTCATAACCAGTGATGAGACGGAGCAAAATCTTGCCAGAGAAGCATCCCCAGCTTCACCAACCAACTTCCTTAATTCAGCTAAAATGGGTCTCCTTGTTCCAAGGAGTGCTTCACACAGATTTCTTGTAAGTTGTCAACTAAGTGTGAATGGCATGGGAAGGAAAGGTGCTAATTCTAGTTTTCTTAGATACTAATTTTATGCTGTTTAAAATATGTTAATAGATGATAGACTGATGCCACAAACAGGGATTACATCACATTGCAGAAAGTGCACAGGGTGTCCAGTGGCTGCCAACTGGACCTGGCTTGGTTAAAGAAACCATAAAGGCTACATTGTTGGTATTATAGAAGCAGGCTGTTTCTTGGGCTCAGCTTGTTTCTAAGGTATCATCTACCACCCGCAACAAAAGACACTATAGTTTCTTTCTGGAAAAGGAGAACCAGCCCACAGAAGGGCCAATCTGCTCTTCAGGAGCAGCTCTGAGAGCAGACGCCCACTTGGCCATAGGTTCATGAGTTCGGCATGCAGCACTGGATGCCAGTAAGTTTTTATCAGCGTTTTGTGCAGCTCAGGCTGTACAAAAACAATGAATTCACATGAGATCACTTAAATCAGTCAATGGACTTTAAATGGATTTGAAGCTTCAACAATTCAAGAGCAAGGACAACCTGCAGAAACCATAGAACCAAATGCAGCCCTTAATGCTGCCTCAAAACTCCTTCCCACATGTCAACAGTATCTACAATTCCTTTCTTATTTCCTGTCCAAGCCCTGGACAGCACTGGAAATATTTTGCTTGCAAGATCAGACAAAATCCCGTGCATTCATCCCAGCATGGGTACTGCAGATCAAATACACAACCCATTTCCAAAGCCATCACCTTCCCCTGCTTCTTTTCTGTGCCTCTTTTCACATATTATCGATGAGATTAAATCCTCTTCAGATGAGCTGCCCAGCAGCTTGCACACACTAAGAACCTTCTCAGAACACCTTTTCAACTCCCTGCAATGCCATGACAGAAGTTCAAAACCCAGCACTTCATCCCCCTTCCTTCAGCACGCAGCCGACTGCTGCACAATGGCACAGCCCTGTTCAGTTCTTGGGGAGCTAAGCCTGGATGCCTTCATGTTCCATCCAAGTCACTCAAGAAGCAACAAGAGAAACAGCCCTCCTGCCAAATTCCCAGTGCCCCAATGCCCCCCAGGGCACTGCAAAAGCTGTAACTTGCATTCTCCAGTTCCCAAGTGTTGAGTAGACTTCATACATGCTGAATGCATCCCTACACTGTCTTCCTAGCAAGGCAAGGCTAGACAAGGCCCTGGGCAACCTGATCCAACTGTGGTGCCCCTGTGCACTGCAGAGGAGTTGGGCTTGGTGGCTTTCAGAGGTCCCTTCCAACTCTAAGGATTCTATAATTCTGTGATTCCTCCACTGCTGTCCTCAGCAGCAGTTCTATCTGCAATGAATGTACTGTGGTCTGCAGCCTCACCTGGTCATGTTGCAGTGATCTGTTTCACAGGCATGGCGGCTCACAAGCAGCCTGGGGCTCAGCTCCCTCCCCACCACAGCTGGCCCCATGCATGCAGTGGGCTCAGGAAGAGAGCACATATGTGTCTACATGTGCTGACATTTGCACTCCCTCTCTGACCAATCAGCTTGCAAATTGCAGAGTCCTAGGAGTCAGCTCGAGATGTTTCTTCTCCTCCAGCACTCTCAACCTACTGCAGTTACTGACACAAAGGAATAAGTAAAACAAATACACAACGGGCTTAGTGCAGTTGCAGCACTTCTGGCTGACACTGGGTAAACTTGTATTGAAGATGCAAGAAGAAACAAACACATCTCACTCTCACAGCTGCCGAGGGCTTTGCACATAGTGCATCATCAGTAACATTTGCTTATTTTACCTTCTTGAAGCCTGAGTCTTAACACAGCTTACCTGGACATTTATATTGCGCACAGCTATTTTCAGACTGGAGATGCTTTTCAAGATCAGAAGATTCACTGAACTGCAACTTAAAATTATTATTATTTTTTAAACTATATGACATAAGAGCACCCTACAAAACACATGGGCAGTTACTCCGGGCCTACTGCAGAAAAATGGCTTCAGCTCCACCAAGGCTTCAGGACTGTGGCACTAAATGACCTCCATGAACCTGCCCAAAGGCCCAATTCTTCCAAGTTTTCCATCGGAAAAAGACCTTGTCAAAGAGCATTACAACACGACAGCAGAAAAGGCACAGCAGGTAAGCTGATCACACAAGCTTAGACACAGAAGGGTAAATGTTTCTGATTTAAAGTTAGTCCCATGAGTCCTACACCCACTGCTTTTTGCAAGTAGCAATTCTAACAGCGCAGCTTGAAATTGGTGTATATCCTGTAGTCTCCAAGCACTGATGGTGATGATGAATTCTTACAATGCTGCTGTTTCTTGTGAATTTATTGTTCCTCTTTCAACACAGCCCTTCCTGAAGGACCAAAAAGGACATGTCCCCACTAAACTGCAGGTTTTGTGTTCTGTTTATTACCCCCTGAACGACAATGACAGCTGATATATGATTATGGTTACTCCTGACCATTAAACACTTCACTGGAAACCATCAAATGCTTCATCATTTGGAAAACAACGTTTGAGAAGTGGATCTTTTTGGTTTTTGAAATTACTGGGTTACTTGCATTGTAACATGACACGCAGCATAGGGAAATGCCAAGATTTGCAATCCAGTGCAAAGGGAATGGCGTCTTCTTGCCTTCAGCAACTTCTGTGTCTGATATTTCTTCTTGGAAGACTTCGGTGTGCTTTGTGCAAGGCCTGATTCCTTTGCATGCACCTCCTAGCTAGAAGCAGCAGATCCATAGCTGGCACACTGCTGACACTATGGAAATCCCTCTTATTTCCAGAAAAGTCTGATCCCTGCCACAGACTCTCAGCTGGGCTCTGCTTTCTGCTCACTCTCAGCAAGCAGACTTTCAGGTTCTGGTTCCCATCACGACTTCCTGCCCCATGTCCACCTACTCCACAGCTGATGGACTGTTAAAGGGTACAAAGCACAGCTCCAGTATGCATCCACAACCCGCCTGCTCCAGGGACCTGCCAGGCTAGCCTAGTAGCCAACACATGAGTGTTCTGGATGAGAAGTAAGCTCAGCACAGAGTTAGTGGATATGGGAAATCTGGTCCCATTAGCAGTGTGTGCATTGTTGCTTTAAAAATCCAGTCCTTTTTGGATTTGATTGAGAAGATTTTTCTTTCTTTTTTCTTTTTTAGAATAACCACCAAGGATGGCCAGGTGAGTTGTGCTGGATGTCAGGCCAAAACCTAACCTTCACTTCCAGCAACACCCCCTTATTGATGGATGAAGTTCTGATACAAGGAATTGGCTGGTCTAAGCCAGAGCAATTCAGCTCATTAATGATCCTTATTACCAAGGAGCATGCATAAAGGCTGCTCTAACACACAGACTGCACTGCATCCTTTTCCACTGCCAGACTTCCATAGCAAGAGCTAACCCCAAGCAAATCTCCATGGAAAGAGCCATGGAAGAGCTTTTGATCTCCCTGTACTGACAGAAAAGGGACAGAGAAAAGATGGATTGGAGGGAGCTGGCTTCTGCCTGGCCCTTTCTTTCTCCAGTCTTTCTCCAGGGGAGGCTTGGGAATGGAAGTTATGGGGAAGAGCTTGCTCCTCACCAGCAACGATTTCACAGCTGCCAGAAGGCACCAGCCTAAGATGGGCTCTGACTGGATACTTGTGTCAACACACAGAAATGCCTTCTTAGCTCTGAAAAAAAGGCTTCCCACAGGGCAAAGAATTTACAGCCTTAACTGCACATGACAGGAGAAGAGCAGGTGAAGGTAGCTCTGCGTAGAAGGGCTACTGACTTGCTCAAGTGTATGCAGGAATTCTGCAGCAGAGCCAGAAACTGAACCTACTGCTCCTGCATCTTGTATCTGCCCTTTAACAGTCAGGCTGCTCTTTGCGGGTGCCTGTGCTATGACTGACAGGTGTGTAGTAAGAAGGACCATCTGCACAAGGCAGGAAAATTCAGCATATTCAACTCGAGAATCTCAGAGCTCTATCTTTATACAGAATTTTTGTGATAGAAAAAGGTTCCCTGAATGTCAGCATTTCCATATTATCACGTCTGTGATTGCCATGGCAGTGGGAATTCAAAGATTAAAAAAAAAAAAAAAAAAAAAAGCAATTTAAAGATTAAAAAACAGTTTAGAGTTGACAGTTGTGAGCAGTTTCAGTCTACTGAATCTCTCATCAGTTTACATTCATCAAGTGTTTTATTTTAAATACATCCAACAAAACCAGTTGCTCAGAAGGGAAGTGCCGTACCAAAGAGCGCATTTCTGCACATCCTCCAGTGGCACACCCAGCACAGGGAAAGGCCATCTCCTTTACGCAGCATTTACTACTCTACACTACAAGCCATAACCTGTGCTTTAGCTTTTCATCCACTGCACTCATCCAGGTGCAGTAGCCTTAGCAGATGCAAGGGCTACAAAAGCCAAATGCCAGCAAGCAGCAGCTGAGCTGAGCCCTGCTGGCAGCGCACACTTGTCTTGCAGGAGCTGAACACCCAGGACCAGCACAGAGGAGTACTCAAACTTTGAGTAAACTGACATCAGTGAAGGGGCAAGCACATGTCATTGAAAACGCCTGCCTACCTCCACTCTTTACTGCTATTTTGTGGATTCAACCCACAAGAGCCTCTCTTTTTCATCTGCCAGCTAACAAAAGAAAAAAGGCCAGGAATACAGCAAGGCAAGTAAAATGATTATAGTAGTTATGACAATAGCCGCCTTCATAAAACCATATAACAGTACTTCATGATAAGATAAAGAGCCAGAAATTTGAGAGCAGTGACAGATTGATACTGTCCCTTGTCCAAGGAAAACACTGATTCCTGATATGTGGCAAGAAGAGCTGAAAGTTTAGCTCTTGAGACAGAAATGATCCTGTACCTTCAATATGGCTCTCCGAGCACAAGACAAAGTATTTCCTTGTTTCACTCACACTGAACCGTCAACTAAATCGCAAACAAGACATAAGCAAAAGGCAGCCAGCACCAATATGCCTCATGAAATAGTCCTTCCTGAGCTGTACTTTGAGCTGTAAGATCGATACTGTTGCTTTGTAAGATGCTGTGTTTACCAGAAGCACTATCAATTCCTAGTTCTAAGATTTTTTAGGGCTTGCTCATACCTGAGACAAACTGCTTCTTACATGCTTTCCTATGTGCTTTTAGGCAATCTAGAATATTGGAGACGTGTTTCATTTGAGAAAATACCTGGCCATATTCTGAGGTTTTGTCTCAGCCTTTGACAGAGTTTACTTCTCAACTTCCAACCTTCATTTCAAGGAATAAAACAGAAATAAAAGCAAACACATACCACACCCTCGAGCTGTGCACTTTTAGCCTTTTGATGAGATGCCAAGAGAGAAATGGAATAGTTGTGAGGAGAAATCACTTTTGTCTGTTGCAGTATCCACAATGTTGACAAACAAACCCCGTGCCCACCAAATACACAAACCTTGCAGACTGTGAACTTCAGGGCTAAATCTCTGGAGGCTGGGAAATAAAGGATCTTTCATGGCTCATGTCAGCACTGAGACTTTACAGAAACTGCCACCTGTCTTGCGCATCTGCCTCGTACATTTGAGGAAACTTCAATGAAATTCAGCTGCTGCAATGAGAGAGGGAATCCACTTTTTGGATCTTGGCTCCAGCTTGTTTGAGTCATTCAGTTTTGGGAAGGAGATGGCAGATCCCATCATTGTTGAGCATATTTCAAAATAAGGGGAGCACAAATACCGTATAAGGCTGTTCCCTCCATTATAAAGTGGTATGTCGTATATCTACGCATATACAACACATTAATGAAAGACAATAGAAAGCTCACACTCCCAATATAAAAAAATACCATGAGACAGACGTTTATGGTTTTTAATTCAAGAGAGACCCGCTGCTGTGCCAATTCAAACTATCCAAAAAGCATACATTCCAGATTCAAAAGTGGTCAAATGAGGAGCAAATATCATAACTAGATGCCTAATGATCAGAAATGAAGAGGTACAGGTAAGGAGAAATTATAAGACAACAACGTAATTCACTGAATAAAAAAGGGGAAAATTGCTCACCATTTGCACCCCACCTGCCCTGAAATCCAATGGTGTTGTATCCCATTTTGTATGGGAGAATTTGCATAAAACATCAGTGAAGTCATACAAACCCCTGAGGTTTAATTTGATTCTTGTTTATCTTTTGATCATCACATCAAACAATTGTGCAGTATTTTCTACTCCCATCTCCCTCCCAGTTTCTAAATCTGCCTGAAATACCCGTCTGCCCTCTTACCAGAACAGTGCAGAGCCTTCTAGGTAATGCCATTAGATCTCAAGCACAACCTCTGCCCAACACCCAAGAGAGCACAGACCCAATGCCTGCAAGGTCTTCCAAAAAGCCAATTAAACAAGCCTGTTGGTTTCTGAGCCTAACTCATGAGCAGACAGACTATTGCTAAATGGAAAAAGGGGGAAGGCAGCAGTTCACACAGTAACTGCAAGAGGCTCCTACCATCTGCACCACTGGGACCTGTAGAGTAAGCATCTGTGAGCAGCCATCCCCACTGCCTGCAGGCAAATCGCTGCCGTGGAGTCCAATTCTGCCCACACTTCAGGTTGTAGCCAACATCATTTCAGTGGCTCCTTCAGAGCAGCAAGTCTCTGGCCTCTAAGCGCGAGCAGACATCCCAGTCTGCCATATGAGACAGGAGGCAGGTTCAGCAGGAAGCCATGCACAGCCCCTGAGGCCTGAGCTCCTTTTGGGAAAGGTAGCCAGCACAGCAGTACGATCACAGCTCATAGAAAGCAATGAGTCTGGCTCAGTGAGCATGTCCAGACATGCCTCACAGGTCATGAGAAATTTATGACAAAATCACAATAGAAGATTACATTTTGTAGCCCTGTAAACTGCACAGAGAAAACTAAGCTTTTCAAGGGATTCACAGAATCACACAATCATAGAATGGTTTGGGTTGGAGGGGACCTTTAAGATCACCTGGCTCCAATTCCCTGCTATAGGCAGGGTCACCTCCCTCTAGCCCAGGTTGCTCTCGGCCCCTTCCAGTCTGGCTTGGAGTGCTCCCAGGGAGGGGGCATCCACAGCCTCACTGGGCAGCCTGTTCCAGTGTCTCACAACCCTCACAGGAAAGAATGTCTTCCTAATATCTAGTTCCTAATATCTAGGATTCCTGGGGAAAAAAAGCCTGGAAAAAAAGGAGATGTGAGTGAGCAGAGACAGCTCTACCTCACTTGGGGCAGCAGGATATACACCTGGTCAGTCCTTACCACAGCCTGAGCTAAGCACTAGGGCACACCATGCTCCCATCAGCAGTTGCATTAAAGATGCAGTTTTCTGACATTCTCCCATCAGAAAAGATGATGAGAGTGGGGCTCAGGACACAGCCTGTGGCCTGCTGGCACACACAGGCCTGGAACCATAGCACTCCGTGTGAGCTGTGGGGAAGCCCAGCTACACAGAGGGATGTACAGCAGGCCAGGCCATGAGCCTGCTTCTGCTGATGCTGTACATGGGCCTCCTGCCCCTGGGTTGATCATGCTTTGTGGCACAGCACACGCAGACCCACCCTGGCTGGAGAGCAGCACAGCGATGCAGCGAGCAGAGTGCCCTGTGAGGCATGGAGCTGCCTGCTGTGATTTGTGCTGTACCAGGTCTGACAATGTATTACACCGATTTAGCTCTCACATGCTGAGGATGGGCTCATTTTAAGACATGCTTTGTTTCCTGTTTCATTCACTTCCTCCTTCTCATAATCTGGTATAAAATTCTGGGTTCTTTCAGCGCCTTCTGTAACTTGATATAAAAGAGAACAAAGAGCTCTCTGCGTATTTTACATTTGAGGATAATGGGGAAAAAATTCAACATTTTTATGACCAGAAGGGGGCCACTGGGTCATTTAATGTGACCACCTGTAAAGTGCTATTTCCCTCTGCTGAGCCCAGTAACTGCCTTCAACTCAATTAGAGTTTGAAGCACTGACAGTGCCGGTATTCCATATAAAGATCAAGCGCAATATAAGGCAACTTTAGAATAATAAAAAAGAAGTTGTGAAAGCCTCCTGCGTGTTCCCCACAGGAACTTAAAAATCCCTTAACAGTGCTTGCAGTGTTTTTTCGAGTCCCAGTCACAGCTTCTCTGCATAAAAGCAGGCATTCTTCATTGACCCAAATAAGCTCCTGTAATTGTTTAAACATATAGATAGATCACCCTCATGCAGCTCGCTGGTCCTGATATTTAAGGGATTTTCTTAGGTAAGTCACTTTTTAGACTTCTGTGCATAAACATTCACATCCTCTTATGTCCTTAATCAAAAGCTCAGAGAATTCACAAGCGCTGCAAATTGGATAAAGCGAAGAGTTATGCAGACAGAAGCAGAACTCCTATTTCTGCAATTAAATTTGGACGATGAACTCTCTGACGAGGCCACTTCTAACACCCCTGTATCAATCATTGTGATTGAGTTGCTATTTTAGCATCAGCTGAGCAAACCGGCATGCCTCAGTTCCACCTCTTGCAACAACAGCTGGGTACTACTCCCCTGGAAGCTCACTTTGCACAGTCCTGCTCTTGCAGCTCCATTAGCCACCCCAGTCATGCCCATCAGGGACAGGAATTGTTCCAGTGCCTCCAACTTTGGGGAACCATGAAAGAAACACTGAATACACACATAAATAAGAGCAGATAAGACACAAGAGCATGAGGAGATAGATGGTGGAGATTATAAACAAGGAAGTTAAAGCAAAGGGAATTGTGGCCATAGCAGAAAGACATGGCTGAAATGCATCCCAAAAATGTAAGTTAGTCTGTCATATGGAGATCACTGCTCGGCTTTCCAGACACACTGAAAGGAGTCAGCTATGCAGCTTGCTAATCCAAGCTTTATGCAGAGAATAATACTAATTTACCTTGGCAAATAAATAAGAAAGAAGTTATTCTTCATCTTATTGCAGCTACTAGGATGCACAGAATTATTTTCCTCCTAAGAACCGTGTTTACCACAGGAAGCTTTTATCATAAACCTTCCTACCACGACTAAAACATCCCAATGTTCTGTGCTTGAAACCATACCATAAAGCAGCAGTCACCTCTGACCTTGCAATCATTTGGAAGAGTTAAACCATGTTATAAATCCTAATTTATATGCCAGAAGAGTACAGCCATGAAGCATGCTATCAGATCTAACACTCTGAAGCACAAGCCTATAAAAGAGGGGAAATGTGCCATTACCATTTACTTCACCAGCTGACAGACTGGGTGGGGGAGTTGGGGGGGGGGGGGGGGGGACAACTCTCATTTCTCCACCACGGCTTGTGAAACTGGGGGATGATACCAAGGCTAACACAACATTCTGGAAATAAAAATCTCTTTAAATGCACAACGCTAATTTAGCTCTGCCTTGCTGAGGCCAATTAAAGGTCAAATATAGATTTGAAATCTTGCTTAAGCTTCTTACTGCCTTAATTTCCAACACTGGAAACCAGGGGGTTTTCTTAACAGTGAACTTGTTTTGAACATATTTTAATCAAACACATTATTTCCACTATCTTGATACATCAGTTATTAACTGGGAGGTAAATTTGCCTGCCATGACCACAAGTATGAAATTAAAACATATTCCACCGAGCAGGGCTCACTGTGCCCTCTTAGCAGCTGGTCAGCAGAGTTAATGAAGTGAAGGAAATTCATTTATTGGGAAAAAACTTTTGACACAGTAATCAATTATGCATTTTATTTGCTTATTGTGACAGAAAAAGTGACTACATGCTGCTCACCCCTACTATCAGAAACAGCACCCTTTGCACTGCAGAGAAACACAGAGAAGCATTTTAATTGATACCTTGACTAAACTGTTTAATTCAGCCAAGAAAAAAAAAAAAAAAAAAAGCAGCAAACATTGTTCAGACACAGCAGGTGCGATGTTTGGCATGAGGGCAAGCAGCTCGGATGACCAGAAAGCAAGAGCTACATGTCCAAGATGCCACCAGCACTGGTGGCAGTGGGAAGGTGCCCTGGCATTACAAGTGCTTAGTGCTACTGCCAGGGACCAGCAGCAGACAAAAGGCAGCCCTACAATACTCCTGAATTCAGGTACCTGCCTGAATTCCCCTGCCCAGGGACAAGTAAAGCTGCTCCTTGCTCTGCTGCTCCACACCGAGGTACCCATGCAGGAGTAGACTCAGGAGCTGGCAGCAATGCCCAGCTTGACACACCCCAGCCAACCTCACCCACGTGTTGGAAGGACACAGGGAATCCAGCAACCTGCTGAGAAATCCAGGAATGGAAACAACCGATCAAGTTTAAAGATAAATGAGAAATTGTTCTGCTAGCCACCAGCAGATAGTGACTTGCACGCTGCATGTGTGACAGATCCAATTTGTACTGAACTATGAGAACTGCTGAGGACAAAGTCAGGTATCAATCTGAGCAGATAATCAAGATACAAAGTACTGTACAAGAGTGCCAGGGAAAGACTGGGTGATCCACCAGGTTAAGGCCACAGCGCATGCTGCCTGCTTTCCAGAGATGGCTCAAAAGCACGGAGCACACTGGAGGATCTAGATCTGCTTTTCGTCATTGCTCTCCCTGCCATACAGAAGAGGCTTTGATATTTTAGTGGTGACCAAAGTAGATATGACAGTGATGTAACTCCAAGCCCTCATAACCTCAAAAGGGTCAAAGGATGGCTAATACATTTTCCTTCTGACATCAATGGACTTCAGTGAGTATCGGTGCAGGAAATGGTGGACATTACCTAAGTCATTAATTTTAATAGCAGTTGTATCATTTGAATCCTATGACCAGGATCACACGCATTCTTGGTTCTGGCTGTTCTGCAGCATAGTCACAGAATCTGCAAGGATAAATGGGTATAGAAAAAACAACCCCTGAAAGTTCTAAGTGATATAAATGCTAAGGGAGAGGAAAAGGTCATCTGGAAATAAACACGGATCCAGTACTGCCTGGGATGCAACAGCCCATCCATTTGGGTATGCTGAAGCAGGGGCCTCTGGTGCTGCAGTAAGCAGATGCAGTGATGCTCTGGGGAGGCTGCAGAAGGCTCATGGAAGCACACACCACCCAGCAGCAGAAGGAAGCAAGAGGAACCCCAGCACAGCCCTCCTGCAATGCACAGGCTGCTCTGGGAGTGCCCATCTGTCATTCCTATCCAAGTTAGCAGGGCATGACTTGACACCTGCCGAAGATCTCAAAGAAGAATATGTTTGTCTAACTTTATTTGGTCAGTCAGCAATACCTTTTAATTATGTCTATCCTTTATTATGCTGACAAATGGCTGGGGTGGCCAGCCATAATTATTCGTCCTTATTAAAATAGACCTTGCTCAATACCAACAAAACATAAACACGGGGTTTATTAGAGTCAGGAGGAATTGTCCATTGTATTAATTAGTCTCATTTCTCATTTAAAATTGTATTTTAGTAGTGGATAAAATTAAGCGAATTCTCTCAATTATATAAAGTGCATATGGTGAGCTCTGTATCATACAATTACACATAGCTTTGGGATTTAAGGAATTGCTCAGTACCACAAAACCTTCAGCAGAAAGCAGCCTGGGGGTGATATTAGTCAAATTGCTTATATAACCTGCTCTTTTATTAACATGAAAGCACAGACTATGATTAAAAGCTGGAAGCCACAGAAAGAAACTATCTGGACCAGTTTAGTAGACTAATGTTGTTTATTAAATTCTTAAAATACTCCATGTAGGGGTTAAGAAAGGAGAGCATTCAGAAAATTCAGATGCACCATTTCCCTCCAGCAGCTGTCTAGGTTGCACCATCGGCACTGCTCTTGGTATGCACTGTGCATAGTATCTGAAGTCAAGTGGACACATAATATTTGGTTTTACTGCCGTATTTTCATAAAATTAAAGATTTAAAAAGCTAGTACTGCCATTTTTGCTTTACATTAAAAGGCTGAACAAGAGCTGGTGATCCCACTGTGCAGCTGAACAGAAAGCACAGGGTGCATGGCCACATAAATCAGACGGATGCATGGGGCTGCGTTCTGGCCTTGGTGTCACAAGTACCTTTCTAGAGTGTGTCTCCAGGATCAGCGTGCTTGCACAGATGGGCACCTTGGCTTTGCCTGGTGCACACATGAGGGCAGGTGTCTGTCTTAATAAACCAGATGTTTTCCATCCACACATAGGTTACCTAAATGATCTTCTGGAAGACACGTGCTCCAAGGAGTGACTGCATTTCTGTGCATTCCCATTTGGGGCAGCTGGAATTTTCCAGCTAAGTGCTCAGCACAGTAAACATCAGAGGACGGCTTTAGTCTCCCTAGTCTGCAGTTCATTTCCTTCAGCTTATACTGAAAGGTCTCCCTGTTTTTTCTCAGGCTTTCCTTGCAAAATGGAAAGAGAATTTAACAGGGGTTTGGGAACAGATGTTTGAGGAATCTGATATTCAGTCTAAGACAACTGCTTTGTAAAACCATTCCTTATTTTTGCATAAGCCACTTTATGAACCCAAATAAATAAAACTCTGTTCCAAAGCTGCCCCTGTTGACTGCTGCTGCACTGAACGCTGCAACTTGAGCTTGCATCGAACCAAAAAAAGATCTTTCCACAGCATTACCAAGTGGCACCATATAATTAGATCAAAATTATATCCACTGTGTTATTTGTCATCTTGCTACAAAGGCAGCGAAGGTCAGCTCTTGACAGAGAAATGTGGTACAGTTCAACATCCATTCTGCTTGCAAAAGATTTCATACCGATAGTGAACTACTTACAGCAACCAGCAAATACGTTTGCTTACCTGATATCTTACCAAGTACTGATCTGCAGAACCACAAGTTGACTGACACCCAGAATCTGAACAAGGAGATTTCCTTCAGCAGTACGAATTCAAAATCAATGCCATTCATATTTTCGAACATGCTTCAGCGAACAGCCCTTCTGCCACAATGCAAAGTTCTCTGCTATCTCTGGAGGTTCCAGAAATCCAAACACTGACACAGAGCTCCAGTGTGAGCTCATGTGGTAAATGTAGAAAGGGCAGACAAAAGACTTCCAGAGGCTAACACAAAGCCTGGCCCTAAATGCCTCCAGGGATGGGGCATCCACAGCTTCTTTGGGCAGTGGTGCTAGTGCCTCACCACCTTTTTGAGTGAAGAATTTCCTCATAATGTCTAACCTAAATAGCCTTTCAGTATCTAAGGGGGGGTGAGGGGGTGGGCTGTAAGAAAGAAGGGGGCAGATTCTTTAGCATGGTCTGCTGTGACAGGACAAGGGAAAATGGTTTTAAACTAAAAGAGGGGAGATTTAGATCAAACATAAGGAAGAAGACCTTTACAACAAGAGTGATGTTGTATGTATGAGTGTGCCAAGCAATGGCACGGGTTGCCCAGAAATGCACTGGTGCCCCAACCCTGGCGACATTCCAGGTCAGGCTGGACCTGGTTCTGAGCACCCTGATCAAGCTGCAGATGTCCCTGATTATTGTAGGGGAGTTGGATGACTTTTAAGGGTTTCTTCCAACTCAATTTTATGATTCTCTATGATTCTAAATCTCCTCTCTTTTAGTTTAAGATCAGCTCTGGAATTCTGACATAACATCAGCAAACCAAACGTGCTTTCACCAGCCACAAGAACAAGCAGTTTGTCAGGTGTGAACTTATACTCTTTGTCTCAACAGAAAACAGGTAGCTCCCCATCCTATTTTCCCCCTTATGGAAGGACACCCCACCCTCCTACAATAACTAACTCTCCCCTCCCTGGCAGCACAGGCCATGGTGAAGGCCTCGCCTCTCCAGGGCTGCTGCAGCTGGGATCAGGGCTGGGGGCCCAAACAGTGCTGGGAGCCGACACAAGTGTGAGGCTCTGAGCCTGTCAGCTCAGCATCCAGAAATGTGGTGAGAAAGAAGCTTTCTGCTTTTATCTTCCATTAGGCTTTTCAATTAATGTTTCTAAATGCAATTACTTTTTTTTTTTAATCTCGTAAAGAGGCAACACCAGCTCTGACCAGTGACGGAGAACACACTCTTTGTTTCTTTCACAAAGAAGTTTATGATAATCAAAAGGTTTTTTCAAGCATGGCAGATGCATTTATTTTCCTCTTAAGTGCGACTTCAATCACATCTGGATGAACAAGGAAATCCATTAAAACACATTCTGATCTTGCTTCATATTTCAACTGACTCTCCTACCACCCACTCCATCTCTTAGTATCAGGTTTATCAAACTACTAAGGCTCACAGATGAGCATCCTGTAGAAAAACCAACCATGAAAAAGAATCTTCATGCATTCTAGGGTACAGGGACACCCCCCTGAAGCCATTGGGTCATAGCATAAGGCAGAGGAGGTGGTTTCTAACCATTTACAGCCCTGTCCAAATGTAAGAGTTTTTCTTCCACACTTCCAACTGCTTTGCATGGAGCATCTTGGAATTGGAAAGCCCAGAGCACCTGCAGAAGAACCAAAATAAAGACATCAACACAAACAGAGGCTGACTGCATTTTCAGTGCTGGAGAAAAAAAGAGAACAAATAGTCCATGTAGCCTCATGCTCCTATCAAAGACGGACTGACTCTTGATCTTCCAGAGGATGAAACCAGAAGCATGTTGGGGGAGACAGAATGCTGCAGGAACAAGGCTTGGTGGAAGCCTCTGCCAATACAATTTTTATGCAGAACAGTAACAAAAGCACCAACAGGTAATCACAGAATCCCATAACTGCAAGGGTTGGAAGTGACCTCTGGAGATCTTCTAGTCCAGCCCCACCTGCTAAAGTAGTTTCCCTAGAACAGCTTACAGAGGAAAGCATCCAGGTGGTACACTGCAGGTATTTATAAGCATTGATAAGATCCCCTGTCAGTCTTCTCCAGACAGAACAGCCCCAAATCTCTCAGCCTTTCCTCATAAGAGAGATGCCCCTGGCCCCAATCATCTTTGCAGCCCTTTGCTGGACTGCCTCCAGCAGTTCCCTGTCTTTCCTGAACTAGGAAACCCAGAACTGGACATAGTGGTCTCACCAGTGTTCCCTTTCCCCCAACAGGAGCCTGATCCTTCAGCTGTGCCCATCACTCTACCAGCTGTTGTGGACACCAAATGAACTGCCCCTCCCAGCCTCTTAAAAATCTCTATTTTTGTTTATGGGCTATCTATAAGAGAGCAGCAAAATACTGCACCAACCTCAGGCTAGAGGTGAGGGTAATAGAAGATTGCATACACTATGCTTCCTGCACAGCATATAAAAGCATGTTTTGCCTGGGAAATAATAACCATTCACATCCAGCTCACCCCTGTGCAGGTCGGGGTACCCAGCCACAGAAACAACCTAACTGAGCAGAAAGGCTCCTCAGCTTGGAAAGATGCCTGCCTCTTTCTCCAGAAAAATACTCCAAGCCCTCCAGCTGGGGCCGTTTTTCAGCAAAGCCTCTGTAACAAAGCTGTGTGGGAGAAGGAAGGAATAAATGCCCCTGAGGCTGCTGTGAAGAGCACACTTAGAGCAGCTGCCCGCTCTGTTATCTAATCTCAACTTGAACCGAGGTTTCTCCTGATTCGCCTGTGGTGCACAGATCCCTCTGTTCCTGCCTACATGTGCTGTGGCCATAGGCAGGCATTGAGCCTGGGTGCTCCCCATCACACACTATCACACACCATGTGAACTGTCCCTTAGTGCCATTCCAACAAGACCCTCACCGTTACCCCTTCAGCCATTAAATGTCTGTGAACTGCCAAATCCCTCAGACACTGGAAACTTTAAATGAAACGGGTCATTACAATACACCCAGCATTAGAAACTGGGGTGAGGCTGACAGTCAAGGAGAGCCCAAACTGGAATTAATTAATACATTCTCACTCAGATTTGATTCCCTGTTTTGATAAAGGGCAATTTATAGTTGGCATAACTGTCACAAGACAGAGTCTAATTATAAAATATCATGTGGAACCACAAACAGAGGATCCCAGAGAAGAAAATCCCTGACTTGTGCAGCTTTCACCTTTTCCCATTTCAGCTTTCCTTTCCCAGGGTGTAGCTGTGGCTCCGAGCACATGATAAGCACCAAACATTAATGTGTGTTTATTTAGAGACACCTCTAATGTGTTTGTGTTGTGTGTTTCTAGAGCTACAGACCAAAACAGGCACGGCAGCCACAAGGAACCGCAAAGCAAATAAATCCCCAGAGGGGAAGATGAGAAGAGTTAGTTAGCTGCCACATGCATCTTCGTCAGGGAGAAGCTGGAGCCGTTTTAATTGTTCATCAATCAATTAACGGCACTCTCAAATGTCTAATTAAGCAGACAACTGGAATTAAGCAAAGGGCATCTTCAAAGTGCCAGCCCTCTTAGCTCAGGCACTTCTTACATTCAAGTGAGTGCTTGATTAAGGTGTGCTTGTGTAGAGAGACGTGCAGAGAAATCCTCACCCATACAAGTGATTCATCTCACCAGTGAGCCTATGCAAACTGTACCACTTGGCAATGCAGTGTAACCTTCACAGCGAAGTGAGCACTCAAGATGGTCGGCACAGTGTGGAGCAGATGGGCCTCAGCATGCAGGACTGCAGTGCAGACACCACAGTGGCTCCATAGGCACACAGGAGGCTGCAGGGCTGAGGCTCACACCAGGGCAGCAGGAGCTGGGCTGCCTGGGAGGGCAGCAGGGCTGAGCATTGGGCAGACCCTCCAGCAGCAGACCCTTGAGGTTTTCCCACTGCAGCAGGAGGCTGCTCCTATTACCTAGTGAAGGGAGCCTAACCGAGAGAGAAGGCAACAACAAAAACCAACCCAAAACCAAGCCCCAAAGCTATTCTTTGAAAAGAGAATGAAACGTTGCACAAGTCCCTTTGGCCTCACAGCCACATTTATCTGCACAAAGTCAGAGGGACCCCAGGAATAACCCAGTGACACTGACAGAGCTATCCTCAAAACTCCCTGGGGTTTAGTCCCAAAGTGTGATACTTTCATACCAGCTCTGACCTGGAGTTGAGCTTACTAGCACAGACCAGTCTGGAGACATCATTTTTCTTTCATCCACATCAGCTTTTTTCCTGCACTGGCAGATACTCTGTCTTCTCTTCTGCTTCTGCACTTGATCCAGCAGCACAAATTACCACCAATACTTTGAGCTGCTTGCTTTCCAAACACGTAAGCTGATAAGACAACAACTGCCAGCTTTCCTTCACTCTGCAGCAAGGGAACTGTGACACTGGAATTTGTATTTCTAAACAGATCTGGGCATTTCAATATAAAACAGAACCACCACAAACAATCACTGCCACCAGGTGCTCTTGCAATGGGCATCGAATGGGAAGGACAAATGCTGAACATTTACAGCAGAGTAAACTATCTTAGCACAACATGTAGCAGTATCGATAGATTTTTAAGAAATTTCAGATCTCAAAACTTTTAGCAGAAAGAGGGAACAAAACCATACCCGAACAAGAAACTGAGCAAGCTCTTCCACAAAGAAAATTACTATCAGAATTGATGCTTCCTGCCATGCTAAAATTCCAATAAGCATTTATCTCAGCAAATCCTCAGCAGTCTCTGACATTTCTATTATTGGGGCTGACTGGGCTCATCCTGCCCTTATGAGAATAAATGGCAGAACAGAGCCCAGGAAGGGAGCTGCCTGAGTAATGTGCCCATCAGTCATCAATTCAAAGCCCTTCCCCAGCATGTGAGAAAGCTGCCTTCTCCCAGACGTGGAGCAGAAGGGCATGGGGCAGAGAGGGCAGATCCAGCAGCCGGATCTCGCCCAGCATCTGGCAAGGTTGTGCTGGCAGTGCCCAAGCCTGGGGCAGGCTGCAGAGAGCAGCCTTTGGGAGCCCAGTCCCCTGCATGGCTGATGGTGAAACCTCTGTGCTCCTGGCTGCTGTGGAACAACACTTCTTCCTGTAATGCATCTTCAGGGCAGGGAACACAGCAGCTTTGCTCTGCCAGCAGAGAGCGGACACTCTCTTCCATCCCACACTTGAAGCTTCCTTGTCTACACTTAAATTTAAAATAATAATGATTCTTTAAAAAGTACTTTTTATTCCCTTCTTTTTCATCCTTCTCCCACCTGACAGAATGAAGCATCTTAGAAGATGCTGGCCTTGTTCATCAATATATCAGTAAGAGGATGAAGCAGGCTCAAGCCCACTTACACACCAGGAGGAAGGGTATGTCAGCATCATTTTGGTGAGAGAAGACTCCTGGTCTCTCAGCTGAAGGAAGGATGTAAGCTGGATCCAGACTCCTTCCACAGAAACCCCCACCAGGACAATGGGCAGCTGGCATAGTTGAGACCTGCAAGCTGACTTACTCAGTACACCTTTTTAACCTTCAGTGCTGAGGACGTGTTCAGACATCTGCTCTGCCACATTTTATACAAAGCTCCTATTTTTCTCCTATCACAGAATCCCAGCAAAAGGGAAAAATATATTCCTGTAACACACTGGCTTTACTTATCTGCTCTGATCCAACACCTCCAGGCTTCCCATATCTGTTTGAAGATGGTTACAGAGCTCAACAAGTCTGTACCCTTCTATTTTCACATTCATTTTTCTTCCTCACTGATACCACAAAGCAATCTGGAATTCACAATCACATCCGTGTCAGGTTCCCAATCTTAAGAGGAGCACTTGGCACTTTAATCTTCAAGCAGATTACACATTTCCTGTTAGGACTTGAAATCTAACTCTGTGCATGTGTGTGGGTGCCTGCACAAATCTTAAAATTTGCTGCAATAAATATATAGGTAAAAGAGAAGAACAAAGGGTTGCGATATCTCGTTTGGAGGCCTGGAATTAATTTCACTAATAATGAGAAACTAAAGCAGAAGGGCCCACTTTTCCCCCACTCTGCTGCTGTGGCATCGGGGACACATCCTGCACTAACACAGCCCAGCCCTCTGCTCCTCATGGACCCGCCAGCCCTGGCCCCTCAGGGCACCCTGCAGTCCTGTAATTACACAGAACACAGCCATGTCCAAAATAAGGCAGGCTACACAACATGGAAAAGCGAACCATAGAGCAACGCAGAGAGGAAGTAAAAGCAAAATGGCACCTATTTGACTGTAATGCTCTACCACTGAGGGGCTGATAAAGTAAGCTTAGTTTCAGCAGGTTCTCTGCTGGAAGGAGCTGGAGCTCACAGGGCAGCAGAGCTACCAGCGTCTGATCAGGGGTGGGGAAGATAAAACTCCATCTTTCCTGGCAGGGTCTGCAGTGCAGGAAGGACCTAGAGATGAGATGTGACTCAGGTTACTGCAAAGCTGGTATGTGCTCTACTTAAGGAAAGCACAGAAGAGATGAGTGATATCAGAATTACAACAGAAAGTTTGTTTTCAGCTTTTAAAAATAGATTCCCCTTGAACTTATACTGGCTGCACTTTACCAGCAGTTACTGATACACAGGATGCACATCTCATAGGCTGCATCAAACCAGAGCCCTCTGCTTTACCCTTGGCATGAAGGGAATGCTGCTGGCACCCAGAAGGTTCCACTCTCTGGGCTCTTCCATGCCCTGGCAGCCACTTGAGGCTGCCACGACCCCACCAGCATTCACCATGGGGTGCAGGCACCCACCAGGCCCTGGGCAGGGTCACTCAGCAGAGCACACACTGGATGCAGATGAACAGCCTCCCTGATGACCAAGAGTCTGATTCTGATTCAAAGCAGAAACTGCAATTGCTGCACATAAGAAGCACTTGTATAGCCAAGCAATGGAATGACCAATTTCTTCCATGTTGGACCAGAACAAAGCAGCTTTTAGGAAGGGAGGAAAGTACCTTCTAAGAATTTGAGCACATACTTCCCCCACACACACCCATGGAAAAGAACAGGATAAACGTCTCTGTTCTTGCCAGCGCACTTTGCCAGGAGCCAAGTATGTTTCCTACAGCCTCAGCAGTGCTGTGGCTTTGCCAATCCCCAGTGTGACAGCAGGACTGTGCTGATGGCTGAAGAGCATCGCCTCTTTCAGAGGAGCAGAGGGCTGTCAAGGAAGGGAGGCTTTGACTGAAACTGTCAAGTCTCCAGCCCCAGCATCAGACCCAGCATGGATCCAAAAGAGCATCAGGGCAATGTAGTGCCAAGATCCATTAGAAAACACATTGGTGTCCCAAACATACTGCTAACAGACAGCTGGTTAGAAATGGGCTGGAAGACAGCACAGCCTTGTTCCAAATTAATATGCTCTTCAGGCTTTATTACATCTTTTCACCTTCTGAGGCCCATGAAATGTGTAATCACCTTGCTGTTTGCTCCATCAGGCCAAATGTGGTGATGGCACAGGACAAGCTGTGTTCTCCTCTGCTTGGGGACAACCCCAATCTGGGTCATTCTGTGATTCTGTGATAACCCCCTGTTCCTCCATGCTGTTCCTCAAACGTCTGCATTTATAAGAGCAGAATGGGACACAGGAATTGCTCACAGTACTGGAGGCCAGCAGTTAGGAGGCTCTTTTCCATGCCTGCACATAGGCAGACATCCAGTGCTTGGCATAAACAGTCAAATGTGATACAAACCCCAGTGAAACAAGCAAACACCTCACACACAGAACGGGCCAACAGACTGCAGAAAGGGCACTGTGGGAGGCAATGGGACGTGATGCCCAAGAGTTCTACATGCTGACTCTCACCACCAATACACAGAGAACCTTGTGAGCATCCAATGCTGCCCAGGGATGTGCTGCACTGCACCGCAGGCAGGGGAGCAAGCTGCACGCAGCCACTACACCTCTTGGGCTGGAACAGACTGACTCAGGCCCATCAGAAAGAAACGAACCAGAACTGTGTGACCTGACTTGCAATAAGCTTTAAAAAAGGAAGTCAGGGTTGGACAGGAAATGAATTTGCCAGAGCTCAGAACTCTCACAAAAACAGAACACACCATATTGACCCTCTGCTTCTTATTCAGATTCTAAAAGAAAAAAAAAAAAACCACACCAAAAAATATCCCCACACATAACATAAGAAAATAATATCAGGGATCTTCAAGGACTAGAAACCGAGCAGAACCGGAGCAATTCTCCACACAAAGATTCATAAATAAGGGAGCTTATTAGTGCCTCTGATCCCTTGCTCTACACCCACAGAAAGAAAAACAAACCTTCATTCCAGAGGATTTTTACACAACAGTGTTATTTATCGGCTTGTCTTCACACATGTATTTCCTAAGATAAGCCCATGTCAAACTGAAGAGCAGGCAACAAGTCTGCAGGTGTATTAGTACAGCATCTCTCCAAGTACGGAGCTCTTACTTGGAAAGAAAACATTCCTGCAAGGCACACATGGCTGCAACCTTTATCTGCTGCCACACCACAACAAATATTAATAATTTTCCGCTGTCCTAAGTACTTTTATGCCATCTTCCCTCACCTGAGTCAGTATTAGCCAAAAGCCGGATTCTTCAGCCTTGGTTTTGTTGGATGTGAGCACCACAGAGTGCTCTTTAGTAAGGAATTCACTCACACAGCCCACAGCAGGGCCACTGCTGATCGTCCATCACTTGAAAAGAGTGGATTTCTGGACTTGATATTACAGCTCCAATGAAAGATGTTTCAATCCCTGGGGGAACCTCCCAAGACTGCAACTATATCCTAAATTACTGGGCTGTGGGCAAGAGTGGGGGCCATTCGTGCCACACATTCGTTAATCAGTCCTGTCTGAAGGCTGGTGTGGAACCTCCCTGAACTTAGAGCAGGTCCTTGACTCTGCAACAGGCTAAACCCATCTATTCTGCACTAACACAGTGGTTTAATACCAAAGTGTCATGCTCAGCACACACAGGGTCCTCAGTCCTACAGAATTAAGAGAAATTACATGTCTGCTCAAGTCCAGTTCTTAGCACACTTCCAGGCGTTGTGCCTGCACTAGAGGAGCACTCTGCAGGAGAGCACACTTCAGAGGCAACCAGCCCAGTGTCCCCACAGCGCTGAGTGCTGAACCAAGAGGAAGCATTCAGCTCATTCCTCTTCAAGGATTTTACAGCTCTCCCCACAGCAGCCACACAGTGACACCAGGGTCAGAGCAGGGTGCTGAGATCTCCTTCCGCAGCTCAGGGAGAAATCAGGCTGCATTAAATCAAGCAGATTTTGAGGCTGAAGGCCTGCCAGAAACCGATGGGTATTGAGGTAGTCCTCATTCTCAGCCTTTAATGTTAAGCACTTAGGGAAAATACTAATTCCATACCCACCCAAAGGCACTGGGCTTATGGGAAAGGGCAGAGCATTACCACTGCCCCTGAGAAAACAGGTGTTTGCATTCTGCATTAATTTTAATTCCTTCAACCTTGCCGCAGTCCAGTAGGGTTTAAGCAAAATGTATTGCTGTGTTACCAATGGTGTATCAGGGTTTCACTGCTTCTGTTTCCACAGAGAGGAGGGACAGTGCAAGTAAGATGGAAAATAAATAGAAAAAAAGCAAACAAGCAAGCTCTAAAAACTGATACAGAGGGAAGGCTTAGCAAGTACAGTGACAAGAAGATTTATAAGGGCGTGTAAGAGCACACTGCTCGAGATTATTGCAGTACATTCACCAGAAACAATCTGAAAACAAGCTGATGCCTGATGAATACCTGATGAAACCACCTATTTGGAAGACCTTTATTTCTTGTTATTCTCCAATAACCAAAAAACACTCCCGTGGTACGACAGTACCATGAACTTACACTGACCTTTGATATCTGAACTTGGGACTGAAGGAATTGGAAGCACAGAATCCAAGAGAGAAGTGAATGGTGCCATTCATGGTGGTGCTCCCCAGCACGCAGCAGCTCCCAGTGGAGCAGCCTCCACCCCATGCATTTGTAGGGTTCAAAGAGCAGCAGCAGCCACTGGAGCCACACGGTGTGCCACAGCTGCCACCTTCCTTAATACAGACATCCACAATGACTACTTTACTTTGCAACTTGTCTTCTGAGGGCGGGGGGGGGGGGAAGGCACATCAGCTTTACAGAGCCATCTCCCATGTGATTTAGGGTGCATGGCCTTGGCACTGTGGCTGGGCAGCCCATGGGTACCAATACTGCCACTCAAAGGACATGTGTGACAGCACTAACTTCAAAGATGAGGTACACAAGGTAAATTTTATCCTGCATTCCACCTGCATCAAAAAAACCCCACAGCAACATACAATCTATCTGCTGACCTTAGGCTTTCAACCAGCAAATATTTTTTCCTGCAGGTACATCATACGAACATGCAAGAGAAACTCTTCAAACAATTCTTAGGAGGACTACTTGTCCCATTTAAACTGAAGGCAAGAGGGTCTCAAGATGAGTTATCAGTCAAACTCAGTTTCATATCAGATCACACTCATGTGTTGCAACAAGAGCCTTTGCTCCAAATGTATTTGAAGTTTTAAGGAGGCTGCCAACTTCCTAGGAGCTGAATACAAAAAAGGCAGCCAGGGAAGATGCTCTGGGAAGAAGTTAAATGTAAGGGGAAATTAACAAAGATCTTCTGAATACAGACCATAGAACACAAACTGTGCCAAAACATGCTCAGAATTTTCCTTCATAACCTTGTAAAACACAGGAGACAATTGTCAGGCACAGGGCGATCTCTCCTTTTAAAAAGGAAATTTATTCCACTGTAACTCAAAACACAAGCCTCATTAAATGTATAAACTTCACATTTTACTCTGTTGTAAAATCCTAGCCCTTAAGTGCCAGACCTTGCCTGAGACCTCAGCCAACATCCCAGACCTGCAGCGCTGCCCGAGCTCTGCCAGAGGGAGCTGCGACAGACAGCACCGCATGGCAGCACTGGGGCTTCCTCCTGACCCCACCGTGCAAGACAAAAATGGGTCCGATTATTTTTCAGTTTCCGTTATCACATTCCCTCAAGCAACTCAATTCCCTTGCAATCCTACCTATCTCTGCACTAGGAGAGGGCTCACAAACTGGCAGCTGCTCCTGCCTGCTTCAGAGAGAAGCTGAGGTAGGCTGCAGTTCTGCAGGTGCCTGAAGCTCACTTGGAGCAAAAGCGGCTTGCTTGCAGACAAAGGTTCCCCAGGGAGCACGGTTTGTGAGACAGGCTGCTCCAGACATTCAGTTCGCTTACCTCAAATGAAGTCCTTTTCCCTGGAGCCAGTGGGAGTTTGATGCTACATATGATGTCTAAAGGCACACTCTAAGCTCTAGCATGCCAGCTGTAAGGGCAATCTTCCCGAGCTGCTGAGCAACATCAGATGCCTGTAATAACAGCCCTGGAGATGGGGATGTAATGCTCCTGGACGTTTGTGCAGTAACTGCTACGCACTTTACTAAATGCGTAAGAATATTACATCAAATCTAATGGCCAGTGAAAATGTGCATATTAAAAAGGGTGAGATAATCATCCAAACTGCTTTCCTCACAGTCCAGAAAGTCTGTTTTCTGTGTCTTAATCTTAAGTTCATGGAACAACTTTGGATTCAATCTATTCATCTGAAAAGGCAGTTCTGCAACTGAGGGCAGGCAAACACAATTCTCCGAGTCATGCTGTCACTCAAAAAGCTGCACTGAAACAGTTCATGTGCTTCTGCCACACTGAAGAAGTCAAGACACCAGCCTCTCCCTGGACTAATCTGCTGTGTCTTTCCCTCCAGTCTCCCAAGACATGCCTTTCATTTTATTAGACGTTGAATCTGCTGCTTCTTTAAGGTGACATGTGCTGAGGGTGGACATACAAATTCCACAAACCTCCTTTGTCATCCAAGCAGCTCTTTGCAGATAATTCAGTTTTCAAGACAATCTAATTATAATCCACAGTTACTGCAGCAAAGACTTCCAAGGAAAACAGAGAAGGATGTAAAGCCATTCACTAAGGGCGCTGCACCAGAGCAGTGCCTCATGCCCTTGGGGCTGCACTCCCCACCTCGTTGTGCAGCCTCTCTGCTATGGGAATCAGATGGCAAATATTTCATATTCTTTAAAATATGGTCACCCTTTAGTATGGGTTTGTATGGGTTCCCTTCCTCCAACCTCAGACATTCCTGCATGAGACTCCCAAACAGAAGTAACCCACACTGTGGCGATGATTTATTGAGAGGATGGGAATGAGAAAGTCTGTTCAGGAGAAGACTTTCATCCCCCATAACACCTTCAATAAAAAACAATAATCCATTCACTCCTCTCTACTTTTCATCATCTCTCCTGTATCTGAGGAAGCTACACCTGCCACATCAATTGCTGCTGGAATTTAACTTCTAAAACATCAAGTAATTTGAATCACACAGTAATTCTCAGCCCAGCAGAGACTGAACCTCTCCACTTCGGGGCACAATTTGGCACAGGAAAAAAATAAATACTAAGAATCCACTCATAGCCTGCAGCCACAAGTTCTGACTTCTGCTTCGGGTTCCTCAGCACAGAGATGTTCCTCTGTTCCTAATTGAGTTACAACATGTCACTACCTGCACCTCCGCACCCACGGAGCAGCTCCAGGGCCCCACAGGGCTGTGGCAGGACTCCCCTGGCACCCTGCACTGCACTCATGGCCCCCCTTAGTGTGCTGCCAGCCACCATGAAGCATGAGGAACAAGGCCCAGGCCTGGCAGGCTGCAGGCAGGGCAGGACCAAGCAGCATCTCATCTCCCAGCACCTCTTGGGACTGAGGGCCAGGTCTGGGCCAAAGCCTGCGAGGAGCCCCCGATTCCCACCACCCACAGCTACAACCACAGGCAGGGTGTATTCTGCCCAGGCTGGGGCCACCCATTTATGGCTGGTCAGAAGCCACATTAGGCTCATGGGATTGCAGCAGAGGTTCTTAGCACAGCCATAGCAGCAGCAAGTGGCACTGTGCAAAGCCTGCACCACTCCAGTGCCAGCTCTGAGCTGCAGCCTTTGCCATCTGTTCTCACTCCCATTGGCGGTGCTCTGGTGGACAGCTGAGGTTACCAAGCAGGGCAGCTCTTCCATCTGCCAGCTGCCTGCCAGGGTCTGAGCCCCAGCACCACGCATGGCCTTCCAACAGCCTGCAGGAGCAGCTCTGCAGCTGAAGATGGAAGTGTCCTGACCAAAGCACTTAGTGCAGAGGTGTTGTAATTGAGTGCAGTACTGAGTGGAGATGGAGCAGTCTGACACAGCATGTGTTGCTTGGACAGGGCTGCACTGATGTCACTCACAGAGCAGAGCTGGGGTGGGGTGGGGGACACTGGCACCAACTTGAGGAGCAAGCAGGAAATCCCAACTGCAATATAAATAAGGGGATGAAAAAAAACCCACAAGAACAAACCAAAAATACAACCGAGTTTTAAAAATAAATAAATAAATAAAAAGCAGCAGCACTGCATGGTTTACACGACCCTTTTGTATGCACCTTCTGCAGTTTACTGCAAAGGGTTTTATCTTTTATCTCTTTATCATGAAGGGGCTGTTTACTATTGTATGAGGTTTTGCTTTTCTTAATTAGAGTCAAACTTCTCACAAAGGCCAGTTGCTGGCAACCAAACGCTCTCTATCATCAGGCTTGTGATAAAACCTCACAAGTTATCAGTGCTGGGGCTTATGTACAGCAGCAAAGTGCAAACTCTCCCACTTGGCTGTGGCTGTGACAAGGCTATCAGCTGCATAGCTAAGCATACACATAACACCAACCAGGCCGCTCTTGTATCTTGCACTCTTGCATCCCCAACACATAAATACTCAGCACAACAACTCCCCATCAGCACTCATCACATTAACAAGCAGGTTCTATTCCTATGGAAAGAACAAAGGCAGAGCTCTCTGTGGCCCCACAGCACCACAGGTGGTATCTGCTTAGCTTCTCTGGATGCACCTAAGGAGCCGTCTCTAAGATTGGAAGGTACAACTACAGCTCCAAGGACGGGATTTTCACCTCATAACAAGTTATTACAGATAAGGCGAGGCCTCACCTGGAGCACTGAGTCCAGATGTGGAGTCCTCAGTACAGGAGAGACATGGAGCTGTTGGAGCACATCCAGAGGAGGGCCACAAAAATGATCCCAGGGATGGAACTCCTCTCCTACAGGACAGGCTGAGAGAGCTGGGGCTGTGCAGCATGGAGAAGGGAAGGATGTGGGGGTACCTGAGGGAGACCTGTCAGTATCTAAAGGGAAGTGACAGGAAAGAAGGGGATAGACTCTTTAGCAGGGTCTGTGGGGATGGAACAAGGGGAAATGGCTTCAAGGTTAAAGAGGGTAAGTTGAATATAAGGAAGAAGTCTCTTACAGTGAGGGTGGTGAGGCACTGGCACAGGTTGCCCAGAGATGTGGATGCTCCATCCCTGGAGACTTACATACCAGGCTGATCAGGCCCTGGGCAACCTGATCCAGCTGTGGTGTCCCTGTGCATTGCAGGGGAGCTGGACTACACGGCCTTTAAAGGTCCCTTCCAACTCTAAGGATTCTATGGTCCTATGACTTCCAAACCAGAACTTTGTCTTAGAGACAGTAGGAGCAAAGTCCTAACTACTTAATTATAAAACCTTCCACTATAGAGTCTTGCTGTGTTTCACTTCTGTAAATTGAGTACAGAGCATTTCTCCACCCACAGCCCAGCATGCAGTTAAGTTCTGTGCCAGTAGAGATGGGATCTGAGTATTCCAGCACATAAATTATATGGCTATTCACAGAAACCACTACACATCCAGACCTCTATATGACTAAGCATCATCTGCAGTCTTCAGAGGCTTTTGCATCACAGCCTGATATAGTTCACAAAACAGGCAGGACAGTCACTGCAGCAAATTCAGCATCTTCCTGCCAGTGCTTCTGGAGCTCTCCCTGGGTAAGCACCAAACTTGTGCTGGAACTAACCTGCCTCCAGAAAAAAACCTGCAATCTGTTTACACAGCTACACAGCCCAGAGAAAACACTCGTGGCTTTGCATTATAACTAAGCCACAGAAGTGAGCTCCTTATCACTGCAATGCATCTGGCCATCATCATTAGCATTGTCCTTCCTTGCTCTGAGAGCAATGCAGCAGTGATGCAACTGCATCAAGGATCAGACTCAATCTGAGTGAGCCAACAGCTCAGAGTTGTCATTTAAAAGATGACAGCTTGTAACCTACCATAACGCAGTAGTGAACAACAGAAGTAGGCAGACCTACACCCACTGAAGACCACTCTTTCAACTCAGGCATCTGTTTACAAGAATGCTTAAAGAAAATCAGGACCTCTATGGTTCCCTGCAATCTTCTATTTCAACCTGAGTACTAAAGAGGCAGCAAATTTTATCAGGAAGAGAGCATTTTTTCCCCCCAGTACCATTTACCTTAATACTATATAACCATTTATTTTAATGCTATAATGTAAGCAGTTAAAACATAACTTCAGACTCCCCAATCTCCACTACTACAGACCAAGGGAAAGCACTGCTCACCTGGCTGGGCAGAGTACACATGCCTTTCTCTTTGTAAAAGCTCTCAACACTCAACTTTGAAATCTGATGGAGCACCTGACTAAAGCAACACAAACACACAGCTAAACTGAGGGATGTGCACAGGAAAAACAGCTTAAGTATTTTCAGGCACTCGGTTGCAGTTCATTTTACAGCACTATTTGCAAAATGAGGGAAGTACAGTTGTACTAAAATTGATGAATAGGATACGCTGCCTAACAAGTCCTTCAGAGATAAAAATTCATAAGCAGTTTCATCTCAATGAACTGTAACAAGCCCTCAGAAAAACATGCAATTTCACATATCATGAACACTGCACAATGCCAGCATCTCAGCAAATTAGCCGTGGGGTGGTGCAAAGTTTGGGAGCTGAATTTGAGAGGCACTGAGCACCCAATCTCTGTTCTTAAAGGTAAGAAGGGTTGCAGGCACTCTTAGGATTAACCTTTAGGAATAGTAACTCTATGAGTTCACAGCAAAGACTGGCATTCTTGAGGCAACTAATCACATCTGCAGCTCATTAAAATAAAATAATAAAAAAAAAAGATTAACTAACAAAATATATTTAAAACAGTTGAATCTCCAAGGACCAGAAAGAAATTAAATGAGCCATACGCTAGTCATATTGCTTAACATGTGGTTGGAAGGTACTCAGAAACCACAGTGATGGCAATATCAAAATCTGAACAGACCAGGAGAGACAGCTGAATGTCTCCAGGGAGCATTACAGTACAGCTTATGCTCCACGTCAAAATAAGTAAAGAGCATCCCAACTGACTGCATGGATCAGAAATTGAATAAAAGATCAATTCTGCTTTCAAACAACAAACCTAGGAAGTCCCTTTATTCTGCCACCAGTGCCTCAGCAATTGACTTATTTATTTAATATGCTGATTTATTTGAACAGGTTGCCCTCATAAATGCCACTGCCTGATCTCTTGATCACTTGAGCTACTTCAGGATTTCTGAAAGCCATAAGCAATGGTTACAATGTAGGCAGTAGCTGTCGCATGGGATCTTCACTCTAATGTCAGCTCCCAGTGTTTTATCACATGAATTTTCCATTCTCACAAAGCATAAGTTATGTTGACAGCTACCACTTCAGTGCCCACAGGCAGCAGTGTGAAGCACAGAAGCAGCTGGGTCAAACGGAGACAGCTGAACAGTGGTGCTGCTTAGTTCTCATGTCTGAGGAGAGACTCCTGACACCATCTGCAAAGTAAGAACAATCTGACCTGCCAGTTCAGCTTTATGGGAATCCTGAACCAAACCTTACCCCTTGGACCTGGGATGAGCAACTCTTTGATGATCACAATGATAAAAGACTGGAGCTCATGACTCCATTCTCTCTGCAATTGAAGTCTTCGCTAAATGCAATGTTGACTTGGTCTGGCTAAGAGAAGTCCAAGAGGATGAGCCTCAGAGGCACTGAAACAACATTGCTTCTATAGACAGCAGCATCCTACCAGTAATGTGAAATACTCCAGCGAACACCTCACACAGAAGCTTGTAGGGAAGCCAACAAGAAGTTCATGAAGAAAAGCCATTGTGTTGCTCAGAGGAGTTTAATTACAAACTAGATATTACAAACTAGACCCAACCATGGCATGTGCAGTGACACAAGGGCTTGGCTGGACAGGACATCATACACACAGTACAATGGAAGAAAGGAGGAAGCAGGGCCATCCCTTTAGCAGCCTCTGCAGCTGAATTAGGTTGGGCGGAACATGGAAGTACACTTGCAGCCACCCTGCAGGAGACCTGCAGCACAAAGCATGTACTGTCAAGTGCAGCTGAACAGTAATGACAACTACAAAGAACAACAGAGAGTGGCAAGAGAAGCTCACAGCAGCTCAGCGACCGCCTGAGGACACACCAGGAAATCTAGTGCATTAAAATAACACTTTCCAATAATGGTCTAGTTAATTGATGTTAAATTATAGCTGAATGCCTGTAGAAGTACTGATGACATCTACACTAATACCATTTCAGTTCATCGGGATTAATATTATTCTAACACACACCCAAGACATTCACAAGTATTGGTACGTTAAAGCCTTTCAAGTGATGTTTCAAAATACTTTATCTTTCTTCTCCCTCGTCTGCCCTCACAAACAGCCTTCTGCAAGAACTTATTAAAAATAGAGGTGTTTTCACAAACCTCATCCACTTCGATGATGATGACTTTCTTACTTCTGCACCTGAGGAACACGTCAGCTCTTGCAAACACCAGAAAGAGACAAAGGCCTGGGAGTACGCTGTGAGTACACTGGTAGGACTATGCCCCACTGGCCTGGCTTCAGCTTTGTCCTCCTCCTCCACATGCAGTGCTGAATCTAAGCACCGTATTTACAGCTGTGAGATGTTGCTAACCTCAGTACTATTTTTAACGTATAGTAATCCAGAACAGCAGCAATTAGTTCCTGTTAAGAAAAAGACCTGCTCACTCACACTTCACGGGAACAGATTTTATTTTTCCTCTTCCATTTAAGTATTTTTATTAGCCAGATGGATCATGAAATTATTACAAAAACTGGGATGTAAACTCTTTGAAAGCACCCAGCTATGAATGCTGCCTTCTAAAGCAATTAATACTGATTTATAAACATTCAGGATTAGAGAAAAATACTTAATTCTCCCCTAATCCCCCAGCCAGCACTGCTCTGCATTCAAAATACAGGAACACAGATTAACTGGATTGAAGTTAATAGCATTTGGAGGACGGCGCTGGTCAGCCACGCGCAGCCCCATGATACGCAATATCTTCCTCCACAAATTCACTGTAACCTATGGGATTAAGACAAATCCAAGACTACCATTTTCCTGCTCCATCTCCAGCCTCTGCTGTAACCTTACAAATATCAAGACTAAAGACACTGAATCTTTGAAGAGGACCAAAGCAAACATCTTAAACTATGAAACAGCACACTACGATGGGACTAAATGATAAAACTAGCACTTAGTATGCACCTTACCCATCTATTACATTTCCCTATATATCATTTCTGTTGAGCCTCTGTAAGAGCCGGGATGTTTTCCCAGCCCTTTCAGTGACTGTCACTGCTGATACCCTTCTGCTCCTGATAGCTTGGTGACAGCTTTAAAAGCCAGCTGTTTGCTATGCAAACAAAGGCCTTGCTTGCTTCAGTTCTGATTTTTCTTTTCAGATTAGAGCTGCTACTAAGAGAAAGAAAAATTGTCTAAAACCTGCTTTTGGACAAACCACATCAGAACCGCCTCCTGTTGCATTACATTTGAGAGATTACTACAATAAGAAATATGGCTAAAGCCAGCTTGGGCAGTCTGGCAAGGGGGTGGGCTGCCAAGTCACTGTGCGTTGCAGACAGGTACAAAGAACAAGAATAGAAGAAAAGTCACATAACAACACAGACCACATGGCACTCTTACCTGTTGCCTGCTGCAGTTCATCTAAGTGCTAGCTGAGCTAGGAGCCTTGGAAAGAAAAAGCCTAAATCAAGTGCTGTCCTCCCCTGGAGCAGCTGCGCACTGGCATTATCAAGAGCTCATACTTCAGTGAGCGCAACCATCAGCTCGAGGACTTCAAGTGTGTTACAGCATAACCCTGACCCACAGAACTAACCTCAAGGTCTCCTGCTCCTCTCCCCTGGGAGCCTGCTTTACCCTCGGGCGAGCTGGTATTCCTCAGGATTACTTTTCACATCATCTTCCCCCAAATAATCAGATCTCGCACTTACATTGCACTGAACTCTCAAAACCATCTCAGTGCTTTATGAACTTAACAAGATAAAGTACATGTTTCTCTTTTGGGGTCACTTCACCCAGCACAGAGGGGCAGGCAGCTCAGTGATAAAATGCTCCTGCAGTTCAGTGCTTCATTGTGAGTTTTATAGTGGAAGAAAACTACCCTGCTACACATCAGAAACATGCTCAAAACTGGCTTTTGTTCTGTGCTCTGTATGTCTCATCCTGGTGAAGAAGGGACAGTTGTTCACTCTCCCAGACCTCAAATGCTATACAGACATCTAAAACTACACAGATTGCACCGAAAGTAATGCCTCTTACTTATTTCCATGGAACCTACAACAGATAGAGCACAATAATTTTATTTGACATAGCAAATTCTCACCTACACAACACTGTTTTTCAATGCAGTCATCACCATTCTTTCTGCATGGGGTATTTAATCCCACACCTTTGCTCTATCCACACTTCCATATCAGCTGCCATTCTATCAGACTGCCCCCCTGCTGCAATCTGTCACACAGCAACAACACATAACAGGATACTGGAGTTAAGGTTCACCCTCTGCTGCCATCCACCAACATCCACTTCTGATGCCATGGGTCAGCATCATAAATAGGAGGCATTTATTTTGGAGCAGCCCTGGTATTTTGCGCATGCTACCATCACAGCTGCATACTGCTAACTGGTTAACAGTAGTGAAACTGCCCTTGAGCAAAGTTTATCACAACAGGCTTTCAAAGGAAAGGCTACCAAACGTTTCCCATCCACATCAAGGTAGCTTGTTTGTTTGTTTGTTTGAAAGCAGCACAGTGAAGTGCTGCAGCTATCAGCACTGAATAGCATGCTCTGCAGAGTGTCTTCTCCCCAGCTGACCTACAGACAATGGCAGCCACAAATCAGCTCCTGGGGGTCTTTACGGGTCAGACTGGAGGCAAATAACAAACTTCTGTAAATGCTGTGACATGGAGCCTCTGGGTAAACACCTCAAGGGACCTTCCCCAAACCGAGGGGTTCAGATTGCTGTGTGTGGTAGAAATGCAGCACTTTCAGGACTTCAAAAGCCAACGTGCCTGGGAGACCCAATTTATACTTGCTTTAAAATTACTGTGCGAGCCACATTACACACAACGTATGCAGGGACTTAATGAAAAAGATTTCCATGTTACTTTCTTACCCGCGAGAATGAGAAGTAAGTTGAAGCAAAAACATTAAAGTGTAGGACAGAGATCCATGCATTATTTGCATGAGTACCTACCCTGACAAATTTTCAGGCTCTATTTTAAGAAATTAATCTCCTTGTCCAATTGATGGAGACAGAGCAGAACCAGGATAGCAGGAACACCCAACCACATGCTGGCCTGTGCAAAACACATCAAGCTGGCCTCAGCCTGGAGAAGAGGAAGCTCAAGGGAGACCTTATTGCTCTCTATAACTTCCTGAAGGGAGGCTGTTGTGAGCTGGGGGTCAGCCTCTTCTCTCATGTAACTGGTGATATGACCAGAGGAAATGGCTTCAAGCTGCGCCAGGGGAGGCTCAGGCTGCATGTGAGGAAATACTTCTCTAAAAGAGTGGTCAGGCAGCAGAATGGGCTGCCCAGGGAGGTGGTGGAGTCACAGACCTTGGAGGTGTTCAAGGAATGTTTGGGTGTTGTGTTGAGGGACGTGGTCTGGTGAGAACTGCTGGTGACAGGTGGATGGTTGGACTGGGTGATCTTGTAGGTCTTTTTCAACCTTGGTGATTCTGTGATTCTTTGCACTGTATGGCGTCACACAGGAACTGCGTTAAGTCCTGTCAGCTCTCCAAGGTCACACTGACCACCAGGACAACTCTGCAGTTTCTCCCTCCCTGGTAAGGCAGAATTTCTCCATTTTGGCAGAACATTATGGCCACCCACCTCAATCGTTATAGGTGATCTTGTTAGCTATTCCAAGAATTCCCTATACAGATTATGCCATCATTTGCTTATGTAGACGCTAACTTCCAAAGCCCAACTTACATAGGTGGAAAGAGCAGCGCACCACTTGGTAGTTCTCTTCAGCTTGGAAAAGCCAGCTCATCACTCAACCCTTCACTCTTAGACTAAGCCCAGGGCCCTGATATGAAGCCATTATAGACTTGGTGCTTACCACAGTCAACAGCCCATCATAAGTTATACTGGATGTGAGGAGAAGTTCCCATGCAAATTCAGTGCCCCTCATCTTCAGGTGAGTGACTTCCTTTTAATCGGTAATGAAGATGATGTTAACAAGTCCTGAAAGTAGTGAGCATTTAAGAAATGCAAACTTGCGTATTCTGCTTAAGCAGCAAGGAAATTTACTGTAGAATTTCACAACATAATGGCAAAAGAAAGTGCAGCCCAGGCACATATCCCTGACGTAACTCTCTGTCCCAGCCAGTGGCTAGCCCACAGATAGAATGGGATGAGATAAAGCTCTGAATAGTGACACAGGGGGGGCCACAAAAGAAGGCAGAAAGTGCTGTCTGTGCCATACCCCACCACAGCCTGGATCAGCATCACGGTGCAGATGCTGCCAGCCTATGTAGATGAAGGTGGGCACCTTGTACTGGTCCTAAGCACAGTGACAGACACATGTTGCAAAGCACCTTGCTAAGTTCTAAGGAAAGGTGCCAGGAGAAATCAATCAGACAGAGTAGTAATAGTGCCTTCTAACATGAAAATCTGGAAAGCATCCAGAGGGATCCATGCAAATGGTGCATTTTTCGCAGTGTTTCTGCAACAGTTGTCTATTAATCATCAATGGCTGGTTTAAATCTTGTCTGCTTTTGCTATAAACAGAAACAGACCACTGCAGCGGCCATTCCTGATAAATACACTATGCCCCAAAGCTGCAGCTTACTCTTTAAATAACATTATTTCTCACAACGCTTAATAACAAGAATTGTGCAAATACAGCAGTGCTGTTATTTATTTGAAAGGGGAATAGAAAGGTTAAAGGCAAACACTATATAAACAGTTACCTATAGACCACAATGGTGGGCTTTCTACAGTAGAAACAGAGAAGATGATGTTGTCTCTTCCCTCAAGAGATTTCATTTGGACTGAAGCAGAAACAACACAGAACAGTAACAAATGGTCTGCACAGTGAAGGAGCACACGGTGAAGCACAGTGATTATGCCTGGACTTGGAGGTGCTCATATTTTTTATCCGTGTCTGTGCAAAGAGTTTTAGAGTTAGTGCTGTGTGAGGAAGCACATTTTACAAAGGCTGTGTACAACTCCATACCGCCGACATCAATAGGTGGTGCTTGAGGTGAAACAGCGCTAGCAAAACCTAGCTCCTCATTTCAGAACTGTTTCAAATTCCTGGCTTATAAAAGATGCATATGGAGTAAAACAGCCAATTCAATAACTAATGGCTGAAGATGAGGGTTTTCTCAGGTATGTTTTGAAGTTAGGTGTCACAATCCCACACTACGTGGTTGAAGCTGAGGGGACACAATGTGGAACCACTTGCACTCGCAGAGCTATTCCTCTGAGCTTTACAGATAAGAGATGGGTGTTCAAATGCAACAGCTACCAGCTGCACCAAGTGGGGACAACCAAAGTATTTTCACAGCATTAATGTCTCTTATGGTTTCGTTTTCAACTTAGGATAATTTTTGGCTTTATACAATACCAAACAAGCAACCTTGCACAGTTTTTGCTGTGTAGTCCTGTTGAGGTACAGAATTTTTATCGAGATTTGTATATGTTTTTGGATCTGTTCAAACCTACCCGATACAAAAAGCACCTCAGTGCTAATGCAACTGCAGCAGTAATGAAAGGCATGGAAAGAGGCAAACTTCATGAGTAACAACCTCAAAACTGTCCCCAGGCAGCACAATACATTTACAAAAGACACAGTTGGGATCTGAGCACCTTGTTTGCTCTGTATCACCCGCACAAACCCAGGCAATTCTGCAAATGCAGAAAGGGAAGAAGATGGTCTGCTCTGAGTACCACTGCTGCAGCACCACAGCACTGCCACTTGTTGCAATAGCTGGAAGAGAACTACAGGTTCACCAACCTCTTCCCTTTTGTTGGTACAGAATGTTCACATGCAAAATAACCCAAGCAGCTTAAAAAACAGCAGGCAAATCTCATCCATCATTTCTGAACACAGGGATTCTAAAGGTGGCATAGGACCGCCAGGCTTTGCTGTCCAAAAGATGAATGGGATTAACACAAGAAACAAAAAAGCAATGCTCAGGCAGAGCCTCATATGCATCACTGCATTGGGCAGGTTTGACAGATGACCAGGTGCTCCCCATGGCTACCTTATAGATACACTTGAGTATAGCAAGAAATCCAGGAGATTTTCTAACCCACAATACCAGCATTGCAGTGCCTGGTGGCCTAGAGTTGGGGCAAAACACTTTTTGCAACCCTGCCCCAGCCCAGCATGGCACCCAGTTTTCTGCACTGTGTGCAACCACCCCCTTGTAAGTGGGTGTACGGAGTGTAACTACCAGGAGGGATTTGGTGCATCACTATTACTGAGCACCTCAGTGCACACCGCTCACAGTGCAGACATGGCTCCCTGCCCCAGGGTGTGCTCACTGTACAGTGGCTGGTGAAATGTTCCATTTTAGCTTCATGGTCCAAACTGACAGCCTGACTTAAAGGCCACAGAACCAGTTCTTTCTCTTTCCTGCCATTCATGTTTACAACTAGTATTTAAGCCCCAGATACATCTGCCCCCAAATCAAGTGGTTTCCTGGTGTGCTTAGGATTTAGCTGGAAGACAAGCAAGCAAATCCCACCAAACATATTCACTGACAACCACATTCTGTGCCCTAAATTCAAATGAGAACACAAAAGCCAAACTTATGCACTCACTTCTGCCTTGGACTCAGTGTTTATTTACTGTAGGACATCTAACAGCTCTCCTGGGCTTGCTCGGGAGAAATGATTCCTTAGTCTCTGAACCTACAAACTCTATCCCATGTAAATTTAGCACACAGAGCTATGCAAGGTGATTAAAAAAAGCAGAGTTTATCAAACATCCTGAAAGCTGGATTTGTTTTGTGCCTCATCAGTCTTCATAAAATCTACTGATTGCTGTAACATTTGGGTAACGCTTTGAGATCAGCACTTAAGGAAAAACACACTTAGAACCACTTCACTATTGATTTTGATCTTATTTTCACACTGACTCCTCACATTCCTGCAGCACAGCACCCAGCAGCTCACCTCCTCCAGGCTTCCTCCCCACTGCACGTACCCTACATTTAACATTTGTGTCACCAGGATATAGGCCCATGTGTAACAGCAGGTATTTCCCACCAACCTGCTGCCCTGGAGAGCCATTGCTGAGACACTGTAGAGGATATATATGAGTACAGAAACATGCAGTGTTCTTTTGTTTTTAAGAGTGTTTCTAAAGTGTTGATTCAGCAGCTGGAACCAGCTCAGTGCCCAGGCTGCTCTGAAGGGGATATAGCCCATTAAGATACATGACAAATTGAGAATTTCTGTTGACACAAGATAGGCTTTTCTCACGCCATAGGAAAACGCAGTATATTATCTCTTTGTCTGTAAATTGGGGTCTTCAGAACTCTGAAGAGTGAAACCACAGCAAGGAAAAGAAAGGAAATAAGGAGTTCTGAACACTGAGTTCTCAACAGAACCTTCAGCAAATCATTTCATGTCATAGCAACTTCATTTCTCAAACCATAAAACAGGACAGCAAATAGCTCTGCTGTTCACTTTATTTGAACAGCTATTGTTAAGTCTCTCTGGATACACATCACAGATGGAAAACTCAAGTTACATATATGAATATATATGTACATGCATATATAAAGTATTTGAGTATGTCATTATGCTGAGGCTCCGACATGGCAAAGAAGCAATCGTCAAATCATCATTTAATTCATGACAGTAGCTCTGAAGTATAACACCATGAGTTCCTTTCTTCCATAGGAATAATTAAAGCCCAACGCAAGTCAGGGTCTTATTTAACCAGCAGTCACCAGTCCAGCCTTAGTGCTGGTCATTGACAGTAGCCCCTTCTACTCTAGGGCCTAGAGGAAAAGGAGGAAACAAGTATCTTATGAAGGCAGAAGACAGCAGATATTACACAGTCATAAATGACCTGTGGGAATGCAGGTCCTAATAAGCCTGGAAAACATTGCATAAATGCCTTCAGCTAACTTTGTTAGTTCTGGATGGAGCACACTTCCCAAATGCTTAATTTTGAAATTACCTCCCAGTAGCCTTTCTCCAGGTTTTCTTAAACTATTAAAAGCTGCGGGTAGCCCAGGCCCATACAGCAACTCCCAGTGAGGAAATATTTTGTTAATTCCATTGCATAACGATGATGGATTTTGAAAGAGATGACATGTGGAGACTGCGGAGGAACAGAAAATAAAAGTGAGGGGCATGTCTTAGCCAGGATTCCAAGGGCACCAGGAAGGCCAGGCCAGCAGCGTGATGCAGAAGCCGTGCCAGCCAGGACAGCACGCAAGGGATGCTCTTGCTCAAGTGCTCATGAACACACCTGCAAGGCCAATGGGTGCACACACCCCAGCAGGCTGCTCACATCATGGGCAAGCTCAGCTGCTTGCACCACAACCAGCTTGGCTAGCACCACCACAGGGCTTTGACACAGGCTGGTTCGGGCAGGCTGGGAACATTGAAACCACTAATAGAAATCAACATGCTGAAAGTCAACAATGAAAATCAAAGCAATACTTCAGTCCTGTTTGATAATGCAGACACAAAGCAGATGATACTACCTAAAATAGTTTGTAGAAGTATCACAGCTAAGGATCCTCTTAGAGGCAGAGCCTGACAATCGCCTGCCCACCTATCTTACAGTTGTGGAAGTCCAGGGATCATTTCAAACTAAATGAGTAATGGAAGTAATTAGAAAGGAAATTAACTCCAAGAAACCAGAGTCTCAGCAGCAGAAAGCAAATGAAGAAACCATAATTGCAGGCAATGAGGCAAAATGACGGCCTAGCAGACAATTTTCCTGATAAAATAAACACAAATTGTAACAAAGTCCCACAGTCAGCACCGGACAAAGATGCCCTGAAGAGCTGATCATTACAGTTCAATTATATCCCCTATGGACCACAGAAGCCTCACTTTTCACATTCCCTGTAAGGAGGATGCCTGAAGTGGTTCTGGAGAGGATGACAGGGCCTGCTCCTGCCCTGCAGCACTCAGCAGCCCAGCATTCCTGCCACGGATTTATCTCCTGCAATGAAATTCAAGGAGATTGAAAATTGAAGAAGAGCACGTGAACTGCACTGTGCTGTCGCATGCCTGGTTTGACAAAATGGGATCTAATATTTTAGGTGGACGGACCTCTTCATTTACTTACTCTGTGACAGGATGAAAGAACTGGTATGGTAATTCATGTGCAATATTTCTCTGTGCTGAGGAAGGAGAGAATAGGTGCTTGAAACTTCCTTAATATATTGAGCAGCATTCATTCTGCAGTCCTAAAGGGAAAGTCCAAAAAGACTGTTTGACCTCCAGAAACTCCATCAGCTACAAAGGCTGCTGAGCCATGCAGATGGGTATCCATTCTCTCAGGCTTTCCTCCCACTGCTGAGATCTGGCTCAGTACACGTACCGTGAAGGCACTGGGTTCAGTTTTAGCCCAGTTGTCTGCCTGCTGTCCGTATGCCAGGGCAGCTGTGTGCCTCAGAGCTGAATGGCACAAGAAGGAAACATCCAGCAGCCCCACGTGGCCCTCCCAAGCTCATGGAGATGGCTCCATCCCAAATAGCAGAGGGACATCTGTGCAGCTTCTGGGCACCACCAGTGTGCTCTGGTGGCGCAAGTGGTAGGAATGCCACGTTGCAACACCGGAGGCCCTGGGTTCGAATCCTCCCTGTGGCGCAAGTGGTAGAAGTGCCGCTCTGCTACACAGAGGCTCGAATCCCGGGGGTTGGACTCGATGATCTCTAAGGTCCCTTCCATCCCACACGAGACTATGATACTATGATATGATACCACAAAGGCTTCATCAGACGGAAGCCCTTATGGGTAGATGTGTGCCCAACCAGGAGACTTTGTTCTGCTCAATCACTGATGAACAGGGCAGAGGAAGCACACTCCAAAAGCACACACAAACCCAAGCCATAGGAGGTTTGCTGGGGAAGAGTTCAGTCCTACTAACAGCCAGGTCTCTAGTCCCAGAAGCCTCTGGTCCATGTTTTATAGCCTTGAGATAGTGACAACCTTCTGGCATGCAATACAGTTGAAATCCAGGCAGGCAGCTGTTGCCAGAGCAAGAATAGGAATGGCCCCACAGGCTGAGTCCATCTGCATGTGCATGATGCCCACTACCCTCTTGAGTAAGAGACCCAAGTCCAGGGGCTGCCCTCCCCCTCTCTGCACCAGGATGCTGTCCCAGGCAGGGCTGCTTGCAAAGAGCAATATTCATTTGCTGAATGTTTCATTTCACATTCTTTCACCCCCCTCTTGCTCACTTCCCCTTACACAAGCACAAAGTGCTATCTTATCTCTTTCCACTACACACCTCCTTTAGAGATAGAAGCCTTGAGCATGGGCAGATCCTTCACACTCAATCTCACACAGGTGCAGAGCCACAAGCACATACTCGCTGTGTCACCACGATCAGCCCAGAACCTGTGAAGCCGCACATATGTATGGGCCATGTATGCAAAAGAACATAGCAGAAGCACAAGGATTGACAATGTGCTCTGCTCAAAGTTAGCAGGGAAACCATTAACCCATGGCTCAACTCTGTTGCTGAGTTTTCTGCCTCTAGAACCATTAGTGCATATCCTAAACTCAACAGAGCTCAAACCCAGCCTGTGTGTGTGACAAGTCAGATTTTCACCTCGTCAGTCCTGGTGAAAGGCCTCCACAGCTGGTCCCTGTGATCCACAGGCAGCCCTGGTGGGGCTGGAAACAGAGGTGCCCAAACAGCCAGTTGGTTGGAAAGCCATGTCCACTACAATCCAGACATGCACAAAGCAGCAGAACCCATTGGTCTAGACGTGTGGTTTCTTCACTGGTGAGACTAGTGTTTATGCCAGCAAAGTGACAGACAGCCCTGAGAGTTTGAGCAGAGGTTAGGATCTATGATCAGGCTGCATTTCAGAAACTCATTTTAAAAGGGACTGTTAACTCCCAGCCTGGACAAGGTGGAGTGCTTTTCCTTATGAATTGTAGATAAACTCTCTGATGTAGCAAATGCCAAATATCCTGATGCTCAGCTAAATGTAAGGGAAGAGGTAGAAAAGCCAGGCAGAGGCACCTCATTCTCCAATCTGATGTGAGTTGACAAAGACTGTTAAGAAACCAAGGACCAGACTTTCAAAAGTACTCCCACAAGAATCTTAACAAGTGGTTAGATCTTCAGACAACTCTGCTCTGATGCAGGCACATAAATGAGGTGGACAGATTAAAACAAAACAAAGCAAAATTCATGCTGAGACAACAGCAGCTGTCCATGTCTACAAGCAGCTGAGCATGACAGCTGAGAGGAAAAGAAGGGCCGCTGGGGAATGCTTGGGCTGCGGCGTTTGTCAGAGCTGCCCAGCTCCATTGCTCCCACTTGCACAGCTCCAGGGACACTGCAGGGAGGCATCCCCCTCCTGCTGCAAGGTGCTAGTGCCAGGAGCTTGGCAGAATCTGCCTCAGGAACATAGCTGGAAGAAGGGACCACGGACAAAGCACCAGAGAACACAGTATCATGGCAGAAAACTCAGAGCCTCAGGAAGCAACCCCTGTTTTGGTTTAAAGGATGAAGAGCCTCATGAGATCTGACAACTCAAATGTTACACTGCTGCAAACAAACATTCCAGCTTCTGCAGATGTCCAGGATTGGCTCTCAAACAGCTGTGGAGGAATATGAGGAAGCTGCCCATAAGAAAATACTTAATTCAGACCAAAAAGGCAAGAGTGAAAGAGCTTGGCAGATCTTCTGAGGGTAAAGCTACATACCCCACTTACTAAAACTCCCAGACTTTCACTGTGATATGAAAGGCTTGGTGCTGGCCTGACAAAGCCCCAAACCAGACAAGCTCAGCTGAGCTGCCGCTGTTCACAGCTACAGCAGCACCTCTGAGCAGCAAACTGCGAGGGAAGCACAGCTTCCTCAGCACAGCACGGGCATTTGGGCAGTGTCACAACACGTCAAGGAAAAACTATACTTCAATATTTCACTTGAAAAAATAAAATACCATTTAAAAATCAGCGTCAAGGATGGTGGTGTAGTAGAAGCTGTAAAAGCACAAGACAGAAAGAAATCCTCCCTGAGTTTCCACCAACATGCCCTTCTGTTCATGGCTCACAGCTACAGGCTGCTAGAACTACCCAGCTGCTGTCTCACCAAGAAAGACCGGGGAGTTCTTCTCCATGGTTTCATTTCTAATATGTACCAGGACCCCAGCAATGCCTTTGCAGCATCTTGTGGCTGGTGGTGTCTTGAGGACATGCAGAGCAGTTTATCGAGCCTCTGTACGCAAACCTGAGTGGGACACTGCAGGACTGGTTTTCATGATCCAGCTGCCCTCTCCAACTCTGTATCCTTATGAGCTAACCTGTCAGACGTAATTCTTCCTGTCTGAAGTATGAATGAAGCCACTACTAACCAACCAACCATCAGCTACATCACAGAAAACAAATTCAGAAGAGGCACAATAACATGGAGAATTAGTTCTTCTGCACATTCAGCTCAACAGGGCAGCCCACTACTCTGCCTCCTGCCAGATGGATTTTACAAAACAACTTTCTGAGCTGCTCCAATCATGTTTCCTTATCAAGCAGCAGCTTTGCTTGTTTCTGCAAAGCCTACTCCATAGAGAGCCCTGAAAATAAGAGATAGGCCCTGAACATCTGTCACCTGGGAGGTTAGCTTGGATTGTTTTTAATAGTTTGTGGTACTCATAACTGGTTTTAAACTGACAGGGGAAAACGATAAAAAGAATGAGATCTGTGTTTCTGAGCTCACATCAAAGAGCAGCTTTAAAGAATGAGTAAAAAGGCTGTCAAAATAGGAAGGCTTTACCCAGCAGCCTAACAAAACAGGCTTCAGGCAAGCAAGAAAGAGTGGCCCTAAACAAATTAACCAGAAAGGGAAAGTGCTGGCTGAAAAGTAAATATTTATCAGGGCCCATTTCTACTAAAAGATAGACAAAAAGCAGTAAAAATAAATAAATAAATACATCACAAAAGAGATGTTTTTGCTGTAGAAAGGACAACCATAGGATTTGGAAGTACTTACAGTTCTTGTCTGCACTACTGACTGTGTTAAAGGCATCGGCCTGAGACTGGCTCTCCATTACACTGCACAGTGTATGGCCTATTCACTCCGTGACACGAATTTCTCCCGCAAGGCTTCTTTAAACTTCCCTTTGTACCCCCAGCTTTTTAACTGCTATCACAAACCTTCAAGATTTAACCCGAGGGGGACAAAGAAGCAGTCTCCTGATACAAAGATTAATGCCATTCCACAGAGAAGTGCAGACACATGAATCATCCCCGTGGCTTTCATTCTGCCGGAGCCCCCTCCCCAGCAGCAGGCAAGGCAGGTACCCACACACCTTACCCAAGGGCAGAACTCCCTGCTCGCTGCCCTCCACACCAGCAGCGCACACAGCAGCAGCAGTTTGGAGACCTTCTCCTCCTCCATGCTGAGCTCCATCAGAGCAGATGGTTTTAAGTGCTTCTATCTGGAGCAGTGCTCAGCAAACCCAGAAATACTTTCTCTAGCTCGTCTCTGACATTTCCTAGACTAGCTCAGCCGAACAGAGAAGCATCTCCTCAGTCACTGTGTTTGAAAGGTGCCCACCAGAACCAAAGAGCTGCTGGCAGAGCCCACTCCTGTGGCCAACCAACATCAGATGGACAGATGATCCAAATGCAGAAGAGCCATGTATGCTTGCATTCTTTTTCAGCTTAAGACAGACAAAAGAAAGTGTTTCTTTACACAGTGGGTGGTGCACTTCTGGAGCTTACTGCTATGGGCTTCATAGAGGCAGACAGTATGCAGCCCGTGGGACAACAGACCAGACAGATCAGTCTATTAATGGGTTAGGAAGGGACGTGCTTGCTGATGCTCCCCTTCAGAACCTGTAGGGGTTGGGGAGTATCAAGTGAGAGACCCCAGAAAGGTGCCATGATCACACTCCCTCCCTAATGGTATCATGGTATCACTGTGAGAGCTTGCACAGCTGGGCAGACTGAGTTGGGACCAATCAATCACCTTCAGAGCCCTGCTGCTGTACTGGCATTAGGCAAAATCCATAGCTCAAAGCACCATAGGTAAGATACTGCAGAGAAGAGCTAATTAGCCTTCTTCATTGTGCCTGTGCCTCTTGCACACACACCAAAAAGCAATGCTCATCTCAGCAGCAGGTCCAGGCACACAGAAGATGGTCACACAAGCATATTCATGCACAGCATAGGGGTGGGTAGGAAACAAATTGCCCCACACAACCATTTTTAAGCCCAACTTGATGGGCTGCATGCACGATTAGTGCAGGAATCAGCATGGGTAATTACAGCCATCTGTACCCATTACTGCCATTTGTCTGTGTACTCATGGTAACTGTACCTTAGTTAAACATGCCACTGCACAAACATATTACATAGCAAATTAAAAAAAGCACACAGCCCTTCACCAACTAATTACCAGGACACATCTTCCCCATCTGTTAGACAGCTGCCCCCTCCCCAAGGTGACCTGGCCAGCAGCCCCATGGCTCTAATGTGCCTGGGAGTTTCTTGTGCTTGGGCCTTCCTTAGTGTGGCAGTGCTTTCAACCATGGCTGCTTCTGAAAGCATGGCACTTCCACAGAACAGAGCGATGCTTTTAGATTACTGCAGGCGACCCCTGGATTAGCCACACAACACATCCACATGCAGTATGAAACTAACTGCCTAATGGGACAACAGAGTGATCATCCCAAAAAGCACCTCACTGTGCCGGTTTCTCTTCTGGCTCTTTTTTTTGCAACAAGCTACTAATGCAATAGCAGATTATAAATACACAGAGGATGGCTGTGCCCCAGTGCTTCACTGACATATGGTTCTGTCTTCAGTCAGAAGCTCTGGATTTAAATTTAGGAATGGAGCAGGAGGTTGGGTTTCAAAATTCCAAGATAATTCCTCACAGAGGAGGCAATGAGACCAGAATTTCCTCCCTGTGGTCTAGCCTTAAAGCAGATGGGAGCAGGGTGTTGGTGCTGTTAAGCAGACTGCAGTGCTTGTGCAGCCCTGCAATGCCTTGCCCCACTTGGGAGCTCTTGCAACTATGGCCTTCGGTGCCAGGTGCCGCTTCCCTGGCACCCACATGTCCAGGCTCTTATTGGAAGGGCAACATTTATTTCAAGTCAATAGCTAGAACAATTTCTTACATTATGGCAAAGGCTGCCAATACTCTCCCTTGGGTTGAATCAGCGTTTTTATTTGCTGCCCCCTCCTCCTCAGAATGAGTGTTGGTGTGAAGGGGCAATCAGCCACAGGCAGAACAGCTTTGCTCATTTTTCATGTCTTCTGACATTCCCTGACCAGCCCCTTGATTTCCACAGCGTTAAACACATCCTTTATGCACAGACACACATTCCTTATGCTCTCCTTTAAGCACTGTTTACCATTGTTCAAAGTACTGGATCCAGTGCCTTCTAAACCAAGGAAAATGCCTTTAAAGAAACTTAATTCCAGTGTGTTCTGAGGAATGCTGTCTTGGCCCTCATCTCCTCCTCCAGCATTTTCCCCTCTTTTCATTGCTTGACCACCTCAGCGACAGGGAACCAAAGGGAAAAAATAAAACAACCATGGAAACAAAACTGTCCATCCTCTGTCCTTCAATCACATGAAAAGTGGCAAACATGCCAAATTAAGTGCAAAGCAAGCATTATTTTTATTTGCTTAATTAGAATTGCTCATCAAATAAAAACAAAGGAGTGCTTTACTGCCGGACTGGTACAGGTAGTTGTTGCACAAGTACATTCCTGCATATCTGGCTACTTCAGGAGTATTTTTTAATTAACAGTTTCTCCTTGGCTAAAGCAAACCACAGAGAACAAGGAAAGAGGAGTTTCACACAAGGACACTGCTGGATCCCTCCACTGCCAGCTATTTATTTCTTCAGGGAGGATTTTAAATTAAAAGCAGATTGCCTTCATTAGCGTTTCCAGAAGCTGCGTAACTGCCAAAGCTGACAGAAACACAACTGCGATCTGCAAGTTTGGCAAGTGGCATTTTCTCTGTCTACAAATGTTGGGTAATGTCATCCTTAGCAAGAGGGCTTTTAGGGGGGACATGGCACAAACAGATCTTCTTCTCTGGGAGTGGGAGAACATCTCCAGAGTAGCAGCTCAGTGATAAGGAAAGCCTGGTAGTGCTTTTACCCTCTTTCAAACTGACAGAGCTACATGCATCCCAGCCAACCCAGGCGCAGAGCAGGCAGCAGTTCCAACCTTGGCTTGCACGCTGCTCCACACATACTGCAGAAGTACCAGCTCACACCAGCACTTGACTCTAATCTTGAGCTCAGCACTTGGGTCCTCCACAACACTGGCTTACATCTTCAGAGGAGCTGCAGGACATAGCTCCCATTCTGCAGTCCAACTCTCTTCTACCTCATGGTGAAGAGAATTCATTATCCTTTGAACTAAGCACTAAGTGATGAGTTGACAATAATTAAACTGAAAGAGATGGAGGTTAAAGGAATTTATTATTCCTTGATCTGCTAAGTAAATTGTTTAGGTACATGTAATCAATAAGTAATGATGAAGTAAAATTGAAAACAAGCTCTTTTCCTTCCAAAAAAACACACAAAAAAACCAAAACAACCAAAACCAAAGCCACTGGGCTCATAAAAATCCATTCACTGAGGCCCATGCATCTTGTTAGGTTCAACAGCACAGCATTTTAATAAACAAAAAACATCAACAACAAAAAAGACTTTATCCATAATGAGCATCGAAGGCAGAGTATGGCCCTAAATTATGCCACTCCTGCTTATCGTTCACGTACCACAGGGCTGATGAAGATTTATGGTCCCGTTGTGCTAAGTACTGTGTAGTGAAATATCGTGGAGCGGTGACATTCAGTACTCCAAGAGTTTATAATTTAAAGACAAATTACAAAAGCAAGATATTATAATTTAAAGATGGTCGTGCACAGATGGGGATTGGAGATACAAAGAGATTGAGCAACTTGCCCAAGGTTGTCTCAGATGTGTGCCAAAGCAAACAGAATTTATCCAGCTTCATTCTGTGCCAGCCACCTCCCATTCTGCCCCCATGCCCGGTCCCATTTTCTCTGTTCCAGTCTATTCAGTAGTTAGAGACTGCAGCACGATTCCCCCCAGCCTTCTGTCTCCCAGTTTTCACTCCTGAATGCTCTACAGTCCTGGCTTTCACCACTTCCCCTTATACATCACATACTCTGTTTAGCACCCCAGCCATCTCAGTGGTCTCTGCTGGGCTTCCCCCTGTACAGCCACATGTTTCTTTTACGCATAGCCCAGAACTAGTCACTGTGCTCCAGATACCAGCCTTAGTGATGTTCAAAGCAATCAGTGATAGCAGGATTACACAGTACATTTTGTTGTGGACATACACACATCAGCAGATATATTTAGGAATGCTAGTCCTAAACTCTGTCACACAGTGTATTGATAAGTGTGAAAAATACTTAATTTATGACTGTGACAGGAAAAAATGCATCAATGCAACATGAACATGAAGTAGTGGCAGTGCTACTTACTAAGGCACAACTCAAGCCCCCAGACAGCTGATCTGGGATATTGGGACAAACAAGCCTGCAGTTAAACACAGCAGCTTTTTTTCCTGGCTTTCAATGGAAATGTGCCCAGTATCTGAAAGTATCTGAAAGTATCTGCTCTCCATTCTAACAAGGACACAGTCACAGAGTACTCTTGGCCAGCACCTGTGAAGATTTGCTCATTAAAATTTCATTTTAATTTAGCCCCATAGAAGTGCTGTCAACATTTGTTTTAGGTTTCCTGTGGAAGTTTCATCCCATGGAGCAGCAAATTCATCAGCAACAGGCAGCAGTCCTGACAAAAGACATCAGCATGGCATGGACATGGTTAACTAAACAAGCTCACTTCTCTCACACCGCAGCTAACCAAGTAGGATGCCCACCAAGCAGAAAGCCTAGTTCACAGCAGGCTGCCCCTCTCTCCCACACCCAATTCCAGCTCCCCACGCCTATCACATACCATCACCAAAAAGAGCTCTAGCGCACAGAAGAATTTAAGCCACACTTTTCACATCCAAACCTTTCCTGCCCCTCAGATCAGTGTGCAGCAGAGACAACTCAAACACTGTTTACTATTAACAGACGAAGTAAAATCAAATGCAGGTTCCTAAGACACAGCAAATCCAGCAGTCAGTGAGCTCAGTGCAGAGCCTCCAAGGATGACAGAGGCAGACACTCACCCAGGTAGAGTGGCACAGCCTGTAACTGCTGCCCTGGGGAAGCAGCTCCATGGCAGCACTGAGGGACAAGCAGCTTTCCCTGCTCCTGCTCCATGATGCATTACATAGATTCGTGCGTCTATTTGTGTAACATCATATTATCAATTTTGCTTATCTGGGCTTAATTGATGGTATATGCTACCAGCAGATGAAAGAGCAAAGGCCAACTGGAGCACTTCTCTGACCTCCGCAGCACACCCTCTGCCCCACAGCACAGCAGCCGCCCTCCCCTTGGCAGGATGGGGCACAGGCCCCGGGGTGGGGGGGGGGGGGCGGCTCTATCAGCAAGACTCCAACACACAGGTTCCCAGTATTGTGCAGCCCTTCCCCAATTTCACAGCAGATGGGACTGCAGGATGGTCAGGGCTGAGAGAACCTCCCTGCAGAAACACCCCTCCTTCCCACGACATCCGAGCCCCTGGGAGACCTCCCACAAAAGAGAGGGGAGTGAGAGTTCTGCAGGGCGGGTTTGGGATTCTGTCACAGAGCCAAGCAGATGTTTGAGAAACATAAACTGTTATATTTTAAGCTCATGCAGCTGTGCACGGCCGAGGGCTGCATCAGGAGACACCACCTGCACTCTTGAGGTTCTCTCATACCTTGGGACCCCATCCACAGCCTAACAAGCCAAACTTTCCCTGAGTCATTCACACTATCATATCCTTTAAGAGTTTACAGTAGAGGAAGCTGATGGAAAGAACTAGAGGGGCTTTTCCAGGTTCACACTGAAAATGCGCAGCCAGATGGGGACCACCCCAGCCATCCTCACACCACACTGCACTGCTCAGCTTGGCTGCGAGGCAGCAGAAAGAGACCCAATGTGGTGGCACAAAGCCCTGCCACCTGTGTATGCTCAGCCCTCACCCCTCTCTCTGTACAGCCAGATCTCAGCAGGCTGCACCACAGCACCGCAAGAAGAAGGCAGAAGAGGCTGACAGAAGAGGCTTCTTCCTGATTCGTATTAAAAAATTAATCTTAATTTCTGACGGCACTTAACAAAATCGTTATTTATGAACAAAACATTTACAACCAATGGAATTGATGTAATGTTCCTATTTCAGAAATAGGCCAGCCTGCGCCAGCTGAGAGGTAAGAGACTTGGGTAACACTAGTGGAAACACGCCAACTAAATTATACCACATGGCTTTACAGTCCCATAAAATACCAATCTTTTTGCAAGCCAAAACTGTTTGTCACAGAGAATTTCATTTTAGCCATATAAAAGATTGACTGTGTGTATAAGTACTATCGCAGTGCTCCAAAAAACCACAGGAAAACTTGTGTTATTTTTTTAAATACTTCAGAAGAATGCATAGCAATTTTAACAAGTGCTTTACTCGTGTTGCTAGCAGAGGAGTTCATAACAGCTGGGCAGTTCTGTACTCGTGATCCACGCCGCATCGCAGATGAAGGGGCACAAACAATCACATCAGTTTCATAATCTCTATATAGTCAATACAATTGTGATTAATGTATTAATACAGCATGATGCTCCCCTCCCCAGTCCAGTAGGCAGCAACAGGCCTTGTGCAGAGCCTGTGCCCTGCTGCTGCTGGTGGGTAAGTGCTCCATGCCCCCTTCCTGCAGCAGTCATTGTGATCTGCAAGGGAAATAAAATCTCTGGCTCTAAACAGATATTTTTGATAATCAACTTAGCAGCTCCCTCCCTTCTTTGGTAAAGTCAAAGCACACTTAATTATTGAAATTAAGCAGTGGAATACATCTATCCTGTCCCCTCAGTGTGAGACAATTGTACTGCCAGCGACAGAATATTAAACCAACCACTTCACAAGCCCTACCAGAAGCCACGCATCTCCCACCAAACTCAGCCGGCACAGAGAGACCAACTGGCACCTGCTCTGCAGAGCTGGGCACCAACAGGGCAAGAACAGGAAAGGCAGAGCCAAGGTGAGCACTGCAGCTTCACAGGTGCTGCTGTGTGGGCAGCTCTGGCTATACAGGCACACACATTTTCTGGGAAACATCAGTCTTAATCGCATTCTGCTTCACCAACAGAAGAAGCTGCTGAAAGAGTTTTGTCAGACATGCTGATAAGGATAATTACGTGATGAGAGCTTAGTCATCCATATCACAGTGACAGAGAAGCAGATTCTCTGAAAAATAACATCACCGACAGAAAACCTTCATGATCCTATGATTCATCACTATCTGAGCATCAAGCTTTCCCAGTTTCAAACGTCGCTGTGGTGAGATGCACCGGCACGTGCTGCTCTGAAGCACAAGAAGCCACCAGAGGGAGCCCATTTTTCTCCATAAATCTAATTTTCATAAATTGTTTTGTATGCACACATTCTCTACCGACAAATTAACACAATTACAAAGTGTGTACAAATATGCATATGTTATTTTAAACTCGCATAAGTTGTACAGAAAGGGAGATGCACAGTTCAAGCGAAGCCTGCTCCAACATTAGCACCAACCTATATGCCAAATGGAGGACTTCTCAAAATTCACTGTGCTTTGATTCACCAAGAATGATTTCCCAAACAGCAGGATAAAAATGCTACTTCAATTTGTCCTCAAGTCTATTAGCATAAACAGGCTAGGATTGCGCCCAGGAGCTCCCCACACAGCAGCTGTCCTTGAGCCGCTCTTCCTGCCCTGCATGATTACAAACCAAGCCCAACCACAACCTCAGAGAGGCTCCCCTTTCAATCTCATGGCACATATCCTTCCTTGGGAAAGAAGGAGACATGAATGTATTTTCTGTACCACAGACACAGGTTTGTCCATCTTTGTATTTGTGTATTTTTCCTCCTGCAGCTGCCACGATTTAAAACACTCTCCCATATTGGCTTCCATTACTGTCTTCACGCTCCAAAAGCCTTGTCAAGTCCAGCCTTGCAGCCAGACCTGTTCTTTACTCACCTAACATTCCTCCAAACAACTCTTTACACATGCACTTGACAACATTTTCTTTACAAAACAGAATTATGCAGCCTGAAAGGACCAGAAGATGAAAACAAATTGTTTGACCTCCTTTCAGCAAAGGAACTGGGGAAACACAATCCTGAGATACATAACTGGATCGGCAGCGATGCTGCCTGAGCTTCTTCTGTGCCCTCTTCTTTTGGTGCTTTATATTCATCCCCGTGTCAAGTAGTTCAACCCCAGGGTAAGGCAGGCCCAAAGATTAATCACAGCAGTGAACAAGTCAAAGCAAGGGCCAAGCACATCCATGTCAAATCTGAATTCTCAACTCTTCTCTAGGACAAAGCAGAACTACCTCAGCTCGAGACACTGCAGAGCATCATCCATCCTACACCAACAATGCTAAGAACTCTGCAAGGCAGCAGTGACAGCTGGATGCTCTCCCCAAAGGCAGAACTCTCTGCAGGGACTCTCTCTTGTCACAAACTTCACCATGAGCCCAAAATGACCAGCCCTGCAGCATGGGCCCAAACTGGTACACCCAGGGGTACATCCTCAGTCACAGCTCAGGGGACCTGCAATGGCACGCATGTAGCAAGAATGGGAAAGCAGAATTAGATGTTTGCCAGATGAATCAAAAGAAAACAGAAGAACTGGTAGATCTTGAACCATTTTCCTGTATTTTTCAGGAACTCCAGGAGGGGAATGTGGGTCACCCAGCCAGTGGACAGGAATGCTCCTGCACATAGGAAAACTTAGCTCAAGTTAGTCTGGCGTAGGGAAGTGCAAGGGGTAACTTTCCCAAGCACAAGTGATAGGGAGCACTTCCCCAAGCACCAGAAACTTTCTCCTCCTGCACAGACCTGCACCTGAGCATTGGGTGGATATGGGCCTGTCAGGATTACTAATACATGCAGATGATTCTTTTGTGTTTGGGAGTTTTGCCATGGAACTCAAAGTAATGAGACATAACACCTTGCATGTCCCATAAACACACTTAAAAACGGTCCCCAACACATTTAAAGCACTCAGATATGTTGACATGTCCAATATTAGCAGAAAACAGGCAGCTCTGTCTAGGTGTTCAATGAGAAACGTGATACACCAAGAGTCTGCTCCTGAACCAGATGTCAATCTGCTACCTAGCTGATAACCATGTCATGGTACAACTGACCATTACCACCTTCTGCTGAGCTATGGAGACTTTGTGTTGCTCATCATAGTCTTAAATCATAGCAAAGAATACAGATGAGAAGGTGCAGAGCACATAAAGCCAACACAAACATGGCCTTTTCAGCCTGCAACACACTAACCCCTTGGAACCCAAGTTGTGGGGCAGTGAGCAGTGCCAGGGCTGGGCTCTGCAGCTGGGCTGGGAGGACAGCAGTGTGTGTGGTGTGACAGAACAGGGGATTTTGAACTGCACGATACAAGTGGGGACACCACAGGAAGGGTTCTTCCTTTTGGAGACAACAGAACCAGCACTACCTCCCACCCTACCTGCACAGCTGCTGCAAAGCACAGACCACACACAGCACTGCGCTCCAGCAGGAATGCTGCTGAGGCTCCAGTTCATGCACTCCAAGGCTTTAACTGCACTGGGTGAGCACCACACCAACAAAAAAGGCCATTCCTGGGTATTTATCAGTGAGGAGGTACAGAAAGTTTCCTATGAAAATCATCAAGTCCATTAGCAATTGTTAAGACTGAGCTAATAACAGAAACCTGCTGCTGTTGATGAATGGAACCTTTTTCCCCCCGTAAGTACTTCTTTATTTTACTTACCAGGAACATTCCTTTTTATTTCTTTTTTTCCAAAGCATTTATCTCTAATTTCCTTGTAAAGCAACACCTGGAGATGCCCAGTTAGATGCTGCAGTTTTACACGCTATCCCTTAAAGTACTCCAAGCCCTTAGGAAATAGAACTCCTGGTTCCTGGAAATCTTGGTGTCCTCGGCCACCTTCAGAATGGCAGCAGTTGGAGGGGACACAGTGCTCTGCACACTGCTAATGTGGGACACCTGCAAGCACAGCACCAGGACACCGCACGCCTGCTGCTGCACACAGTGCCACTGCCATCCCATTCAGCCTTCTAAGAACTTCCCACATGCAATGTGACTGCTAATGCGTGCATGTCTGTAATAATTAGATGCAAATTTATAAGAAGCCACTTTCTTGCTGAACGGAATTCCTGTTCCATTCATAGCGATGCTCAAATGATTTTGAAATCTCCCGCCGTTTCACCTCAAGGACTGCTCGTTTTGTTTGGGAAACCCAGTCTCGGTTGTGGCATGACAAAGAAAGTATGAATCTGTTCTCATTTGTGAGGCATTTCTATGGTTGAGCCTTATCCATTCGCAGGTCAGATACCCAATTTGTTCAATGGAAAACAATGCAATGAAACGCTCAACGTAGGGTGTTGTGTAGCTCAGATGTGAACTACAGACTGCAATCATCCTGGGGTGCCCCTGTGGGTCGGCTCCAGCACGTCCGCCTGCACGTTTAATGCTTTGTCTGAAGAAGGAAGCTCCCACAAGTGGGGGGAAAGCTCTCAGACACTGGTCACATGCATCAGAACTTGGATGTGAATTAAAAAGAAAAGCAATCAAGCCTCAGTATCTGCCCTAAGCTTCTATTTTTGTCTCTCGGAGGAAGGGAAATGAACAGGAGAGTTGGGGGAAATAAATCCAACAACAAACAAACAAACCCCTCCAACAAATCAGACTTTGCTAATCCATAGATTTTCTGTAAGGAAAAGGAAATCACCAGGATCTCTAAAGCAGCCACAAAACCAAATGCACACACTGACGCGGGCTGCTCGGCTTTCCCTCTGCGCTGCACAAACTTGACACACGGTCTTTCTCCCGTTTCATTTTTACTGACAAACGCCCTTTCTGGCTTTGCTGCCCACCCTAAGTCAAGCGATCCTCCTCTCCCGCAACCTTGTGGTCTCCCAGCCCCATTTGTTTAACTGTTCTGCTTTCTTAAACCCAAATCCCGAATCCCTTTCAGTCGCTCTCAAAGCAGAAGAAAAGAGACAACAATGAAAGCGCCCCGCTCGGCGCGGATCACACGCTGCGCGCACCCCGTCCCCCCGCTCCGCCGCTACAAACCCTCGTGCACCGCCCGACGCCCCGTGTGGGCAGAGAGGCACCGCAAGGAGCTCGGCAGGAACCGCTCGGCTCCGACTTTTCGCTCCAAACTCCTGCCCCCCCGCCCCGAGCCTTGTCACCCCCCTCCCCCCTCACCCCCGTCCGCGGCCCCCCCTCCGCCCCGCGGGACTCACCGGAGATCTCGGCCTGGGGCACGCCGTTGAGGCTGAAGCCCTTGGCCCCATACAGCTGCCGGACCTCGGCGCAGCTCCTCGCCTTGCTGCCGCTGTCACCGCGAGCCGGGGCGGAGGCGACACACAGCAGCCAAAATCCCCACGGGAAGAAACGCATCCTTATCCTTCTTCGCTGGCCCCGCCACCTGCAGCGCGAAGGGCAAAGCCAAGGTCCCGCGGAGGGGGCCCCGGCGCCGGGCGAAGCGGGGTCCGGGCAGCCCCGGCGGGACGGCCGGCGGCGGGGGGGGCGACGGGCTCTCGGGTGCTGCCCGCGGCGTGCGGGGAAGCGCCGGGCGGCTCGATCCGGAGAGTCCGAGGAGGAGGCGGCGATCCAAGTTTGGCCGGACCGGGCCCCTTCCCCGCCGCGCTTCGAAACCCCGAAGCGTGACCGCGGAGACGGCTTTTGTTCTTAGCGCGGCCGCATCCCCGGGCGGTCCCGCCGCGACGTTGCCGGCTGCGGCGGCCGCCGGGCCGGGCGGAGCGGGGCGGGGCGCGCTGCGGGGCTGCTCCCGCGGCTGAGCCGGGCTGCGCTGGGCCGAGCCGGGCTGCGCCGTACCGCTCCGTGCGCCCCGGCACCGCTCCACCTGCGCGCCGAGCCGGGCGGCGGGCGGGGAGGCTCCCGAGCGAGGCAGGGCTTCCCCCGCCGGACGTGGCATCACGCCGGGCCGCGCCAATCCCGCGCGGGGCGCTGCCCCGCCCCGGGCCCGCGCTCCGCCCCGCGCCACCGCCCCGCGCCCCCGCTGCGGGCACAGCGCTGCTCGTGGCTCCGCCGCCCGCCCGAGCCGGAGCGTTGCGCGGCCCTGCGAGCGGCCAGGAGCGGTTCTGCTCCGTGCTGCGGCGTCTCGGACGTGGGACGAGCGGGCGGCGCTCGGTGAGCAGGTGGTGCCCTCTGTCCTTCGGGAAGGACGTCCTGAACGCGGGCGGTGAGCCCCCGTCTGCCCGCATCGCGGTCCGGTTCTTAACCCGCAGGCTCCGATCTCCCCCGGATGTGGTGGGAAAACGCAGACAGACGAGCCGTAAAACGCTTTGCCTCATCGCTGCAGGGAAAACGTCTTAACTGTGAGCCCGGGAGTCCCAGCAGAGGCCTGGGAGGTGGAAAGTGCCCCTTCAGGAGAAGAGAGGGGATTTGCAGCTGTGGGCTCTGCTTTCGAGTTTTGTTCCTACAGCAGCATAACCTATCCTGCCTCTGGCACCCCGCAGCTCTGCCATCTGGGTGCAGCCTGCTCCCCACAGAGATGGGGCGTCTGCCTGCACCCGAGTGAAGAGGAATGCCCCAGCTCCCCCCCAGAGGAGTTTTTGGCTGGTATCTAACACATCTGACAACAGGAGGAGAACCCAAAGATCAGTTCTCTAAGGGCGGGTTTTTCTATAGAAAAAGGACAGGGAATCTACCACCACTTCAGCATAAGCACTTGTGGGAGTTTACACGTTATCAGCTATCCAAAAGCCCACATCAAAAACCTGCCATTGCCATGGGCACCAAAATTCTTCAGCGTGGATAGATGTGGGTCAAATTGCTCAGACCTGAGACTTCATATGAAGGCTGGGTCACCCAGTTTGCCTCTTCAGAGCTGCTTGCTCTCAGAGAAATGATTAGGAGAGAAGTGACACAATTCCTAGCCCCAGGGAGGGGAAAGATGGCAGTAGGGAAGTCATTGCTTTCCATTGAAATCTCCTGATTTCCTAGGAAATCTTCCTAATTAAAATCATCTGTGAAATGCAGAATAGGGAATTAATAGAACATGACTGTAAAGACAGGGAGGGTTTTGTAATGGAGGTCATGACTGTGGTGAGCCATCGCTGCGACCAGACGTTAAAACCTGTGTGTCAGGTACAGCCCGTGCTGCTTCCCAGGTCTCAGTTCTTCCACAAGCAGCACTGTGCTTTTTGGTCATAGCTGTGTCTCTCTGATGCACACAGTTTAGAAACCCAAGGCTTGAAGCTTCCCGAAGTGATGCTGAGCTGGAAGCTTTCTTTGTGGACTTTCTGAAACATAGAAATAAAATGTCATGCATCATATAAAGTCCAACCCACCCCATCTTTAAAATGGATCTTGACTGTAAGCAGAGGAGTACAGCACATACAAGAAGTTAGCAAGTACAATGCACGCAAGGTCACACAAGGTTACTTCAACTCTTAAGCCTATGCACCTGCTATACTCTAAAAAAGCAAGAGGTACGTGGCAGGTCAGGTTGGTGGTTGGAGTTGATGATCTTGAGGGGTTTTTCCAACAGTGATGATTCCACAGTCTATAGCCCTTTCCACATCCCAGGCCTCAAACACAGTGCTTAGAGACCTACGGCAACCCAACTACGGTGGTGGCAGAATGCAAGCACCAGAGGAATCCATGCAACAATCTATATTGCCAGGGGTATAAAACACAAGTATCATGGTTCCTTCTCGTGGTGCTGAAGCACATCAGTTTGTTTCACTAATTATGTTTCTATGCATACCCAGGATTTGTACATTAAAATGTACATTTAAAAAAAGCACTGAAACAAACATCTTCAAAGTGTCACAATGAGAATATGGTTTTGGCGTATGTTATATACATTGGGTGTTTTCTTGAGGACCAGATCCACTTTCTGAAGACTCATTTAAAGGAATGGAGCTTGGCACAAAGTGAATGGGAGATTATTTAATGACTGGCAGGAGAAGCTACAACTGGGGTAGAAAAGAAAGTGAAGTAGAACACAAGGTGAGTAGACAAAATGCAGACAGCCAGCCAGTAAGAGAGAAAGGAAGACAGAAAATCCATCCTGCTGTGGAGATTGCCTCTTGACAGTCACAAGAAAAGAATAAAGTCCACTGAAAAGCTGATCCAAGCATTATGAAGAGACAAGAATGATGAAGAGCCAAATCATCTAGCTCAAGTGCGGAAAGCTACACTTTAAAAAATAATACAGAGGTTTCTTGCAACCTCAACTTTTTCAGGATGTTTTCTATTCCTCTAGAACTTTCCAAAAGTTCTGTATTTCAGTGGATGTACCTCTGCTTTTCATATTGAAGCAAATGAATAATTGTTCATGCAGCAATGTAGAACCGAGTCTCCAGCTGTTTCTAAAATGGACCTATACTGAGGCATTGCAACCTGGAGCAAAACCAGAGCAGCAAAAAACCCAGATACTTTATCAAATTGTATTGTGTCTTCAATGCCACATTGAAAGAACAGAGTATCCCTATTTGAATTCACAGTGCACCAAGTACACTGCTGCACAGAGTAGGGAGGAAGGAGGGAAAGGAGATGGGCAAGGTGATCTGTAACCTCCCTCTCACCAATGTCATGTAATGAAACCTTCAGCACCTTTCCCTTAGTTTTACGCTACATCTCATTCTGCAGAAACATCAGAAAACCTGGCACCTTTAGATTAAAAATATTCATCAAAGTATGAGTATCTCAGTCACTTTTCTACCAGTTTCTTTTCATCTCTGCTGTATCTGTTTCCTACAGGATTTTATGAAAGCTCGTCCCTTGCTCTCCTCCCTCCCTCCCCCAACACTGTTCAGCAGAAGCTGGCCGTGTGCTTTGCTTAGTCAAATCTAATTAAGTTATCCAGAGGATTTTCTAGATAACACTTTGCTATCTACTGCTGTTTACTTCACTGGATCTTCCTTCATTAGGAACCCTCAGTTTCCCCCAGACACGTGCAGGCAGAGTATCTGGTTGTTTAGGTCACTAAAAATACCAGATCAGCCCCTCTGAATTGCTGGGGCATCCATGGACTGCTAACAAATCCAGCTAAATCTATGCAAGTAGCCATTTGCCCTACAGAAATGCTAAGCCTTTTAGGGATTTGTGTGTCCAAATAACCTAATCAGGAATATCATTCAATAGGTATATGGAGCTGGGGGTCTTTCCCAAGTCTCAGGGAAGCCAAACTCAGGTTCCAGGAAGATGACCATGAATCTGCTGCTGAGGAACAGGGAGGCTGCACTGAGGACAAGTGCAGCAGTGCCATACCAGGCAGCCAACGTGGTGTCCAGTCCTTGAACAGCATAGACCAGTTATCTTCCAAATGCAGCACTTATTCCTCGCTGTGTGGTTAGTACTTTTCAGAGGGAGGTTATGGACAACCACATAATTTCAAACAGGTTATCTTGATAAAGCAGGCAATTGCCACCCTGTGCTATATTTTGATTTGAAGAACCCGATTTTCAGCAGTGATGGAAAGAAACACACTGTTTTAATTATCTTTTACAAATGACTCCACCCGCCAGCACTGTAATTTTGTTGTATATAATGCAGAGATTTCCCAGTCATAAGAAGACTTAAAGTTAAAACAAAACAAAACAAAACAAAAAAACCCCACTCCACAGCTTAAACTCATTTGAGAACCTCTGCGAACTGAGTCTGCCCCAGGAAGTAGGTTTCATTCTTTCTGGATATGGCTTTCAGCAATGCTCCCCTAAATGTGTACAGCAGCAACTAAAGAATATGGGCACAACACTGAACTGTGCCCATATTCTTTATGTTTTATGTTTGATAAGCAGAGTTTAGCTCGGTAGTATGAAATGACTCAAAATAGGTCTCCAAATTACTAGGGCATGTGATTTCAGGGTCAGTCATATGTGGAAGATTTCTCCCACTTCTCTCAAAAGTCACAATCAGAGGAATTCTTATCATTCAAGAGGTTATATCCAGAAACTGACTGTTTTTGGAGAGGATTTAATCAAACACAAATCTCCCCTCATTCTCACCATCATCAATATGAGAAATGGCGTAAGAAGCTCATAGAATGCTTTCCGTTCTTACAAGCCCCAGTTCAAAAGCGTGTTGCTGAGCACTGGTCCAGTGCACATGGAACTTGGACAGACATCCCACGGCTGTCAGTGAGAAAAAATGTTACAGCCATTCAGAAACAAATGTGTGGCGTTGCCATATGGGCATCTGGTGATGCTAATGTTACTTCTCAGCTAACACTTCATCCTCAGCTGTTGCTACATTAAACACTACAGACCAAAGTACTTAAGATGAATTAATACTACTATCTCAGGTTCTGCTCAAGTGTTTATTTTTTTTTCCTTTACATGGAGTTAGGTACAACACAACCTATTTTTAGAGAGAAATTGGCTATGAGGCAAGTGACAGCATTGCATTGGAACGCACCAAATGCCTGTAGTTGTGAGCAGAACCTCTGACACTTCAGGCATTGCCTGCCTGTAAGGAATTAGCAGCGTTGGGCCAGAAGTGCAGGTGAGTTAGGGCTGAACACCAAGTAGCTGGCAGAGAGCTAAGAGCAAGTATTTGCAGACTTTCACATGCTGAGCAGAGACCGAGTTTGGAAACGCATCCTTCCCATGCATTTTTTCTCTGTGCTGTGGGTTGGATAATTACTAGGTGTCACGCATCTCCTGGTGTGTGCCAACTTCACTTCTGATGTAATTTTACCTGTGAATAAGGTTACATCCAGAATAGGTGGTCCAGCACATTTTTCATTTTAAGAGCAACACATTTTGCAACACAAGGACAGTATATCCAATCTGCCTACAGTTGTTCTTGGTGCTGGAAGGCCAGAAGGCAGAGCAGTGTCAGTGAAGGTGCACCCATTTATCCTGGCTGAGGATTCAGCACTCTTCAAAGTCTGACATCCTTTTCTAAGGTTACTGCCTCTTTGTATTGCACTTCTTTTGGCAGGACCGCATGAACATCCATATTGGGTTTTTCAGAACTCAAGACAACACAAACCCACAGAGAGCATGAGTTGTGCAAGAAGCTGCACAAATGCTGGTTACAAGAAATTATAGAACCCACCAGCACACTTACTTGGGGGCTCTCTCCTCTCCTCTCCTCTCCTCTCCTCTCCTCTCCTCTCCTCTCCTCTCCTCTCCTCTCCTCTCCTCTCCTCTCCTCTCCTCTCCTCTCCTCTCCTCTCCTCTCCTCTCCTCTCCTCTCCTCTCCTCTCCTCTCCTCTCCTCTCCTCTCCTCTCCTCTCCTCTCCTCTCCTCTCCTCTCCTCTCCTCTCCTCTCCTCTCCCTTCCCTTCCCTTCCCTTCCCTTCCCTTCCCTTCCCTTCCCTTCCCTTCCCTTCCCTTCCCTTCCCTTCCCTTCCCTTCCCTTCCCTTCCCTTCCCTTCCCTTCCCTTCCCTTCCCTTCCCTTCCCTTCCCTTCCCTTCCCTTCCCTTCCCTTCCCTTCCCTTCCCTTCCCTTCCCTTCCCTTCCCTTCCCTTCCCTTCCCTTCCCATCTTTTTTTTTTTTTAATTTTTGAGTATAGCTGTAAGAATCAATTATTTGTAATATCTATCTATTTTTACATCACATATATATATATAACTTTGCCTTAAGCACTACTTTTCTTCTGCAGCTGAAGGAGGAAAGCTTAGTTCCTTGGCCTCTATTGTGGCAGATGTAGGAACATTGCTTTTTAAAGCGGTTTAAATAGAAGTTGGTGGACTGGGGGACCCTGGGTTTCAATTTCAAATCCTCCTTGCTGCCTTACAAAAGCAGTGAGGTGCAATGACTCACACTGACGATTTTGGGAGAGAATGATGTCTTTTATAATAACACTGATATTCACCCACTGATGTCTCAACACTGGCTAATTTAGAAAAGAAACATGTAGTGCAAGGTTGAAAGGTCACAGGCCAGCCAGAGAACTCATGAGATCATGGGACCATGAAAGAGGCTCCAGCTTTAAAATAAAATAGCCTTTCTTCTTTTTATTTTTTTTTTTTATTTTTTATTTTTTCTATTTTCTTTTAAGGTACAGACAAACTTTTCTGAAAGGGCAGGAATTTCATCTGAACTGTTCTTTCACATACTGTATAAATACAATCAACACTGATGAACTACTTGAAGGGGTTCGGCAGAGCTGGTCTCCAGAAGTCACTTTAAACTGTATTGAGTGGGAAAGGAGTGGGAGAAGGAAGGACACGCTTTCAGAATGCTGCCAGACCTCTTTAAACTCTGATTGTATCATAGCCAAGCCAACACCCATTTTAGATTATTCTCCCCATGGTTTGTAATGCCCCCGCAGCCCAGTGAGTGTGAAATTAAATGATTAAATACGGGGTTATTTGGGCCTGTTATGTTCTACTCTAGTGTCTCCTGATTTCCCATTGTGAGCAAACAGGGAAGATGGTGAAAAAAACCCTGAAATCTAATAAGTGCACTTCCATTTTGTTCTCTTGTGTGATGTGTGTACTCTGAAAAGATTCAAACACAGTCTCAGGTTTGGGACTAAAATCAGGGCTAAATTTTCTGGGTTTAATTTTTTTCCACAACTCTTTGCTTCCCTTGCAGCAGCAGCTAACTAATATTATTTGTTGATGCAATGCACATAAACCATACATCTTTAGTGTACCAATTTATTATTGAACCAAAGCAATTAGGCACTGAGAGCCTTCCTAACTATAGTTTCTCAAACAAAAATAGACAAAGTGGTTGCCTAATGGAATGTGCAATTGATAAGAGAAGGAATTATTATTTCGTAGTTAATGTCTTCAGCATTTGAGAAAACAAAGTCGAGCTCCTGCAACAAATCCCCGCACTTTACCCCTGCTGTACTCCTAGACAACACAACCATGCGATTCACATGTTTATCTCAATTTCTGTGCTTTCTTGGCTCTTCTTTATTTTTGGGGTCACATTTACAAAGTGCATAAGTTCTAAGATAACTTAGTATGAGGCAACTATGGAGCAAGCTAAGCAACAAGAAAGATTTACTTTTGGAGCACATTCAGAAAAGCTATTGGAAATGAGATGCATTGAGGACTTATACTGGATAATGGTGTAGAGTCCGCTGTGTTGGAGACAGATCCAGTGTCAAAGGACTGGGCAGTCTCTGATGGGCCGTGCTTCTAGGTCCAGGCTGGAAGCAAGGAAGAGACTTTCTCCTGGCTCTCTAGGTGTTACAGTACTCAGTTAAGCAGCCCATAAAACACTGACCTATAAAATATCATAGCCTGTTTTCCCCAGTGATATCCCATTGTGGGTTTACCCCAGCAGGCTGCTAAGCACCATGCAGCCTCAAAAACAGCATATGCACCAAATTATGCATTCTTTTCCCAGGGAGAATGGTGTAATTCTACTTTCTTATTGCATGACCTCCTCATATTGCCCCATCTCTGCCACTGTTTCTGGGTTTAGTGAGTTACATGAAGAATGTGGCAAAGAAATTCTCCCCATCATTAAATAATTTCATAAGATGTCCATTTTCATTCCTATGACACTCCACTATGTGAATGAGAGTGCTGATGGCATTGCAGTGAGCCCTTAAGTCCTCATAAATGCTTTGGGCTATATTAGTGAGCCCATCACTAGCATTAATTTACTAGTACCTGCCTGATAGCTGGAGTTGAGTTACAAAAGGAAGTACTAGAACTTAGAATAGTTCACTTACATCTGTGTGGTGTCTCCAAAGTGGCTTTCTTGAATATCAAAGAATGGCAGTGGCCATAGCTCCTTATAAATTATATATTGTATCGTACATTATATAATCACAGAATCACACAGAATCACAGAATTACCCGGGTTGGAAGGGACCTCAAGGATCATGTAGTTCCAACCCCCCTGCCTAGCAGGGCCACCAAACATACACATTTACTAGATCAGGTTGCCCAGGGCCCTGTCCAACCTGGTCTTGAACACCTCCAAAGACGGGGTAATGTACTATCTAACCTCCTTATGCAGGCTTAGACAATTTCCACTCTCCTCCCACTGCTTGTTTTCCACAACTCACAAATGTGTGTTTCCAGTGAAAAAGAAAAACGAGCTGGCAAATGCTCTGCCTATAGCTCAATTCTGAAGCTGGGAAATACAAATTTCTCCCAATCTTTCCTTCCTAATGTTTTGTGAAATGAGCTGTTCAAAACTATTTATTTTAGAAGGAGCTGAAAACCCTTTGCTCCATAAAGTAACCTATTAAAGCCTTTTCTTTGCTCCTCAAGAGATAAAGCATAGCCTATGAGCACTTCTCTATTTATGGGTTTTGATGACATGTTCTGTTCATATGGGTCTAGAAGTTCTGTTGTCATCATTTTAACTGTCACTTGTGTTTATTAGAAGAAAAACCAGATGCGACCAAAGGCAGAGAAGTACTGCACAAAATTATTCATTATCTCAATAGGGATGGCTGGAATACATTTTCTCATGCAAAACTCCTACCATCAGTGGGGATCTTACATGGCTATTAAGCACAGATATCACTCTTAGCTGAAGAGATCCTGAGGCACAGACTGCTAAGGATCAGAGGGTGTCAGTTTGGAAGCACTGCTGTACAGCCTATCCTCTGAGTCAGTAGTGGCTATTGTCAGAGTCAACCCTTTAGTCTGATCCCATCTCAGCTATCTTTATTGAGTCTAACCTCACTAATCCAGTTATCTGAAACCATTTAAAGTTGCAGTTCCACAAACAGTGGCATTAGGAAATCAGGTGCTGGCCAGTGAGGTTCCATGAGCATTGATGCCACAGCAGCAGCACTTGGCTCTGCTGGGACCCACATGGGGCATCACACTGCACATGGCCACTTGCCTCTTGGCCCTGTCCTGCAGTGTGCAAGGAGCCTCCCATGGATGCCTGGACAGCCGCAGCTCTCATTGGCAGTCCAGGGGAGAGAAGCACGCTTGTGTGATGTGTTACTTAGGAATACATTTGAGGCAGTAATGAGTACAAGAAAACCTCTAAGGCTTCTAAGGTCATTGGTTCCCTTTCCCAAATTACTGTTTTGTTGTAGGACACACGTATAATGATATCAGCAAAGTAAACTAGTTATAAATATCCAAGGAGGTTCATCAGAACACACTCAATTCACCTACTACCATGGCAGCCATCAGTGTGTCTGTGCAAACCATCCTGTAACTCTGTGGATTGTCTTCTCCCATATTCCACAGGTCTCCCTGCTTTCCTTGTCTGCATGCTCTTCATTTGGTCAGAAGGTCTGTTGTTAAGATTCATTTTCTTCTGTTTAGGCAGATTGCCTCACCTTTCTAATGCTTCTCCTGCCAGCCCAGGGAGCATGAGGCAAAGAAAAGGAATTGAATTGACCTCTTCCTAACAACAATGACAAAAGCTGAGGCAGAAGATTTTTCACTCACCTTATTTTGCATTCAGCAACACACAGCTATGAGGAAGCATTGTTTGTGTGCACTAATCAGGAAAATCAGGGACTCACCACAGAACACGGGATGCAAGACACTCTGTGACTCACTGATTCATTTGATTGACAGGGTAGATAGAAGGTCTTAAGGGCACTCCTGAGAATCAAAATCAAAAGAAAATAAATCCAGGTATGAGGGTGTCCAATAGCTTTCTAAAGCTTCTCTTAGTTGGTAACTAAGCTCACCTACTTTTAATTTCATATAACGAGAAAGTACAGACTTACCTTAGTAAGAACATGGCAAATATTAATTAAGAACTAGAAAGCAAGAATAACAATAGTTTCCAGGGAGGATAAGACTGAAAGCTTGGAGTTTAGATTGTATGAAGCTGAAAAAATAGTAATAACCAGAAAGCCTGGAAATTAAAAGTTCTTGGTCATTAGAGAACAACGAAAGCAGCAGCATAATGAGAAATGCTCACTGCAATACCCATCTGCTTCTGAGAGTTAAATCTTAGAATAATGGAGTTGTTTCAGTTTGAAGGGACTTCCAGAGGTCTCTGGTCTCTTTGCATGTGGCCCTGCTGGCTAATAGGGTAACTTAGTGGGGCACTGGTGGCACTGCAAGGTTGAGAATCACTACATCACTTCATTTATTGTATTTGAGTATGGGACTGTGCCTTAATGTACTGAGGGGTCTCACCTAAACCGTACGACCATTTGAAAACTGATGGAATTAAGCTGACCTCATGGAGCTGAAATACCCATTTTAAAGAAAGCCTGTGCGAGGAAAAAAACACACTGGAAATCAAACCATTACTGCTCCTACACAGCAGAATTTATGAGGGGAAAGCTGACTTACTTTTGTCTGTGTTTCTTTTCCAGCTAGGCTAAAGCAGTTCACAGCAACAAAGGATTTGCACCATACCTCTGGTTCTAGGCAGAAACCCATCTTACTAGGAGGACAAAGACAAATAAATTATAAATAAAACTGCATAAAAGCTTTACAAATCACTGTTTTAAGAACTCAACTTTTCATCAATCTACCTATTGCTCTGCTCTCTGTGATGCCTCTTAATCTCAGCAAAGATACAGGCAGCTTATATTCTTCTAACCTCAGCAGGCTGTCACTGGTCTTTGATACAGCAGCTGTCTCATAGCTACCACTAGATTTCAATTAAACCAGCCTAAATTTAGGATGAAAATAGGGCTATTTTAAACTACCATATCTGCCAACTTTTATTCCCTCTCAGCAGTAGATATTTTACTTGATGTTCCTGGTTTTAAGCTGTGTCATCTGTAAAATTAAAAAGACACCAGAAACTGTGATGTATTTTATATTCACATCACCAAATATCTATCATTAAAAGCAGCGCTTCTTTGGAGAATAACATGTTTAAAAATGATAAATAATAAAATGTTCTCTACTCATAACCAGGGCTGCTAGCATAAACTTGCCATGGTGGGACAGTACAAATGATCCTTCAGTGCATTTAAGTCAGTCTGTTTTTCATTGATCACAGAGGGCTGTTCCTAAAAGGAGTATTCTCACATAAAGAAATGGCATGTGGGCTCAGCACAGATATCATCCCTCAGCCCGTGTCACACACACGTGTGCAAGCAGTCCTGGCTCTACCCCAGTACTGAGGGAACATCACTAGGAGGAAATGGATGGGGAACCCATGTTTTCAGATGGGGCAATTATCTGGGTGAAGCAGATGGCAAATTCTTTAATACAAAAGGAAAACCATAGTTGAGCCCTTTAAAATTTAATGTGCTAAGAGCATAGCTAAAGCAAAACAAAACTTTTCCACACAGAAGGCTGCTCACAAACAGCCTGTAGCTGCACTTGCTACCTTTTGGTTGAAGGTGTGGGCTTTATCAAGCATAAGAGCAGTTTATCTGAGAGAAAGCCAATTGGAGAATGAATTAAAACAAGCATGATCATATCCTGACATGCATAAAATGCTGACTGCTTTGCTTTTCTTGCATGTCAAGCGCTTACTCTTGTGAGGCATTTGGAGCTGTCAGCTCCAGCTGCACACCATGAGGCACAGAGTTTCCTTGCCCATCTGGAAAACCCTCAGCAGCAGGAACAGTCCTCATGCACACTTGGTTTGCCCACATGTTGTGCCATGGGAATGGTGGCAAGTGCAGAGCAACCCTGTCTGGCTGTGCCATATTCTGTGCAGGGCCACTGGCGGGCAGAGCTGGGGCACACTGTGTGTGGCTCCGTGTGATGGCTGGAGTGCCAGCAGGGTCACAGCTGTGAGCTCCACTAAACATCTGGAGACAGACTTTTTTGGGTGCATTCATCATCTGCTTCAGCTGGGACGTAAAATGGACAGTGCATGCGCCTCGGGTAGTTATTCAACATTCTGACTTAGCCTTGCTCCTGTTGGTTAGGCCTTAAACACTTCCATGCCTGCTGGACATTAACCGAGCTCAGCTTTGAGGGCAAAACAAGTAATTTTTAAGCAAGATGGTATCGGAGCACTTCAAAACATCATGGAATTTATTTCCATAACAAAGATGCACCTATAGCTGTCAAGGCTTCTTTTTATTTTAACATCAGAAAAAAAAGAAACCAACCAGAAGGTGTGCACCCCTCTGCTTATTCTTGCAAATGACTGAATCTCTTTGGCTGAAACTTAGAAAACAGGGCAAAAAACCCCACCAACCCAAACATACAAACAAAAAAAACCCAACTATAAGAACTCATTTAACTTGGAAAATAACCATGACTAGAAAAACAAGCTAACTGGTTCAGCAAAATGATAAGCAACCAGTAAGAAAAGAACCCTATAGTGAGACACAGCTGTCAACACACCCTTCATATACCCAGTAGATCATAACAGAGTGAGTTTGGTGTTAATTGTGTCTGTGGGAAGGAAAGTTCTTAAAGCAGAATTTTTCCTATCTGGGAGAGAAAGGCATGACAAAAGTCTTTGAATAATAGTAATTCAGATGAGAGGAGACCCTTCTTTTTTCTAACCACCAGGGAAGCAGCTCTGTGAGCAGATCATTCAGGGATGTGTTACAATTTGCATTTCTTCAAGTCTTAAAGTCCAAAGCAGACGTACATCTAAAAATATGCCAGTTCTGACAGATGCTGGGAGATTACTGTGAGGATTTCTCAGCAAAACAGACAGACCTGTAGGATGTTGGGCTACAGAATCCTGTGTGTGCTCCCAAATGTTACTCTTTTCACAGTTAACACACTGAACAACAAGCACTGGCTTTGGAAGTAGGAAACGTGTGGCTTTTGGACCAGTCCAAAGGCTGCGAATCTTTTTCTCCATTTCACATGCACCCCAGAGCTCTCCCATGGCCCTTTTGCCAGCCAGGAGTGATTCTCCAACTGCAGCTGCCCCACAGCAGATATGGGCACAGCAGCACATTGCCTGCCCAGCTTCCAGCGCACCTGTACAAAATATGAGCTTAGTGTCATGTGCGTGGCTTAAACTGCATACTGCAAGCTCATGCCATGTCCCTGGAATCACATGTGACACACAGAAGTTATTCTTTAAAAAACCCATTTGATCTCACCTATGTCTGCTGGCCTCCCACAGCTTCTGTTCTAGTGTTAACCAGTGCAACTGACTGAAAAATCGTAATCTTATCATTGATTGCCTTCATTTCTATCTCTTCCTGCTTCCCTTTGCTGCAGTTTAGTACCATCTCTGGTCTTTTCCCTTTGCTTAACAGATCCTGCACCTTTTGCTCTTATTTAAAACCATGCCTGGTGTCTCAGTACTTGATATATCTTTAATTCTCTGTTGGTTTCCAGTGCTCCTGAGCTCCCAGACCTTTGTGTTTTTAAACCATTCCTTCTCAGTTTATTCCACCTCTGATCCCTGTGTGCCGGTTGCCAATTTCCCCCCCTTGCTTCTCATCGTGAAGCTGACAAGGAGCACAGCAGAGCTGACACAGTGAGGCACAGTGGTCCTGTGGGAATGGCTGCAGATTGACAAGTGACAGCAGAACAAGCGGCAGCGACCAGGTTTTAACCCTGAGAGCTGATTTCACATTTAATGTTCCTTGAGATGCTGTAGGAATAAACAGGTACTTCAGCTTTACTTGTTTTTGTGATGATTGTTGGAAAAATATGACTACTTTAGAGCCTTTGCCCAGAGGAATCTCAGTTTTGCAGGGTGTTTGATAGACTCTGTGCTTGCTTTCATTTCCTAGAGCCAGAGCAACAGTGATGTGAGGACTGGGACTGTGAGGAAGGCTGGTGGGACTGAGAAAATCAAGCTTGATGTGGTGGTAATGAGGGGCCAGGAAGAGATAGTGGAAAAATAAGAAAGGGCATTGTTGACCTGCTGGAGGTTTTTAGTGCACCGGGAACTGTGGGGAAGCTGTAGCCCTGAACCCCTGAAGCCTTCCCCATCCATACACTGAGTTGTACAGCTGCCAGGGCTGGGGGTCACTGGTGCAGCTCCCTCATTGCACTTCAGGGCGCAGGCTCCATGTGCTCCACCTGCATGTGGAAACCAGGACAAACACAGGGAGGACAAATAGCAGCCACCCACTGTAAGCACTATCTGTGCTCTTCCCTGCCCCCAGGGGATATAAACTTCCACAGCAGTTTAGCCATAAATCTGACTTCATCCCAGATCCCAAGGGACAGGGAGCTCTTTGAGGACTCCAGGAGATGGCTCATGAAATTAGCATTTTTGTTTCATTAGCTTTGGAAAGTAGCAGTTGCAGCACAGGGGACTTGGCCCAGTGATGTACCTACATATGCACAGCATGCTCCTTCTAAGCCCATTAGAGCACCACATCTGTCTAAAGTACATTTTTCTGGCCAGAATCCATCCTATTAGTTTCCACTGTGTCCTACATCCACAAACTGATTTTACACCCGCTGTTCTGGAGGATACCGTATGAACACAGAGATCTGTCGTTCTTACTCCTTTTGCAAGTGGAGCCATTCAGTTCCAGCCAGACCTGATGCTTTGTGTTCCAGCTTGAGTACTGCAGGACCTTCAGGCAAATAGGGGTATGATGTGAAGACAGCAGAGCCCAAAAGCACTGGAAGGGGTAAGGATGAATAAACAGCGAGAGGAAAGGAACATAGAATTAAACAGCAATAGTTGTGGGGTGCAGAAAATGATCGGGGTGCTACTTGGAAGGAAGAGGCTGCAGTAATGACCACTAATGACTAATGAGAAGTTTGACTGATAGCACACTGAGTTGAACACATGTATGCATTAAAATGTCTCTTCTTAGTCATATGTGCACTCACTGTTATGGATACCATACTTGGACATGGAGAACATTGCAAATAGATAACCATGAAAGCTCTGTTTGCATTAGGGATAAAAGCTGAAGCACAAATTCCCAAAATGAACACTTAGTTTCTAAAAATCTTTCCTGTGGCTGTTATCTCAGCAATAACCACTACAGAGAAAAGAGATTTGATGTCAGCTTATAAAGCAATTGGCGCCTTTAACAGATTGGCCTGAATTACCACCTGGTAGAGACCAAATGAATGGCAGCATGCTGCAACTAGACTCACCAAGTATGCTTAGATATTGTGCATACATTCCCTGCAGTTGCCAGTGTATTGAACTTGTTTAACTGTGCCATCCAGTCTGGTCTGCCTCAGAGGGTACTCCCTCCAGATCCTACCTGTGTATCTGCTGGGTTAAAACAAGAGTGGATAGCTAGGATCCCCACAGAAACTCTGCTCCCCTATCATAGTCACATGTACTGTTGGTGTACTAGAGCTGGGTACAGTCCCACATGTTTTTCTGGAAGAAATACAATCCACAGGAGCTGTCTCTGCTTAACAATTTCTTAAATGATTCTACAGAGGGCAGAAGCTGTTCTCAGGAACGTACTTGCATTGTTTCACACAATAGGTATCTGCTATTAAGCTGATAGCCATACTTAGGGCTGTCTATGTATCAATTTTATTACTCTGTTTGTTAGCAGTAGAGTTGTCATTAGCACAAGTTTACTTCTAGAGTTGCTATATGCAGAGTCTTTGACCTCTGTGGAAGATTTATGGCAAGGTTTTGGGTCAGAAAATGAAAAATACTTTATTCCCCTTACAGCCAAGAGAAGCTAGAGCAGAGAGATGGGAATGGATGGAACACAGTCAGCAGGGAAACAAAATGATTAACAGATAGATGGCTATGACAGACAGTGCTGTACTAGAGCTTAAGCCTGGATCTAAATGAGAGACTGCACATTTACAGCAAGCCCCCCACAATATAAAGCCTATTACAGAGATCTGAGAAGTCAGTGCATTACCTAAATTACATCCAAGAGACTGCAAACACCCAAGAGCCAGGGGCTCTCCTCATCCCATGGATGTGCACAGCATGCAGGACTAGAACTATTTTTACTGAGAGCTCATGAAATGCAGTTACCAGAAGGGAGCTGCTTGGTGCCACTGTTACTTTAGGCAAGCATCATGTTTTGTATTAAACGAAAAGTGACGTTGGATCCAGCTGAAGTAACCCACTGTTGGAGATCTGTGTTCCACATCCTGCCCCACTCAAAATAAACTGTGAGCCAAACACATTTCTTTGTCACCTACTCATGAAATTTTGACATCAGGGCACAATAACATTATGTAAATATTAACTGATCTTTCTACATAAGCTAAAAAAAAAAAAAAAAGAAAAGAAAACAAAAAGTCAACAAAAAAACACTTATAAATACGGTACTATAAGTTTTATAACCAGAAGACCAGATCTGATTGATAGTAACTCATCTTCTCTAGATTCTCTTCTTCCTTTTCTCATTGTTTCCTTCTTGTAATAGAATGGATGGTAGCTGACCATTCGCTTTCAGATGCTACATGCTGTACCCACCTCCAGACCTCTAATTTAGCCTCAATTAACATCCATCCACTTAAATGAAGTTAATGGGCAAGGCAGTTGTCCATTAAGCAAATGAAACTGGAAATTAGAACCTAATTGTCAAAAGAGATTTCTAATGAGCATCTGACAGCTTTTATGTTGTTTTTTTCCTTACTTCAGATTAAGTCAACATGCAGACAAAGTAAAAGATTCTTTTTTTTTTCTTATTTTCTGTGAAATACGCTGATTTTATTTCAAATTCAAATCTCCTAAGGACATATGTGCCAGTTGGGTTTGGCAAAACCACGCCAAATTTCTGGAGTATTAATTAAAAAAATCGAACTCCAAATGACTCTCCCCCCTGTTTAAAGAGAATGTTTGTGGATACTGAACTGTGTCATCAGCTGTTATTCAAATTGAAATAGGTCAGGGCCCTGAACACCTGTACATTAGCCCAGAAGTTCCCTCAATTAATGAATTTATCCTGCCTTCTCACTTAACACTTGGGCAACCATAGCTATAGAATGTAGAATCAATCTCACGCTGTTACTTTCTGTGGAAGGGCATTTTCATGGTACTCGGACCCTTGAAAGATGAGCACTTTTTAATTCTCCTCCACACTTTGCTCAGCAAATGCCCAGCCCTGAGTTCTGAGCCAGCAGCCTGACTTGAGCCACAGAGACTCCAAACAGCCCCATAGCCCTAAGAGCTGGGATGCATGGCAAAAACCTGAATTTACAGCTCCTCGCAACACATGTTCTTACAGCAAGATGCTTACACCACTTCAGAGAGCAATCTCCCTTATCGTCTTACCACCTCTATCAGCACAGCATGTTCCCCATTTAATTTACCTTGAAAAAATCAGTCTTTTTCAGTAAGAAATTAGTCATAAACCTCAGTTTTTATTTCCCTTTCTTTCACTTCAAACTGCTTGTGCTTAAGGTTGATTCCGGAGCACCATATCATGCTACAGAGTGACACCTCCTGTGGGATTTACAGGCAAATCCAGCCACAAAGACATTCACCTCTTTTGGAGCTTGCTGAAGGACTTTCATAAGGTTTCATTTTTCCTGTTCTGGGCATAAGGAGTTGTGCCTGTTCTGCCCCTGGGCTGGCATAGCAGTGTGATGGGGCAGAGCAGGTAGGAAACAGGGAACTGCGTTCTGCAGGGAGCTGTGGGACTGGCTCTAGACTTGATCTCACCTATGTCTGCTGGTGACACGAAACCTTTATCATTCACACTCACTGTGCAAGCCCATGCAGAGTAACAACTAGAATATATAATTTCTGCTGTTGTTTTCATTTAAGATACTCTAGTGGCAATCATTAAACGGCTTTATAAAAGTAATTGATGCCTCTTTAACTGTATGGCGAAAGCACCACAAAGATCTTTGTTGCCCTAGATATGCTCCCATCAGACCTAATTAATGGAAAGAAATAAGCAAGATGATTTTTCAGTGTCTACGGTTTTCCCTCACAGAGTACACTATTACCAGTATTAAAGCAAATAGGATGCTTCTATTAAACTCGCTAACAATTATACTATTTGTATATCATCATTAGAGGTATCATAGAAGCACAGAATGGTTTGGGTTGGAAGGGACCCTTAAGATCACCTGGTTCCAACTCCGTGCTATAGGCAGGGATACCTCCCTCTAGCCCAGGTTGCTCACAGCCCCATCCAGCCTGGCCTGGAGTGCTTCCAAGGAGGGGGCATCCACAGCCTCACTGGGCAGCCTGTTCCAGTGTCTCGCCACCCTCACAGGAAAGAATGCCTTCCTGATATTTAGTCTAAAGTGTGTCGTAAGTAAAAACACACTGAATTAAGTTAAAGGCTTTGATGAAATGAAACGTTGTCAACTTCCCCTAATAACATAGGCTACACTGTAATTAAAAACAAGCAAACAAAAAGGATGCAATGCAAGTAGCTGAAGTATGGTGGTGGATTAAGTTAAGCACAACTGTCACAGCAATTTCTCTGTTTTTGATTGGGTGGCTTTAGCTCCATGGAAGAGAATACTCATTTGGATTTACTGCCAATGTTCACAGCCCATAGCCAGGATAAAATAGTCATATTTTTAGAAAATGTACTGTGTTAGCTTGACATTTAAGGACTTAGTTGAAATATAAAGGATAAGAAAAAGCCACTGTACCTGCACAGAGCAGGCACTGAGCACAGCCCCCATGTTGCCCTTGTGACTGCATGGCCCCAGTGTGACTGTGCTGCCTGTGCCACAGGCTCTGCACAGGGCTTTGGCTGCCCACCCATCCCCAGCCATGGCCCCATGATGCTCCCCTTCTCCTGACCTTCCGTTCCCATGTTCTCACAGGACAGGGACCATGGCCATCATTGTGCTTGCTGCTGTCTACTTCCAACATATGCTTGAAATACAATTTGAGTCCTAACCTAATCATGTTCTGTCAAAATCTGGTGTTGAAGATAACTGGTGTTCAAAATTATCAGACTCCTCAGTTTCCAAGGAAGCCTCAGTTCTTCTCACAACAAAGAAACTTGCCCTTTCACTTCTTTTTCTAAATATTTGTAATATTTTACCTAGGTAAGCCTAGATTAAAAATGAGCTTTGTATAAATGGAAATGGGTGTTAGCCCAGAGGGAGCCATGAGACATGAGCTGAAAACAGACTTGTGGCCGTGATGTGGAACAAGTTCGGTCAAGTCACCTTCACTGCCTTCACCCCTACATCTCACTGATGGGGTAGTCAGATATCCACTGAAGTTAAAAAACATGTCCAATTCGTATGCTTAATATTTCAGCCATGTAAACAAATTAAGCCCTGAGGGCCAGTCCTTAAAGAGACAGAAACAAAATGACATTCATGTAGAACCTGGGAGTAACCAGGCAGTTTCAGACCCTCGTGATCACAGAACACCAAGCAGAGCCCTTTGCTGTGAAAACAAATCAGGTTAAGGCACGTTCAAACTCAGACTCTGATCACATAGTTGACAGGGACTCTCTGGGTTTTGCTCAGAGCATCTCTGAAATCAGACCACACCTCCCAGCTGCTATGGGAAGAGCTGAGGGGACTGCTTGGTGGAAACAAGGTGCTGAGTCTGGCTGTTGCTACAGGGATGGCCCTTCCTTCTCTGCAGCAGGACCAGCTGCAGGACACAGAGAACTTCTCCCAGCTTGCATCACTGCCAGGCAGCGAAACCAGGAGTTCAAGGAATGTAGAGCATTTTGGATGGGAACTGTCACTTTCTTCAGGGTCACCTTGCCACATCCAGCTGTTGTTCCCATCTGTATCCTCCACTGGATTTTCTCTTAATGTTCTGAATCTGAATTGTTAAGCACTAAATTGTAATAAACTATCAATCAACAAAAATCTCTAATGATGACAGTGAGGACATTGCTGTGTGATGTGGCTGGAAAGAAAATACTTTATGGCTTCCTGGGGAAGCTTGGCTCACAGGGCAGAGGCAGACAGACACACACAGTGTGTGGCCATTATAAGGGTGCAATTCTCATGCCTATTTCATCCCTTAACTTCTAGGCAGGGGTCAGGGGAGTGACCCTCCCCACTCTTAACAGCTAACCAAGTCTGAGACTGCTTCTTGAATCTGGTGGCCTCCTGTGATGGAGTGACAGCATCAGTGAACCAAGTAAAGACAACTGATGTAATCTACCTGGACCTGTGCAAGGCCTTTGACTTGATCCCACATCACATCCTTATCTCTAAATTGGAGAAATATGTATTTGAAGGCTGGATAATTAGGTGAATAAAGAATTGGTCCCAGCCAGAGGGTTGTTGAAGTTAATGGCTCTATATCTAGGTGGAGGCCAGTCACAACTAGTGTCCACCAGGGGTCTGTTTTGTCAGTCACATATATAGTGGGATCAAGGGCATCCTCAGCAAGTTTGCTGATGACACCAAGCTGAGTGGTGTAGTTAACACAACAGAAGGAACATCATTCAGAGGGACCTGGACAGCCTCGAGAAGTGGACCCACATGAATCAAATGTGGAAATAGATGACCTTTAAGGTCATCGTAAGCCTTTCTATGATATAATTCTTAGCAGTGTTTCTCAGTGGCGAACTTTCCCAACTTGCTGAAAACACAAGCTCAGATTCAAAATTAAATGTCTACAGTCTCTAAATAGCTTTTGTTGTTATTGTTGTTTTTTCTTTCCACTCCACATCCATTTAAGTACTGCCTTTTCTTCATCTGAGAAGAAGAATCTGAATCACCATTTCCAGTTGAGACTGCCGTATATTGCTTACAAGCTCTAGCATTTGTTACAGGATCCAGGTATTGGGTGGTTGGGTATTTTTTTTTTCATAGGAAGAGAGGACTGTCCTGTACCAACTAACTGATGCTTCTTGTTTTAGTAGAAGTTGACTGTAATTGTTGCGAGCAAGCTGTGTCATCTCTTCGGTATAAGTCACTGCAGGATGCTTGCTCTCCCACATACCAAAGTTTTACCTGCATTGCCAATAGCTGCCCTTTCATAAACACCCTGTACAAAGTACTGATGTTCCCTCTAAGTCTTGGGAGTGTATATGCAAAGAGATGAGAGCAACCACAGCGTAAAATCTGTGGCTGTGTAGAACTTAAGATATCTTTTCTGCTTGAGATAGAGCAAAGTGTTCAGACCCCTGAATTAGTGAAAGCTCAAGGCAGGAAGAACAAAAGCCAGAAGTTCTGTGGTGGCTCCTTAGCCTTAGTTTGGATGCAGTTTAATTCTGTTGCCCTCAGGCTGCATGGGAATGATGAAGCAGTTCTCCCAGCAGATCTTATCACCTCTCTGTCAGTGCCTAACCAAGACCCATGTCCAGACATGAGCTTGCAGCAGCAGCACAGACGTCTGCCTTTAGATCCAGCACAGCAAGCCTAGATTCAGTCTCTCTGCAGGCACAGAAAGACGCTCAGCATTACTGCCTGCTTGGTCATGCACTTGTCCAGCTGGCACAGGGTAAAAAACTCTCATCCAGAACCTAAAATGACTGGTGTTCCTTTGAAAATCAGTCTGGCTGATGGGATCTGTTGCCCAGGAGCCTCTGCTATGTGGCCATTCCTGCAGCACGAGGGAGACAGGCAGGCAGTGCTCCTTGTGGATACCTGGAGGGCTGACGCCACCAGTATAGAATGAAGTCTAAAAAACTCACTGTGTCTAGAAACTATCCTGAAAGGGCAGGGTTTCCTACAGCCAGGACTCTCTGCTTCAGACTCTTTTCACCTGTTTCACTGTAATGCTTGAAATTCAGTTATTAGGAGCATTCAGCTTATCAGTTAAATGGATTTCTGAGCAGTTCTTTGTCATCTCCCTTCAGTACTGTTAGGTTTTGAGTGAAGATGTTTATAAGTCACTGCACAGAGATATCTTTTATGTATGTTAAAGAGCTCTTTCTCCAAGATCTTTACACTCTAACTCCAATGTATAGTCAGCTCTTACAGTTACAATAAAGTCTTCATGAATAGGCAGGGCTTTCTTTGTTTTGTTATGCTGGAAGTCCCTGGTATATCTTTAATTATACCATTGCTCAATACATTTAATATAACACACACAACATTTTACCATGAAAACTGCAATTACCTTTAACAGAACAACAGTTTCTAGCCAGAAATGCTGATCTGACTTTTTCTCTCAGCAAAAGCTTAAACCACCACTTATACATTACAAAATAGAATCATCTTCTCTGATGGGAGAAATTATAGAAATTAATGCTTATGCTGTAAATAGCTTTAAATGCCATTTAATGTGGGTGTAAATGAGGGGTACCATTAGAGCTATGCTCATTTACATCAGGCCACTAACTAGCCCCAAAGCCTTTGTAACTCTAGCATTAACTACTCGTGCTTTTTTAGTGAATGGTCTTTTATTACTTATTCAGCAGGTGGGCTGCTTTACTGGGTGGACTGCCCCTCATTCATCTGATCACAAAGTTACGGAATATCCTATAGCTTCCCAGCAGGAAATCTGAAGGTTACTGTTTCTTACTATACCTAAAACATGTATTTCCTTTGGGAAAAGAAAGGAGAACGGCAATAGCTGAATAATGCAGATACTTCTACTAATCTTGCAGTCAGATTTTTGGGACTTTCACTGCCATCACACAGTGCAGCCACTTCACACAAGACTGAAAAAATCCTTGTGGTATTCTGATAAAGTTTAGTGCATAGATCAGCTGGCTGTGAAGGTTACATACATCTGTCTGGTCACTAGTTGATTTTGATAGCTAGTGCATTCGTGTCCTCTCAGGTAGTAGTTTTTCTAACACTAACACATTCAATCTAAGAATCAAATTTAGGATGTTTAAATCTATTCCTATACTCTGTTCACAGTGTGCATTTTGTCACTATTACTGTATCTGAATGCTGTGAGGCATATTAATGAATCTCATGGGCAGTTTGCTACTTCTTTTAAAATAACTTTGTTGTAGAAACTCTGCAGCCAGCTCACTGTGTATGTGAAGTCAGCAGAACAACTCATTTCCTTCAACAATAAGACTGCAGTTTCTAGTTGGGATGGTTGGTTGCTAGAAGAAATGACTTTCTTAAGAATGGAAGTGCACAGCTGCTTTTCCCAGCTGGTCTATTATTCACTGTCAGTCTAAAGATCATACCATTTGTTTCAGCATTTACTTGGAGGTTTTTTTTGTTTGTTTGTTTGGTTGGTTGGTTGTTTTTTTTGTTTGTTTGTTTGGTTTTTTCATTAAAAAGCACACATCACCGTCTCTTCTCCCTCCAGGTAACCATTTATTTCAACAATGCAGCTACTTGTTTCACAACAAATCTATTCAAGGACATCCACATTAGCATACGAAAAAATAAGTTAGAACTGCTGCTTATTTATTAGAATAATAATTAGGAAGAATCATGAGGCAACAAACATGGTGTAGCAATTGGACCAATCAGTACAATGGTGTTACAACAAAGGTATGATGCAAAAGGACTGACACAATAAGAGTTCCTTAAAGGAAGGGAAGAAGATTGCTTACCTGTATCAGAAGATTCCAGGTTCAGACGGGAAAGCTTCACCAAGGAGATCTCCAACCAAAGATCCTTCCCCAGTGGCAGTCAGCCCTTCAGTGAAGTCTGAGAGAGGTGCAGACAGGATGCACCCCTTCCAGTCCTACAGCTGCATTGCCTTCACCTGTGCTCCCAAGGCTGACTGGGTCCTTTCCCCAGGTGTTCCATCAGTGGTTCAGACTGTGACTCAGCAGTTCCCATACACACAGTCATATCAGGAGGACGTGCACCTTCTGTCAGTCCAAAATTTGTGTTTGAAAAAAACTTCCAGGTCTTATTTATGACAGATCTTTTACTTTTCCCCACAGGTAGCAATTGGTCTAATAAGAAGATTTCTGGCCTCCCTTCCAATCTTTCTAATAGTTGGTAATTATTGGATGTTCTGGTGAGACTTAGGATATAAAGCCATAAATTAGGTCGCCTGCCCTCAGTGGATCCTCCACTTCCCGTCTGTATTGTAATTGCACTTCTACAAATGCAGTAAAGAGAAAGAAGAAATGTAATTTAATTCTTAGAAGTTCTTAAATACAGATTAAAGAGGGGGAAATTTAAAAAAAAAAAAAAAAAAAGGAGTATTTGATGATTTTATGTGTTCATACTCCCCGGGGCACTCCTCAGTGAGGGGATTTCTTCTTTCCAGGACACCAGTTCCATTCCTCCAAGTCCCTTATGTTTCTACCTATAGTTCTTTCTCTTCTCTTTGGATAAATTAAAGCAGTGTTTTTCTGCACGTTAGGTTTATATAATAATTTTCAGATTTATTTCACTACATGGGACTGAAATTAGAGTGGTCACTTTGGTATAGTCAACATTTGCTTTCTTGTATAATTTTCCTGGCAACTTGAGAGTAGTGTGATCTGAACAAAGAAGTTTTGCAATCTTGATATTCACTCATAATGCTACTGTAAGTTTCTTGACAGTCTTCTGTTATATTTATCTACACAACTGAGAAACCCAACACCATCAAGTGCCCAATTAAATCCTGGCAGAACCAGCACAATTTCCTTGGACTCTAATACACATTTTACCTATTAATATCATGGTATGACCTGAGTCTACATCTTCTCCTTCAACATCCACAAACAGCATTACAAAAGCAAGCATGTCTTCAACTCTGATAAACATTTTTGAGATAATATTAACATGATTCTATGATTCTATGACACAAGAGACTTTGTCTTACTGTCATTATGAATGAATTAGAATAAACTGAGAATCCCAAAGCTCCAGTTAAATAGAAGTATAAAGAGAAATTATGAGGTTAACAGACAGTGGGATGAACAGCTGCCACTGACAATGATCATAAATAGATTTTTCAAAGACACTCATATTGCATAGAAACACTTCGGGCTAATAAGAGAATTTCATTCTCTACGTAACATGGAGGGCAACCATTTTGTTTGTCTCAGATTCAGCCACTGTATTTTTATTGAACTTCCTATATTCTCCACAAACCTTTGCTTCAGTGCACTCCAACACACTACTGGCATGCTCTTCTAACTTTGCTTTAGACATGCTCTCTATAAAGCTTCATTTATAATGGGAGCACCTTTAAAAGTACATCCTGTCCCTTGTCATCAGGGGTGCACCAATTAGCATCACTCCTGTGTCATTCTCAGTGTGGCTTTGGCAGCAAAGGTACCAAAGGTGTGCTAGGTGTCTGAGCACTGCTGTTAGTAGTGCTCTTTGCATCCTTAATGCTTAAGGCTTCAGAGCAGCAGGACCACTGGGCGACACTTCAATGAGATTTTCAAAACCACTTGGTATTTGTGAGTCTTCTTTTTAGTGAGGTCAACAGCATAATTTCAAATGCCTAATGATGTCCACACTCAACCATTAATACAGGTGCCAAATTAAGACTGCCTAGCCAGTCACATTAAATACCCAGCTAAGTGCCAACTGTAGATTCCATTTCACTTGGGATTCAGGCATCTCAGCTCATCAAAGCATCAGGGAGATGGACAATAAAGGATGGTGCTCTCTCTGTGAACATCCAAAACAACTAGTCTGGTCAAGGGGATTTACAGCATTTCCCTGACTAAACGAGGTGGAGACCTGACCACTCTTCGTGTCATGCCTTATTCTTGAACTATTTCTGCCAGCATAAATGGGAAAGCAGAAGTAAAACACTAGCTGTAAAAGAATACAACTCCTAGCATATCCTGCTCGTGTGTTGGGATGCCTGATTTACACCATTATTGGGCATGTAAGAACATGGTCTGCTGTTATGTTACTGGAAGACATTCTCTCCTAAAATGCTGCCGACTGGATGGAAGGTGCCTTGGGAAGACAAACTTAAGGAGGCATAGGAGATTTAGGCAGAGAAAAGGAAAGATGAAAAGCACAAATAGCATGTGAAACAGAAGAAGAAAGGATGGACTAACAAAAAGAAATGAAAGGGTTTTCACAGGACTGGCAAACAGCACAAAGCAAGGACATAAATCGGAAACAAGTAGATCTCTTGGGTAATCTTTCTGTTGTTGCTAGTTTGTGAACAAATATGTTGATCTAGCAAGCTTTACAGGAGGTTTTGTTTGTTCATTTTCTTTCCTTTCACAAGTCAACAGTTTTCAGCTTTAAGTTCTGAGCTAAATTCAAAGGTTTCAGAGCACTAGTAATAAAAAATGACACAGAGCATAGAAAGGAATTTTGTATTGTAAGGCAAAATACACCACACAAATAAATACGCCCAGAGATGTGGTTGATGCTCAATACCTGGAAACTTTCAAGGCCAGGCTGATAAGGCCCTGGGCAACCTGATCCAGCTGCGGTGTCCCTGTGCACTGCAGTAGAGTTGGACTACATGGCCTTTAAAGGTTGTTTCCGCTTCTAAGGATTCTGTGATTCTATGATTCTATGAAATATCATGACTCAAGTTTCAATATATGACTAACTTCAGAACAACGTTAGAAGAAAGATAAAATGAGTAAATGTTGCTGAAAAATTTTTGTAGTTACAGATCTGTGCCAAATACAGCCAGGAACCACAGGGTCCAATGCTTTCCTTTGGAAGTGATGTAAACAAAGTTTTTATGACCAGCCATGCCTGCCTTTCCTTTTCTGCACTAAGAAATCTGCATCACACATCAGACTTGCAGCAAAAACACAGTTCAGGCAATAATCTAATAGATTTGAATTGCAAAATGAGTGGACAGAATTAATGTTTTTGTAGGCCAGTTTGTTTAAATGCTATTTTGCTTCAGTACAAGCTCATGTTGTTCAAGTGGTGGGAATGATGGATATTCTGAACACTTTTAGATGAAAGTCACAGTCCGAAGAATCACTGAATCAGAGAATCATTTGAGTTGAAAGGGACCATTAAAGGCCATCTTGTCCAATTCCCCTGCAGTGCACAGGGACACCAGCAGTTCCCTCAGGGGCCTGACTTTGAACATCTCCAGGGACAGGGCATCTGCCACATCTCTGGGCAATCTGTGCCAGTGCCTCACCACCCTTACTGTAAAAAAACTTCTTATATCCAAACGAAATCTCCCCTCTTTTAGCTTGAAACCATTTCCGCTTGTTCTATTCCAACAGACCTTGATGAAGAGTCTGTCCCTTCTTTCTTTCAGCCTCCCTTTAGATTCTGAAAAGCCATTCTCAGGTCTCCCCAGAGCCTTCTCTTCTCCAGGCTGCACGGCCCCACCTCTCAGCCTGTGAGTTATGAAGCACTAAGAAACATCTATAATAAGATAAGCTTGGGACTGTGACAAAAGACACTAATTGAGATGCTCAAGGTTGGGCTGGACAAGGCTCTGAGCCCCTGATAGAGCTATAGGTGTTCCTGTTCACTGAAGAGTTGTTGGACCAGATGGCCCCTAAGAGTGCCTTGCAACTCAAATAATTCTATGATTCTAAAAAAGGCTGGATGTTAATCCTTGGTCTGAATCGTTGACTTAGATTATCTTTATTTGACCCAATTAAATTCCTGTTCTGAAGCCCATTGGAACCAAGATATCCATGAAACTCTACCCAGTTTTGGATCTGATTCTCAGGGATTTTTTCCTCCTTAGCAAGCCACAGCATTACTAGACAGAGATTCAACTTGATCTGGTTGCTTCTTAGAGAATCTATGTTCAGGTACAAAACAAAGCTCTGTACTGGTCTGGACCTTGCCCCAGAGAAATCACCTCATTTCAGTTATGTTGATGGATCACAGGGCAACAGCTGTGGCACACAGGATGAGCGATTAGTGAGATTGTCCTATAAGTTATCTGCACTTGAGGTAGAGAGAACAAAAGTTTCATTTGCCTTTAAGGCAGAAAAGTTCCACCAGAGTAGGATGATTGACTGGCCTTGGAGCAGTAAGGCTGATCATTTGGCACAAGTGTAAATGAAAAATTCATCATTACAGATGATTTTTTACCATCCTAGAAAAACCAAATATTAATATGGTTTAATACAGTGCAACTGAAAATCCAGAATGCAATAAAACTTTCATCTCATGCTAGCACAGGGATTTCTTTGTGTTATTCATTTGAGGAGTAGAATATTCTCACTCTCTATTTCAAGTCATTCTTTCCAGTGCTGAAACAATATGGTAATTCATTTGAGTACCTTTCGCTGCTCTTTCAATATATGGACTCACAGGTATTCTCAGCCTTTCATAGATGATGAAACTTTTGTCTGCATCTCAGCACAAATTCTGTACACGCAGTCCTTGGATTACTTCCCAAAGAAATATTTGATACATGCAGTACAAGCACAGTTGTCTGTGAGGTACTTTGGCACTGGGAGACTCCAAAGCAGAGAGAGAAAAAGGGATTCTTTACTGAGACAGTTGATCGTAACCTTTAGAAACTGAGAGCTGATAAAGAGCCTCAGATGTACAATCTCCATACACAAGACTCTCAAAGTCAAAGACACCTTTTCTTCTTCTCTTCTAATGTAAAATTGAGAATTCTGTTGTAGAAAAGAAATAATAGTCTACCTTGGAATACTTTAAAATATGAACTGGCCACAGGGGATTCACATTTTCTAATTAAATGCTAATTAAAATCAATTAAAAAGCTATAGCAGTCCTGTACTAATGAGGGAACACTTATTATTACCTCTGCATTAAGTACTGTATCATCCATTAATTCCACTTAATCAAAGTGACTTATTTTGTCACTACAGAGACCTATAGACCAACACTGCAGTGGATTTGCACAGTGAGTTGTACAGGTTCGATGTTCACTAGCCAAAGGAACGTTTTCTTGTATTCCACAAGTGGTGGCATCTCTTGTATTCCACAAGTGGTGGCTTCTTGTTGGGTTCACTTATTTAGAACCTGTCTGGCTTGTTGAAGTGTCTATATATCACTATATACCATCTATGCTAATTCTTTCTTAGGCAGTTAAGTTTGCAATTAACTCACAGTCCTGCCTAGCTAGTGCGTTTATTGAAGATGCATTTGCTAACATGTACATCAGATGTATATTATAAGCTTTTCACTCACACTAGCCACTAGACATAAATGCGCTGTAAAATGCGTTGCAGCGATTATAGCACTGAGCTGTACTGAATGGTGCTGACAAAATCATTTTAAATGTGATTTCCATACTTCAACGAGTTTTTTTCCCCTAAAGTGCAGTGTCTCTGTAAGATACCCTCCTTTGCTTCATAATTAAACAGAAAGCTGGAGAAAAAGAGTATCTAAAGCTATGTGTTGAAACCTTATTGAAACTAGAGTGTGAAGAGGAACAAATATTACCTTCTAGATCACTGTATTAATACCTAATGGTAAACAGGTACAGACACTGTGCTGCTGCTACATGTTCCAGAACTTGGGAGGTTCCATATTGGAGCCTGCCCACATGGTCTCGCAGCTCTTTTCTCAGGGGCATCCAGCAGAAGCCATTCACACACAGAAAGGTGGGAGAAGCCAAATGCTTATATTGGTACCTATTTCAGAACATTCTGTGTTCATGGCAGATGAAAGTACTCTACAATTTATCCTCAATTTAGACAGAGCACTGTGACACAGGGAGGATAAGCAACTCATCCGATCAAAGAGCTGAACATTAGTTAAATCTCTCAAGATGACTTTCACAAACTTACTGAAAATGAGTATTGTGTGACTCTGAATATATTTTTACAGAACACCCAGACCCTCCTGAATGTTGTGATGCTTTGGCTGTGGGATGAGACACTACGGAAGGCTGGATCAGCCATTGAGCCCCAAGGCATGGGGCAGCAAAGACAGCTCCCCTGGCTCTCAAGGGCTGAAGTCTTACCTGCCCTGGAAAACAAGGCATGGACACTAATGAACCATGACTCTTAGGGTTTGGATAGTGAAAAAAATGCCAGAATATGAAAGAGAAAAGCATTAATGAACAGACTAACGATCTGTAAACTTTCATTACAATGAAGCATATAGTGTTTATCTATAATTTCATCCTTGGGAAACTCATAGCCCCTCTGAATCCCCAGGCAGTTCAAATTCAAAGAGAAGAAACAAATCCATCTGAGTTCTCCTCATTTTGGTATGAGCCTCAATGCCTGGATGAAGAAAAAAATTTGAAGCGGACTTGGTAGTACAATATGCTACTGACAGAAACGGCACTTTGAGTAGTGTACAGTATCAAGAAATTTCCATTTTAGCTTATTATTATTAGGCTTGCTAATGCTTGCTAAGGCTTACAGAGAGGAGGAAATGCCATGTGGCAGTCAAGACTCATAGGGCAATTGTCGCTGTTTAGAGCTCACAATTTTTCCTCTTTTTATTATTTTTCCCCCTGCCAGGACTGACACTATGCATAACCAGCCTGCAATTACTTCCTTATCAATCACATTCGGTTTCTCATGTTTCACAATGTGGATTTTATCTTGCTAATGAAATCTAGGCTATTTGTCCTTAGGTATTTACATGGGTCCCACTGCTAGACTCTGAAGATCTGAACATCTTAATGGAGCCTTACAAATTCCACTGGCTGCTTCTGAGCCACCCGAGATGAATATAAAGACTTTAAGTCATTCAGACTGGGTCATTGGTGTTGTGTATCAATTATGCAGGCTTCCTCACATGGATTCCAAAAGCATCTGTCACACATGAAAGAAAAGCTCTGTGAGCCTTTGCTAACAAAAATGTCTTTTGTTCCCTGACGATTTTGTACATAAAGGTGTGAAACGAGGTGGTTTAAAAAGGCCCTTCCTACTTATATGGAGCAAGCAAACCATACTGCATGGATTTGGGAAAGATAGCTTTTCAAATAATCTGAATACTGGATGGGATGATGTGGGGGTTGAACATCCCCCACTCCAGGACTCACCCTGAGGCAGTTCTCACTGGGGGAACAACATAAAGAGGACTCTGTTCCTTCCATATACACACAGGAACACTCCTGGAGGAAATGTGCACAACCACAAGGCTATACAAGTTTCAAAGACCGTATAATGAGAGTGATATGCTGATAATCAGCTTAATTCCCATTTCAAACACCTAAGTCCCTTTGTGAATCTAGCCCTATAGACTTAATCCTGCATATAGCTTAATTAGCTTAATTGTTGACCGTCTGGTAAAGAGAGGGTGGGCAGAATGATGTATGCTAGGGAAATTGTCCACACCAAGCAGGTCAAAGAAAAGCTTATGGTAGATGGGGCTTGGAGGGCTCTAAATGGAAACGGCCTTTTATTTAAGAAACAAGTAGCCTGGGAAGAGGCTGCAGAAGTTTGTGTTCAGATAGGCAGAAGTAACTGGGGCTGAATAAAGAGGAACCTTTTAAAGTTTTTCAGGACCAGAATGATCCCATACCCAGGGCACTGATGAGGACTGCTTTCATGTTCTTGACTGCAGACCAATGTCTAATTTCACTGTTTGTGACCAGGAAAGTAAATGTGTGAGGATCTTGTGACTTCTGTTCAATCTGAAAGAGCATACCTCAGGATTGGCTGTATTTCTTCCATGTGTCACTTGTCTTCATACTTCAAAGAAAACAGAGACATTGTGTTGTTCTTCCCTTGTAGCTTTGGGCATCAAGATCACACTGTTTAGCAAAAACCTTATCAAAAAACACACTATTTACTCAAACCCTTAACATGTAGGAAAAATCTGAGGCTGCTCCTGAGCTGTGGAGGAGACTCCTACAGTGAAGGCCGTAGGGCCAGGCCTGGTTTTGATGCCTGCTTCATGCCCATCTGACACCATGGCTGGCCTTAAAGTATTTTGTAGTTCAGGCCCTTGAATTCACGCTGTCTGGTGAAAGAGGCACCCATCTGTCTCCCTCTCTGTAAGATGAGCAATGCAGAAGCTGGCCTCACCTGAGGAATTTGTGACTTTACACAGCAAAAGTCAGATGTGCAATTAACTGAGTGTCTCCTTAAGATTTTAGTAGCCATATCAGTCTTTATTGAGATGATTGAGAATATGAGAACTCAGTTTGATTTTGCATTTTTTTTCTCTGTATCAGTGGTTAAATGAGGAGAAAGTTGCCAACCTGTTTGTAAAAGGCACAATATAAAGTAACCTATCCTTGTACAGTGAAGTTACATTAAATGTAACTTTTGCAAATATTTACTCAGATTAAAAAAAATCTTAATGCAAAGAGTTTGAGAAACACAGCATTGCTTTATCTGTCCTACTACAAAAAGAAGCCAAGCCTGCCCAACCTGATGAAGTTGCCCTTCTAACATTGCAAACACAGATGAAATTGGTTTTTACATTTTCCCACGTTGTCCCAGAGGACAGCATCGTATTACATTACACACCAAAGCCACAAGCACTTAAACAGACATAAAGTTCATCCTGGCTGTTAGCTCATTGCACAGCCATTCAGGCAAGGCAGTCAAAATAAATAGCAAGTATCTGGAATTTCAGTAAAAAGAACTTTTCAAGAGTACAGCAAGCATCAGCTATCCAACATCTTCATAGCACAAGTGAACTTAAACCAGAACAACCAATGCATTCAATAGTTCATAAAATAAGAAACAATAATCCCAAAATCTTCTCTCTCTCTCTCCAGAAATGCTGTTGGTGTGGTTTGTGCAGGAGATGATTACTGCTTCCTTGGCACTGCAACCTAACACAGCACATGCTGGGGGCACTTGGTGCTGACTACGTTCATGGTTTGAACCAAAGCTTGAAGGTCCCAAATAGTATTTTGTAAGAGGACAGTTTCATGCAGTGTCTTGGAGTGCCCATATTCTCAGTCGCCAAACCACTTCTGTGGGACAGGAAAAGTGCTGACCTCCAAAGCCACCCTCAGCACAATGGCATTCTCCATTTAAAACACTCATTTCATTGTCCATCACAGCTAAACTGAACAAAGCAGCTGCCAAATACTCCACTCTGGCTACTTCATCCCTCTGTTATTTTGGCTCCTCACACCAAACCCTTTGTTTAAAGTAATAAGTATTATCATGTCTTTTCCTTTTTTTTTGTTTTTGGCCCATGCTTTACAATCTGTTCTGCCACTTCAGACAGGCTGTCTTCTCTGGTAGGCCATGCATCTCATCATCTTTTCTGTCTCAAGAGATTCTGCCCTTCTGTACGTGCTTTTCACACTTCTAGTTAAATGGGCATCTGTTTTCTCACCCTCCTCCTTATGAGAAGTTTTCAGCTAAGTGCTTATCAGATTCAGCTCTCTAACAGCCAGTTAGGAGCTCAACAAGTAAGCATTTTTTAAAGGAATTTTTCTGACAGTTCATACAAAGGCTCCTTCTCTCTCTAAGACAACCTTGTTAAAGCTTATTTTGCACTCACAGTTATTCCCATAAAAGTGAATATAAGCAAATATGTTATTCTTCATTTAAGGCAGGACTACGTGAGAGTAATGAATAGTGTGTGCATTAAAAACATCCTCATTTACTTTTCCATGACAAGACTTTGGTCCTGATTTGCAGCAGGCACACATTACAGCAAGCATAATTGATGCTTTAACTCTAGACCCTATGCTCATTTGCTGTCTGTTCATATAGTCTGCTGATGGAGCTTATATTTCTGAGAGAATTAGCGTTTAATTTTCTCCCAGTGTTACCTACCAATAGTGGTTTCAGCTTATCAGAAAATGCAGCAAATAAGGTGTGCAGATCCCAGCCTCTGCCTGCACCAAACAGATGTTGTTCAGTTGGAATAAAAAGGAGGAGAAGTGAGGGAATATTTATGAAAGGCCCCCAGACTTCCTGATATGGTTCATGTCAGTGTTACTGCACAAATAATTCCTGGGACATGGCAGCAGAAACATTTTGGGATCTAGCTCCTTCACTCTGATAGAGCCACCTGCAGCATCCCCAGCTTGCAGCTCTTTTTCTGCAATTCTCACCTGTTAGTGATTTCATGAATGGTTAATGTGGATCGGGTCCCCTTGGTTTGAGAGGCTTCAAAGGACTGCATGGCAGCTGGGGTTACTGCACAGGAAAAGATGCGAACGCTTCCCTCTGTGAGACTGTCCCTCATGCAGGAAGGGATTTGGTCTAAAGCCATCTTGGCTTTAGAAGGAAAAATATTATTTATTTCACTTAACATAGACAAATAGTCCTTTGGATTCTCTGAGCATTCAAAGAAAACTAAAACTGAAATCAAAGGAGCAGTATGCAGCTATGGCTGGGGACTTCAGAATGAACTCTAAACGGGCACATTCATGTACTTGTGTGACAAGCATTGCACGTCAGCACCCATGTTAACTTAAAACATGTGTAAATCATATATCTCATGCTGTCTGGATCCTTGGTGTTAGTCTAAGGTCTGTGCCCCATTTAGCTTTCCTGTAAAAGTACTGGAACTCTTACAGTGTCACGGTAATGTCTTGGACATCTTGTGAGAAAACTTTGGTGGGGGTGTGTCCTTAAAATCTACCGATATCACATAATTAATACAAAGAGAATTATGTTCTGATTTCATTTTTCACGTATTTTCTGTGGGCAATCAGGTTACACATTGTGGAAATCTCTACATGCTCTCATATGCATGCACAAGTTCCAGATGCTATCTTATATATATATATGTAAACTGTATGTAAAATGTCTGTGCATGTTGAAATTGAGAGTATAGACACCTACAAATAGAAACTTACTTGTAAGTATACAGATACATTAAATTAGACTGTGGTTTTATTTCATAGAAACAGTATAGGATTAGGTTGAATCATACAGCAAAAGGATACAATAAAGTCTACTGCTTTTCATAGAATGATAGAATGGTTTGTGCTGGAAGAGACCTTTAACATCACTTTGTTCCAACCCCCTGCTATAGGCAGGGACACCTCCATCTAGCCCAGGTTGCTCACAGCCCCATCCAGCTTGGCCTGGAGGTATAAAGCATTGAGGTACCTCAAGGTACCATCAATCTAAGGAACAGAGGTGTTCAGAAAGCTGTACAGATCTGCTGGTGCTAATGTAGAGTAATGTTTTCCAAGGGGTTGGTCTGGTGTTTGCAGGGATTGAGAGCACAATCTGTGACACAGGATCTCACTGCAATCTCAGTGCGCAAACTGGATGCTGTTCAGGGCCAGGACCACAGGGATGTTTCCATGCTGCAGACTGTGTGTGGAACCCAGAGAGTCCCAGTCCCTTCTAAGGAGGATTGTTCGTGTCCTCAGACCCTCCACAGGCCAAGGACAGGCAGAAGTGCCATCAGGCTGCCTCCATTGCACCATCACAGTTCACAGACAAGTTCCCTTCAGACACAACTCCATCAAAACCAAAGCACTTTCCTCTTTGGAGATTATCACCTCAAAACTGCCTGCAAGGATTTCCCCAGAAAACACAGACTGACCTTCAGAGGAAATTGAAGTCTCAGTCACTGATCAACGATATCTGAAATTCAAGATCTGCGTGCTCAGGGAGTACCAAGAATTGGAGCAACAGTCTCATGTCTCCTATGGGTAAAATCCTGCCTAAACACAACAAGCACACCTGGTTTTTATCTGGTGCTAAGAGAGAGTACTGTCAGACAGAGTGTTTTTCTGTACACACTCCTGGCTTGTTTCCATGGTCCTACATTAACTGCAGAGCCCAGGGCAGATGAGCCATATAAAGGTACAGGCACCCTCTTGATGTCTTGAGTTACATGAAGCACACTGTACAAACACTGCCCGAAAGAAGAAACCTCACATGCAAAATTTAGGTTCCTGCATTTGAAGTACTTTACTTCAGAAGTTAATGTGGATTAACTTGCAATAATACCTCTGCATGCACTGCCCTAAGCATGCAGCAGTGAGAAATGAAAATTATTTCCTCCCCAGCTTCCTCTTTCCTGCTGTTCTTTCCAAGGAAATGAACACCTTTTGTAATTGGATGAAACAGTTACAGCTGCATCAGGGATTTATTTGAGACCTCATCCTTCCTTTAATACAGTAACATGTGGAACCAGACATAAGTAAGAGGGAAAGGCTACTCAAACTAAACAGCCAGGTAAAGATGAAGGAGGTAGGAGAGTTGAGAGCCCAGCAGAGTTTGAGCTTCTAGCATCTAGATTTGCAGCTCTGATGGGAAGGCTGCACCAGGGAGAGCTGGACTCTGTCCCTGGGAATTTTTCTGAGTGCTGTCAACAGCACGCCTGGGCTGGATCTTGTTTCAGCCAAGGAACTTAACCAGCTCCTGTCTAAAGGCAGAAAGGCTGTAACCTCCTGAGATCAAGGATCCCCATGCCCATCCATCCCAGGTTACAGCACAACCCAGCCACAGCTGGGCAGGAGGACAAATGTCACATGGGGAGCTACATGTAGGCACCCAAAAATCAGCAGTACAGAGAACAACCTTGTTGCTCAGGTTAAACAAGCACAGTGTCTTTGTTGTGTGGGGATAAACAGCCTGGCTAGCTGCTGGTTATGGATTTCCAAGTGTTTGCTGACTTCCGTCTATTTGTTCGAATTACTATTAACAATACCAGACACTGAGGACTTGGCATGGCTTACCAAGTGGATGCACTCCCCTTGCAAGCCAAGTAGCAAAAATACTTCCCTTCCAAGCAAAGCCCTGCTGCTGGGACCCAGCAGACCTGCCAAGCCCCATCAGCCCCATCCCATCTGCTGCCTCCTTGCCCAGGTAGAGAATGAGGAGGAGGAGGCATTCCTGCTGTAGCCAGTGGAGCAACTCCCATCGCCTTGCTCACAGCAACCGATCAGACTACAGCAAATATTTGCTCTCAGATGGAGGAGGGAGATTTGGAATTAAGATGGGATGCTGGCTGATTATTTTATAGCCTCAGCAGTCTAAGTGCTTACCAATTAATTATAAACAAACCTTGCATTTGTTTAGAAAAAGAAAGAAGTTTTGGGAAACTAAGAAATATTTTTGTGTATCTTGGCTGATGCAATTTTGTGTATTTTGCAAGTAAGTAGATATAGAAGAACCATTTTTAGGCCAAAATGTGGAAATATTATTTGCAAATCTCTTCTAAAAGCAATTTTGACAAATGGAAAAAACAGTTCCTTGCTGAACATCCCCTTATCTTTCAGTAGCACAGAAGGAGGAGCAGAGAAGGAACAGAAAAGCTCTTTCTTCCCAATTTTTTTTCTAAGACTTTCCATCACTTACAAGACATGGCAGCAGGAAAACTGGGCAGGAGTAGGACGTATGTCCAGGAGGGATTTGTGCTTGCAGCAGCTGGACACAGCAGCCTGTGGGAGCCATTGTGTGACCTGTGTCTGAAACATTCAGTGCTCTGGAAAGAGATTTGTGTCAGCAGCACTCATCTTCTCTGCATCTCTGCCCACAGCAAGGACGTGTAGAGACAGTATTTACAGCAGAAACTATGCCTGAGCAATGCTGAGGAGCACTGTCACCAGCATGTTATTCTTTTTCATTACCTATTTAGGGACAGAAATCCAAGCCCACGTCTACGTTCTTGATTGGTATTTTCAGTCCGATCTGGAAACACACCTTCCTAAAGCTGCTCTTCTGAGTTTACAAAAATTGCAATGCCTCAGTGAGGGCTCTTTTTAAAGTCTTTTAGAAAAGATCTTCAGGTGGTTTTTTGTTTCTCTGTCTTTCTCTCTCTTTTTAGCAGAATTCGATGTCTCATCCACTTTGGTTCTCCTGTAGATCCCACAGTCCAGATGTGGTAACCCAGCAAACATGATACCAAATAACTTTCTGCCTCGTCCCACCTCTGTGACTCAGGTGAGTCATTCATATTTCTGCAGTCACCACGGTTCTTAATTTAATATTTGATTGCCATAGAACAAGGCTTCACTCAAAAATTAATGCAATAGCTTTGAATGCATACAAATTATGGCAGTCTACTATAAGCTGTAGCTTATTTTTGAGCTGATAAACATTTTCCAACAGATTGTATGTTAATGACACTGCTGCTGGTAGAACAAGCTCCCAGCACCTGGAGTTGCTTCCAGATGCTCAACAAAGTCCTAGTGCACCCAGACTATTCATAACAGTAACAGTCTCTCTGGCCATATGATGTAACACTCAGTGCTGTACATTCAGCTCATGTGTATGTAAGATTCTACATTTGAATATGGAGTCAAAACTGAAGATCAGAGTATAGGCAGAATGAAAGAGGAACAGTTTCCATTATGTTCTGCAGCTGGGTTTATTTCACAGTTGCAGAGATTGTGTAGGAGTTTTCACTTTTTCCAATATAACTATTTCAGAATGGATTCTCTGTATGAAAGATTTATTACAAGTTGTTTGTTTTAAACCTATGCACCACACACAATGTAAGGAAGGAAAGTACATTCTGGGAAAGTGCTGCTGTTAAAGGTGTATGGTGATCTCGAAAGAGTGATGTGTAGTCTTGTCATTTTGCCATATAATATATAAATGGCCATAATTTCTGTGATGAAGTCAGAGAAAGATGCCTCCGGTAAATCAGATTTCAGGTCTGTATAGTTCATTTGTACAAGAATAAAAATACATAACAACAAAAAGCTTCTCCTCTTCTAAAGAAAGACAAATACAAACAAATCAACTCATAAGATAATGAAAGAGCAAAGTAGTGAGTATAATTACAGTTAATTTACTGTCTTGGTATATGGGAAGATATTAGTATCTGAATGGGAAGATGTTAGTATCTCAACACTCTAGTTTCACCTGCTGTAATTCTGTAACTAAAAAAAAGGCAAAAAGTAAAATGGAAAAAACCAACAGCATGGGAAGCAGAGAAAACCATTGCTACAAGAACCAAACAAATCAAATGCTGATCAATATCCTGTGCTCACCTTTTAACAGTGGCTTGTAATGTATTTTGAAAGCATACTGTAATGAATCCATATTTTCCCCAGCTTCCCTGGTACTGTATGGTAACAAAACACTTGTGAAGTCATTTCTGGAAGAAGGATAAAAAGCTGTTCTCCTTCTCCTGTCTTCCTTATGTGCAACCTTTGAGGTGGTGCCTAAATTGCAGACATCGCTTGGGGAACAGTACTTAACAGCAGGGTCTGACTGAAGGATTTCCTTTCCAATATAAGGACTTAGATTTTAAGGCCACACCCGGGCTGTTTCATTTATAAGAACTATCAACAGCTGAGTACATCCTCTGTTTGTTGAAGCCATTTCCAGACACATGCAGTTTCTCAGGGCAGGCACGGCTGAGAGGCAGATTCTGCTGAAGGTAGAGACAGGCACTGTATGGTAGCACATGATGTGCTATTGTCCAAGGATGGTACTTGTCTCCCCAGGCCAGCTAAATACTTGGAAAAGAAAACTTTATATTCTCACCACACCCCATCTCCACAAAAAGCTAAGCTGCTTAGCAGAGCTCTTAGAAGAAGCTTTGACTAGAGAATATGAAAGAAAAATAGTGAGTGTGTTTTCCTTATTGCAATGACAATAAAAATACACTGTACTATATAGGATGCTATATAGTTCAATGCCTTACTCTTCTAAAAAATGATCCCAAGGATGGAACTCCTCTCCTACAGGACAGGCTGAGAGAGCTGGGGCTGTGCAGCGTGGAGAAGGGAAGGATGTGGGGGGACCTGAGAGTGGCCTGTCAGTATCTAAAGGGGGACTGTAAGAAGGAAAGGGACAGAAAGGTCTGCTGTGACAAGACAAGGAGAAATGGCTTCACACTTAAAGAGGAGAGATTTAGATTGGATATAGGGAAGGAGTGACCTCCTCTCTGCAAGACCAAACTGTTCCCTGCTCAAGGTACACTGTCACGCTTCTGTAAGAACAAACCCTCAGAAGGCAAACAATCTTACCACGACGACAATCCTACCCAGATAATTTCAGCTGCATTAGCAAGCCCAATTAATTCTTTCTATTATTCCTCTTTGAGGCTCTTCCAGGTTAATTTCCAGTTTCCACCGTGTAACCCCCAACCATAATTTTGGTCATTTCTTCAACTACCCAGTATCATTTCTGATTTCTCACCCTGCAGTGTGAGACGCTCTTCAGAGCTTTGACATGTAGCAAATTAAAACAGTGAGGTAATGGCTATGACTATGGGCTATACTGTAATGAATCCATATTTTGGGCTATGGGCTATGACCCCAGCCTGTTACCTAGGTAAGACATACTGCTTATGTCCAGAGTAGGATTCAAATATTCCCTTCTTATAAAATCCCATTTATAGGCAGGGATTTCAGAAGCTGTACAGAAGCTCCATTGGCAATAGATTATTTTTTAACTACAGAAATATAGTTAAAAGCTTGCAGAAATATGTTTTTAACAGCAAGGAAAAGAAGGCTCTCAGTTCTGTGTGGGGGACATGAGCACTGGTGAGCTGTTCATGTGGCAACTGAGTGAAACAGTCAGGCTCAGAAATGTTTTAAGTTTGAGGAATGTTCCCTGGATATGAAATGCTGGCTGAAAGCTGTGCTCTTGTTTCCAGGAAGTTCTGTCACAGTGAATTGCTGGCCTCAGTCAACCTCCGTTCAGATGTTCCCCACTCAGCTCCTGTGCTTCCACTTACCCCAGGACACTGAGCATCCAATGTATGCAGGCATGCTGGCATGGTTGTGCTAAAAGCCCTGTTCCTTTTCTTTCCCATACTGTACAGCATGGCAGGAAGAGCATATGTTCCTTGCTTTGCAGCAGAGAAGCAACTTTCCCTTTAGGGATGCCTGTCTGGCAGACAGTCTCTATCCTGAGATATACTTTTTCTGGGAGCAATTATCTCTGTTTACCCCAGAAGTAACCTGATGTTACACTTTACTTTGGAATGCTCATTTTATCCTCTGAATAGGCCACGACTCTCTTCAGCCTAAGTGAATTTCACCACACTACATCTTTTCCTTTCAAGTCCTTACCTGACACAAGCATGGCTGGTGTGCTTACAGCAACCACTAAGTAAATGGCAGAGAGAAAGTGCTGCAGAGCATCCTGGGATACTCAGAAGCTTCTCAAAAACTGTAAGGTAAATGCTAAGAATCATCAGCTAATAACCTGTGGATCTTGGATGCCTTTTAAAAGGCAGCCTGGAGTCAGGAAGACCTACTGATGTTATTATTTTGGCACTAACTGATGATCCATTTGAAAGGAATAAAGCTGGTTTTGGTCTTGAGACTGACCACAAAGTTCACATTCCAAGCTCGTTATTTGACTTCTTTAGTAACAGAAATGCTTAGATATATACTCACCATTATAGTGAATCTGAGCAGAGATGTATGATGCTGGCACAATGCTGGCTGGGCCATCCATCAGATAGATAGCTTCCAACACAGCCACCTCAGCTCCACAGGGGACAAGAACCAGTAGCAGCCAACGAACCAGGGAGGAAGATCTGAAGGAGATCAGCAGGACACTGTAGGGTTACATTACTGTGTCAACCCAGTCATTCAGCTGAATATATGTTAAGTTCAACAGCAGGTGTGCACCCAACCTCCTATTTCTCCCCAGGTCTGAATACCACCAGCAGGCTTGCACACAGTGGCCCCTGCAGCACATAGCCTAGCAGGTGCTATCTGCGTAGGCTGCTGGGTTTACTTCGATCTGCACATGGCCTGAACTGTGGCATTTCCTAGGGAGTGGTCTCACCACTTCCAGGGGATCCTGCCTCTATCTCTCCACGTGAGAACAGGAGGTTTGCCTCCAACTGCACTGCAAGGGGGATCAGGCTCCCTAGTAGAACAAGTGTCTACCAATTAGCAATACTTACTGATCCTATCTGTGGAGAGCCATTATGAAAAATGCAAAGCATTATGCAGCCACTATTAATCTTCTGCTTTTGTTACATTTACTTGTGGTTTATGGCCCTCCAAGGAGGATAAATGATCAAGGCATGTACTCACACTGCTATTTGTCTATTTGTCTGTGCAACAATACATGCGCTCAGCACTAAGTAGATGTTATTTTTCATGTGGGAATGCAGCTTTAAGGCTTTTCAAGGTCAGAAGGCTTTGAGAGAAAAAAGGAACATGCAAAAGCCTCTGGCTCATTTGCTGCCAGCTCTTCCTTTTAAAGTTACAACCCACACAAGACCGTAAGCGGGCTACGACTCAAAGAAGAAAGGCCACAGAAGTGCTCGTGTATTTTTGGATTTGCTAGGGAGCAGAATGGCAAACAGAAGTCTAAGTATGACAGATAAGGTCATTGCTGTCGAACGACAATTCCTGTTTCATTGTACTGAATGTAGGTGGAAGATGTGGTTCCTCCTTGTGCTTGCAATACTCAACTCTCCTTCCTGCTCTCCTCACTTGCCTTTAGCTCACTGTGAGCAGGAACATTTTGGTCCAGTTTTGTTTATGGCAACAGGAATATATTGTCGGAGATTAAATTCTAGCAAATTCAGGCCATCATATATCTGCAGTGACTGTTAGCTAGTCAGCAGACACTAACAAATAGCACAAAGAAATGTCTTTGGCACTGCATAGTTCTATGCAAGAATGACCATCTCCATTATGATCACAGAGTACTTAAAATAATATTAGTCCAAAACTGGGAATGCAAAAGTAATACAAATATTTTAGTAGCCAGTACAAAAACTCAGTTCTAGCTAAAATGATCAGATTTCCATGTTTACTTTGAAAACATACAAATGGAAGTATAAACATTTTAAAGTTTTTACTCATAATACAGAAACATGATATTATATTAGGGGTGGCACTCTGAAATTTGAAAGACTGTAAAGATAAGAAGAAGCATTTTCTAGCAAAGCCACACAACAAAGCACAGCATTTGTTGCCTTCCTACTTGGAGAAACACAGTGTCTGAACCTGGTCCAAAGCCAGTGGAGTCAATGTAAGCCTTCCCATGGCTTCCACTGCTTTTGGGCCTGGCCTAGTATCTTCAAAAGACTATAAATATCAAACATGGTTTCAGCACCGTGTCACACAAAACAGGCATGTATACGTGCTGCCAAAGAAGATATCAGGCAGAGCCAAACATCTGCTGCTCGAATCCCCCAAACAAATCACCATTCATGCAGAGAGCAGTATCAAATATTTATAAAACACATAGGCACGGAGAAACGTAGATTCACACCTCCTGATAATCTTTTGTTCTTGTATTCCTTCCTCTCTGCTTTAAGTTAACTAAAAATAGCAAGAGAAATCGGAGAAGATAACTTTCCCCCAGATATTTGCTACAAGTACTCTTTAGAATAGTTTTGTTCCCAGAAAGCTGTTCAGATTGTTCACATAAACATGTGTCAGCTTCACAGCCATTTCCACTAATCGACCCAGCAGTTGTTAACTTGGAGCAGTCTAATTTCAGTAACACAAGATGGCCAGTGAGCAAAGCTAGCAAAGTATTTGACCACAAATATTCAGACAGCATGGAGGACACAGAAAAATCTTTCCAAACTACTTAATAATATGATTAAATATCAGGTGGTGAGCAGGATGTTATCAGCGCTGTGACATGAATACAACATTACTAACAGTATATGTTTTGACAAATAACCATACATTTATATACCAGGGCTGCTCTGAAAGCAGGGCCTCCTATTGCATGGTGTTGGCCCACAACGTCAGAGGTGGATGCTGGCAGAATGGCAGCAGAAGTTGAACCTTCCCACCAATACCTCGTTATGTGTTGTTGCAGCGTGACAGATGCCATCAGAGGAGCAGTCTGACTGAATGGGGCTGACATGGAAGTGCAGATGGAGCAAAGGGGTGGGATTTAATTCCTCCATGTGAGAAAAAATGGTACCCATTGGCATTCATCAATGCTTGCTGAATGTTGATGGAGACCAAACAGTGGATGTGAGCACACTGAGGGGTGGGGGTGCATTTCAGCAGCAGAAAGAACAGAAGTGGGGCACCTCCACTGGTGCAGATTTGTGCAAGCACTGCGTGAAGGCTCTTCTCTACTACCAGTGAAAATACGTAGCTTATGGTGGTGACTATGTTGAAAAACAGTTCTGTCTCTGAGAATTTTTCTATCAGACAGTTTTACCGTGCTCTTTGTATCTGTTGTAGTTTCCATGGAAATAAATAGGAGGCGTTACTTTCAGTGTGGCCTATGTATAAATCAATCAGTCACTACACTCTTAATTATCTATATTGCTAATGGTTCAGTCTTTTTAATTGCTGTGAAAGGTACCTTGATCAACTATTTTGTTTGTTATAGATCAGAATGGTTCATTTGATACCTCCTTGGACAAATTCATTTATGTCAGTGGAAGCACAAAGAGAAGAGTAGAATTGGCTGTAATGTTCAGAAATGAAGGATTTATCTGAAATGAAGGTGTTCCCTCCTCCAGCTTCATTTGCAGCAGGTGCTGGCACTGATACAATGTCTTTTCAGAGACTTTGTGGATATTTACAAGCTCAGGTTTCTTTTATGTTGTTTATTTCAAAGGAGTAAGGCAGGAGAACCTACCACATAGTTCTGTTTAATCTCTGAAAATTACAGTGCTAAAGCCACATAGCATTTTAGTATAGTTTTAAAATATAAGAATATGTTTCTATTTAATTAATTGTTGTTCCTTACTTATATTTTCTGTTCTGCCTTCTGGACATACATGGAGAAAGACTGTTGTTCCCATGCTCTGATGACATCATCTTTGATTGTGGAGATGACAACTGCCTTGACCTTTCTACCTAATAAGCACTTTGCACTGCACTACAAGTTCATATAAGTTGCTGTCTATCCAATCATTTTTGAATGGCACATCTCTTTCCCTTCATTCCACTGACTCTCTAAGTTTGAGCTGTTTTTGCTCACAAATGCCCTCCCTGGCTTTTATCCAAGCACATTCATATTTGGTGGCTTTTGTGTTTTATTTCCAGTACCTATAAGTGATGCTGAACTGTTCCTTCATCTGGAATAGCATCCATAGCAAGTCCACTTTGGCACAGTGCTTATATGCCAGCAAACTCTCCTTTGGATTAGTATAAGACATGCTAGGTGAGAATGGATACAGTGCAAGTGTGATAATCTACTAAATTATAGTTATTAATTATAGTATTAATCTATAAAACTACTAGTGTGCCCCGGTGGTGCAGTGGTTAAGGACGCTGCCTTGCAACACTGGGGCCTGGAGTTCGAATCCCCCCTGTGGCGCAAGTGGTAGAAGTGCCGCTCTGCTACACAGAGGCTCGAATCCCGGGGGTTGGACTCGATGATCTCTAAGGTCCCTTCCAACCCGCACGAAACTATGAAACTATGAAATCCCCATTAGAAATCTCCTTAATCAGCCCCCTGCGTATGTTCCTAATTATGTTTTTCCATTTAACAGCCAATAGACACTTATTGACTCCAGAAAATTTTAAAACTAAATTTTATGAGCAAGAATTCACCAGAAACCACAATATAAATCAAGTATTCTAAATCCACAATAATCCATTTTTTAAGACAAGTTCATTCTTGTAGCCCAATATAAAGCTCATGATTCTGCTATGGGTATCATGCTGCAGGGTACCTGCACTATCTCAAGCAGAAATGTCTGCCATTTGAAAAGGAGAGATTTATACCCATTTCCTAACAGGGACATGAGACAAGAAGAAAGATTTCAGCAGCAAAGGAGAAGCAGGTGTGACTATGCAGAAATACTTTAGCAGGTTCTCTTGAGCACTGGAGACACTGAGGGCTTCAGGCACAGCTGGCATGGGACAGCATCACAATCAGAGCAGTAACAGGTGCCATGCAAAGCCATGCACCATAGCTTATAGGCATACTATTCTCCTGGGACAGACCAGAACTACCATGAATGCACTGAACATGCACACAGATTATGGTAAATCCAAAAGGTATCAGACCTCCTACACACCTGCAGGACACCTTGTACTGGGTCTGCATATGTATTTGTTTTCATTTGGGAAACTCCAAAGGATTTATGTTCCCCTGTATAAGAACTTTTCTGGACAGAACTTCACACCAACTTATCTCTGTCCCATACGGTTCCTTAGCAGAACATGTATCGGTGCCTGTTAATGCAGAACAGGTTGGGTGCCAACTTCTGTAGCAGACAAAAGGGAAATACAGAAGAGAGGAGAAGGCTGCTGGATCCCAGACACAGCTGGGTTTGGAGGATTGTAATTGTCAGCTGTGTCTGACCTTTCTGGTCATCACTGCACTGATGCTTCACTTCAAAAAAAGAGCAAAGCCTGCTCCTACTGCTGCCTTCTGGGGTGGTCTACAGTGTTTTTCCATGGACTTACTAGAGCTTGAAATTAGATCTACCAGACAGGAACTGCTAGGATTTTCAAATTCTGGTATTTCTAAGACATTCACAAAATGCTAGACATGTCTCTCACCTACCTTATACATGCTGTAGGTCAGACAGAAACCTCAGAAAAGCACAACAATTCAGAATCTAGAAATAAAAGCTGCTGGACAGTGGAATTATATTACAGTAATGAAAGTTATCTGACAGGAATAAATGAACCTCTAACGGCATTCTCCTGTACACATACTTTGACACACAACCAGCAGAGGGAAAAGAGAGCAACAAAAATCCTCTCCCAAAGGCTCCTTGTTATGTCTTAACTTTTATAATTTAAATCTAAACTGCAAAGTCATATAGTCAGTGGATTGCCAGCACAGACCTTGTTTCCTGCTTTTCTTACATTGCAGCTCACAAACAGTCTGGACCAAACCCACCTGTTCATGCACTGTCATTCCCACAGGAGGCTTCTGGTGACAGCAAGCAGCAAATAGAGATGTGACCCATGGTGTAGAAAAGATGTTTTTCCTGAAGCTCTCCTTGCAACCAAACGCACCCTGGTTCTATCACCAAGAGATGGCAGAGCTCCTGTCCCTACTAGATTCAGCACTCCTGCTGCAGAACCCCACCATAAGCTTTATTATCCCTATCCCAAACTTCTCTCTTCCTACAACCTCCTCCCGTGAGCTTTCCATTATGTTGGATTCACCTGGAAGCACTGCAAATGAAGATACTTCTCTCCTCTGAGAGAAATTCTGTGCCTATTACTGTCCATAGAGCAGGTTCCAGCACTTTATATATGCAGTGCACTGACAGGTATCAGCAATGCCAACAGGGTGGGCCCTAAATTCTCACTTTATGCATGAGGCCAGGATGGTTCTTTAAGTTATCTTTATCTGGAATCACATAAATGAGGGACTGGGTAAATCCAGTAGGTGTTGCTGATTAAGAGCTATGGGCTTGTCTCCATGTCTCTGCTTTATCCTATTCGTGGCATCAACACTCCTTCCTGCCTAGACTTCTAGCAAAAGTGATAAAGGATAATTTAAAAAAGGGCTTTTTAAAGTATATTAATAGTAAAAGGAAGACTAGGGAGAATTTGGGTCCCCTAAGTGAGGGGGATGTTCTGGTAATGGGATGCTGAGAAGGTGGAGATACTGAACGCCTTCTTTGCTTATGTCTTCAGTGAAAAAGTTCTCCCTCAGGAATCCCAGACCCTGGAGGTTAGTGAGAGGCTCTGGGGAATGGAAAACTTCCCTTTAGTCAGGGAGGAGGTGGTCTGTGTGCACCTAGGCAACACTGATGTTCATAAATCCATGGGACCTGATGGGGTGCATCCATGGGTGCAGAGGGAGCTGGCAGAGGTGATTACTGAATGCCACTCTATCATCTCTGAGAGGTCTTGGAGAATGGGCAAGGCGCTTGAAGACTGGAGGATAGCCAAGGTCACTCCGGTCTTCAAAAAGGGCAAGGTGGATGATCCAGGTAATTACAGGCCAGTCATCCTCACCTCTGTCCCTGGAAAGGTGATGGAACAGCTTGTGCTGGATGCCATCTCCAGACAATTGGAAGAAAAGGAGGTTATCAGGAGTAGTCAGCTTGGGTTCACCAAGGGGAGGTCATGCTCGATCAACCTGGTAGTCTTCTATGATGTTGTCACTGTCTGGGTGGATGGGGGGAGAGCAGTGGATGTAGTCCACCTTGATTTCAGCAAGGCATTTGATACTGTCTCCCATGACATCCTTATAACAAAGATGGAGATGTGTGGGATAGATGAGTGGACAGTGAGGTGGGTTGAGGACTGGCTGACTGGCAGAGCACAGAGGGTCATCGCTGGCGGTGCAGAGTCTGGCTGGAGACCTGTAACCGTTGGTGTCCCCCAGGGGTTGTTGCTTGTTCAACATCTTCATCAACGACCTTGATGAGGGGATAGTGACCACCGTCAGCAAGTTTGATAATGACACGAAGTTGGGAGGATTGGCTGACGCGCCTGAAGGTGGTGCTGCCATTCAGCAAGACCTGGACAGGCTGGAGATCTGGAGAGTAAGAAAGTGGATGAGGTTTAACAAAAGCAAGTTAGAAAGAAGTTCTTCCCTTTCACCTAGGGAAGAATGATTGCATGCACCAGTACAGGCTGGGGGAAGACCTGCTGGAGAGGAGCTCTGCAGAGAGGGCCCTGGGCGTCCTGGTGGACAACAGGTTGGCCATGAGCCAGCAGTGTGCCCTTGTAGCCAAAAAGGCCAATGGCATAATGGGGTGCATTAAAAAAAGCGTGTCCAGCAGGTTGAGGGAGGTGATCCTCCCCCTCTACTCTGTCCTGGTGAGGACTCATCTGGAGTACTGTGTCCAGTTCTGGGCTCCCCAGTACAAGAAAGACAGGGATCTCTTGGAAAGAGTCCAACGGAGGGCCACAAAGATGGTGAAGGGCCTGGAGCATCTCCTCTATGAAGAAAGGCTAAGTGAACTGGGTCTGTTTAGCCTTGAGGAAAGAAGACTAAGAGAGGACCTGATCCAGGTCTATAAATATCTGGGATGTGGGGGGCAAAGCGATGAGGCCAGACTCTTTTCAGCAGTGTGTGGAGACAGGACAAGGGGAAATGGCCAGAAACTGGAGCGTAGGAAGTTCTGCACCAATGTGCACAAGAACTTCTTCATGGTGAGGGTGACGGAGCACTGGAACGGGATGCCCAGGCAGGTTGTGGAGTCTCCTTCTCTGGAGACAGTCAAGTCCCACCTGGATGCCAAGCTGTGTGACCTGGTGTAGGGAACCTGCTTTGGCAGGGGGTTGGACATGATGATCTCTGGAGGTCCCTTCCAACCCCCACAATTCTGTGATTCTGTGATTCTTCTCCTCCATGTCTAAATAAGAGCCTGGGTCCATGTCATTACTCAGGTCTGCTTTTCTCTGCAATCTCTTTATTGGCATCACCTGAAGAAACTAAAAGCTGATGTACACTCTTTTGTGAATGAAACCTGTAAATCTGCATCTCATTTACTTTGCCATAGCTCTTCAATATTTGGTGTCACATAGCAATTAATCCATTTTTTATCTCTCACTACACTGAATGCTATGCCATATTGAAGTCTGTGTCTGAATGGAGCTAGCAATTCATCAGCGCTACAATATCTCTATGTACTATGTACTCATTTTGCTATAATGGGCCTTTTTAAACCTTACTGACGATGTTGATGTTCTTAAGGTTAACGACCCACTGATAAATACCAGAAAACACTTTAACCCTCAAATAGTTTTTAATCATGACTGATGCAAAGTGTGACAAGAATGCTTGCTGCCTGAACAGGCTCTAGATAAAGTATCTTATAATTATCTGAACTTCTCTATTACTACCAAAGTGATTTCTCTTGGCAGTTACTGGGCTTGACTTTGTGCCACATTCTCTTAGTTTTGTTATACTGGGTTTGTGTATGAGCTGGCTAACTTTTCTTTCACACTTCTTATTGGTGTGCTATATGTGCTGAGATACCTTCGATCCATACCTTACATATGGTGAAATCAGGAAGGAAGCTAACGGAAAGCACTGAAAGCCTGTGGGAGTTTTATTGGGGTACAGTCAGCTAAAAGGTACTCTCGCAAAAAAAAGTACATTCAGTTATATTGTCAGGATCATAAGAAAGCTAGATGGACTCTAACATTTTAACTGCAAATACACAAGATTGCTTGTTGGGAGGTGTTTGCATTATGCTAAGAGAAAGGCATCCCCAGTTAATTCATGTAATCAGTAAGCCAGCATGCAGAGAGGGCTGGAAAAGTAGTTTCCATTTTTAATCACATTGGTTTTTTTTTGCTGGACTTCTTCCAATCATTGAACCAGCAAAAGAAATATGACACACTTTACATTGTGTTCTCAGAGATACTGCCCAGCTCTCTTTAGCCAAAGAATGTCAATATAGCTTCACTGGAGTCAGAGCAGCACATGTCTGTCAGCTGATGTTCTGAGATTTGTACTTCATAAGCTCTGCAAAAAGGACAGCAGAGATATATATCACAGATATATGTACTGCATGCACTATATGTACTATATGCACTGTATGAAGTAGTGAGAACACAAAAAAGAAACATTAACGTTAAAAACAAACATTATTTTGCAGCATTAAATGGATTCAATTAAGAAAATCCAAGAAGTGTGAGTCTCATAAATTGAATGTATATATCTACATGAGAAAAAAAAAGAAAATGAAAAAGCTTTCTGCTTTGGTATTCAGTGTCCTTGATTCGTTCTGTTAATTAAGAAAAAGAATGACTGTAAAAGCAGCTAGTAGTTGCAAACACTTTGAGATAAATGCAGTGTTTCAGAGCATGTTAGCCAATTGCCAGTCCTGTTCACACTCACCTCACACTGAAGCCAAGCAACTGTGCCAGAGAACAGTGCTGAAGAAGGACAGTGATGTAATGGAAATGGCTAAAGATATATTACCTCTGAAAGTAAGTGGTTCAGTGAGAAATGACTCTTTGCTATTTGCATTATGAAGTATAGCTCCTCTGGAAAAGTCAAGGTAACTGTTTTCCCTACAGAGATTGGCTGATATGTCTTCTCTCTGTTCTGAAATAGCTTGTGCTACTCCTACTAGCAGGAGGGCTCCAAAAAATGTCCACTTTTGACTCTGAATTTCACAAGGACTGGACCTGTACAGCCAAGGCTGAAACTAATAGCCTGCACTGCTTGAATGCAAGTTATATAAAAAATGTAAGAACCTAGAAACCGCCCTTCTGGGCAGCTGGTGATTCATGCAGCCCAGGATGCTGTCTCAGTGCAATGGGATAAGCTAAATAGAGGGCAGATGAACCTAGAAACTCTCTACACCCCATTTATTTGTACTCCCCCAAAGCTGTTGCATCAAGAATCTTATCTTCACTAACAGTGAAGGACTGGTGGGTGATGTGAAGGTTGGGGAATGTCTTGGGCAGAGTGACCATGAAATTGTAGAATTCTCTGTTCCTGGAGATACCAGAAGGGTGACCAGCAAAACTGCTCTCTTGAACTTCCAGAGGCCGGACTTTGACCTGTTTAGGATGCTTTTTTCAGAGGTCTCTTGGGAGTTGCTCCTTAAGGGTAAAGGGGTCCAGGAAGGCTAGATGCTCCTCAAAACGAAAATCTTAAAGGCACAAGAATAGGCTGTCCCTGAATGCCATAAGGCGAGCCATAGGGGAAGAAGACTGGTATGGATGAACTGGGAACTATTGTTGAGACTACCTAGACTTCAGCAAAGCTTTTGACATGGTCTCTCACAGTATTCTCCTGGAGAAACTGGCTGCCTGTGGCCCGGACAGGTGTAGCCTCCTTTGGGTAAGGAACTGGCTAGATGGCCATGTAGTGGTTAATGGAGTCAGGTCCAGCTGGTGACCCATTACAAGTCATGTCCCCCAGGGGTCAGCACTGGGGCCTGTCTTGCTTAATATCTTCATCGATGACCTAGATGAGGGGATTGATGTACCCTCAGTAAGTTTGCAGATGACACCAAGTTGGGAGGTGGTGCTGATCTGCCCAAGGGTAGGGAGGCCCCTCAGAGTGGTGTGGATAGGCTGAATCACTGGGCTGAGGTAATGGGATGAGGTTCAACAAGGCCGAGTGCTGGGTCCTGCACTTTGGCCTCAATAACCCCATGCAGCGCTACAGGCTGGGGGCAGAGTGGCTGGATGACTGTGAAGAGGAAAGGGACCTGGGGGTGTTGGTTGATGCTCGGCTGAACATGAGCTGGCAGTGTGCCCAGGAGGCCAAGAAGGCCAACAGCATCCTGGCCTGTATAAGAAATAGTGTGGCCAGCAGGAGCAGAGAGGTGATCATCCCTCTGTACTTATCTCTGGTGAGGCCAAAACTTGAGTACTGTGTTCAGTTTTGGGCTCCTTACTACAAGAAAAGCATCGAGGCCCTGGAGTGTGTTCAGAGGAGGGCAACGAAACTGGTGAGGGGTCTGGAGCACAAGTCTTATGAGGAGTGGCTCAGGGAGCTGGGATTGTTTGGCCTGGAGAAGAGGAGGCTCAGGGGAGACCTCATTGCACTCTGCAACTTCCTGGAGGGAGGTTGTGATGAGGAGGAGTTTGGCCTCTTCTGCCGGGCAACAAACAGGACCTGAGGAAATGGCCACAAGTTTTATCAGAAGAGGTTTAGACTGGACATAAGAAAGAACATTTTTTTCTCAGAGTGTTGTCAGGCACTGGAATGGCTGCCCAGGGAGGTGGTGGAGTCGCCATCCCTGGCAGTGTTCAAGAAGCGTCTGGATGAGGAGCTACAAGAGATGGTTGAGTGGTTTGTGGTAGCAATGGTAATGGGAGGATGGCTGGACTATTTGATCTTGTAGGTCCTTTCCAACCTTGTGATTCTATGCTTATGGGAAACTCACTTGCCCAGGTCCTCATCAAATCTATTTATGCACCTCTGGCCTGTGAACTTCTCTAATCTCTTCCTGAACCTTCTTGTACTTTCTACAAACTACCGAGGCAGCAAAGCTCAGAAGTTCACCACCCACTGTGTAAAGAAGCACCTTCTTTTTTCTGTTTTAAACTTTTCCTACTGTCTTCATTGAAGTCTGTGAAGTGCTTCAACAGTGGCACTATGACATAACAATAAAATAATACGTATGTAGCTCCTATTCTAAAGAATTCCAGAGTTCTACAGAATAGCTTATGTCTTCAGGAACAAAGGAATACTCATACTTTGGGGCTGATGTGGTTCTAAAGCACACTACTAACATTATGTTGGTTTAACTCACATACCATCACCTAAGACAAAGGAAAAATTAAAACGGATTATTTTATAAATACATACCCATGTGCATCAGTTGTCCTATATTTTTAGCTTATCTACAGGTGTGTATAAAAGTAGGTTTGGGACTCACTGATTGTGGAATTCTGCTAACTGTCTTAAGCTTGTAGAATTCCAAAAGAGATATAGTGCTAAAGCTAACAAGCTAAGCATTTTGCAGGAACTGGCTTTTGTTTTGGCTTCATTTTTTTTCAAACTGTGTTATTCTCTGCTAATTAAACTTTTGAAAAGGAACACAGCTGACAAGGAGTTCTGTGTAATCTGCTCAGTCTTTGACATTAGTCAGGAAGTGTCCAAGCTGAGTCCACAGAAGTACACAATACTAACCTCCAAGAGAAGATGCAACAGCCCTTAATTAGTGTCTTAACTGAGATGTTGTTGTGGGGGATGACCTGTAGCTATCAAAGATGTCCAAAACAAAGGTGATTTTGGTAGTAAGTGATCAGTTCAGAAACACTATGGCTGGTGAATCCTTAGAGGCAAAAAGAAATTGAAGAAATTCTGATTATATCTTGGTGACAGGTGCAAAGACTTGGCATTTGCCCCGTGGAATTCTTGGATGCTCTTGAAAGGTTCCGCAAGGATGAAAGTGCAGTCTGCGTTTTGGGCCTGGAATGAACTGACACCATCATATTATCTCAGATTCATTGGCAAATCATCCCTTTCAATGTCTGCAATGGTCATTACATTGCAAAATAAGCCAAATGACAGGTGATTGCTAAATTCATTGGCAAATGATTAACTGCACGTTGAGGATGCAGGAGGTAAAGAACAAAATTTAAGGGAAGCATTAGGTATGAAAGAACATCTTAAAACTTGAAAACTGCTCCCATTTTCACACCAACAGAGACTAGACTGCATCTCATTAGAGTTCACTGTTAGCCAAAGAGACACATATTTTCTAAGCTGTGAGCAGCACATAAATTTTACCTACTCAGAGCTGAAATTAATAATTCAGGAACACCTCACTCAGTCCCCAAACTTCAGTGGAAGTCTTTGAAATCTTTCTTCAAGAAGCAATACTTACTCCCATTCCTCATTTCATCTAAAAAAGAAAGCCTAAAAAAGCTATAAAGGCTTTTTTTTTTTTCTTTTTTTTTTTTCTTTTTTCTTTTTTAAAGTATGTCAGTAGTAACAAGAAGACTAGGGAAAATGTGGGTCTGCTATGCTTTGCAAGGGATGCTGGAAAGGTGGAGATGCTGAACACCTTCTTTGCCTCAGTGTTTACCACTAAGACTGACCCTTGGGAATCCCTGACCATGGAGGTAAGAGGAGTCTGAGGAATGGAAGACTTTCCCTTCTTTGAGGTGTATCTGATCAGAGTGTCCAGTCAGAATCAACACACAGAAATCCATAGGCCCTGGCAGGATGCACTCATAGGTGCTGAGGGAGCTGGCAGAGGTGAAGATCAAATCACACTCTATCATCTGTGAAAGGTCTTGGAGAATGGGTTAGTCCCCTGAAGACTGGAGGATAGCCAGTGTCACACCAGTCTTCAAAAAGGGCAAGAAGGACAATCTGGGAAACAACAGGCCAGTCAGCTCACCTCCATCCCTGGAAAGGTGATGGAACTACTTGTTATGGATGCCATATGAGAGCAATTTGTAGAGAAGAGAGTTACCAGAGTAGTCAGCATGGATTCACCAAGAGGAAATCTGCCTTATGAACCTGGTAGCCTTCTAAGATGCAATTGCTGGCTGGGTAGATGAGGGGAGAGCAGTGGACATTGTGTATCCTGACTTCAGCGTGGCATCTGACATGTCTCCCACAACATACTTGTAATGAAGCATAGAAAGTGCAGTATAGATGAGTGGACACTAAAGTGAACTGAGAACTGGTTGACTGGTAGAGGAATTGTGATCAATGGTCGGTCTGGTTGGAGGCCTGAAACTAGTGGTGTTCCCCAAGCACTGGTACTGGTCTTGTTCAACATCTTCTTCAGTGACCCAGATGAAGGGATAGAATCCACCCTCAGCAAGTTCACTGATAACACAAAGCTGGGAGGAGTGGCTGATCCTCCAGAGGCTTCTATCCAGCTTCCCAAATGCTTACCCATCCCTTGTATGATGAGGAGCCTTGTACTAGCTACTGGCCTAAAACATATAGAAGGAAAACACATTCTCACTTGGCTTCAGAGAATTTGGTTGTTTGTTTTGGGACATGTCACTATAGCCTTTTTCCTTTTAGTTACCATGGCTGCTCAAGTGAGACGTGATGTAACAGAACATCTGCAGCAAATGTAGCTCTCGCTTCCTGAAGCACCAGACCAAGAAAAACAGCCTGGCAATGAAATTAGCTGCCCACGAGGTAACAAATGGCAATTTGTCTTTGGCACTGTTAAATAGTTGAGAATCCTCACAAAGATGCTCCTACTTTTTGTTTTGGAGGGAATGGGGGTGAGGTGGGTGAGTGGGAATAAATATACAGATGAGGAGCTGAGGAATCTCCTATCTCATCTCAGCATTCTGCGTGCTTGAAATATCACCACCTTCAGTTCTCAGTTCCATTAATTCCTGTCCAGTACCTTAGGAAAACTAATATGTGTTAGACTGCTTGTCTGCTTCTTCAGTCCTGAAAAGGCAGATGCATCTTTCTAGAAGTGCTGTGTGAAATGGCCTCTACCTCTGCATGCAGAGTTGTGTCATACATTGTCTGCTTTGTTTCCACTGCTGCTTTTTGGAGAACCCAACTGCCTGCAGTTATGGAACAGAAAGAAAACACATTAAGTGTAGAAGAAAGATGGACAGTTAGATTTCTGGCTGGGAAGAGGTGGGGCTGACCCCACAGCACACATCTGCTCCTACCTTCCAGATCCTGAAAAACTGGGGGGAAAAAATCTACAGAAAAAGGACTGTGCACTCAACTGTAATGGCGTGAGTAGACAACAAGTGGCCTTTGGCACTCAGTTGAAACACATCTCCTTGTCAGAGGCTGGTGAGATGTAGCACTAATGTCCAGCCATAGGACAGACCAGGGCAGGCAAACAGGCATGAAACAGGAAGCTTCTGGAATCCAAAGTGAGAAAGTCCATCACCTTCACAACATGAAGCGCAAGCAGGCTGGGTGCCCTCCTCAAAGTCATCATATGCAGTGGATGCATCACATCATTTTGTACGTGTATCTTTCTGCATGAAATGGCACCTGTAGTAGGACTGCATCTTTTCACATTGCATTGGGCTATATTGCATGCTTGGTAATAAAATTATGATACATAATCTGTGGCAAGACATAATCTGTATTTACAGTATTAAGTACATTTGATTTAAATATATGACCAACTTGTCCAACTCTTTCACATTTTCATTTTACTGAAGCAGATGAGAGCAGCATCCAAAAAACTGACATGATAATCAGAATCCAGAAGCAGAGCAAGAGGATGAATGACAGGCTTGTTCCAGTGCCTTATTACTAGCAGCATCATTTCAGTCATCCTTGCACATTTCTAATTCCTCTCTGTAGCTGTGGAGCATCCCCTCTTGTCATAATATCATTTAATGCCATTAAGCCTGGATATTCACTTGCTAAATCTTGAATAAAGCAAAGGAATAATAATGAATTTTATTAAAGCTTCTTCATTTGGTCTCTTGCTCCTTGCTTTCTCAAAGATATCACATGGAATTTGATTGTTTTCACCCTGCCAGAATTCTGGCCTGAATTAAATCCAGTGTAAGATCTACACAGCATACGATGTAAGAACTTCTGTCTATATAAGTGATGACATGGTATCTACTTTGGTCTTTCTCATCTATGTCAGGACAGAAGACCAGTCACTATGTACGGTAATATCACTTATTAGATCAGTATCAGTAACTAGAAAGAATCTTGCTTGGAGCAAAACATCAGAATAAGGATTTACTATGAAGATGAAAAACCTTCAAGAAAAAGCACACCAATGATGTGGAGAAGCGGCAAAAAATAGCTCAGAGAATAAAGCGCCCAATCACCTCAAAGTCAAGTGCTTCAACTCCAGCACACCCGTTCCTCAAAATTAATATGTTCTTTGGTGAAGATCCCCACAGACCTAAAAAAGTCTGCATCATTCCAAGTCACAGTCACTATTGACCACAGTGGACAATCAATAACTGTAACACATTGTATCTTCAATAGAAGACAGAGCAAAATTAATGAAGATGCTCAGTCTGGCACGTATATGTGATCATAGCAATATGGACAGTCTCTCCTGTTAAACAACAACCTCACTGTGCAGGGGTGGTTTCTGTGTTACAGCATAGCAATCTAATGACACAGGCAGCCCTTCCTGACAGTTTATGGAGAATCTATACAGGGAGCACATACCCAAACAACCTGTCACTGGGGATTTAGATGGGCCCAGTGCAGTAACTGGAATTGCAACAACTCTTAACTTTTTAAAATTTATTTAAGACTGCTGTGTCACAGTTTTTGCTGCAGCTGTGTTTCTCTTTGATGAATATTCCCAACTGCTTTTTCTGGGGTGGCCAGAAAACAAATAACAGTAGGGTCCTCAGAGGAACAACACCTCCCCACCATGGGCACAGTCAGTGTGGGAGGATGGGATGGAAGGCACTGATAGTCCTCTCCTGGCTTCCTTGGTGTTAACTATGGTCCTTAGAGAACAGCACCAGTTTAGGGCCCAGTCTCAGCAGACACCATGCCTTCAGAGAGTGGTCTCTTGGAAATCTTTAGGACATTGTCTGTCAGGGATATACCAATCATCACTGAAAGGAAAACATTTCCTAATTTGGCTTTGCATTTCTTTAGTATTTCATATTACATACTCCAAGTCATTCATTTCTCAGGGATTTTTTCATTCACTGCTTGATGTCAACAGGTCAGTATCTAACTTAAAGGTTCACAAAATTAGAAGTCAGAGCATTTTTCTGACCCAAGTGGAGCTTACTGACTTAATTTTTATCCATGTCAATACGTTACAGCATCTTTAATCAACAGAACTGTTTTGTGCTTACTGCTTAGTTCAGGGTTAAAGAGAAAACTGCAAGGTTAATTAGTAACAGGAAGCAATTCATTGAAGTTTTCATAATGTAATGTTTCAAGGCAATTTTACTTCATAATAAATTTTACATCCCAAAGGAATGGATAAAAGCGCCTAATGTAAAAGACTGACAAGCAGGGAGGACTTCTCAGCACCTTCCAAGAATGTCGGCAGCTTTTAGCACTGTTTATGGAATTGAGATCTTTATTCAGAAGCGCTGCATAAAGTGCATAATTCATTGAATTGCTTTCTTACATGTGGCTTTTACTGATAAAAAATTCACCGACATGAAAGTTTTGATGTCTTCCCTTCACAAACTGAGTTCTGCAGGAAAATGCTCAGATCACGCCTGGATGTAAGTTCTGTGCCGTTCACTCTGTATAGTGAGAATTAATACTTGCCTGACAGTGAATGTTATTGCACAAGATTTTAATGAAGATGTACAGCACTTACACCTTCTGTCCCATTGACCACTTGACCCATTGAGAGAGGACGCTGCACTGGACAGTCATAATGCCTGTTCCACTGAGGTGTTTTCTCCAGCACCAAGAAGCAAGAATGAATTTCTGCAAAGCCCTTCTGTAGCGGGCTGAGACCAAAGGGCTTTGCTTTCCTTTCCAAATTGAAATTGTTAAAGTCTAAATCAACTTCCAAAACTGAAAATCCAGAGACTCGTCTTTTTAGAATAATGAGGATTATCAACTAAAACAATAAAATGTTAGCTCCTACTTTTGTATCTCCCCAGTTCCAGGAGTTACTCAACAACAACAACAACAACAACAACAAAATTCTCTCTCTTGACCAGTGAACAATAGCAGAACTATAAGCATGACATGAAAATTTGATGGACAACAGTTCTTACAATAGCAACTTAAAGCTATTCAGTACAGCGCCGCTGTCCCCAGTGTGCAACATTACTATAGACGTGGATTAGAACAACACTATTTATTTATTTATTTATGCAGTATTTATTGTGCATTTTAATGCATTGGCAACTCACATTCAGACCGTAGAGTAACAGCTTGACAGTTTAAATACAGCTATTAAATTCACTTTAATTAAATGCATGCAAATTATTTTTGCTATTCTATACTATGCAGCTAGTCTCCATTTCCCAGCTTCCACATAACATTGTTTCCTCCAGTAAGCAGCTTGCTTCTTTGCCTGGTCTGCATCTGGAGGGTGTCAGTGCATCAAGCTCTATGCAAGGGGCCTGACTATCCTCACTCAGCAGTGCAGGGGACCAGTATCATGGACACCAGCGTGACAAAGCATGGGAGAATTTTCACAGTTTGCTGCATTCACTGCTTTAGTCCTCAGTGTTTCTGAACTCCCACATCCCTTTCTTCCAGGGACACTTCTTACTGTCTTATAGGTATGAACAAAACTCTAAATGTTTACGCAAATGTAAAGGATACAACTGGTTTGAGAACCTCGGAGAAGCCAGGATGCTCAAGCTGGAAGGCCCAGTGTAACCACAGCCAGAGATTTCCTCTTCCTTGGCCACCCCATCAGTAAGCCTCAGAGTCAAGCAAGTAAGCCACCTACGCACTGCAGCTTTTAGAAGTCATTGCTGTAGCATCTCTTTGCCTTTGAAGAATAGAAACCTAACACCGAGTATCACCAATGTTCGTCTACTCTGCAGGCAACCAGGCCATGTAATAATGTGAATGATCTCTTCCCACTGTACAATTACAGCCCCCTCTTAAATCCTACTGGGAACTCTCCCCAAACTTGCTGCACATACACTGGAAATTTACTTCTGCCCTGCAGCACTCACATTTGGTTAATACTTGTTTATTTCTGCCCACTACTCAGGCAAAGGTGAACTTTAGGCAGTTAAAGAGAACTTGCTAACATTTCTTTGTCTGTGTCACCTCCGCTGCTATGTAATTGTATTGCAAGTTACATATTCCAGCTGCAACTCAGCGAGTGTACAAGTTGTTAATCTGTTCTAATAGAATAAGATAGTTCACAACTGTATCACAGAAGAGAGTATCACAAAGATAATCTACAGTGTGCTTGGCATTAGACAGGCAAGAAGATAAAACACCAGTAGGGATGCATATGGAGAAAGAATATTATGGTTGATGAGAAAACCATAATTTCTTGAACGAACCAGCTAAAGAAGAATTTGGATGGGGTTTCACAGTATCTGCCTTGATTGAACTCTGCATAAATGTTACAAACAAATAAAATGCCATTAAAACAAATTGAGAAATACTGTTTTCACATGCTTAAACACTAATCTCTGAAGCAGAGGGACTACTAGTGGGAGAGTCATTTGTCTGCAGTTGCCAGAAAAGCCAGGAAGTGGGAGCAAATGGTATTCCCTGCTGCTAATGCATGAGAGAGACTTTTCTCCTGGTTAGAGGGAGAATGATAGGAAGATGAACTCCGTGTTTGTAGAAGCAAGGATTTACAGCAACAGCTCCCATACGCTGTCAAAGAAAGCAACAAAACCTCAGAACTCCTACTGCATCAAAACAGAAGATCATACTCTGTTTCATTGGAATATGGTGAATTCTTTTATTTAAATAATCCTGAAGTTCTGTCACAGAATGGATTCCTAATTTATGACAAATCCAGACCTATCACTGAGTAGCAAACAGATGAGGGCTTTTCAGTGCCATGCCTCAGGGACAGTGCTCGAGATATTGGTCCAGAGACCTGAGTCTGGGGATCCGTGAGGCCTGGGAACACTGCTCCTGTGGGTGCTGCCTCGAGATGCTTCTCCCTGCCTGAGGGCTTCTGACATGGTGCCAATCCAGCAGCAGCCTACCAGAAAAGCAAGAGAACCAACAAGAAGCTGTTTCCATTGGAGAAATGCGAGAACCAAACACATTCCTACATTTACTCAACTCCATGCATTGACTTTCTGAGTGAGGAGCAGCCCACTGGAAGATTTCCATTGAGTCCTGAGCAGGATTATTGCCCATATGCTGACAAACTGAATCAGAATTCCCTAAATTGATGTGCACTTCAGACATATTCAAAGAGAAAGAAAAGCATTTCAGATAAGCATTTCAAAACTAGATCCTGCAATGTTATTGCAAGTAGAGAGATATATCACTTGATTTTTCAAACCACTTATCCCACAGCTCCTGCTGAAACAAGCAAGAATTATCAGGTGCTCAGCTCTTTGGAGGAGTGGGATGCATATTTTGGCAACAGCTGAAGGGTGCCAGCATGAACACAGTGACACAGCATAGGCACGCCAAAAACTTACTCCCATTCTGGTGCCAGATTTTCCTCAGCATATATTTCTGTGATTGGCACTTCCTATGGCAACAATCATGGCAGACTGCTCTGAATCCAGAGGTGATATCCTGCAGAAGAGGCTATGTGATGTGCCTAATTATACTGATCCATTTGGTACAAGGCAGTACCTCTGCTTGCCAGCCCTGCCTCCCAGCATCTCCTCACACACCATCCTCCAGGGGCTCAGGAAGAAATTATTTGTAAAAGAGTTTCTTGTTCCTTTCTACCTCAGTGGCCCAGGTATAGAGTGGGGGTGGTGAGACAGTGGAACAGTGAGGCTGTGGATGCCCCCTCCTTGGAAGCACTTCAGGCCAGGCTGGATGGGGCTGTGAGCAACCTGGGCTATGGAAGGTGTCCCTGCCTATAGCAGGGGGTTGGAACCAGGTGATCTTAAAGGTCCCTTCCAGTCCAAATCATTCTACAATTCTAAATGGCAATACTGAACTACTGAGTTGGGAACAGTTTGACCTTCCACTTTTGAGGAGGGATATTTCACATGAGCCAACAGAAAGAGCAATTTTGGCCATTACATATTTGTTATATATAATATATACATCCCAAAACATGCTGACACAGAAGTTGCATGCTAGGGGAAAAAAAAAACAAAAAAAACCCATAAAGCAATCATCCAACCACAATTTCAAATAAATAAATAAATAAATAAACAAATAAATAACTTTTAAAACACCAAAATCCATTGATTTTAGCTGATTCAGTTTCACATCCACTGTCATGAACAATTTGAGGCTCATCTTTTGGAAAACCACAAATTACTTTTTGGAAATCTGAAGGGACATCAAGAAGATGGGATATGGACTGGAGCTTTTATCTATCTTTAAATCACCTGTAATTTTATGAAAGAGAAATGATCTGCTCCAAACTCTTCTGAGCAGGAAGCCTGAAGGGCTGGGCTGGCTTTCATTCGTGTCCAATTTCTTTCAGTAATCTAATTGAGATGTCAGACAAAGTTCTGGGTTATTACTTTTCACTGAGAAATTACAATGCATCTGTTATTGTTTTCTTCTTTAATTATTCTGATGGAATTAACAAAGGATATTTTTAATAAGCTTCACTAATCTGAGAGATAACATATGAACAAACAGAATCTGTAATATTACTACAGTATCACTTCAGAAGAAGCTTGTTCCTGGGTAGATTTTGCATCTGGCAATATTCACACATACCAGCATTATGAAATGGACAACAAAACCTTTACATGACTAACAATTTTGGTATGGTTTTATTTAGAAGTATTCATAGTCCATGGAAACATTTTCAGATTATGTCAAAATATATTCCCAAGTATTTCAACGAAGATTACAAGATGTATTTGCATAAGCACTGCTGTTCCTTAAAGCATACATTTCATTATATCCTTGGCTTTAAGGAGATCATGATAGTCACAGGAAGAAACTGCCCTCTGGAAAAAGTCCCAGTAGGGGCTGTGTCAGAGCAGTATTTTCACATACTTAAATCATGGCAGCTCCCACGAGGTAGTGGCCTATGTTTATAGAGCTGAAGATTAAGAGATATATATTTTATTATATGACTGCCTGAAAACCAGATTGCTGTGAATCACTGTGAGAATAGCTGGGAAAATGTATAGGCTTTTCTACTTCAAGGTCAAGAGTACATTTATCTGTGACCTTTCATTTTAACATGAGGCAAGAATGCAAAATGCCAAAGGCTCTTTTTCCACTGATTGCATTGAAAATGGCCCAGAGTTTATTAAACAGCAAATAATTCAACTATCAATCCTGCATCTTAAAATTGGAAACCACCTACAGAAAATAAACAAGCCTGAGCCAGCATTAAAATGTAGATATGTACATACATACACAACATCTGCTATTCAAAGAGAATGTTTTAATAAGCTCCTTTTTTTCTCCCCTTTTTTTTCTGGAACATATTCTTTCTGTTGCCTGAATGACTGTGGTCTTTTTTACCTTAACCATCCTGCCGAGTGAATTAAGGCAATGTAAATTATTCAGGTATGTCTTGTCGTGAAACTTTAATGAAGAACCTCTGTAACAAAAGGAAAAAAAAGCCAGACACGTAATTTTGTCCATTTGCAAATACCTCCTAATTCCATTTAAACACAGTAACATGTTATTACAGAGAGGAATCACAGAGTTTGCATTTAATTTGATTCTAGAACATACATTTCTCAAATGCTAAGAATAACTTGGACTTAGCATTGTTTTTTACTGTCAGATTTTTATAATGAGAAAGCTGAAGGCCATAACGCATTCAGAGGATGCTTGAAAAAGCCCAAGAATTCTGTATGAATAGCAGTTCACTTCTGGGAGTGAAGAACAACATCCCTTCTCTTTCAAGGATCGCAGGTTTCTAATTGAAAAAGAGAACCAGACACCATGGAATTTAATTTCATAAACAAAACTGTTATCTTCTTTTACCTAATAATAACTGAAAGAATTATATTTTCATGTATTTCATTAGAAGCAAGAATATTTGTCAGTGAAGAGGTAATTGATACTATGATTTTAGAACAAACCAGTGCGTATACATGCTTTGCAGACAAAAAGATGCTGACAGCTAAAAAAGCACATTGATGTTTAACAGCAACATTTACAAAATGTTTAGAATCATTTCTTATTCAGTGCTGCTGGTTCAATTATTTAAACTGTGTAAATCCAGGGCTGCTTGGTGTTCCCACAGCTGATAGCGGCTGTTGGGGTGCACTGCTCCCTCCCTGCCCTGGACCTGCGGACATGTGCATGCAAGCCAGGCTTCTCCATGCACTCCTGTTCCATCCCCAGCCTTCTGCTGGCCTCCTCTTTGCATCCACCTTGCTGGGTCATGCAGGAGCTGCTGGGCCATCTCTTCTTGCAAAAGACCTGTGCTTCAGTGTTACAAAGTCCTGTAGGAATGTCTGCCTGCTTCGCAATACTAAAGCTTGTGATTGCAGCTTGCAAGCATGTCCTCAATAGACACATAGTTCCACTGCAGCAAAACTGAACTACGCTGGCTTCCACATGCAGGACAAGTTGCTTGGGCTATAAACTTCTTCCCTGCTTGAGAGAGGTCTGTGCAGCCAGAATGAGGGTCCATATGCTCCATGCATGACGTGCTCAGAGCCACCAGTGCTCAGCACAAGCACATAGGAACCTTCCCTGTCCAGTCCCTTAGTCCAACAGACAGCCACTTACACTAGCAGGAAATGTACGCTTAAACCTTGTGGCAAAGTGTATTTTTTTATTTGTGAAGGCTTATGAAAAATCTCATCTAAAAATGCATTTCCAACAGGGCTTTCAGAAGCAGCAGCCCTCTTGGTCTCAAGCCAGGTAACAAGGCAGTGATTTGCAGCCACTCACTGCAGTTTCTTGGGAAAGCTGCATTCAGAGTGAATCATCAACTGCACACCAGATCCAGCTAAGATTTGGACTCACATTCTTCAGAGTTAGCTCAATCAGGTAGGCTGGCTTTTGTTTTGCTTTGTTTTAAACGGGATCTTACACTTCAATGCGGATGTTCTTAATTTAGAAACTCAGGTAAGATGGGCTGGTCATAAGATGTGCTCCATGTAGTTAACAAACAGGTACCTCCTACATGCTTTAAGAAATCTAACATTCATGCTTAAACACAGCTGTTTGCTGTGTTCTAGTTGTAAAACAACTGCTAGGAGTTCAGTTTTCCTCCTGGCTGAGTGGCCTAGTTGCCAGGCTATAAAAAGTCATTTACTCTCCCAGACTGGCCCAATTAATATCTAATTATGTCAGGCAAAGTGGAACAGCTTGAATGGAAGGTCTTGAGGGTCCTTACACAGGCCAAGGTAGCCCAAACACATTGACTCATGTAGCACAACAAAAGCAATAACTGAATCTGGGTCTTCTGTACCCTAAGCAAACACTGTGCATGCTAAACTGCTGGATAGCAGCTAGATTTGGTGCGGGGACCAAACCACAGCATTGCTGTGAAGCTCAGGATTGTTTGATGACAAGGAAGATAGACTCTTACTCTGTGGAGGCTGTAAAGGATGAAAAGTGAGAGAAGTGCCCACCTACATCAACCTGTTGAGACAGAGACACATCTACAACTGTTCAGAGAACTCTGGGATTTCAGCACCCAGGCTGCTTTCTAATCCAGTTTCTGACCTGGGAGTCTGACTTTGACTCAAGCTTAATGTGACAGGAGAGGGAAATAAAAAAGATTTTTCTGAGTACGTTGTCTTCTAGTTGCCATTTTATGGTTTGTGTCAGGCACCCCAAATGCAGGTGCTGCAAAGACAATAGCTTTTCACATGTGCTTTTGTCTCCCTGTGTATAAGAACAGCCCCTGCTGGTGAGCTGATGTTGCCCTCGATTTTGCAGCTGTTTCTCACCCAAGCAGGGGCATCTGTGGATGCCCACTGTCAGTGTCTTGCCCTGGCCACCCAAGCTTATGTCTCCTGGGATGCTGTGCACAGATGGCTGCATAGGCAAACATTTCCAAACCTTGAATGCAGCCTACACTCAACTCAAAGTCAGCCTTGCTTGCCTATAAAGAAAATAAAAAGAAGATGCAATCAAGAATAATAGTTATATAGTAGCAATAAAGATCTGCTAGGGTGAATTGTCCATTCAGCCTCCAAAGTGGGCAACTGTAAACACAAATTTCCTACCCACATGCAAAAACAAGTTTCACTTTCACGGTGTGCAAAGTTGCATTTGAAAGTGATTGGACAGAGCTGTATATATATTGCAAATGTGAAGAATTACGATGCTTTTAAAAGATTATATAAATAGCAACAAGCCACCACTATGGCACTAAGCCAGAAGTGATGCACGTGGGCAATCATAGCTTATTCCCTGGGAATGACTACCTCATACACATTAAAGAACTCTCTTCTGCCTCAGAAGTTGCATATTATTGAGCGAGTTTTGCTTTTTATCACAAATTGCACATTTCCCACAGCTCAGGCCTGAAAACAAATTAATTACACTACTACTACTATTCAGCCACTGCCTATGAACAAGCAAGTGTGGCATGTCCCATGCAGACCCACCACCAAGCAGGCTGACCAGCTCAGATCTCATCTGCTGACAGATCCTGCCTATCAGAAGCATGAATTTCAGGTTATGCAGATTCTTGCAGCTGCCTAATGCTCGCCATTTCAGCTGTCAGTCTGATGGCAGAGATCATAAACAACTCCAGAAATTCCCATGGAAGGGTAATGTTGTTTCAAGAACAAAGCTGTCATTCAGTCAGCGGTTAGGAAGACCTCAGCAACCTGCTGATGCTCCTCAGTCTGGGTTGTTCCTGCATTTGGCAAACCAAGAAAACATGCAGAGTTTATTGGAGCAACCATTGCATTTTAAGGCTACTACTTGCAGCTGTATGAGAATATTCTGTCTTGGTTTTAATGGATCTCATTTCCAGTCCTACTTGCCAGTGATTTTATTCATTGTAAAATTCCCTGTCATCATTTTCCCAAGGCACCGAGGTCAGGCCCAGCAACCTGTCTGTCTCAGAACATGTCCAGGAGATGTAAGACTGTGTGTAACAAGATGCCTTCATGGTTCCCAATGGCTGCATTCAAAATGCTGTAAAAGCCAGAGACAGACTTTTACAAGCTTCAATGTAATTAGAAACTTTATGGAACTTTATAGCAGTTTTATGTAATAGTTTAGTAAAGAACTGAATCAATAGAGAATTTTTATGAGACTCTTAAGGCTGGCATGTATTAAAGTAGTAAATACTTCATTTCTTTATAAATGCTAATGGAAGTAAACTACAGCAAGATGCAACAAGACTCAAATGTACGGCGTACGTACACTGCATGTAACATACAGTGTACCATTGTGCATTGTGGAAGTCAGGACAACTGACAGAACAGCAGAGCTGGCAACAAAGCTGAGGCTCTGGTCTGACCTCAAACAAGAATCATCCTGAGGAAATCTTCCCTGCACTGTCCCAACACACCATGTCACCTGGTCCCAACCACATCACATTGCCTTATCCCACTGCACTGCATCACCTAGCCCTATTGTGCACCACACAGAATCATAAAATCAAGGAATTAGAGAGGTTGGAAAAGATCGTTAAGATCATCTATTCCAACCATCAACCTATCCCCACCATGCCCACTAAACTATGCCCCTCACCACCACATTTAATATTTTCATGAAAACCTCAGGCGATGGTGACCTCCCTGGGCAGCCTGTTCCAATACTTCACTATTCCTTCTGAGTCAAAACTTTTCCTATTGTCTATCCTGGATCTCTCCTGTCACAACTTAAGGCCATTATCTCTCATCCTATCACTGTTATGTGGGAGAAGAGGCTGATCTCCACCTCCCCTCCCTCTACAACCTCCTTTCAGGTAGTTGTAGGGAGTGATAAGATATCTCCTGATCTTGATGAGTCCAAGCCATGCACTGCCAGCTTCTCCAACAGAATACTACGGGAGATAATGTCAAGGGCTTTGCTGAAGTCTAGGTAGATTCTGTCAATAGCCTTTCCCTTATCCACCAGACAGGAAACCTGGCCACAGAAGGAAGATCAGGTTGGTCAAGCAGGAACCCATGAACCCATGTTGGCAAGGCCTGATCCCCTGGTTGTCCCATACGTGACTGCACTCAAGACAGTCTGCTCTGTGACCTTTCCTGATGCTGAGGTCATCCCTGTATACTACTTCTGACTGTTCTTGTAGATGGACGTCACACTGACAATTCTCCAGCCACCTGGGACTTTCCTGGCTGATGAGGACTGTTGCTAAATGACGGAAAGCACCATGGACATGTCTAGATTGAGAGGCATGTCACAAACTTGTTTGCTCCTGAACTTGGGAGCTTATTCTGTTCCCCATTCTTCTAGCTCAGGGAGCTGAGTACCCCAAGGATAACTGATCTGACCATTACTTCTGACAGAAGTTCTTTGATGTCAGTGATAAAATTCCCTACCACATCCAATAAAGACAGGAGATTATCCTTGGCCTTCCTCTTGCTGTTAACATGTTCATAAAAACCCTTAAAATTATCTTTAAGAATGGTGACCCACTCTGTGTCTCTCACCTGAGCCTGCTGCCCCTCACACGGGGAGCCAGGGAAACAAGGGCAGGTCAGTGTGGCACAGCCTGCCTGGTCCATCTGCTGCAAAAGCAAGCTCATGGATTGCTGTAAGTATGACAGACGGCCTGCAAATAAATGCCTGTGAAATCACTTTCCTTGCCTTTGTAGCTTAGAAGGAACACTTTCCCCATCTTTTCTATATATGACAGAGAAGGAACTTAAGCTGGCACTACCGTAACATCACTCAAGATTTATTTTATCATATTTATAACATCCAAGTGTTTCAGTAAATATTTAAATAATCTGATTGCAACATATAGGATTCTAAGAGATTAGATAGAAATAAATTATCTTACATTAGTACATAATATTATTTACCCAAGATAATTAAATCAACTCAGTTAATTACTAAATCAGCTTAATCAATGACATGCTTAAGAAGTACAAGGAGTGCAAGGTGATGTTTTGCTAGAAATTTTAAAGTAATAATAACAGTTGGTTGCTTGAGGTAAAGCAAAGCAGTATTAAAGCACACCAAGTAGCCCTGCTGTTAATCTTAGATAAAAGTCAAATTTGCACTGTCAGAGGGGAAAGTACTCGTATTCATTCAGCAGTGAAGAGAAAATCATCACTTGAAATATTTACATTTCACCTTCTACAGATACTGACTACACACCACAGCACCCTTAAAACACTCCACAGTTGGGAAAGCAATGTACACAGGTACACAACTTCCAAAGCAACCAGTGGATTTTCACAAGACCTCATCTTCTGATGCCCTCTGAGCGCTTAAAGGGCACAGTCACTGCTCCTAGCAGATTGCTCAGAACACTCAAAGCACTCATTTCATAAAAATGTGGCTGATTACAGTCACCTGACTACTGAAAAAAATGGGGGGCACTTTCCTATCAAAGAAGCTCAGCCACCATGCTGCACTGCTGAGGGAAAAGCTGAATTTCTGCAACACTGTTGTTCCTTTCCAGATGTAACTTCCAATTAAAACTTTCCTGAGTCAGAGCCATCCGCCAGCAGCACTAAAGCTGTTGCTGCTCAGCAATACCTTGATAGCAACTGAGTGCAAGGAAAGGACTCTGGTCTTCATTAACAGACATAATATTATGAACTGTGTAGTTGCAATCTTACTTGCAAATAGAAATTATAATCTTTAATGAAAAAAAACAAACAAAACAACACCCAGTAACTTAAATATTTTAGAATGCTTTATTTTATGGTTACTAATAAAGTGAATTGTTTTCATTGCTGTTTAAAGCTTCTGTGCACACACATTCTCATGTCTCTATCAGCATCTTTTTTTTCTGTTAACGTCTCTGTCTATATTCATCTGTATTCTTCCACTTATAAACCTGGGAAACGGAGACAGAGTCATTCCATCAAATGGAACAGAAAAAGTGGTATAGAGGGCTCTAGGAAAAAATATTCACTTAAAGTCACAATTAACTTATATAATACACCAGTCACTGTGGTTAGGTGACCAATGTTGTTATGTACCTCCCTTCCTCTGTGCTGATTCATTAGGACTGCTAATGCCTTATAATTGTCAGCTTGAGAACCATCCCCTCTCACACAGAGCTTCTGTACTTTTTGCATAGATATGTTGATTCAGGTGGCTTTGATTAATTTCTATTCACTGGGAGCCCATCCAAGAAGAGATGGAAACCTCCTTGGCCAAGTGCATGGCAGGAAATGGGCCAGGAGTGAAAAAGCAGGGCTGAACACCAGTGAAAAGCAGATAGTGGTGCTTCTGTGAGATTGTAGCGCTAAAGGTAGTTTGGAGGGAGCAGCTGTGAGAGGTGGAAACATGTCAAGGCAGCAAAGGGCTCTAAACCAGTTATGGAAAACAGGACTACCACACTTACAAAGTTTTCATTAGTGGTCACACTTTCTTGGTTACAACTCAGAAGTCTTACCCCATCTGTTTCACAAACAGTGGATTGTGTGATCAGATGGACTGGGGGGACTGCTACATTTCAAATGCCCAACACTTGCAGTTTAGACTCATGTTTCACAGCTCATCCTTGTCAGCACTTTCCATATTTTTTGTTCTAATATTTAATGGATGGTTTCTATGCCTTTACTCTTAATCACCTCTACCATGTTATTTTCTTAAGTACTTATCTAGCTTTTCATCTCCCTGCTTTGCCTAATTACCCATCCCTTTCTTTCAGATGGTTCCTTTATTCCCTTGCTTCTCAGAGTCATTACCATTGCATTATTATTCTTAACAGCAGTACATTTATGTTTATTATGCAGTGTGTGCAAATAAATAGTAAACTGAACTTCTGGCTGTATTTACCTAAAGCTAAAAGGAGAAAACACAATGCAGGATGAATTCTCATTTCACTTGCTTATTTTTGCAAGGAAAAGTTTTTAATGACTTTGAAGACCTCTGTTTTGCATTCAATACCTTTTATAGCTTTGGTGTTTAAAGGAATGTTGAAAACATTTATCTTTTGAGTATAAAATATGTACTAATATTGAGTCCATTTCCCCCCCCCCCCCCCCCCCCCCCCGCCCCTTTCTTGGCTACTGTTCTTCTCCTTAAGGCAGTATTTGTAACTAAATCAGATAACTGAAATCATTCTGGCTAACCTGTGATGTTCTGCTCTATGAAAAACACCTTGCTAGCCCATGTTTGGCTCCATAATCCTCATAAAAGTATAAATCTACCCACCTGGTGTGTTATACTTTGAATTTTTTGCTTTTCTTTCCTTCTTTCCTGTGTTTGTGGTTTTGCTGCCACTTTGGTAGGTAGACTAACCTGATGTCCGGCTCTTTTCCTGCTAAGGTGAAGGACAAACTACCAAAGATTTCACTAAAAGCAAAGTTAAGATCACCCAGCTTTCCAACTAGGTAAGCATGTGACCATGTTCACAAATCCACAGACTCATCTGGATTTTTCTTTGGTAGAGAAAACTGGTAAATGGAAGCTGTTGGATTGATCTACTGCTTTGTTTGAGCTCATTTCATTTAAAACTAGCTCACATCATTGCCATTTTTTATAAACTACTCTTGCTTCTTTTCTTACCAGCCTAAGCCCCAGATGTCATAGCCACTGAAGACTCTAAATAAATAGACAGATAGATAGGAGATAAAGTCAGCCTTTGAGGAAGAACAAGGCTATCTAAAACCATGGCCTGGACTGCATTCAACCTGGCTGGTGTGTCTTATTGTAATGTGGGGTCTAATGACAGCCTGTGTCTTTGAAGGTCCCACATACTGTTTATGACAGTATGAAAAAAAAACAACAAACAAACAAAAAACCACAGACTTACCCCAATATAAGAGAATTAATCCAGAGGTAATTGGACATGTGATATGCATTCTTTTGCCTTCACCAGCAATACGTAACAGTTGAATCCCAATGGGAATTCTCAGCTTTACTTATTGAGTCTTGACTGCAACTTTCAGGATTAGGTCGCAGTGGGTGAGGAATGGTTTTAGGAATTCAAGATGCTGGTGGCAGCTGCATGGTCTTCCCAGCACAAGAATGCCAACCTCAGATGTAGCTTGATTTGCAGAAGCAGTAAGCGTTCTGGTGCCAAAGTACTGGATTCTATTATCTCATGATCACAGCTCACAAAGAATAAATTGAAATATTAGAGTTGAAATTATTGCTTGTGCAATTGAGCTCAAAGCTGTACTTCTACCATTTCTCTTTTTTCCTCATTTTATTTTTTGTGCCAGAGACATTTACCAGTCCATGAATGCATTAAATCGTATAGGAAGAAAAGCACTTACACATTTATCTTTCTCTGAGAGGCTACAGTTCTTCTATTAACAGAAACATTTCAGCTTCATAAATACTTTCCACCTATAACAGAAAATCATTTCATTTCATTGTTGCTGTGGTCAAACCACCAAGCTGTTTAGCATTTACTTCCTGCTTCCCATTACAATGAACACAGCTAACTAACTGGTTTTTAAAGTGCTGGAAACATCTCCTCAAAAACAGTGATAGTTTAGTTTGTACAAGTCAATTGTATTACCTCTGGAATGACATAGACCAAGAGACTACTGAAATGCTGCATAACAGAAAAAGCAAGGTAATGAATACATCATTATTTTTTACATTATTATTTACAACAGTAAAACTAGAGACTACAGGGTTATGCAAGATGCTGATGACAATCTGTATCTGTTTATTTCCATAACAGTAAGAGAAATAATTATTAAGAATTACCCTTCTGGCTCATGTTGGTAGAGCTGTGAGCTCCCACCCAAAAGGCACTAGAGACTACCAAAAATGACTCTGATCTCAGGGAAGGTCTGAGAAATATCTAAGAGAGAGCTGTGAAATGCCCAACAGTACAGAATGGCCACCCATCTGAAAGGAGTCAAAACAATGGTGGCTGCTCATCTTCTCTGAATCTGGGAAACATAAAGCTTGCTGCAAGGCTAGTGTGGATAAATAGCTTGCACAGATAAGATATTGAAAGAAGGGAAATAGTAAAACAGAATCTAGATGAGACAGAAACATCAGGATTCAAAACTGTAAGGTCAGCAAGAGATCTGGACAGCTATTGAGGGATTTCTTGGACTTAAGATAGAATAAGATAAGCATATAATCTTTATAGGATGATGAGACATTTTCATAGCCAACCATATGTAATTTTCTGCAAGATAATCCCTACCACATATGCATTCCCATAACTAATAGAAGGCACTATCACCAAAAATAGAGGTAGAGACTTCCTTATTCTTCCATCCCCTTTATTCCCCATTATTATTACGAGTGAACAGGAATGCACAGTTCATTTTGGTTTGCCCGTGGGATGAAGGCTGACTGATGGCCTGAGAAGACTGAGGTTGTGTTCAGAAGCTGAAGAAGATCCCCAAACTTCAGCAGTCCTAGGTTTACATGGCAGTTCCACAATGACTGTACTACCTGCAATAGCAGTGTGGGAGAAGAACAAGTTTCCACACCCACTCAAAAGTCACCACAAAAGTGATGAAGTATATATGGACCTAGTTTAGCCTAGGGCCTCCAAAAGTAGTCATCTGCTGGTCTTCCTGTGGGATAGGGGAAATCCAGCTGCTATGAGTCACCATACATGGCATTTAGGTGTGACTGCTAGAGAGGTTTCTTTGCTATTTTTATCACTAATTTTCCCTGCTACACTACACAATGAATCAGAATTTGTCATTAAAGCAAATGGTGAGTCATATTAAGCCACTCTCCCAAACCCATAGAAGTTAACTTATTTGTTTTCCTTTCCTGAGAGTCTTGCTGACAATCCATTGCTGTTCGGTACACAAGTCAGCAATTTGACAGGGATGGTTTAAACATTGATCCAACAAAATACATGTGCTGAATCAAGCAATAGAAAAGAGAGGGCATGTGGAGGAGACCTCAGCACTGAAAAGTGATTTAGAAAGAAGCAGAAGTTTCAGAGAGAAAAAGCCATGGCAGGATCAAGTCTGAAGAACTAAGAAGCTGCAGCTATCGTTCTCAAAGAGGCTGCCTACAATATGTAGTCTTTCAGAGTACTGGATTATCTCCAGCTATAAAGCAGTTTAAAACAGTGAAGGATATTAGAAAAAAAAAAAAAGCATTGGGATGTTCTCCTGAAGGAAAAACGTGCATCATCAGTTGAAGGAAAAATTTAGTTGGTTATGGCAGGGTATGTTGACCAAGTTTAGACACTTAAAACGAGAAAACAGTACATGAGAAAAATAATCCATTTAATGTATTGCTTTCATGTGGTTCCGTTCCCTTATTCACCTCATTTATATCTCAACAAGAAAATTCCTTCTTAACTTTTCAAAACCAGCACTCCATTGACATCTGAAGAATAACACCAATTGACTTTAAAGCAGGATCTGAATTCCCACTCAATACAGTCTGTTTAGGTCAAAAACTGAGTAGATAGTTATTTGGCGACATCCGTCATCAGCTCCATCTTATTTTTTGTTTTATTTTTTGTCCTTTTTATGGAAATAGCTCTAGACCTGGCCTCTGACAGTACTTCACACAGTATACATAGACAACAATTATTAACCTATCTTCTGTTTGCTTATTACATTTATAAAGACTAGTAAGACATGTTTCCACTTCCTTTATGTCCTTGCAGCATTTTTCTGTACCTTTTCCAGTGTAAGTTAGTCCTTTCTGAAAACAGATGACTAGAATTATTCACACCATTTAAGATGAAATTAATTCAGGACATTGCAGATAACCCTATCTTCAATAGAAAAATACTCCCTAGCGTATGAACCTGGCACACACCTGCTCAGTGTACTTTAGTTTCTGCTCGCTCTTTTGATTCAGTCCTCAGAGTTTGCATCTCCTCCTCAGTGTTTTGATTCTCTAAATTTTGGACCAGTTTCAGAAGGATACTTACACCTTCCCTTGCCATTAATAAAAACACTTAAGAACATCAATCCAAGTCCATCTGTAAATCCTTCTAACCCCTGCAACCCAGCCTCAGCACAGCCTGAGGTTGCTATTGTCTCACATTCAGCCCACTCAGCAGTTCTTCTTCTTGTCCAGTCTTCATCATCTTGACTAAGTTCCACGCAGCAAGACCACACAGGCCACACACTTGCAGAGGCACTAAACACATGCCTGCAACCTTTTTATTCCAGAAATAAATGTTGAAGGTGACAGAATGAAGGAACATCTCCTTTTAATTTCTGTTGCCAGTCACAGGTAGTTTTTGGGTGCTTTAAGGATGAATATCTAAGTATGTGAATTCTTGGCCATTAATTTTTGAAAGTGAAGTGTATGATTGAATTTAATTTATATCAATTCTTGTTTCAGCTTTAAAAAGATCTGTCAATTTACCAGTTACTGTTTGTTCATACATCTAGAGATGATGTCTAAACAGAAATCACAATGAACTTAAACAGAACTCAGGAGAAATGGCTTCATCCGTGTCAGTTGGTGTCTCCTTTCCAACTATTGCCCTCTATGGCAGTAGCAACTGTTCAGCTCTCAGAGCTATGTGCTCTAAGCAATCTGTAGAAAAGACTATTTACTTGGAAGCATCTGTTTTCCCACTTGGTCTTTGGAAAAGCATTTCATCTCCACAAAGACCTCACCTCACTTAAAAGCATTGCTCACACTTTTGACTTCAATGCCATTACTACTTTGAACTGGGAAACACAGCATATGCTGTTCATGACAGCAAGTACGCAACACGAAGTGAAGCTATACTGCTCATCTTCTAAGTTTGCATAAAAACACACTCACCTTAGAGATTCATTACCCATACTTTTTTTGGCAACCAAATGCAACTATAAGTATCAAAGATACTCATCCCAGAGGATGAATGGGAAGAAAATAACATGATGTGTGTGTTCTGCCATATTTGCCTATTTCCTTTACAGAGCGCACCTACAGCAACCTGCTGCTAAGGGACAGAGGAAAGGAGTAAGCTAGTAAGCTCCTCACACTTAATCAGGAAGCACTTATACGGATCCCATTTTATAAATAATAACAGACTATCACAAATCAGAAAGCTTATTACGGCATTTAACTGAAAACCCATACTACATTTGTACAGCTTATAATGAACAGGAAGCTAAAGACTTGAACATGGAAGAACATTTTCCAGGTATTTATGAACTATTACATTTTTCTTAGCCCCTCCCTAGCAAACCCTTCAAAGAGCGAGCAGTCTGCTAATAACCATTCCTCCATTATATTGTGCTTTCATACCAGGTTTTACAACTTGTTTTATTAGCTTCTTTCATAAGTACTATCATTAAATTACCCTGTGAACGCTTAGGGACGACCCATCTCAGAGGTATATTAAGCAACTGATTACGATCTCTTTATAGATTATTTTTCTGATCAAATAACCTGGCATGACAGGGTTACATCTGAGCCTGAGCTGGTCACACAATAGCTGCCAGTAGCTCCTGTGTTCAGGCATAGGTGTGCAGTGTGATGGTAAGGAGATGGCTGGCTCCTACCAGGCACTGCAGAGGGGCACGTCGTGGTTGTGTGATGTGCTGCATCCTGGGCGTGAAGATCAAAGCCCTGAGAAGCGTGCTTATTAAAAAGCCCTGTGCTCTCACATGTGGCACTGAATCTTTTGTTAGGCCCCTACAGCAAACACGACTGACAAAGAAGCAACCGCAGGGCAAACATCCACTTGTCAATTTTGAAGTGGAAGAAAATGAAATACCTTGTTCACTGAGGTCTTTTGTTTCATGGAATAATGTGCACGCGCTGGTTAAACAACCTACACCTGGGAAAAGCTCATTCCCATTGTTCTCGGTTCTTCACAGAGCAGAGAAAATTTGCACAGCTAATGTTTCATTTCACTCCCCTCTGATGCATGTTGTGAATGACTTTAAGTCAAACACACCTCTACTGGGGTTAAAAATGCTAAGTGATTATAATCCACCTACTGGAGAGCTGAATGATTAGCAAGAGTATATATGAAAGGCTGGTGTTTCAGCACAGCCCAGGAAGTAAATGTGAGCAGAAGAGGGACTGAAATTTATAGACACATTTGTGTGGAAAAATTGCCAGGATTGATGGTCTTGCTGTGAAGAATGGAAAAAGCCACCTGGAAGAAATGCTTGTGTTTTTAAGGACTCAGGGAAACCAATGCATAATTCTATTTATCAGCATAATTTGCAAAGCAAGAAGAAAGTGATAACAAGAGTGAAGTAGCCAGTAAGTTACAATTACAAACAGGTCCTGCACCATGTGATCGCACCATTTCTCTTCAACATATTTTCCTGTTTTCCAGTTCTGTTCCTGACACACTATGGACATGTTTTGTCTGCGGATGACATTTCACTGATGCCACTGAGTATTCCCTCAGCTACACACACACAGTGAATCATTACAACGTTTGGGGTGGAGGCTTATTTACAGTAAACAGAAATCATTCCCCAGTTTTCATTGGGAGGTCTTGCATCCTCCCTTAAGGGCCCCTAAACCAAGTCTCTGCTCAGGGCACAATATGCACCCCATGCACTTTTCCAAATGTGAAATTAAAAAAAAAAAGAAAAAAAAAGAAAAAAAGGAAAAACCAAAACAATCTCATAAATGAGGCAGATTCAGAGATCTGTCTGCACACCACTGAACAGGGCCAGGATCTATCGGAAGGATTTCATTGCATGGACTGCAAAGCTAGTTAGATGAAAGTTTAATCTCTGGAGAAGTGGATGGCAGCAGCAGAAACCTCCCAGAAGCTGTTGTGATGGCAGTGCTCTCATTCACTTCAGGGCAGAATCTGTCAGAAATGAACCGATCTTACCACCCGGCTTCCAGGGAGTTCATACTTTGAAGCTTGTTATACTCAAACAACTATGTCTAACACTGATGTTTCAGAGCTACTAGTAGAGTTTATGTGTATTCATTTTGCAACCTTTTTCCCTTAGCCGAGTATGGATACTACACAGGTTTTGGTGTGAGCACCTGGTCCCACCCTATCAGAAGGTTACGGAGCCCATGGCTGATGTGCTGGATAGTCCCAGCTTATTTTGAAGCTGCCATTTCTCAGTGTCACCTTCCTCTTGTCTTGGGTAACAGCAAACCAGCCAAACCTATTCTTAGTCACATTGTTCATTGTCCTCAACAGGAAAGAGGGTCATCTCTTCTTGCTCACACCAAGAACTTATCTGCCCCATAACTGCACTGTGACAGCCAGAACTGCGTCACTAGGCCTGTGCAAACCCAGGTTTTGCTGTCATGCCCCAACAGGAGTTGTGGACTGCGAGGCCTGACTGAACTGTTCCACCTAATTTTCTACAGAGGTCTCAGTCAAAAAGATGTTTCTACAGACTTGCATGTACACAAACAACTTTACATAAGGGGGTTCTTGGTGTTTCAGCACAATCAGCCTCGGCTAGAGGCTAAATGAATGGTCAATCAATGAATTTTGGCTCCATGCCTTTGCCTTTCTCTTCTTGGTTATACACATTTACAACACTTGAAAGTTTATCCGGCTTCAAAGTGTATGAACTGTAATCATGAGTAATTTCAGGTAGCTTGTACACACTATCCATAAACAATTATCTTTAGCAAATACAATCTACATTCTATCTTCCTCTAAAGTCTAAAATACAAGTAGTTTCAACAGCTGATGTTGTTGGTCTTCATAATAAACTTTAAGAAATCTGTTTGTTATACGCATCCTACAATTTAGTGAGGCAATAAGTTATGGAAGTAGAATGGGCAGTTACTTCCTCACTAGTCCTTCCCAGCTCTGTTTAGCAGCTGTTCCTGCACCAGAGAAAACTGTGAACAGAGCATAAATAATGCAGTCCAGATTGGTGCAGCTCAGGCAAAACAGAAAGCAAATATTTAGCAGAGACAGAGGAAACAATTGCTCAGTTTCATAATAGAAGAGGTACTACTACTCAGTGTCTTACATGTAACCGCCTTAGCAAAAGGTTTGCTGTCAGCTCAGCCCATAACAACATTCAAAATCATTAAATACTAGACCTGGCAGGCAAAGGGAAATCAGCTACACATCGTCTAACACGATGAAAGGATTTAGCATTTTTTTCTGTTCTAATTTTTTCTCTATACAAACTCTAATTCTAGAAATGGTTTAAAAAAAGAAATGAGACATCCTTATGATGGAATAATGAAGTTGAACCGGGACAACAGATGCATCCAGTAAAGCATACAGAATGCTAACAGGATGCAGTTATCATTTCTGCTTCAGAGTGCTCTGTGAGAGAGTTTTAAGCAAAAGCAGAGACAATTATGTTTCTAATTAATCTCACCACTGGATCCAGAAACAGTTCTCAAAAAGCAAAGGCTCAACTAGTGGCCTGTTGAAGCCACCAGTCCCGTAGGAACAAAACTCCAAGACATAGAACATAGACTGGAAAAATCTCAGGATTTGTTTCCTATGGGAAACTGCGATCTTTTGTGAAAGACTTTGTTCCGAATTAGAACACAAAGAAAAGGAAAGGACATTTTAGAGAGAAAAAACCAAACCAAAACAACAACAAAAAAAGTTGGAAACTCAAACCATTTCTTCTTCCTGAGTAAAATGGGACAGCTGATTGTTCCCAGCACTGAAGGACTTTCTGCATACTTTCATACTCTGATAGACTTCAGAAGAAGTCCTTAACAGTCAGTGGGACCCTACCAAGATGGGAAAGACAAAACCTTGAACAATGGCTCTCAAATCTTTCTGTCAAGGGGACTGGAATGAGCCATCTCATGCTGAAGCTGAGAAGCTCATTGCTTCCCATTTCCAGACCTGTACCAGGCTGAGCAGAAGGCCTGAGGCTTCAGTCATTGCTGCAGCCCACATGCAAAGCCCCACTGGAACTATGAGTCCCAAACTCCCCAGCACCAACAAGGCAGGGAGAAACCAGACAGCTCTCTGGTAGCAGCCCATGAAAATGTCAGCCATAGGTTGTCAAGCAGCCAGGTTTCCTCAAACATTTTACTTTTGACATAACCGACATTCTCCAACAAACTCCTTCCCTTAGAGGGGGAAAAAAAAAGTATTCTTGGAAATTTTCCATCCAACTGTATTTTTGATACATATCAACAGAAATAGCACTACATTTAATGGCCTTTTGAGCTTAATTTAAATGAACCCCACAAAAAAGGAGTATGACTGTATGTGATGAGTGCCTAGTAGTACTCAGTATCCTCCAGTGAAAAACCATCTTGCAGAGTACAGTGTATCTACATAACATTCGCATATCACAATCTGTACACATCTGTCTCTTAGTCACTGAAATCACACCTTGCTATTTCATTTTTGTGACTGCTAATTAGAGCATACTACTGTCCTTTGTGCTGACATATTCTCATGCACAGCTTGATGTTGGAGTGCACACAGATTGCCCAGAGAAATACAAGCTTCTATTTTTTTTGTGTGTGCATGTGTGATAATTGATAGGAACCTTCCTGCATTTGTTTCACTCAAGATGCTTCAGATTAAATGAATGAATCTTTTGTCTGAAGAGCTGAGCACTAAAAGGCCTGTGCTCACTGCAGAAGATCCTGAACTCCTACATCTGCAGGCATTGCAGGCAGATCCTTCTGTCTGCTTTCCATAAGGCTCCATCCCCCCGCAAAACATTAGTTCTGCTATGTACTGATTCACCAAAGCATTTTGCCCAGGCAGACTGCATATGGAAGAACACCGGTCAGGTTAATGACCTAATGATTAACAGCAGAAGACACCTTTACGGACAGATGAAGTTCACAAACAGCACTGCTGAAACAACACTTTGAACATTGCTTCTTCCAGCTTTCTACATTTCTGCACCTCAGGAAGGAGCAATGTCCTCCCAGAATCATGGCTGGGATTTATTTATTATCATTTACCAGTGGTGCTTTTAACCCAGTGAAGGCTAGATGATCTTTTGCCATTTTTATGAGGTAGAATCACTGTTAGTAACTCTGAAATGGCTTCCAAAAACATTTACATCCACTGAAAAAAAGATCATGAAAGGGCAATTGCTGCAGGTCAGCAGTACAGTAGAGTCTGCCAGCATTTGAGCAAATGCTCTGAAATGGATAAAAGAGAAGGCACCAGCAGCAGGTCCAGCATCCCCAGCCTGATACATGAAGCAGAATCAGAACTGCACTCTTCACAACGGATGTCCTGCCCTGTTCAAACAGACCCCTGGTGAGCAGCCCAGTCTTACAGACCTCCCAGTACCAGAGCCAGGCACAGCTGCCCTCTCTCAGCAGTTTCCTACTCTACAGATCCAGTCTAGATCTGGCAGAATCTTAGTGCAGTTTAGGAAAACATTTCCATCTCCCTGAGAAAAGTGATGCCAACTCTGAAATCTGACCAGCCTGCTCAGGGCTCTGTCCAGTTTAGTACCACAGAATGTCTGTAAAGATTGAGATCCCACAGCACCTCTGGTCACCTCCATCACTCTTTAACAACTCTACCTACATCTTTACATTTAACAAGAAATTCTCTGATATGGCTTGGGCCTAATGCCTCTCGATCTTCTGCAGAGCACTTCTGAGAAGAGACTGGCTCCAGTTTTGCTATAGACATACAGCATCCCACATGCAGCTAAAGATCCCTTTCTTTTCAGGCTGAACTCCTCCTACCTCAGCTGTGGACCAACAATCCATGGGATTCTCTCCAGTCTGTTGATGACAGATTGGACACTCAAGTTTCACTGGTGTGGCCAGGGCCCATGTCGAGTCGTACATCATCACTGTACAGCACCAGCTGTCCCATGGGAATAGTAGCCTGTATTATTGCACAGATCCAGCATAGATCCAGACTAGGTCAATGCAAAAAAGAAACGGTTTTTTGTTGTTGTTGTTGTTTTGGGTTTTTTTTTTTGCTCATATTGAAGAACATATGCACAACACAAGCTCTGTGTTCACTTACAGTCAACAAATGTTGTCAACAGTTGGAAGAGTAGTGCAGTTAGGGTGGTACTTTTCAGGTGTTATAATTGGAAAGATTATCGTGGAGGAAAAGAGACAATCAAAGAAGAAATGCTTGCCCATATCTCAGGATACAGGCTAAAGGAAAATGCCAAAAAGAAGAGATCTCTTGAAAGAGATCTTTCCCAAGGTGTAGGTAGCCCTTAAGTGGTTCTAGGTGAATTGCCTTCACCTGTGCTCCCACAGCTGACCCAGTCCTTGCCTCAGGTGATCAATAAGTGATTCAGGCCGTAACTGAACAGTTCCCATACAACTTTTTATTTGGATACAAGTCTACAACTACTTTTCAGATGAGTGCCCTATAGAATGTGAATTTTTAAGTTTGTGGATTTAGTATTTGTTTTAGAAGTCCTTTCTGCTAACTGGGGTGGGACACTACTGGCACCACTGGGGGACAAGGTCCCAGAGTGCCTTACTGTGCAAAGAAACAGACAACAAAAGTCAAATAAGGAACCGACTAAATGTCACTTAAGATAAACTGCAGGGATGCTATTCACACCAACATAGCAAGGGCATAGAAATATGACCAAGGCACAGCCCTAACATACACACTGGCTAAGAGCACCGTCGAGTCAGTCCGTACCTCTAGCATTCGATGCATAGAAATGCAGCATAAAAGTGTCTCCCAAACCCACTGTAATGCAGAGCTTAATGAAAGCAGGAGATAAAAAATAAACACAATAGCAAGAGCAGGACAAAACTCAGTAGTATCCCAAAAACCTTTGAAACCTACTACTTGTATTTTAACTGTATCACGTGATAACCCTTTCTTAAGGACAGCCACTATGATTTGTAAGCTTATGCAAGAGAAACAGACTGCTCTTCAAAACTCTTTTGCATTATACAGCTGCAGAATCCCTCAGTGGCTCTTAAAACACTTTAACCAGAAAAACACATTGGATGGCTAAGCAGAGAAAGGGGAATGAAGTGTAGTTCAATTCCCAACTTGACATTTGTGTAACTTTTTATAAAGGAGCAGTCCAGGAATCCCTTGTGCTCGTGCATCACATTCCTTATTCAGGCTTAATGGAAGTACTCAGTTAAGAAACTAAAAATGCCCAGCATCTTTCCATTGCCTATAAGCATGAGCCAGAACCAAAAGGTAACTTCAGTATGCAGAAGATGCAAATGTGGGCACAGGTGAAAATAATTTTTAAGGAGCTGACTGAGGAGGTGGCCTCTAGGACATACTGGCATTAAAAAAACTGAGCATGTGGACATTAACAAAGTAATGTGTGACTACTTTTTCAAGGAGATATCGATACATGTACTAGAAATGTAGGTGATGCATTGGAAAAAACCTTTGGCAAACAAAAGGCAGCAGAAACACACTTTTTTCCCTCCTCTTCTTTGTTTTTAAAGGAAATTCAAAACTTTTAATAGAAAAATGTGGTTTCAGTTTTATCAGGTTTTTTCAGACAGCCAACGCTTGCATAAATACCCTCTGCTTATAATGAAGCTCCTCCCTATAGTAACTTGCCCACACGCTCCAGAATGAGATAATTCAACCAGAGACCACCTCTTGAAAGGATGCAATTCTCTGCTATCTTAAAACAGGACAGAGATTCTTTCAATTACTGTATTTCCTGCTCAATTCTACTTTTCAGGAAAGGCTCCTTGCTTCATGCAAAGATCAAACTATTGAGTAAGCAAAGAGAAAGTTTGGAAAAAACAAAGAATGGGTCTGAAAAAATCTATTTCAAGAACTGGAAAACATTGAGTTTTATTACAGCGGAGCAAGAGAAGTGCTCCATTTGAAGTGCTGGAAAAATATAATTTAGCTACACATGTACCCAAGCCATTATCAATAAGAACACTCTGAAATGATTTCACACTTGATGTCAATTCACCTATTCTTGCTGCATATAAACTAAAAAGGGAAGTTTGTTGCCACTGCATACTAATGAATATGGAACTCCGGTGATTTGTGCTCTGAGTGCATCAGAATGAGGGAAAAAAAAGCATCTAGAACATGGAAAGCAGCATGTTCCCTGACAGACTTCCACCCCAGGCCCACAGGCCATCTGTGTGGGTGAAAATCTGTTGTCCGCAGTTGGGACTGCATGCTAACCCTTGCTTTGGTGTGCAGGTGGGACAGGAGATTTCAGGAAGGCACTGGCAAATTTGATGGGAGCTGCAAATGGCATCCGTCCAATATGAGATGGTTTTCAAGCACCAACATGAAAAACCCTGAGAAAAAAATATAGTGATGGCTTAAGTGTAATATCAACAGCTCAGCTTGGGCCAGCTCCAGCATAGATCCTTTCAGGAACAGACATGAATGCCCTCAGGGCACACTGCAGGACACACAACTCGGTCTCTATAACCTTGGGATGAAAGTAAAGGCACAGAGGTAAAAAAAAATCTGACCATGACAAAACAGTGGTCACCATCTTTCATTTAATAACAAGGCACTTTGCAGATGGTGCTGTCATCACCTGTGGAGGAAGTCCTCACTGCTGATGGCGTGAAACAATCACCACCAGAGGGTTAGGATCTTCTCTATTTCAACATGCAACACATGCTCTGGCTCCATCTCTGATTTTGCTTAGTTTATGCACCTGTGCTGCAGGCACAACACAGTGGGGAGATTTCAGACTTCTGGGGCAGCATGGTTCTCATTCAAACTCTGGATGTCTTACCACCAGAATAAAAACTGGGTCATTCAATGGTTTTAGCAGGGTCACCTGGCTGTTGTTTTAATTCAGTCTTTGTATGAGAGCATTGTGACAGATATACCCTATAAACTCAACCCAACCTTAGATCTTGCAGTACTTAAGGTACAACAGGTTTGGACTAGAAAGGCAGACCCAAAGAGGCTTCTTGGTTTTGACTTTTCAAGTGAGGTGCTAAACCAAGCATTTTCAGAGAACTGCCTAGGATTAAGGTTGCAAGCTTTTGTGAAGTACTCACACAGTGTAGTAAATGTTAGATTGATTTATTTTCTCCCACTGGTTTCTAAATTCACACCAGATGTTTCTAAAGCTAACTCAGTATTTCAGGTGATACAAAAAGACTTTCTCTAGCAACTCAGTATGAATCGCAGCCTGTGGCCTGGACACAGTCTGGGATTAGTTTTAGGGTTTTGTAGATTAGGAAGCACAGAGTCCAGCTTTTGTGGGGCTGGAAACAAGCTACCAAGAGAAGGTGAAATCTGCCAAAAGCTTTCAACTTTGCCCATGTTTTGATGGCAGTCAGAGACGGGGTTCCCTCTTGCAGCTGGCCACTCTCCAGAGTTAGTTCTAGGGTTTTGGCAACAAGAAAACACAGAGCACCAGTTGTAGGGTAGAAGGCTTACAAAAAACATACCATGCCAGGAGATTTTATCAGTTTAGACCTGATTATTTAAACAAAGTACCACTTCAGGGACATACTTGTTCCCAGACAAACAGAGTCGCCACCCACAGTTCAGAATTTACTGCCAAAATTGAGGGTTAAAGAAGGAGCTCAAACAGGCAGCTCTGCTCAGGCTTCCCTGAGCAAAAGCAGGCAGATCACAGTAATATGCCGCAAGTAATAACTCCCCAGCTTCAAATTTTGGGGACTCCTTTCTTTCACCACTCATTGCCTTCCTGCTTCTCTCATGAGCAGTGGGAAAACACCCCACTTATTGTCCATTTGGCTTCCATCACCCAGTTAATGGTTCTCCTCACCTCAAATGAACCATTTCCATCTACCTGCTGCAGCTGGAGACTGTCCTCTGCAAGTGACTGCCACCTTCTAGCACCAACCTCAGAGAGGTGGGCTGCTGTCCAGCAGGGACATGCAAGGTCCCAGCACAGGCAGCCACCTTACTAAGATATTTGGTTGCTGCCTAAAGGAGGCAGAACAGAGCTACACCTGGCAGTATTTTGCAGCTTCTGTCTCCTGAGTACCCTCTTGTGCCATCAGCAACAGCTTGATGCTTTTTGCTGAGCACTGGCAGGTTTCTGGCTGTGCCTGCTATGCTAAGTGCTCAGACAGAGCACTTTGCTGGTGGGGAAAAGATGCAGAGCAAGTGGAAGCATCCCACAGGCCAGGCTGATGCCAGAATCCACAATGCAAGGCGTGTTGTCACTTGGACTCCTTTAGAGCACAGCAAGCAGGTAAGGATACTGCAGCTCATTGTATAAAACAAAGACATCCCCCATGAGTTGATTTAATTCCTGTTTCCTTAGGAGGCATGCAGTTTATGGGAAGTTCTCTGTTCTGAGTTTGGGGTGGGAAGGGAAAGAAAGAGTTATTTTGCATTGTAATAGAAAAAAATTTGCTTTATGAGGACAACCTATCAGCTGGGAAAGCAAAAGGCAGAGCTGAAATTTTAATGTAATCATAGAATCATAGAATCACATAGAATCAAAGGGTTGGTGAATCATGACTTTCTCAGCATACTGGCCGATTATTAACATCATGATTTACTGTTGTGGAATTGTCTTCGTATATAACCAAATAAGGGCACTGATAGAGACACCTGCCTGGTACTTATATACATTGTGGTATAATTTGAATTTTGACACTTACATCCCAGATGGAATAACTAAATTTACAAACTATTATATCCCAGATGGAATAGCCAGTTTTACAAATAACACGATGTTCAATCGGGTTTCCAGGCTGTCTTCTCAGTTTACCGCACGCTTTTCAAAAGCTGAGTCAGTGTTCATGCTCATGTCAATCTCCCTGAATGTACTCTTCTCCATTCATTTTATGTGGAAGAAGTCTCCTTCAAAACCAGAGAATGCTGACTGAGAGGAAATATGGAGAGGTTTAAGAGAGGTTTAGGAAAAATCTTAGACATGTAGGGGCCTGCAGTGTCATGGGATTTCACTCTTGAACACCTGTGGGATCCCAAGAAACTAAGCCAGTATTTGAGTCAGGGATGGTGCAGCTTAGATAGATCTAAGGAGGTACGTCTTATGTGGGGCTTGGCTTGTGCTACTGTTCTCTATACAACACTATTCCAGAGAAAGAGTTTCCGAGCTGAGATTCAAGTCAAAGGGGGAAATCCCCAAGTCAATTCTGATTAGCCACAGGAGGCACCAGTAAGAATGTCAGTTGCTCCTGTAGAAGACAAGAAATGGACATGGGTGTCCTTGCATCTAGAACGGGAAAAATTAAAAGAAGCAGAGGAGGAGGTACAGGAAGATCCAGGCAAAGGGCCTTCCTCAGCACCGAGAAAGGCAAAAGGAAAAACTAAGAGGCATGAAGAGGAGAGTGGTGAGGAGGAAGTCTCTATTATTGTTCCTTGACCTCTGAAGATGACTGAAATCCAAGGTTCAAGAAAGGAGTTTACACGGCACCCAAACAAATCTCTTGTTACCTGATTGTTTCACTGTTGGGACAGTGGGTCCAGTAGCTTGTCTTTAGATGGTAACAAAGCTCATGAACTAGGAGGCATTGCCAGAGATCCAACTATTGACAGAGGGATTAGCAGATTTTTGGATGGGGCTGCCACCCTCTGGGAGCAAATGTTAGTAGCTGTAAAGGAAATGATTCCCTTTTAAGACAATTTGAAGCCTGTGATGAAAAAATGGGATACAATTGAAGGCAGTATCCACTATTCGAGGGAAACAGCTGTGGTGGAAATGTTGTATAACCCAAATTCTGATCCTAATGATCCATGACAAGACTGTGATCCTGAGAGAGTGAGGACAACACCTGATATACGGCAGAAACTCACCAAAACAGCACCAGAAAGGTACGCCGTTACACTAGCAGCAATGTTTCAAAGGTACGAGGAGCAACAGAGAAGACCCCTAGTTTTTGAATTGGTTCTTACACTGCAAAACTTTGAACAACGGTTACCCCTAACTCATGTCTCCACTTCAGCCATCTCAGAAGAAGCAAACAGACTGTAGGCCACAGTTTGCCTTCACCTGGAGAGGTGTTCAGTATACTTGTAAGCATTTGCCCCAGAGGTGAAAACACTGCCCAACCATTTGCCATGGGTTGGTCCAAACTGTACTGGAACAGGGTGGTGCACCTGAACACCACTGATGATACCGCTGTGTAGGGTGATACAGCAGAAGTTGTTTTCACCAAAAGAGAACAAATAATCCAAATTCTTCTGCAAGCTGATTTTGCTATATGAAGCTATTGCTATTCCACATCATGACATCATGTGGAGCACAGAGAAGAACTATTGTCCCAGAGGACCTCACGGTCGGAGAGGGAAACACATCATGGAAGTGACGCTCGCTCCCTCTCTCACTGCTGGCAGCAGGTGTGGGTGTGCTTCCAAGCCGTGTGCCTTCCATTGCAAAGTAGGCTTCTTGGTCTTCAGAAACCTCTCTCTCTCTTATTTTACTTGATTTATTGGCCTCAGTTTCAATTAGAATGTATTATAGTGTGTTATCCTGCATTCCAATATCATAGTTATTAAAATAAGTTTTCCTCCTTAGATTGTTGCTGCTGCTCTGTTAGTTTCCTTCATCCCAGCTCCCATCTTCCTACCCCTTTTCCCTTTTTCCCTGCAACGGACATAGATTGATGTAGATAACTCCGTAAGAGTAACAATAAAGTTGGTCTCTGCTCAGAGAAACTCCATCAGACTACAGCAAATACTGACAATGTAAACACATGAGAAGTCTCCAAAAACAATCTGCAAAGATTGCTTTTTTGGCTGAAATGGAAGAGGGCAGAAGCTGGATATGGTACATAGAGAAAGAGGTCTAGAACAGGTCTAGAAGTGGAAACAAAGACTGGGAAAGAAAACTACTCATATACATCCATGAAGCTTAACACTTCATATTGACCTCTGACAAAATAGGTAACAAAAGGCAAGCAACAGAAAAAGCAAGTCTTGCAGAGTGTGGCTTACGTGGCGCTCAGAAATATGATCACATGAATGAAATAAATTGTTTTATACTCTGGCAATTTAAATGAAAACCTTGGTCTGTGAAGTACAGTTTAACGCAGCAAATAAATAATACGTTGTCTTTCAGGCAAAAGGAAATTTCCTTATGTGGCGATTTTGGAAGCTGCGCTGGTAATGTCATTTAAGTGTTTTCCCTTTGTGGGAGACATAATGTATTTCCACAGACCAAGCTGAATTGTTGTTAACACCAAAGTACAATAGTACTCTTGAGTAGAAAAGAGTGATTTCCCAACAGCTGCAGATGAAAGACAACATGCCCAATAGCACAGTGTAAAAATATCCCCAGATCTCTTACTTTACAGATGGTTCAAAGAGGAGCTATATACAAGCTGGAGAGAGTCAGATGCTACAGTGAGTGAACCTGGTGATTTAATAAAGCATTAAGCTGATATGGATAGTTAAGAATCAGCGGGTACATTCACACAGCAATAAGATAAATAAGCAAATAAAAAAAAAGCCTTGTCAAGAGTCAAGCAGGAAAAAGTATTTTCTATATACCCTGATGAGATTATAAAAAATGTGACCAGATGTCTTTTATGCTTCGTAATACCCTGAGAACCTTTGAGACATCTGTAGAAAATGCTTTGAGGATATCATTTTGAAATGCTGCCTTCTGCTTCCCTTCACTAATATTGTTTCCCTAAACAGTGGACACAGATTGACTTCAAACAGATGTTCAACTCAGAACAATCCAGTTCTCTTCATTTAAACAGGATAAGGAGGCTAAAATAAGTATAACTTGAGGGCCCTGCAGGAATAGTTTCTAGCTTAAATAGTACTCGAAATGACAAACAGAATCATGAAAGAATTAAAAATGTAGGACCTGCCCTTCCTAACCATGATTATGTTTCCAGGTTAGTTACACACTGTCTTAAAAAAACCCCACATTTTTCAACACTTCTTATGCAGAGTAGCAGAACTTAATCAAAGCCTAAGATAAATTTTGTCTCGTTTTGTTTTATAATTTGCATGAAGCCAGCAGTATGGTCATGGGTGATTTAGGGATTGGCTCAGTGTGCAATGTCTGATCCACTTCAACCAATTGCAGATGAGCCACTGGATCTGTATCAGGAGTAATTGGACTGTTTATTATTTGAACAAGGGCTGTGAAAACAGTGACTTTTATTGATCTGTCCATTGATTACTTGCTGCTTGACAAAAGCTACTTTGATTTCAAATCACTACAGAAAGAAGTTTTCTTCTCATTTTCCAAGGAAGGTAGATTAATTGGACCAGAAAATGTACTCAGTTTTATAATAAACATGCATGTATTGAATCATTGCTTTTTTCTTTTTTTTTTTTTCTTCCCCCCTTTCTTTTGAATGACTGATATAACAGAAATTCAGTAGAATCTTGCATAATTTTCTGGTGGCCACATGCTCTTTTTTTTTTTTGTTGGTCAAGTCTTGATGAAAGAAGTCACGTAACTCTCCTTAGAGCTACATAATTCATGTGGTGCATGCAATGGAAAAAGTCATTAAATGACACAAATATGAAGGTAGTAACAGATTTCAATTGGGTCCAATTGGCATCTTCAGACTTCCTGACAGTCTCTTGAACAAATCAACCAGAAAAATACTCTCAACAATAATGAGATACATTTCTGTCCCAAGAAACAGCTGAGAAAGCGTGAAACCTAATCATGCTGAAGAGGTGGTTCACAGCAGCTTTGGTTTTGCACCTGTTTCTTTTCTTCTTCCTGAAAGATTTCCAGAGCTGAGAGAGCAGCAGGCATAGGTCTGACTTTTTGGACACTAAGGCAAGGTCCAGACATTTACTCCTCTGCAGCCATGGCCCAGGGGCCTGTGGAGGATCAATGAGAACCACCCTACATTTCGTCTTGTGTCAACTCTATAAAGACAGAATGAGGAAAGGCATTTGGCATGTAGTGTGTTGAACAGATGACTGAGAGGAGTGGTACTTGGAATGTTGAATAGTGTGAATAAAGCATTTGGGGCTGGATTTAAAACACTACATAGTGAGCATGGTGTTCTGACAATGCCATTGGTGCCAGGGAATCTGGTTATGTTTCAACAGAGCAACCAATCGTCTCAGATTTTATTCTGGTTTTGGCTCTAGGTTTGCTTCTGTAGCCTTTCACTAGAAACCATTCCTAATAAAAGTCAGTTGTATTTATACCACAGTTGAGAATTACCTTAGTGAGTTGCTATGACTGATTCTATAAAGAACTGACGAAGTAAGCTTTGATGAAGCAGCTGGAAAACAGAGTGAGCATTATTTAGAGGGATGGGGAGGAATAAGTCTGCACTGAAACCCTTAGAAAGTGAAGATAACCTTGCCACTAAGAATTAGTACATATTTCCCAATTATTATTATTACTATTTGGTGTATGTCTGCATAGAAAGGGAAGAAACAGAAGAGGGAAGTATGAGACAAGTAAAAAGGTGAAAAATATTGTCATTTTTACATTGTTGGCAGGATGTCTGTTTAAAATTATTCTTATTTGTCTTACTGAGATTCAAATCAACAGCCAGGAGGTGAAAATAGCTCAAAATGCATATTCTGAAAATAGCTATGATTTGGAGTTGTACCTAGGACTTTTTTGTCTGTAACCAGGTACCTCATCAAGCAAGATGACATGAGCACATCCAAGGAAAATCTAGTTGTTTTCTCTTCTGAATTATCTGGAATGAAGATTATCTTCATCTTCTAGATGAAGATTACACTGGCACTCACTATCATCACTGCCAGCACAATATGTGAATCAACAGTGAAAAAACACTGAAATTTACTTTTTTTTTTTACATTCAATTTTTAGAACAGGTAATTATTTTGCCCATGACCTTTGAATGACCTCATGCAAGCTGCTTTCTCTCTCTTTTACCTCCCTTCCACTTTCTTTCAGGATTTATCATCCTCATGGAGGGGCTGTCTGTAAACAGGCACAGCGCATACCACTGTGGACCTGTCATTTCAAAGCAATGAGTGCTGATTCCAAATGACGACAAAGGTCACACAAATTAGACAGAGAAGATGCAGTATATAATAAAAAAACTCGAGATTTAGTATTGCTTTCTTTGAGTCATGTGAATTTCCATCATGTTAGGCTGGAGCAAAACAGAACCAACTGTGCTTTTACAACTCATCTGCAGTATTTTATATTTACTCATGCTTCTATTTTACCCCTATTTAAGTAACGAGTTTGCCTGTGGTGAAAAGTGAGAAAAATCCTGAGTATGTTGAAACGGAACATCCCACAGCCTACTGCATGAAGTGAGGATTTTTTCTCACTATCAATGTTTTTTGAGGTAAATTTAAACTGCAGGAGAAAATAGTGGGAGAGTGCTGTGGAGGACCCCACATGCAGCCTCTCCTCTCCCTACCCCTTCCAGTAACCTTCTGGCAAGAAGGCAGGAAACAGAAACAGCAGAACAGGAAGAAAAAAAGAAAAGAAGTATTACTGTTTCCTAGTGGAAGAAAAAATAGAGCACAAGGAAGAAACTGGGAGGACAACACACGCATCCTGCTTGCCCAACTGCCAGGCTAGGAGCACTGCAGCCCACACCATACCACACATGGCCTTGCTGGGGCAGAGGAAAGAGGCACAGTGGGAGGCTGATGCACACCTAAGGAAAGGCAGAAGAGATGAACCTGGCCTGCCATTGCTATTTCTTGGCCCTGCACAGCAAGGGACACAGTACAACATGCTTCAGGTTGCAGGTAGCAAGCTGTACAGACAAAGCTTCTCCAACTAGGAGCAGCTGTGGCCCAACATGGCACTGAAAAGCCACCAGCCATAACACCTCTCCCTCTTGGTGAGTCAACCAGATCCTCCCTGTTGGAGCCCAACCCCTTAGGCCTGCTTCATCCTCTGCTCCTGTCAGAGCCCTGGCAGGTGGGACAGACCTGTGCTTTGTGGGGCCATGAGCTGGGGTGGCCACAGCTCTGCCCTAGGCTAAATGAGCCATTACCACAATGAGAGGCAAGCACAAAACCAGGGCACACAGGCTGACCAGAAAGCAGACACCGGATGAGGGCAGGGGCTGACAGGAGGAAGCTGAGCACAGCCCCTGCCTCACCCAGCCCAGGGGCCCCATCTCCGCACCCAGGGAGGGCTGCCTGCACCTCACACACTGCTTCAGGCAGGAAGGAATTCTGGGCCCATCCCCCAGGGAAGGGGCTGAAATCATCAAGCCCAAACTAGCAGTGATGTTGGCTTCTTGAAAGAGGCAAGCCTCTTTCTGTTCTTTGAGATGCTTTTAATTTATACAAGGTTCAGTAAGCCAAGAAAATCAAAGATCTTTCATGATGTGCTCCAGGGAAGGAAGGAAAGAAATCTCTTCAGTACTGTGGAAAGGCAAACCTACCTGCTATTTTTATGGACATTTTTTAGCATTAAGAATATTCTTCCTATTTTGCCGACTGTGATTGCTCAGTTTTGTTTGCTTTTCTGCTGGCTCATGTGTACACTTTTAACAGAAGCGCTGCTCCATTAAAATACTTTGTCTTCAGCAGCCCAACTTTGTGAGGAAATTTGCATGGAAGGTCCAAGCCCCGACTGGCAACTTCTTTGTAAATGGGACAACCAGTGGGTGTCCTCTATAGCTGAGCCCAGAACCGACAGGTAAAAGCAGCCTTTTTTTTTTTTTTTTTTTTCTTCCAGGTGCCAGTCGCTAAAATGAGAGGGCCAAAGAAGCCTATTCCAAGGGTAGAACAAATTGCTAAATGCGGTCTGAATATGGTCCAACAGCACCAATAGAGTCTGTGCCACTTATCTACTTAAACTTATTTTAATTATTCCTGTGTGTTTTGATGTTTTTGAGAGATTTTGTGTGAAAAGAACTCAGAAACCCTTGTCCTGGTAATCAATTTACTGGGTATTCTGGGATTGTCATTTTTTTTTCTTTAGTTTCCTCAGGTAGCCTTCCATTCTCCTGTATTTGCTTCTCAATTTGTGCAGCTTGGATATCTTCTCTGTCTCTTTCTGTTCACCATCTCTTATCTTGTCTCAGAAGAAAGAAAACACCAAATGATGTAACTGTCCAAGAAGTCAGTTTGAAATAAATTATTTCCTTCCTATCTAGGAATAAATCAACTCAACAGATGTTGAGCTTTTTGACTCTTTAGAGGGGTTATCTCTGCTTTTCACTAGCAAACCAGAGGGTTTATTGGTGAAGAAGCAACAGAGAAGCTAATAATATTTAGTTTTCATGTTGCTAATGACTGTTCATCTGGAGAAAAATGAGAAGATTAAAAGAGTTTGTACACAAGCATCTGCCTTAATGTGGGAGTGAGATTAGTCCAACTGTCTGCCATTAGAATAACCTTCACTATAAATTTTTTGAATTAAATACCTAAGTCAAATGTGAATGCTTGCATATAGCAGGGTGACTTCAAAAGGGAAGTGATTAGGAGTAGAAGAGAAACTGAAAGACTAAGGAAGGTTAAATGTCACTAAAGAAGGCCTGATAAAATAAATCACCTCCATCTCCTTCCCTGCTGCATGTGCAGGTGTTTGCCAACCAGAGTGGAATGTGACAGATTACAAAGGAATTTCTTCCAGGAGGTATCTTCAAAAGGATGTGCACAGATGTATTTCAAAATAAATTGGGTGGGTATTGAATTCACATAATTATACTACATATACTGCTAGTTTCTTCCTTAGTGAATGACTCCTGGGGATCCATCTCTCATTATGTCTTCAGCAAGAAAAAAACAAACAATAGTTATTCAGTCACTAGAGGACTGTGTAATCTGTTTGGTTGTTGTTGTTTTTAATTAATCAATAAGTCTTCATCCACAAGAACCATAAGCTCTAACAAGCACCACTTTTCAGCCTCTCATGGATAGGCTCTCTTTATTGAAAGCACAGACATTTTTAAGTGCTCTTTACAAAAGAAAACATGGGCCAAAGGGGGACTTAAGTCTCCACCTCTGCTGAAGAGTCCGTAAGCGAATTCTCAGCTCCCTCTGAATGGAATAACAATTTTTTTCCTCTGTAAATATTTCATATCTGATAAGGAGATAAGAGCAGAAGTTGAATCTGGGAATGCTTCCTTTAACACTATAACTGTAATTCTTCTCTAGTGTCAGACTATAAGTTCTTTTATCTGAATGGAGTTGCAAGAATGGTCTCTTATCATTTGATGCTTTCTGATGCAGTCCAAACTCAAATGTTTTCATGTTTTCACTAAGATGACTTTATGAAGTTTGTTTGCATTCTGTTATTACAATCTGCTCTCCTCATTTTTATTTCTTCTGCTGCCCTCTAAGATATTATAGAGACTAAACGCAGGGGCAAAAAAAAAAAAAAAAATTAAAAAAAAACCCTGGAATTTGGTGTTGATAAATTTAAATGAGAGCCTGAAACTGAAAGAAAGAAAAAGTCCTTTATTCTGTTGCTCAACAGAAGGGACATTTTTCTTTCCTTACACTCTGGAATGCTATTAAAGTCACTAGTGCTCCTCTTCCTAAATGGCTCTGTTCTTTTCTAAACCTGCCATTAGAAAGGAGAAGGCAGAGAAGACACAGTTCAAAGACAGGTTTAAAATATTGATAGGAGACAAGGCAGGCAAACTTCTCTTACTGGAGAAATGAAAAATGGTCTAGGTGACTATTTTCTTGAGAGGCTATTATTAAAGATATAATGATTAATAAAGCACACAAAAGGTTAATGAGCATACTGTTATTCTACTTACAACAACTAGAAAAGTCATTTCTGAAAGATAACTTGTATCTTGGAGCATAGAATCATAAAATCACAGAATCCTTAGAGTTGGAAGGGACCTTTAAAAGCCACGTAGTCCAACTCCCCTGCAATGCACAGGGACACCACAGCTCGATCAAGTTGCCCAGAGCCCAATCAGCCTGTCCTTGAAAGTCTCCAGGGATGGGGCATCATCCACAACACTAGGTAACCTGAACCAGTGCCTCACCACCCTCACTGTAGAAGACTTCTTCCTTATATCCATCCTAAATCTCCCCTCTCTGAGCTTGAATCCATGTCCCTTTTTTCTATCACTACAAACCCTACTAAGGAGTCTGTCCACTTTTCTGCAGCTCCCCTTTATATATTGAAAGGCATGACACAAAATTGCTAAGCATTATAAGATGATGAATGGAAACAAATGTTTACAAAGCAAAATAAGAAGGGGATGGGGTCTTGCAGTCGCTCAGGAATAAGTCAGGAACTCTGAAGTAAATGCACTGGACAGTTCAGTACAAGGATGTATGTAGGTCACTCCAATAATAATGCCTTGTCTTTATTTCCATGGAATCCGCAATGGGTACAAAGAGCGAAATTTGATAGTAAAATTTCTCAGCTACAAAACTTGTCTCTTTTACAGCTACCACCACTATCTCTGCATCTTCATCAGTGCTGAACAAGAGCCTGAATGACATGCTCATAGAAATCTGCTCTAGTGGAAATGACCACTGTTGCTGTTGCCATTGTTGAAATACACCTCTCACTGCCTCACTGTGCTGCCATGCCCTGTTTGGTCCATCAGTGTTCAGCAACCACTGATAAATGTCAGTGAGTGTATTTTGTTCCACATGGGGGAATTCAGTCCTACCCCTTTGCTCCATTTTGCTCTTCTATGTCAGCCCCATTCTGTCAGACTGCCCGTCTGCTGTCTGTCATGTGGCAGCAATACACAATGGGATATTAGTGGTAAGGTTCAGCTTCTGCTGCCATCCCACCAACAACCATGTCTGATGTTGTGGGCTGACATCATACACAGGAGGTACTGCTTTTGGAACAGCCCTGGTATATTTATTTGGGGGATTTCCAATTCGTAGTTAAAGGAAATTCGGAGCATACACTTAAATCCTTCAGGTGGAAGAAGTGTACTCAATGCATGAATTATTCCATCATTCTCCTTCATGTTTTCCTTTCTTTCTTTCGACTTTTTTTTTTTTATATTTTTTTTAAATTTTATTTTTTTTAAATTTTTCATATTATGTCTGCTGTTTCCTTTTCTGGGATAGATTATTTCAGATTGAGATGGGAGAGCAATTCATTCAGGAATCATAATGCTTAACACTTCTCTCAAGAGACAAGCAGGTAACTCTGAGTAATGCATTTTTTAAATTCAATTCCGCCTGTCTCTTTAATCACAATTCTTTCCATTTACTGATTTACCTTCTTTTCAAGTCTTATGCTTATTGATTTTTGAAGATAACCATTAAAGACATGTACTCTTTTCCATGGACCATGAAGTAGTTTGAGAGTTCTCAAAAGAAAATTTGCCCAAGTAATGAGGACTGACAGTTCACTGACCTTTGCTCATGAGACAACACAAAGTGCCGTGTTATACAGTCATAAAAGTGAAGCTTCTTAGAGTTATTTATTAAATCACTGCCTTACTTTGCTCTCAGTAAGCAATGAATTAAGCCCTCTTATTTCTAAAATTCTGTAATTCAACCACTGTTAACTTTTCTGCAGCTCATATCCCAGTCAGGCACCCCTAGAAATACTAGCAGAAATATTTGTTGTTTACTTTTCCCTAGAGTATGTCCGGCATGTGCTGGGGTCTAGAAGCCAAGGTATCCACAAGTGAGTGCCCACTAGAGATGGCCAATAAGTGATGCTACAGAGTGGTTTGCTCTTTTAGCTGTTTAAATCATGGCCACAGGTTACTTCTGAATCATTGTTTTTTTACCCCCAGGTAAAAAACATATTGTCAGCAAGCACTTCTGTGTCTTGTCTGTCTTATACTCAGTGAAAACTCACAGCCTTATGCAGTCTAGTAAGAGGTGTGCCCAGAAATGTATCCCAGGGAAGTGCCTATACAACAAGAGACAGAGATGTGTCTTAAGCTCTTCAGAGTCTGTCAGATGAGCCAGCCTTTCTCATAAGAGACTTCAAGGATTGGACAAAACTTGCTGATACATGCAGGCTTTTCTGCACAACTACGTATCCATAGATGAAAATAGAAACAGATAATAGCACAAGGCCACCACTGGCATTTTTGTAAGACAAGCCTTATTTTTGGCAAACAGCTGAGCCCTGAAGGATAGAAGGGCTGGAGCTGACTCCTGGCTGCTAGCATGGAAGAAAGGCTGTGGTTAAATGACCATATTGCTTGCTCTGCATCACTGTCAACTTTAACTCTAGTGTTAGAAGAATAGGTTTGGGGATCTCGCTTTTGGACTCAGTTCCTTCTGGGACAAGACAGATGGTACTTTGATAGCTATGATTTTTCATCAGCATGTGTAGGTTTGGAGTTTCCTGTTGCTGGATGCGCTGTTATACATTTCTGTCTTATAGTTTTGACTTTCTTTTCAAATAAGGTGAGTTGTCACTCTTAGTTACTTGCGTATCTGTGTGTATGGATATAATTCTAACTAGAAAGTCAGTGTTTACCAATGCATTTACTTGAGAATTCTTGTTCTGCATATGAGAAAAGGTCAGGGTAGATACTGTGGCGTATGAAGTTAGCACATGCTGATTTTCTTAATATGTGTTTTTTTAATTATTCTTTTATTTTTCATTTTGTACTCATGGTAAATATAATTTATGTTCTGCAGGGAATAAAAATGAAGGTTCTGGGAGGTTAACGAACTTGTTTGTTCACACTGTTCTAATAGATTACATGCCAAAGGAGGAGACAAAAACATGAATTCTGACAGTGGTTCTGACACGCACTTGCAGTGAAAGAATACAGTTCCTTGAGGTTCATTTTCCCAGACAGACAACGAACTATGGGTCTCTTCATCTGAGGTTAATTGGAGTCTCTGTACCTTTCCTTAAATTAAAAGAAATGCCCTGAGGAAACTGTTGCACTGAATGTGTCTCAAGAACTTCACATCCAGTTTAAGGTGGAACTCAGAATGGAGAGAAAAGTGGTCAGTGGAGACCACAAGGTGAATGCAACAGGAAAACCAAGCAGTGCATACTGGGTATGCAGGTAACGTGGATACTGTCCAGGGGAAAGCAAAGCAATTGCCACTCTTGGCAGTTTCTAATTCCTGACAAATCTGAGGAAATCCACATCTTAGATCCAACAGGACTCCGTTATTTTCTAAATCCGCAGACAGAGATACTCCATAATGAAATATTGATTTTACAGCTGGAAACTGAAAACAGGATAACCCTAAAACTGGAAGGAGAAACACGAGCCTGAACCACCAACATGCTGCAGTACCCAGTGTTAACACTGGAGAAAAACGTGCCTCATGAGAGGGAGCTGCTTCCCTGTGTGATGTTCAGAGCCTGCTGAACAATGGGAGTCCATCCCATAACAGATGAGTTTTCTGTTTTCTCTGTGGTCATTTTCAAGTTCTAGGTGTTATCCTGCACAAATGACTGAGGATCCCCAAGTCCTTTAGTGCTGCTGAGTAACCACTATGCGTGAGTAGTGCTCACACATCTTGTGTCATCTCCTTGTTGCTCTGGCAAGTTCCTTCCATCCACATGTTGTTTTCTTGAAAACATGGAAGATGAGAAAGTAATGACCTGTAGCTGTTGGACCTAAACTGGTAGGAGTAGGAGATGGGTTAATATTGCATTTAGAACTCTTTATTTCTTCTAAAGTTAACTCTGAATCACCTTGAGCACACAATAAATGCAAATAAAACCCGACTGCTTCTTACACAAGTAGAAGTGTTCCAGTTTACTCTCTTCTGACAGTGGTGGCTCATGTTTGGTTCCTGAGTTGTTAGCAATTTCACAAGTGTATTTTCCAGAAGAATGGCATTTTCACATGTAAAGCTTCAGTACAGGAAGACTTGCTCAGTTGAAGTTGTACTGTCTCTCTCAGTATCATTATGCTAACCATCATTCTGGTGAGTCAGTGGTTATATCTGGAGCTGCATCATATTGGAACCCCTATGGCAAAAAAGACTAACTGTACTCTTTTTTTCCAGAGCATGTCATTTCAGGATTGCTGATGGGACAAACAATATCTTCAGACAAAGATGAACTGCAGTGTCAGTATTAAGGAATGTATTTGAAGCATCTCATCAGATCTGATGGATTCTGTGTATTTTTGGAAAATAAGAAGTGAATATGGTGAGAGGCAAAGCCTATCTTAAAATAACACTACAGAGCTGAACCTACAAAGAAGTGCTCTTTTTTCATACCCCTGTATGAAGAGACAACACCCTTTGAAGTGGAGACTTGGTTGGATTTCAGAATGAAGCGGCTTCACAGGTTTAGACACCTGCTCAATTAGAGGATGAACACGAAATCCTTCAACTTAAAAGGGTTTTATGAGGCAGCACTTCAGAGAACAAGTATTCCTCTAGCATTGACAGAGAAGAGCTGCTAGCTATTATCTTTGGAGATGGGTCAAGAATGAGTATATTAGCTAAAAGCACCCTCTATAGATGGTGAGAAAAGTCATATGTAATTCCCAAGCCTCAAACAGGAACTTTAATACAACCACGGTAATCAGAATGTCATGACAAAATTACCAGATTATGCTTTTTTTCACCACAAAAGAAGAGAAACTGCAAAGTTCCTAACTGACAAGTGATGAAAACATGAAGCTAATAGCAAGGAGTTTCCTTCTTCCAGTACATAGACAAGTAATATGATCCAAATCAAAACCAAAGCTTTTAATATGGCATGCAGTTACTGCAAGGCCTTGGTCAATGGAGAGCTCAGATATGATTGTTTATGTCAGCGTGGGCTTTGATGAAAAAAGAAGTCCTACCTGTTGTGTGGAGGAATGCTAGATACTGCTGTGAGTACTGTGCCTCTTCAATAATATTAAGAGCTCCCAGAAGAACAGCAACTTTACATCTGACTATATTTATTACAAGAAGGAAAAACAAGGAAGAAGTTACATGCTGAAGAAACAAACCTATCTCTGTCAGACTATGACCACAATATTAAATGTTCTCTAGCAGAAATCAAGGTCCAAATCATCTATTTAAAATGTGGCACAGACTGATTAAAATCCTATTTAAGATTTTGTCACCTTTGTAATTTCCAAAGATGCTCAAAGATACGCAGAAAGAAATACAGAAATTCTATTAGGAGGCAGCAATTTCCTGTTGTGGATCATTCCTTTTTATTTCAATTCACAGCTCATAGCCCTTTACAAAACACACCATTTAAGTTTTCCAAGTAGCCAGGACCTTCTGGTTTTTTTTGTTTTAAGATATTGATTTCAGACTCCTTTTAAAAATTGCCTTTATCATATTCAGTGCTGAAAGGAGACTAAAGAAAATTGACAAATGTAGCTGAACAAATATAAGCAGTTATACTGAAAATCAAATGTGCTTGGGAAATAGAAACAATTATTATAGCTTGAATACAGCTCTGGACAAAACCAATTTATTTAAAATACCCAGGATGCAACTAATGTAAAATACAAATGTAAGCAGTGCATTAATCCCTGTAAAATAAAATGAACTAAGCAAGACTACGAGACCACAAACTAATTATTTAAGTATCTAAATGGTAAAGCATGTATTTTACAGTAATTTCTAACCTAGTATACTGTAAGCATTCATGCTATCTTAGTTCTGATACTAAGGTATGGTACATACAATACATAGTGTTGTGATGCGAGGTTTTATGTACCGGATTTCATTTTTATTCCAATACTGCCCCATATAATAAAGATTTTGTATCTTAATGCTGCTATATCACCCTCCTCCTGTATTCAACTACACTGTTGTTCTGGAAATGGGTTTTAATTGCATTGTTCATCCCTAATGTGGAAACTCATTCCACTTAAATTCATTTTCTTGTTTTTAATGACATTGCCACCAAATATCTTCCTATTTTCTTTATTGCTTTGTGGACTTGTAAAAACCTCTTGCCTGTGCATGACTTTAAGCCATGCACCGTACTTTCCTCAAACAAACAAAAAAAGCCAAAGGGGATTCTCTTTCACAGCAGTCAGACACACTGTTAACACTGCATGCACAAAGAACAACTCCAAACAGGAGAATGTGTGTCACTGTGGAACAATGCATCCTGTTTCGATTTCCTTCCAATTATGGGTGTTTTGTATAAAACAAAATATCAACAAATCTCCAGGAAAGACTTTCTTCCCTAAAAGTTACAGTATGAACATCTCCTTGTAGCCCCAGATCATTTGCTGCTCCTCATGAAAAGGCCCCAGCCGTGCCCCTGGAAATGGAAGACACCAGAGGACTCATGGCATCTCGTGTGTTAGCAGACTTTCTTTTCAGGCATGATGGCACGATCTGATCAGTGGCCCAGAGAGAGTAAAACTGTTATGCAAATTCCATCACCTCTGCAGTTACTCTTGATTTTCTACCCATGTGAAAGAAAAATGTAATAAGAATCAGGAACATAGGGAAGAATTCTCATTCTGGGGATAGATACAAAGTTAGGGTGAATTTACACAGCTAAGCTGAAATGAAATGCACTGTGCAGATTTATGGGTGCTGAGGGTCCACTGCAACATTTCATACCCATGGAGAAGTCTCACAGCTTTTCAGTTTCCTAATTTTCTAATTTCATACATGACAAGTATTTCACACTGGCATTTTTGATAGAAAGTTTGTCTCAGATCTCAGTTTTAAAAAGATCAAACGATCTTATTCAATATACTATGAACTTAAACAGAAAATGAATCTTTATCTTGAAAGATACTTAGAAAATTGAAGCACTCTGCTTTAATTTCCTCCACTTCTTTAACACAGTATCTTTGACACTCCAGAATAGCAACGCTTTGGATAGTCTCTAATGCTTTACAATTCTTTATCTGTATAACCACATACAGAAGTCTGGGACTTGACACTGGGAGCTATTTTCTCAGCGTCTCCTTGCTTTCCTTTTCATTACAGAACACAACATAAATCTGGGATAGTGTACTGAATGATGGGAAAGAGGCATCTGACTATTTCCATTTTAAATGCATTTTAAATGTCAGCACCTATTCTATGTGTAAGAGCCTCAGAAACTAGCCTACCTCATACACAGAGAAGACATATGAAAACATGGTTTTCTATTCATGAGTTTTTATAACTGCATATTTGCAAGTAGTTCGTGAAACTAGCAACGCATTTATTTTCCAAATGAAATGTCCACAGCCTGCAGAATAATTCCAACAGGTGCTAATTAGGTGTACAGAAAGGCCACTGAGGATAATTTATCTATCTCTCTGCAACAGAAAAAAAATGAATAAATGTTAATTGCTTATATTATAAAACAAATGATTTTCTAGAATGGTACTAAATTAGCTGCAAATATTATAATTACAAAGTAGTGGGTAATTTACTAAAGATTAATTGAAATGATTTAGTGCAAACAGCATATTTTTGCAAGGCAGTATTAATGCGTTTTTCACAGAATAGAAAAAAACACAAAACACCACCAAAAAAACCTCAGTGGTGGTTCTGGGCTGTTTAACAAAGTACTTAATGCACCTGATGAAAGCATCAGTGGCCACTCTTGTGTGTCCTTCTCTATTTTTACATTTTTGCAGGGGAAATCACCGTAGTGTTGATAATAATGTCTGAATCAGCCTATTAAGGGACCAAGTCCGATCTCAATTGCATGGGAGCGAGGCAAAAATCATGCTTCATTGTGTGCAGGGCAGCCTCTTTGGAGAGCTGTACCAACTGCAGCTATTTACTGTACAAATGCTTAAGTAACTGCACCAGCAGACTGAATACATTCCTCATAAAAGCAAAATTCCACTGTGCAGCAATAGTTTCATTTTCCTGAACTGAGAGCAGCAGTTTCTTGCTCCCAAGCAAGAGGAATGGGGCTCAACAAAGAGGCAGGGAACGGGACTGAAAAAATTGTTCTAGTTCAGATGGAATTTCTTATTTAGGAGCATTCTCTGTTTTAAGTACAGGATACTTTTTGGAGTTTTTTTATCTACTTATTACAGTCTCTTGGCATATATATATATATTGATTTAATATTTAGCACAATTCAAATGTAGCTCCTTAGAGAGTGATAGTGCAAACCAGAAAATAATTCCAGTCTTATGGGGCAAGAGGTGTAAGACATGACCACATCCTTTATATATGAGGCATGTCACAGCTATAGCAACATCGTCACACCTCACTTTTCATCATCATCCCTTATGCCATTGAAAGAAGCACTGTGATTAGTGAAAAGCTAAAAACAAAAATATATGTTTCGAATGCTCTTGGCTAGCGGTGATATAAGCACTTCTGACATGATGCTATCAATGTGAAAGGTACATTTGAGGAAATTTTCCCTATACGTACAGACCTATCTTTACCCCTATATAGAGATGAAGAAAGCACATTTTAAGCATAGCTTAAAAACTGGGCTGAAATTCTCTTGAACACATCAGTTATGAAGTCTTGACTCTAATTTTAGCTAAACATTATGATCTGTTTAATGTGAGAGGCCCATTCGGCAACTCAAGGACTTTCTGGATTCATTTCCTACTCAGTATCTTACTTTAATGTGCTTCAGCTTCTTTCACTCAAACAGGTCTTGCTTAAAACTAATCGTGTGCAGCACTGAATAAGAACGGCTCAGTAAATCTGGGCAAAAAGGCTCATCTAACATTAAAAAGTAGACTGCACAGAGCATCCATCAAGACAATATTAGGACGCATATAGCATTAGAGATTCAAAGTGAAACATAATCATACATGGTAACAAAAGGAAATAAGAATATATTAAATAGGCATGTGACTTAAGAGATCAAAGAGATGTGAATCTCATAGCCAGATACCCATACACTGAGCCTCTGAAGTAAATGCAGCTGGACATTATTTTGCTCTACCAGGCTCTGACAGACATCTGAACCTCAGAAGGTTTATTATTGAGCAAGAGAACAGAACCACAGTTCTTTACACAATGACCGAGTATCTGATCTGCTCCAGGACAGGGCACAGCATTTGCAACAGGCAAACCAGAAAAAAATGCAAGGTTGAAAATGAGCTGCCAATTTTCAGAGAGCATGCAAATTGCAAAGCAAGTGCTTAGGAGGTGTCAGTGAAGCTGCCTCAAAATGCAGTCTGTAGATTCTCCAGCTGCTCTTTGCCTGGCCAGTCTCCATGCTCTCACTGAGGGAGGTGTAAAAAAACTGCTTGAAAACTAGAGGGGAATGCTTGGCTCAGAGCCTCAGAAAAGACAGCTGGACGTTGTCATGCACTGGCACATTGCAGCCCTACACAGCTTTTGTCCGTCTGTGTTGGCTTTTCTCTTTGATGCACCCATAGGCATGAAGGAGAACAGTGACATAGGAACTTCTCAGACCTTCCACATGAACCTGATGGAACATGTTGCCTAAATAACAAGCACAGAGAAGTGACGGCACGCCCACAGCAATTCCACCTTATTTGCTAAGTAGTATATATCACTATCAGGAGAAAAACAGATTGATTCTACTCACATGCATGACAGCAGTTACTTTCCAACACTGGTAAAATATTAAAAGAAGGTCGCAGCTAAACAATAAACATCCAGAAAGCATTGGCTGCAAACAATTCGTAACTGTTAGGTGAAACTATAGCAATGGTCTTAGACTGGCATGTTATTTTACATTAAGATTACACAGAGAAGTTCAAAAGTATTCTCAATTTAGACCTTCGTAATTACTGAGAATTACATGTATCTGTGAAATCAAAATAAGATTTATTCCATCTTACTGATCCAAAAAGGAACACTTCCTGTCTGACTGTCCAGCTGGTCTTTCCTTTGCTAGTACAGTTTTTGGTTTGATGGAAAATACTTTTCCATGTGATTCTGAGGAAAAACAAAATAAAAATCATAAAGCATCAGTAAAAATATACTGCATTGCTCTTAAAAGCTGCACCACTTCTGGGGAACGTTATGAACATATGTCACGATCTTCTTACAGAGTAAAAGTACATCACTGTGAAATGCATTGGTAGCAGCTGAATCCTCTGCAGTCTCTCTGTCCTCTGGCTAATAAGAATATGAATCAATGGCCCAACCTTGCCCTGCCATTTGAACTTGTTCTAGTTCCATCACAGGAGCACAGGAGATTACAGAATCATATAATCACAGAATCGATGCTCCAATATAGAAAAACCTGCTGACCAAACCCAAAATTCAAATGCTTAGTTTTTCAGAGGTTTTTGTTTAGCCAGGTCATGAAATTTATCAAGAACAAAAAAAGTGTTACCCGGTGGCGCAGTGGTTGGACTCGATGATCTCTAAGGTCCCTTCCAACCCGCACGAGACTATGATACTATGATACTATGAACAAAAAATCCCCTGGGTGAGTTATTCCACATGTACAGCTTGCCCTGCTACAGCTCAATACGAGGATATCTGGATCACTGGCCTGCCCTAAAAGCACAAAGATCTCAAAAGGACATGTATGTTCCAGGTATTCAAGTTCCCACTCTCCAAGTGAGAAATAAAAAGGCCAGGCTGCCTTGCTGGAACGTGGCAATTTAAGAGACTAACCCTGAAACCCTATCCCTATCCACAGGAATACTGATGGGTCTAAATGCCAACAGGTGTGCCTGAACGATGACTTGGGATCTCAAATGTGAGAAGGTACCATGTTCATAATCATGAAAAATGTCATACTGCTTCAGTGAAGTCACAGTGATCAGTATTACCCGAGGAGCTGGTGATGCATGTATGCACTAAAAGCACATTTCTGCATGTACACAGAGACCAGGCTGTTTAATAGTACCAGTCACAAGTGATCCATTAAGGCTGTAAGGAGCAATGGTGCTCCTTCACAGTACATCTCCTCAGGTGGAAGTGCACATTTCTCAAGGGCAGTGCAAATGAATGCAAAATGCGACATTGGTAACTGTGGCTCAGTAGACTGGAGCAGCTCACAAACTTTGGAAGGCACTGGACAGACATTTTTGTACCTTCAGGAAACCTGATTTACACTGATACAAACTGGAAAGCCCTACTGAGTGATATTAATAACCCCACCATACTGAAAAATAGGAGCACAAAATAGAAAATATTTCATGCTAACACATGAATCTTTCATCTCCTTGTTTCTGTGTTAATACTGAACACTTTTAGAAATCCTTTTTTACTTTAGAGCCAACTCCTTCACACCTGGGTGTGTCGATGGTTCTCATTACACTTTTATGTCTGTCACTGAAAACTTACAGCCCAATTAAAAAACAAAACAAAACAATGAAGACCCCACCTCTGCAAATATAATTACACATGTTCTCTATTGCTATCTGAAAACATGGGAAGCATAGTGAGTCTTTGTCTGGTTATGTATTGCATTGTCTTGTATTATCGCCACTTTACACACAATGGCACCCAGTAACACTGGCACATGCAATCTTCTTTAAATCAAGGTGTTCTTCACAATCAAGGTTTTCATTCATGCCTGAATCTGATTAGTAAGTCGTAGGGCTCTTCTGAATGATGTCAGTGGCTGTGTAACAATAAGGATCAAAAGAGATGCTCTACAAGAAAACCAAAGATAAACATTTTACGTTCAGTCTTATAAAGCTGTACACGGTAACAGCCTACAACATGAAAATGGCCATTAAGTTATTATAACAGTTATGAAATGCAGCAAATACATAAATCCTAATGTTTTACATGTTTATCATTAAACACTGTATTCATACAGTTGTTCTTGTATATATATATTCAATGGTACTGTAAACATAACTGTTGGAAAACACACACTGACACTTAACCCACTAGAAATTTTCATTTGAAAAGTTAAAATATATCAAGATATGATGGATTAAAAAAAAAAAAAAAAGAAGAAGCCTTGCAATATAATGCAAAACTGACATTTTCTAGGGTAGAAATCAAGATGAGATGTAATAGAGAATATTCTAGACTTGACTATTTTACATTTACACCTACAGTGATAGAAAATTTTAAACATTAAATGTAATTAAATAATAATACAGAGTTTATGAAACAGTTGAATTCAGAGATCCATGGTGCCCAAAATCTTGGCTGTGTATAACGGGAGTTCCCATTAACTTACATCTCTCAGTCTTTTATGGAGAATGTAAGTTATTTTCTCTTTAACAACACGTAGACAAAGTGAATTTTAACTTAATGATTTCCCCACCCCTGCACACTGATACCAAATGGGTGGAAATACTATTATGCTTGTATTTTGCATTGCTGGACGTTCATCCCATAAGCCTTGAGCATATGTTCAAGCATTTGGTGGTACCATTTTGTGCGGCAGGGGAACTCACTATCTATATTGCCCTCAGTAAACAAAGCGTTTCTAACGTTTCAATTGTTAAGGCAACTGTACCGATATATTAAACACACTGTATGCTTTTGTGTGGCTTCCTACAATCTAAACAGTAGCACTTAAAAGAAGTTTCAGACATGCTTTGATCTTGACCACCGGGATTTCATCAAGCTGGTCAAAGCACTTAACTTTAACACGTTTTACAATTGTAGACGTAGCCTATCAGCCACTCATTGAAGAAATGATGTATGTATTGGCTTAAACTCGAAGACTGACCATTTCTTTAATTTACCATAAAAACATTTTAAAAAAACCCAGCCAATCTGATTCCGGTGAACATAACAGAATAGCAGTAACACACACACACAGCTCTCATGCTCTCAGTTATTTCTATCCCACAACTTAAGCTACTTGAACTTCTGTCATCATTTCCTCTGCATTCTGGCTGGGCTTTGTCAAAAGCTATCTTCACTCTAGGTGAGGACACTTCCTATCTGCCAACTCCAGCACACTGTTCAATAGTTATTCTAACATATCAAGTAAAACATATCGTTATTTTGCTTTGTTTTCTCTGTGTAAGGCTGCAGGTATACATGACAGTGAACAGAAAGGCTTTTTCAGTGGTTAGCTACGGGGGACAAGGCCACAGAACTGCTAGTGCTGCTAAAATAACAAGTGAGGAACTCAGGACTGCACTGCTCCCATTTCCAGTTACACTGTGCTTAGAGGATGACTTGACAGTGCTTGTTGTGGTTGTGGTGACAATCTTTTTCACAGTCGGTTTAGGTTCATTTCTGTTTTCTGGATGGGTTTTCTTGTCCTTGAGTATATCTGAAAACATGAAAGTAAATGGAGGATTAATCACACATCTGGAATATGGACTGGAATATGTCCTCAATCCTGAATAAGTGAACTATGCACAGAGAGTAACAGGACGCCTATATTAAAGCTGTGGTCACTGCCACATTGTTTTGCGAGGCACCCACTATTTTGCTCAGGAATTCCAGCCTATCCTACTAGTAGGCAAAGCAAAAATGCGATCACAGTTTTATCCCCTTAAAAATACCTTCATTTTCACCTGGGATAGGAACTGGCCTATGCTTTACAACATGACGCTAGAGTTGACTAGTTTTGTAACATGACCAGTGAAACACCTGTCAATTTGTTAATTTGCCACAGGAAGAGAGTTGGAGAAAATACTGACTTAATTCAAAAGCCAACTTCTTAGTTTCTTTTTGAATTGCCTTACCCTTAAAGCAACACAGGACCCTTGGCATGGTAGGACAATCTGGCAAGAAAGTCTACTAGCACAAAGAACTACACAGGTATCTCATATGCCTTGTTCATCAACATGGGCAAATAAAGTGGCTACAGAGAGAAAACACTTTAAGTTTTGTTTCATCATTTCTCTGGTAAATATAAGGATTTATTTTTAAAGAATTTATAAATTAAAGAATTTATAAATTAACAGTAATTGTTCATGTCCGAGCGATAAAGATCTTGTTGTAACACTAATGAATGCAATGCACATACACACATACAGCGAACAATGTCATTTTGTCATGTGAATTAAACAGCCCAATCTTAGAAAAAAACAACAAAAACCAAAGCAACAAAAACACCCACAACCTTCTGAATCAGAGCTCTTGGCAGAGACCAAAAAAGCAAAAAGTATTCAAAAAAAATAAATGCAATCTGAGGTTATTATCTGCATATCTGTATTTCTGGCCAACCATCAATAAACCCGCGTAATAATAAAAATGAGCTATTGTATTAGGAAAGTACTCATTGTTCTTGCCAGTATAAACTCTAAAAAATGCTGTGAATTCTTCCATTTTTTCATAATATCAAGCAGCTGAACATGACACAGCCTTTTGCTCACTGCTTCCTCTCCCCCAGTGTTCCATATATAGTTTTTCCATATCACTGTATGGTGATAGAGTGTGAAACATCCCCTAGGTCAGTTTAGGGCAGCTGTCCTGGCTGTGTCCCCTCTCAGCTCCTCATATCCTCCCAGCCCCTCACTGGCAGGACAGCAAAAGAAGCTGAAACTGAGATGTCCTCAGCTCTGTGCAGCACTGCTCAGCAACAACTAAACACTGCTGTTACCCAAATGGTTTTTCTCCTAAAGCTGCAATACGGCACCACACCAGACACTATCAACTAAAAATCAGCCTTTGCCCAGCTGAAACCTGGACAATCAACACTGATCCAGTGGAACCTGTGATAACTCAACCTGATACAAGGCTTACTGCAGAGAAGGGTCGTGGTTGGCAAGGAACGTAGTGGGAAAAAGGTGATGTGATACTCTGCTCCAAATTTGCTATGGCAAATGCAGACATTGTTCCTCAATTGCAACTTGCAATGGAGCTGACAGAAGGAAAGGGGAGAAAACATGCTGTAAATATTTAGGAGATACCAGTATTCTGAGGACACTTTAAAAAAAAAAAAAAAAGGACAACCTTCAGACTGTCATTAAAGTAAATTAAGGGTAAATCATGGAAATAGGTGTGCTCTGACACTGCCTGTACTCCTTTCTATCACTGTCATTCTCCTTTCTGACTGTGGAAAACACGCTGTTTCTCTGCTGCCTCTTATATCATCCCAGACTGCTGACTTCAGCTCTCTGGGGCCAGCTGATTAAATTAAGATCTCACTCAGGTAAATCTATTCCCCTCTTTCACTTGGCCATGTCCAGCATTGTAACTTGATTGGCCTCTATAAATCGAGCACACTGAAATGTATTAATTCATTTATTTTCTTAATATTGACTTAACCAAAAATCTAAGGTAAGATTTAATGCTATCAGAGAAGCTGTTGGTTTTTAAAAGCTTTCCTCTCAGTGATTGCTTAACGCACTACATAACAAGCATTAAATAATACATTAGAAAACTCTGCCTTTATCCTTTATGTGGAAAGGACTTAACTCAGAATTCTCTCTTTGTCTTTACAACAGAGCGTTCTCTGATAGACAGTTCTACCTTAGGACTCTAATTAGCTCTCTGCTTAAAAATAAATAAGCAAAATTAGCCCTGGTTAGTTGGCAGCACCTGTGAGCAGCCATTCAGGTCTCCTACAACGGACTGGCCTTAATGGCCTCAAGTTGAGCCAGGGCAAGTTTAGGTTGGATATTAGGAAGAACTTCTTTACAGAAAGGGTAGTTAGGTATTGGAATAGGCTCCCTCCCCAGGGAGGTGGCTGAATCGCCATCCCTGGTTGTGTTTAAGAGCCGTTTGGATGTGGTACTCAGGGATATGATTTAGTGTAGGGTTTTTAGAGTCAGGGTTCTGGTTAGGCTGCGGTTGGACTTGATGATCTTCAAGGTCTTTTCCAACCTGGGTAATTCTATGATTCTATGACTGAGTCTGCTGGGGTCAGCGAAGATGGCTCCAAGTTCCCTCAGACAGTACAATCACTGTGTGTGCTGAGAGCAGCTCTGTGAGTCCAGGGGGCTGAGTCCCCTTCATTATCTGGCATCTGCATTAAATGTAGCTGAATTCACAACCTGACAACATCAACAAAACACATAATGAAAATGACTTGACCTCGATGTTTTGAGCATTTAGGATTATCTTCACCTCAACAATGTAACCGCAGATTGCCACCGAGTAATGTGTGTGCCCCTAAGATGGCACTGAACTTCTCATAAATACTTATGTGAATCAATACCATTCCTCAGAAAGACTGGCCAGGATAAAAGGGAGAGACACATCTATCATTGCCATCCAATTTAGGTGTGGGAATCCTCCCATGCGGTGTGGGCTGAGAACACCTTCCAAACACATTTGGTGAGTCCCACAGTACAGCCCACCCTAATCTCAGCCAGAAAAATCATGTAGGTATTGTTTTTTTAGTTTATGATCAAGTTAACTAACACAAGGTCAGCAATATTGGCAGACCAGATGTTAGTTACACCTCCCTAGCTTCAACCTTTTGCAGTTGACTGCGCTGGTGCTGGTAGGAATTATCAAGCTATTGATTGGTGCACTCACATGCTATCACTTGCTAATGAACAGCATCAGTAAGGTCTACTTAAACATCTGCAGAGGCTTCCTATATTCCTGCCAAGGGACAAACAAGCTCATCAGCTTTAAAAAAAAAGGAAGAAAATCCTTTCTGGTTTTGATGCGCTCTTGACCTGACTAAAGCTCAGTCTTTTCTCTGTAATTGCAAGTTTTTCCCTCCAAAATCTGCCGGTGCCAACGAGCCCTCCTTATCTCCTAAGGTAAAAATTCTCAACAACATCTCCACTGACATAAAGGCAAAGAGCTCCTGCTCCTAACAGCGAAATAGAAAGTATTTCTGGAGCAGAACATTTTCTGAAGGGTATTTTGAATGGAAAAGAAATGGATTTGCCAGGCTAGGCCTATACACGTTAGCTACAGCAGCCTGGTTTCTAGTGGAGTGTTGTATTGACAGTAGACAATCAATGCTCATCAATCACCAGGCCAACAAAAAATGTGCAGATTTTGAAGACATTTTCCAGGGTTCTACCCCATAAGATCCTAGGGAGAACACTCTACCTAGATAACAGGGAGGGAGAACAGGGAAAAGAGTGGGGGGATTGTTTATTTCTGCTTTCCCACATTAATCTATTCATGGATTGAAATGCCTCTCCTATAGCACAGGCTGAGAGCTGGGGCTATGAAGTCTGGTGAAGAGAAGGCTGTGGGGAGACCTGAGAGCAGCCTGTCAGTATCTAAAGGGAAGCAATGGGAAAGAAGGGGACAGACTCTTTAGCAGGATCTGTGGTGATGGAACAAGGGGAAATGGCTTCAGTCTCAGGGAGGATAGATTTAGGTTAGATATAAGGAAAAATTCTTTAAGTGAGGGTGGTGAGGCACTGGAACAGGGTACAAAGTTTTGTGTTAGATGCTCCATCCTTGGAAATTTTAAAGGCCATGGTGCCCCTGTGCACTGCAGGGGAATTGGGTTAGATGGCTCTCGGAGGTCCTGTCCAACTCTAAAGATTCAGTGACTCTCAGTGACTCTACAGTTCTGTGATTCTGATTACATTAAGCCACACCCATTCCTTTCCTGTAAACACTGTGTTTTGAAAAGACAGAATGTCAGCATCTACAATGACAAATTAATACCCTGGACTTGAATGTCACCTCATGGTTACAATGAGACGTGGGTCTAAAGTGAACTGGTCAGTCCTTACACTTGTCCCAACCTTGTAGCTCAGCTGCCTGATTTCACTTTGATCATAGGCTTAGTTTTGGCAGATAAGACTGTGAGAAAATTAAAACAAGGTGCAACTTGGCGGAACTGGCTCTTAATTTACAGTAGATGCTGCAGTGCTATTATTAGCTTTTTATCACCTCTGGTAGCAAAAGCTGAAATGACTTTTATACGTTCTAAGTAAGGAACTCTGAAATTGCAAAACAATTCTGTCACCAGAAAATGTAACAACAATTTCCAAATGATCTCTTATCCTGACATTAAGATCAGCAGTAATTACTTCCAATTACAGCTGCGGCAGACATGGAAACTGAAACACTGTGGAAATTGGAATGTGAGAACCCCCAGTGTGTGATGAACTCATGATACAACTGTCGAAACATGGGATTTGCCATTGTCCACTACATAACATGAGTCAAGATTATGCAAGTTAATCAGTCTGTTTAGTTTTAGCTCTGCAGTCATTCTGTTTCTCTATTTAAGGAGACTGGAAGAGAAGTGGGATCTATGGCAGACCTCTTCCCCCCTGCAGGCCAGCAAGTGAACTACTTTATTTCTCAAACACTTCATGCATTCTGAATTTAAGTTCTCCAGGGTGAGAAGAACCACAGCCACTCTCCTCAAGAAATAACACTGCCTGGGACTTTCAGGAGCTGCAGTTATTATAAAGAGTCAAGGGTAATACAGGAAAAAAAAAAAAAAAAAAAAAAAAAAGCAATAAAGAAGAGCCAGGCACAACTGCAAGACAATTTGAGATGTCAGGTGCCTGGATGCCACACTTTGATTAATTGGCAACTCCTTCCCCATTACCAAAAGATCTGTTGTCTATATACATGGAAATCCACAATATAAATAAATGAAAATAAATCTGAGCTGTATTAGTGTAAGGAAACCCATCACTATATTTGTTTGGCTTTTAATACATAGCTACCACAGTAAACCCTGCATGATTTTCATGAGCCATAATAAAATATGTTTTGTTCTGAGGGCTGAAAAGTAAACCTGCATGTATAACTGCCTCAGCCCCTACAATGGTATATGTCAAAATAGAACACTCCATCTTTTTCTTGGGAAGAAGTAATTTAAACTAACAAACCTTGTGTGATTCAGCAATAGTTCCATTAATCCATCAGTCACTGGCAAGAAAAGGTTTTGTCATTTAGTTTATATTAATATAAGCCTTATTCAAATGCAGACAAGCTGAAAGAATAGGCTTAAAACGTGTCAGACATCTCTTACATTTCCTGGAAACATCTGTTTTTAGTCTAGTCCTAGGCACATGTTTGTGGCTGTATGCTTAAGCTTGTTTAGCTTGCCAGATACCTCATACATACTGCAGCACAGCTGACACAATATCCTGAGACACAGCATGGAAGTATCTGTGAAACACGATGTTCCCAGTAAATCTGTTGAACTTTTATTGTAACTTTCCTGTAATGAAAGAAACAACCCAAAAGCTCTGTGAAAGCTTTCTGCCAAAACTGTGTGGTGCAATTAATTAGTTATGTTTAGAAATTCTGTACATACCTCACTGGTAATATCCAGAGGATGGAGAGTGATCCTGACACTGCATGCCTCATGTGCTCAAAACTCCTATTAAACTTAATGGGAGTTTGGGGGGATGTGAGGAATGCAGAACTGACCTTTATAGCTGAAGATGAATGTGCACTCTAGACTTCAAAGATTAGGTACCCCTGCCAGTCTGGAGCGTGCAAGTGATCAGCACGCCAAGTGCCAAAGGCATCTGCTAAATATCATGCCACGGCTCAAAGCTGTGTAATTAAGAAAAATATAAACTGGCTTGAAGAAGAAAAATATTAGTAATAATTGAAAATGCTTTGGCTGTTGCTTTTGTCCTGATGATCTCATTAGTTCTGGTTATAGAAACAGTTCTCACAGTGGCTGACGTGGGGCATGCTTTGTTTGTGTTCTCATTCTACCCACATCTTTCCCAGTTAACTTTTATTGCTCAATACAAAGGTCAAATTGAAGGCTTAATTAAATTGTATATGAAGAAAACATAAACTTATTTTGGAAGGGAGTACAAACATTTAAAGCCATCCTGGCTCCTCTCACCCAGGAAACTCCTTCTCTTCTTAAGAAGAGTATGTATTGTAGGAGCTCTTCCCCTTAAGGGGAAACTGTACCTTCACTTGCTTAAAAATTTACATGTAACAAAAATACAGCCTTTTCATAAGCTGCTGATTGCATTTGTCATTGACATCTGTAACTGTAATTTTAATGTAGCTCTAAGCAGACAAAACTCCACTTCAGAAAAAGGTTGGATATGATCTCACACTTGTAGCAACATAAACTCACAGTTGTTTTTGCAAGGCAGGATGGATTTGACACATACATTTCAAGCAGCCCAACTAAATCCCAGTACATAGTAACCAGAAACAAGGCACTGACTTCCAGCAAGACAGCCACAGAAAGCCAACTGCAAACACTTCCACAAGACATCGCAGAGGTTCTTTTCTCCCTGCAAATATGATGTTCTCTCATCATTCCTCACTCTTTAAAAGCCAGTTAAATTATTCCACTTACTCCACTGCTCTCCAACAGACATAATTCCTTTGGTAAGATTTTTAAGTGAGTGGATGCCCATTTCCTTCACACTGATGATGGCAGCAGTGAGGTTTTCAAATGTTTCTCGTATTTCTGTCATTTCTTCTGCACAAACAGAACCTTATAATCTTTTAGAAACATTCTAATAGGATATAATCACAGTCGATATTTAATTATGGAATAGACACTGAAATCACATCAATCCACACATCATCTGATTTCTCTTAACTTGAATGATAAGAAAAGATCAGTTATAATGCCAATGGATAGCTCTGGTCCTTAAGAAAACTGGTAGGAAATATTTATGAGTCTTTCCAACCTTTCATTTCAGTGATGACTGAAATCGAATAAAATAAAAAACTATGGCAAGTATTGTCCTAGATTAAGAATTTTAGACCTAGCACCAAGAGCAGCAATGGAAAATTTCACGGCATTAGACTAGCTTTGCTTCTGGTGTGGGAAGTTTAATTTAGGCTTTCCTTCTTTCCTCATGTGGCAAATATTCAGCATGCGTATCCTCTATTTCACATTGCTAGGTTTATCCGGCCAACCAGAACACCAGCTCTATCACAGCAGACAGTTATTGACAGAGGGGATGATTAGAGCCATCATTCTACTGAATATCTGTAGAAGATGATGTTTCATGTTAAAATACTGAAGGGCTTAAAAGCATTACCTTATTAATAGCATGCAGTGAAACTGATGAATCCTTATCACATTTATCAGAATAAGCATATCCACAAAGACACAGATGTAAAGGAGATACACATCCAAGGGTAAAAAAACCGAACTTTTCTAACAAAATGCCTTACAAAATGAAGCAGAATCTGTTTGCACATGCAGAAGACCACACTCAACCTATGCATCAAATTAAGGAAAGGAAATTCCTGTCCAAGGCTGGCTTTGATTCCACTCCCTGCTTCTGTCCCAGGTGAGTGAAGTGAAATGTTCCTTCAAATTTAACGAGAGACATCTACATTAAAAGTAACAGCACTGAGCTTAGCTCAGCTCAGCCCAGCACAATACATGACAGACTGAGGGCCATAAACCTTCTCCCCCTTCCAGATTTACAGTGTTGCAAAACTTTACATTGGTAAGCAGTGACAAAGTGGAAACCACTTGTCTCTATCATTTAGCCATGTGGAAGAATCACTTCTGGCCACAATCCCACACATATAATAGCTATTCCTTAAGGTATTAATTCCATCAGGAAAATGAAAAAAATCAACCATGCCATTTTGAGAGTGATAAATATTGCATCAGAATTCAAAGACCTCAAGCTTTCATCTGGCTTCTCTCTATACAGATGTGCTCAAGCTTGACTGCCCAGTTGGGACTAGTGATAAAGACAGAGTGTTTGCTAAGACCTTCTCTTGGCACCTGCAGCTACTCTCATTGCATTGTGTCCAGGTGCTGAGAGTGGTGATGAGAAAGTAACTGAAGTTTTTAAGCAGGAAAATTTGGAGAGTCTGAAAGCATCAGTATATTGCTGTGAGTGGAGTACAATTGGAGACTCTAGGAGAAGGAAAGGACTGTTCTATCTAGGTATATACATCATCTTCACTTGTTTCTATGTACAGAATTGGCATGGATATAAGCAAAACACTTCTTAGGTGACTGCACATGTAGCTTGATTTGTGTGTGTTGCCAGTCCAGCCAAAGAAGCTTTGACAGCCTTCTCTTTGAGATTGAGACGTATCAGTTATTGACAAGTTCTTTGTGTCATAAGAGCTTCAATAAAGGGAAAAACCCACTGGAACATCATGAGAGCTGACACCATGTGCTGCAATGGATCTGCTGGCAATGTTGCGGTCTATTATGCAAATAGGCATCAGTGGACTTTGTAAAACATAAATATGGAAATGCCCATTTAGAGCCTCTTCAAAATGCAAATTACTTGCCTGATGTTTGGGAACAATCAACATCTCTGAAGTGAACTTGCTCTCAGGGGCTACTACGCTACAGCCTTTGGATGTCAAGGCCTAGTAAACTGTATTCTGCATGCAGATTCAATCTTGGTGGAACAGAATTCTGCTGCAAATTTGACTGTCAGAATCTACTTAAGCACTGTATCACTGACATCGTAGGTTACCAAAGACCCTTTCACTTGCTATGACACCAGCATTCTGGAAGATCAGATCTGCAAGTCAGTCAAATACATGAAGGGGCTTCCTTTTTAATAAAAGACTTTGTATTTTTAATTGATACATGCCAACCGTGTATATGCCTTGTTGCTTATTCTTTTGCAGGGTAAGGATCTGAGCCCTAGTTCTCCACCTCTGCAGTGCTGCTCCTGCTCTTGAGTCAGACTTCAGTCAAAGCCAAAACATAAACAGCACAAACAGGTTATAAAAATCTAGGCCAAGCAACATACACTTTGTTAGAAAACAACATCAAGGTAAAGAATTTACCTTGAAAAGAATTGTTTAAGAAAGAATTGTTGTGTTGATGAACATGATTTAGCTGGGAAGTATTGGTAATGGTTGGACTAGATGATCTTCTAGGTCTTTTCCAACCTTGATAATTCTGTGATTCTGTGTGATTCTGTGAATTTGGGTAAAGAATTTGGAAGAACAGGGATATCAGTAGTAGTATACTCAGTACCTGTTGGATTTCATTAAGTTCTTGTATAACTTGAGATGGGTAAAATTAACCTTTATATCTCAACAGCAATCTTTCTATTTGAAGCAACTGAATCAAAGTAGCTTACCAAGGGCGTCTTTTCACTTTATAACTAACTTCAAAGAACATTTAGTCAGAGATAGCACATGAGGATTACATAATTGGAGACAGCTGATGGAAAAAGGGTTGCCTATGGAGCTAGCTGGGGAAAAAGTGACCTAATTTAAGGATAGGTTAGAGATCTGAAGTGAAGTTCATAAAGACTGGTGTGTTACAAAGAAGAAATAATAGTTTCCCACACTGGCAGAGACAGCATAGTGTGAATGGAGGAGTCTTTCTAATTGCTGCTGGCTGAGCGCTGTTCTCTGAGCCATTAACCAGTTCCTATAAAAAGCACAAGGAGCTCAGAACATATTTGTAACCTCTCTAATTTCTTTACTAACCTGTTTAGGCACTTTAAAACGTCAGTGGTAATTTATGAGGGTCTACAGTAGCCAAGGATCATAGGGTCGCTATCTTGAATGAGGTATTCCTGCACTATTGTCAAATCAAGACTAATAGTAAATCAAACTGTCTTTACTAAAGGACAGTAAAGAACAGTGGGTGATTTAGATTTAATTCAGACCCAACATTTACTGGTACCCGCAGCAGTTATCAAGTTACCATCTATATAGTAAAGATGCAATCATATTTTGTACTAAAAATGCCAGAGATTTGTACCCAGCTAGCTACAAATTGAGAACAAGAACATTCAAAGCAGTAATACTGAAGGACTCCTGGCCATTCATTACACTGAAACATGATCAACTGATTTGTGTTGGGATATGCATTGAACAGTGCTGTTCCGTCACTGACTTGGCACACTCAAGCAATGCTAACTAGTGATATCTTCAGAGCTTAAAGGCAGTCACGATAAGCAGGAAACAGCTACTCCAGTGATACGTTACTGAGCCACAACACAGGTTCTGACAAAGATGTTCTGTGAAGAATATGATACTGTGCGATGAGAGTTGGCAACACTCAGAGCATTTATTTCCAGCCGTGGCGTGGGAGAAGAAACCACAACTGTTCCTCTGCAAGAAATTGTGGCACCTCACTGAATATCAGGTTAGTTCTGACAGTAACAGTAAATGGAAAAAAATAAATAAATAATGCTGTGGGATAACAGTACTTTCAAATGCAACACTAGAAACAGCTTTCTTGTGAAATACTAAGGGTCAGGAATCTGGTTTGTGTAAGGATCAATCCAGTAGGGGCTGAGGTTGGCTCTCTTCTGCATTTCTGCTAGTTTCTACTACAAAAACAGAAAAAAATTTGTTAACTTATGAATTCGTAATTGGAGCTTTACTGACAGACTCATTGCTCACATTCCTGTAACTGAGCTTGGGGAAGCAAAGTGTTATCAACTGTAGAAGGAAATAATCTTTGGGTGCATGTGCTGAGGCTGAGCACAGCTTTAGAGCTGCCCAGGGAGCTGCCTATGGGAAGCTGCAAAACTCCCCCATTGAAGGTAATACAAACCAGGCTAGATACACAGGAATTACTCTGGTACACGCTAGATAAGCTTCCTCATCTCTGTTTTCAATCTTCCAATGATCTATTCATTTTGTTGAATCTATTCCACATGAAACACAAATGAAAACAAATATTCAATCAGTCTGTGATGAAATTTGTAGCTATCTATAGAAACTGAGGGAGAACAACTTGTGAAAGGAATATACATTGGCAGCTATGGCTGACAAAATGCTGTCAATAGGCATTAAAGCTGCAAATGGCAAGATGCTGGCAAAGTGAGAGGAACTACCCAGAAAGAAAAAAGCCAATCTGTATGATGAACAGAGAGTACGTAAAGTAGAGCAAATTACCAGACACACAGACGTGAGAGTACAGAGGCACAGGAGCTGATTCATGAGGCTTTGTGAAGAAATCTTGAGGCTGGCCAGTTCCTCCAAACTCTCTGGCATCCATTCCAGCACTCAGACAGTGAAAAGAGCTCTGGCTGTGATGTGTGTGTGCACGTGGCTCCGTGTTACAAGGAGACAATGGATGTGCAATACCACTGCAAATGGCTGCTTGGGACTGCCGCTCCTCTTTCAGAACAGTCCTGCTTTTCAAAGCCTCATTAATCCCAGAGTTCTGCCAGGGAGGGTGGATTGAAAAGCCCAGCTCCTGAATTACTCAGCAAGGAATGAGCTGGGTATGTGGCTGATGCACTGTGTATCACCGGCACCTCCTGCATGTGAGATTCAGAGGTTTTGCTGTCACATTTGTATTCATTTTCTGAGCACCTTATCCTGCACGGTTGTAACCTGAGGGAGAGGTGACAGCTGCAAGACCTCACAGGACCATGGGCTGCTCTTTTCCTTAAAATCAGAAGCCAGATTTTCACTTATTTTTTCTCCTCATGGGTCTCCATAAGACATTCCTTCTCCTATTATTTTTTTCTGTTTAATTACAATGAAATCCTGCTCTTTCACCCTCTAACTAGAGAAAAAAAGCATGTCTTTCTGCATAAGGGTTATGGACTTGCAGTAGTTTAAAAGGTAGCAACATGCAGCAGCTAAGCATTATCATTTTTTCTTTTTTCCCCTGTTAAAGGAACGTACGAATTATTTGAGCTTTGTCTCCAACACAATAATATATTGTTCTAGGGAAAGATTAATGGAACTGGACTGATTTTGATGTAACTAAGACCTAAGCTTGCCTTAAAGTCATATGACAACTAATTATGCGTATGGATTGTACCAGGAGCTTATTCTCTACTTCAGCTGCTATCCAGGAAAATTTCAAGACAACAGAAAATCCCAAATGTGACCAGAAGTGTGACTTATGTGCCAATTTGAACATCACTGGTGCTTTAATTCTTCCCTTTTATGAGATATTCTGCTGTAAATGAAAGCAGAGCAGGCAGTGGCAGCCTGGTAAAAAATACCAACTTTTTGTGTACACATTGAAAAGGAAATACCCTCTTCCCTCTCCTCCCAAACTGCAGACAGGACTACTTCAACTGGGGATTCTGAGTGATAAAGCATTGGAAATGAGAAAGCAGGCATGAGATTTAGATTGCTTAACTTCCACCAGCTTACTTTCTTCACAGCTGAAATAACAGGAAATGGGCAATTGCATCAACCTAATGCTTTTTCCAAGCGAGTGTATAAGTAAGCTGTATTATTTTCAGGCAAAATGTCCAATTAATGCCCACTAAACACGAGCCCTTGAAATCCACCTCAGAGCAAACCCAACTGCAGCGCCATGGCGAACAGTTGTTCAGGTTTCCAGGCATCACACTGCCAAATGGCAGAAGCAGCCACGCTCTGCCTAATCAGGTTCCAGTGTAGCTGCTACCAAGGCACAACACAGCAGCTGGCATGGAGACGACTGAACACAACTTGTTTCAGTAAGGTCAGTATCTGCGGCAGCTTCACTTGGGTGCCCACCAGGGAGAATCCGCAGCCTACACCACTGCACCAAGAACAGGCCATTGGCAGCACTCATTACAGATGTGAACAGCAACCAATACTTTTTTTTTCCATTTCAGCCATTAACAACCAGCTTGTCTTTGGTTCATGTAACAAGGCAGCTGGGGGAAAGCAGATCTTAAGCACTGCATTGTACCCAGAATGGTCCACTGCTGCCCTGCAGTACCTGCTGGATGGCACAACAGGGACATGCACCCGGTGTGGGCACAGGAACAGAAAGCCTGCAGACAGATTAGCAGACAAACACAAACATTTCCAGGTTTAAACTGTTACATCATTTTCAGGCTTTAACCTTTCAACTCAGGTATAACTGTGCATTTTTTCGATAGCTCCGAAGCTGTGCTGAATCACATGATTCCCGAAAGGTCTGCCTGTAAAACATGACTGAAAATGAATGCTACAAGACCAAGCAAGGCCCTGCCTCCATCCCAGAAACACCACATCCCTTAAATCCTGGAATTCTTTAGCGGCTAAAGTCATACTTCAGTTGAATTCAAAGTGTTTGGGTAAAATTTATGGCACAGAAGACAATTTATGGTCTTATTGAGAATGAGCTTCCTAAATTCTGCCTCACTACAGATGACACACTATATTCTATCATTTGCCAGTCAAAGCTTTTCTTTAGAGCTAAGGCATTCAGATGAATCAGTTTCTTTGCATCTTTTTTTTTTTTACATGAAAGGTTTCCTTGTTTCTGCAATTCCTTACCAGCCAGTATCTCCTTACCCCCCAGTATCTGTTGCTTTTGCTGTACAGAGCCAGGCATTTGTTCCCTTCCTCAGCAATGAATAGTACAGCGTATCAGTGAAAGCCCTTCTGAGATCAATGAGACTGCTCATAGAGCCTGGTTCCACTCACTGTGAGCTGCAGCATTTCAGTCTGACCTGAAGAAAGATCCAAGATGACATAAGCTGAAATGAATACAGTTACTCAGCACTATAAAACATGTTAAAGAGAAAAGACCTGGGCAGATGGAAAAGCATTTTGGCAGCTGCCAAATATTTTGGCCTCCTAAAGCAGATACTGAGGGTTCATGGGAGTTCTTATATCAAAGCATTGCTGTCTTGACACTAATTCCATTAAAATGAATGGAATAAGTGGCAACAACTCCATTCCAGAGTCCTAACAGATGCTACAAACAATAAATGTGGCAGCACTCCTAGAAGCATTGTTCCTGTTTTTCAGATCAGATAACTGAGACAATAAAAGGCTAAAATGATGTAGGTGGTGGTCACAGAGGAAACCTGCAATTACACTGAGTCAGCAATATTGCCGCATGCTTCAGTCCCCAGGCTGATGTAGACAGATGTCAATTCATTCTAAATCCAGATACTTACTAGAAAGTAATTTGCCTCATCCCCAAATCAACACAAATGGCATCAATAATGTGTCGCTGGATTTCAGATTAGCAGCTCCCATGTGAATCATGACTCAGCCCACAATATTTAATGAGGGGTTGTCTTTTTTCTGTTCCACAGTTCTAAAGTACAATCATACTATGAGTTACAGAGAAATTTTCTATCTGATCTGACACACTTCAGGCTTATCACAGACAGTTCTTATTTAATTCCTAAATTCTCTGTTTCTGTATGAATTCACAGAGCCACCCAACCTCCCTCTAAGAAGTGAAGGCACCCACTGACAACATGCCTCAGCATCTGGAGATTCCCATGCAACACATGCAACAAATGTGGTCTGCAAATATGGAGAGAGGGAGTAACATGCTTTGCCCACTTGCTGCATCTTGAGGGTTATTATCCTCAGGTTATACAGATTGGTCACATTCAGATAACTTTATGTCAGACTCAGTACACAGTGCAAATTAACATTTTAAAGCCATTTAGCACCCACACAGCTCAGGCTTTTCCTCTGATGGGCTGTGCTGGTATAGGGAGCTCTGCTGGTGTGCAAAGCTCTTGAACAAAGAGACCTCAAGAAACTGCCTGGATGTGAAACCTTTGCACTCATCTTACATCTGAAACATCTGGTTTTGATCAGTTAGATCAGTACACAGAAATGCAAACATCATCTGGTTTAGAAGTTAAAAGATGGTTAAGATTTATAGGGAACCTCCTATCAGTGACTACTCTATAGGGAAGCGAACAGAGTGGGCTTCTCCATGCACTATAGGTGGGACTGCCACCCTGCGCAGCCACTGACCCTTTATGGCTGCAGTTGACTAGTGGAAGATAAGGAATTCATTTGCATGCATACAGATGCAGCTTTAGAATGTGTGGGAGCATGCAGAGCAGTCTTTTACTTGTTTAGGTACCTCTTGGAAAAAAAATACAATTATTTATGGACATTATAAACCCATTCCAACATAAATCAAATGAACAGATCAAGGTATTGCCGTCAGCCCCTTCACTATAGTTTCTCTGGCTACTGGATTTGTTAGCACTTTCAAGAAGCAGGGAGGGCAGTCACTCCATAGTTGAGAAGGGCGCTAAGGAGAGGGGTGACACAGCTGAGCACACACACTGAGCAGCAGCACAAGTGAGGCAGGCTGTGGGTTGTTCCAAAGCTCTGCAGGCACACAGCCCCTCATGATACCCCATCCTCTGATAATCTGCTTGCTTCTGGTCGGGTGGCTGGGCAGGGATGGAGCCCTTCCTCCTGGTGAAAAGGCATAAGCCACAGAGCACAGAACAGAGCACAGCCCAACACATAAACCAAAAGGCCTGATGGGGAAAATCTTTCCCTAAACATTTCTGACATCTCAGGATATGAATTACTTTTTCTTATTTACACTGGAGAAGTGCCTGGAATAATCTGGGAAAAAAATCAGGGCTTCTGTCTCACACAGAGTCAATAGCATTGTTGAGAGGAAAGCTGAAGGCACTTTTTGCTTGTAATCAGCAACTTCTCCATGCAGATTGGTGGGGATCATATTTTGTTATGCATGAGTACCAAAAAAAAAAAAAAAAAAAAGGAGCACAGAAGAGCACAGTCCTTTAAATAGAACCTCAAAATCCCCAAAAAGCGTTTTGAAACAAATTTTTTCCCCTCTTGAAGTAGTCGCTGTAACTGCTCAGAAGATTCCCTGTGGGGAAATAAGCCTTCAGAACCTCCCTGTAAAAACTTCATTGCACTTAATTCTTCTTCAGAGATTACTATGATGTCAAGAAAGAGAAGACTGGAGCCATGGAGGTGTGCATACACCAAAAGATGCCCAGCAGTAGCCCTGCCCCCTGAAAACAAATACAGATAGGTATTTGCTCTCATAATTGTCTTTTGATAGCAGGGATTATATTCTGTCCTGAATCTGCCATCTCCTTCTGGAGCAAACTTGGCTGGATGAGTAGCATTTATTAGAAACAAACTTATCAGTGCTTTGACTGGACACCAATCTTTTCCTCTCTGTTAGTTCAAATATGCCTTTTTATCTGAGAGGACACAAAAACTCACACTGGCATTTGAAACAGTGTCATCAAACCTCAGAGATGAAGGGGATGATATGTCATTGCAGTAGCAGAATGCGATGTGCCCATTGCTAACTGCTGACAGATGTAACACTGCATGCTGTGCTGGGTCCCTTGCACAGTGCAGCACTGCAGGAGCAGATAGAGCTGAGGATGGAAGAGTCACAGGGCTGCAGTCACAGCTGGCAAGGCCCAGTGCTGCCTGCCCTGCATGCTGCTATTCCTGTTGCCATTTGACTGCACCTCCCCTGAAGAGGAGCTCTCTGCTTTTTCTCATTCTCAGACAACAGAAGCCCCAGAACATTGGTAGCAGTGTCTGAGCAAATGCCAAACAGTGAAGCAAATTCTAATGCACACTGTGCAATAAATGGATTTATAAAAATGATATGTCCAGTATCAGGACACATGGTCAGAGCCATAAAACGTGCAAAAGCTGCAAGCTTCCCTAAAAAAATCAGACTGAAGGCAAAACACAGCACTGCCCCAAAAGAAATGACCTCTCTTGCAAGCATATCCTCCTGCCAAATACTGAGACATGGAGAACGAGCCCTGCATACAGCCAGAGCTGTCTTGGACCAACAATTAAACACCGAAAGGCAAGTTTCTCCTCCAGCCTCTTTAGAGTATAATGTATTGAGACTCGGAATTTGGGGGCCTGGATATTGGGATCTGGGAATCAGCTGCTCTGCTTAACTATATGGTTAAACAGTACCATTAAAATAAAGTTTAAATGTTGATCTGGTGAACACTTCAAAAGAGACTACAGAGCCCTCTGGGTCTCCACAGTGTCTGCCAGTGACCTGAAGGCATTCCAACTCAGAGACTGCGGGAACAGAAGCATGCAGAGCTCCCGGGGTCACAGACACAGCCCAGCCAACCTTGGCTCCCCTGAGCCCCACTGTCATGGTTTTGTAATTTTGTAATTTTGCTATCAGTATTCCACATCATAACATCATGTCAAGTATGGATACTTCTGTTGAATGTGCAGTCCACAGAAGAAGACTACATATCCCAGAGAACAACAGGAGTAACAATAAGTCACGGGACCAGGACTCTATATAATCTCGTTCCCAGGCTGGAGTGCCCTCCTTCTTCTCTCGAACTTCTCGGAGAGTGGGAAGCGTTCCAGCCGTGTCGCCTAGAGTTCACAGTAGGCCTCTCGGTTTTCGGAGACTCTCTCTCTCTGTTTCGTTCGATTTTGTTAGCCTTAATTATATTATATTGTGTTATCTTGTATTTCGATATCATATTTAGTAAAATAAGTTTTTCCTCCTTAGATTGTCGCTGTTTTATCCCACTCCCCTTTTCCCCCTCCTTTCCGGGCCCCGGGGGGGGGCGTGGGGTGGCTTCCCCTGTCACGGGCATAGGTAAATCTAAGTAACCCGTGACAGATTTTTTTGGTGGAGGATGCGGGCAAATGCCTTATGGGGGTGGTTACAGCGGTGGGAACAAAATAACTGGCAACGGAGGGGAAAATCTGTTTGGGCCGCTGAACTATGGAAGGACATTGCTTCCCGAACAAAGAATATGGTTGTAAAGGTGCGTCATGTGGATGCACATGTGCCCAAAAGTCGGGCTTCTGAAGAACAACAAAACAACCATCAGGTAGATAAAGCTGCCAAAATTGAGGTGGCTCAAATTGACTTGGACTGGCAGAATAAGGGTGAATTATTTCTAGCTCGATGGGCTCATGAGACCTCAGGTCATCAAGGAAGAGACGCGACATATAAGTGGGCCAGAGACCGAGGGGTGGACTTAACCATGGACGCTATTGCGCAGATTATTCATGATTGTGAAACATGTGCCATAATTAAACAAGCCAGAAGGATGAAACCTCTCTGGGAGGAAGGGCGATGGCAAAAGTATAAATATGGGGAGGCGTGGCAGGTTGATTATATCACCTTGCCACGATCTCGCAGTGGTAAGTGTTATGTACTCACTATGGTAGAGGCAACCACTGGGTGGCTTGAAACATACGCAGTACCCCATGCTACTGCTCGAAACACCATATTAGGTCTTGAGAAACAAGTCCTGTGGCGACATGGCACCCCAGAAAGAATTGAATCTGATAATGGGACACATTTCAAAAATTCTCTTATAAATACTTGGGCCAAAGATCATGGCATTGAGTGGATTTATCATATTCCCTACCATGCACCAGCTTCTGGTAAAATTGAACGATATAATGGGTTGTTGAAAACTATGTTGAAAGCAATGGGTGGTGGAACATTTAAGCACTGGGAGAAGAATCTGGCAGAAGCCACTTGGTTGGTCAATACTAGAGGATCTGTCAATCGTGATGGTCCTAGTCAATCTAGCCCCCTACACACTGTAGAAGGAGATAAGGTCCCTGTTATACATGTAAAGAACATGTTGGGAAAAGCTGTTTGGGTCCTTCCAGCTTCTGGAAAGGGCAAACCTATCCGTGGAACTGTCTTTGCCCAGGGACCTGGGTGCACTTGGTGGGTAATGCAGAAGGATGGGGATGTTCAATGTGTGCCACAAGGGAATTTGATGCTGGGGGAATGCAGTCAATAATTTTATGTATCTATATATATATATATATGTTTGCATGTGTAGTGTATTTTAGTTATTATAGTTGTACATTTAGTTATGTTACATGCAATTCTACTATTTAGCTATCACAATTTTACATACGTGTATATATATGTATATATATGTATATATTAACCATGATGTAATAATGTAGAATAAGGGGTGGAATGTCATGGTTTTGTAATTTTGTAATTTTGCTATCAGTATTCCACATCATAACATCATGTCAAGTATGGATACTTCTGTTGAATGTGCAGTCCACAGAAGAAGACTACATATCCCAGAGAACAACAGGAGTAACAATAAGTCACGGGACCAGGACTCTATATAATCTCGTTCCCAGGCTGGAGTGCCCTCCTTCTTCTCTCGAACTTCTCGGAGAGTGGGAAGCGTTCCAGCCGTGTCGCCTAGAGTTCACAGTAGGCCTCTCGGTTTTCGGAGACTCTCTCTCTCTGTTTCGTTCGATTTTGTTAGCCTTAATTATATTATATTGTGTTATCTTGTATTTCGATATCATATTTAGTAAAATAAGTTTTTCCTCCTTAGATTGTCGCTGTTTTATCCCACTCCCCTTTTCCCCCTCCTTTCCGGGCCCCGGGGGGGGGCGTGGGGTGGCTTCCCCTGTCACGGGCATAGGTAAATCTAAGTAACCCGTGACACCCACTCCCAGCATCACGCCATTCAGGAGGTTGCAGAGACAACAGAATCACTTTGTAACTGATGGATGTCCATACGCTGCAGTGATGGGTCTGTATAGTTCTGCAAGCATGTCCTACATTTGGTCTGTGGGAAAGAGATTAATCCTGACCAACTGTCCCTGAAGGGTTTCTATGAACTAACGCAGGAAGTGCTCCTCTTCCTCTCCAAGAAAATAAGACAGAGAGCAAAGGAGGCACTGCTGAAGTTTTTAATCAATGCCCACCCAGTAAGTAAGAGCCATCTGACTGAATCCCGACTCAACTCTTTCATGTTAGCACTTGATCAACAGGCTGCTTTTCTCAACTAATGGGACAACTTCTGTAATTCCACACACAGAGAGATGCAAAGGGGGCTTCTTCAGTGCCTAAGAGAAAACTCGGTAGAGTTTCTAGCAATTTCATAAGCTTCCAGGATATGTGAAAAGTTTGATATATTGCAACTTCATTTTTTAAATTCTTGTTAGGCTCATTTTATGCAGGAAAATGTTGCTGCAGCATATTTAGTGTATACAAGTAGAGCTGCTTGCTGGGAAGTGTTATCTCTGGAATAATTACTGACTGAAAGTAAGCATGTGCCAATGCACCAGAAATCTCATGAATTTGATTATTTGTTGTAAAAGACATCAAAGAAGTGATAAACTTGAATAAATGAATGGAGGCGATAGAAAATTCCTCCAAAATTTATTTTTTAGAGACATGCTGAAAGAAACAAAAACAAATTAACGGTCACATCCACAATAAAATCAAACAGAATTCCACCACGTATTTCCAAATACTGTGGGAAACATTTCTTTACTGAAACTCTCTAAGAAACTTGATTTTATCTAAAGCACATTATTGAACAAAGCATATTTTAATAAAAATCCTTACTGCATCAAGCTCTTCAAGTCAATGCTTAAACTATTAACACTGAAGAGGTGCACTTCAATGCTTTCCCAAACAGAGATGATCTGCTGAATTTAGGGCATATTTCTAAGGCATCAGCTTCCACTAAGACAACTTGTGTGCTGACAATTGTCATAAAACTTGAGGGCCACCAGGAGTACCCCAAGGCTGTCCACCCATTGCTGCGTTGCAGGAGGTGCCTCCACACAGCTATCAGGACTCTGGAAAAGCCAAAGAAAAAAAGAAGGGAATTCAGAACTTGAAAGTTCTGCTTCTGCTACACCAAAATAAAAGGGATTTAACTGCTCTCCCATCAAAAGTTAGTGAGCTGGTGCCTGGTTTGTGTGTGGGAAGGATTAGAAGCACCAGATAGCTTGGAACATTGGACAACCAACTCTTGTTCCAAGACAGTTTTAAACATCCACTGGGTCCAGCTGAAAGACTCTTGCCAACTAGCTTTCAAGCATCCATTCTCATGGTGACTGAATGGCACGTGTACAGTGGCTTATGATGCCGCCACATCCACTGCAGTAGCAACCTGTCTTGAGAGGCCTTGGCTCAGCATCTCCCTGCATTGGGCCCATACATTTTGAAGTGGGGCAAGCCAACAAAACATCTGTAACGGATCACCTCTCTTCTCTGGTCTCTAGTGACTTAGAAAATAGCAGGTCAGAGTTCAGTCACAAATCTGGCAGAAATGCAGTAGCTGACTCGGCCGGCTGCCTTGGGAAACTGCTCCCTTCTGAAAGCCCATGCCGTCAGTTTGAAGAGAATAAATGGTCTGGCACTGACTGTGCAGCTATTGCTCATTTTTATCATCACAACTACAGAGAAATACTTCAGCTGAGGAACACACTGGAAACAGCCACCAGAATTTCTGTAATGTCTCCTTGAATTAAAACACATCATTTTCCAGGTAAGAGCACAGCAATGTGGGTTACTGGCAGTGACTGCAGAAGCTTTCAGGTAAGTGAGAGCTCTCTGAAGTTGACAGCAGCATCGTCACACTGATGTTTAGTTTACATCTTGCTGTGGTAAAACATTTCCAAGAACAGTTTAGTTGCATAAGCAACTTTTTTCTTGATGTGGGATTCTACAGAGTGTGTTTTCCCCCCCATCATTCTGCATTACGAAGATGACAGCAGTATGATAAATGACAGCAGTATGATAAACAGTGTGGATTTGTATAATTCATCAGCAGTTTCAACAAACATTGTTTCAAACTTCTAATTCCTCCTTCTTAACTCCTGTGGCACATTCAATCTAATAACTCCTGACAGATGGAAATCTAAGACCAGCTTTTGGTTTACTAAGCTCTAATAAAGTCTCTCTGTATAACAATTTTATACAAATCCTAAAACAGATGCAAAGTATGTGATTTTAATAGTCTGAGGTCATGTTACTGTAGGTGAACAGCTTGCAGTTTACAGGATCTGCTGGCTGGCTTGTTTGTCAAATTATGTAATACTGGCTAATTTTGTTTTATATGTCTGAGTTAGACCATGTGAAGGTCAGCCTGGGGCTGGGGTGCAGTTGCAGTAGCAGTTACCAATAGGGAGGGACAGATGAAAGCAGAATGTTTGCAGACATACAGTCTAAAACCTTGGGAACAGGGTTAAGGGAACAACTGAATGGAGAACGCAAACGCAGGTATAAGTGATGGCAGCACAGGATGGCAGAAGCCTGGAGAAAGGGAGATGTACTTACACACTCATACAGCAGCAGGAAGCACAGAAGAGCTGCCACAACAAGAAATTAGTGGCAGCAGCAAAAGAAAGAACTGAGAAAGAAAACCCTGGGAAAGAATGCAGGGCAGCACTGGGGTGAGAATAGGAGACCCAGAAGGACAAAGGTGGAGGGTGGCAAAAGGAAAAAGGGGGTACAGATGAGCCACCAACAACAGGGTGACTGTTGCTTCAGCAGTTTGATCCAGTTACAGGCATTCAGAGAACTTCCTTATGCACACAGCAATGGGCACGGGGCCAGGACAGACACACAAGGCCTGGCTTTGCCTATTTGCCAAATGTCCTGACTAGGAATGGTTCTTTGTAGTGGGGGGAGGACTCATGCCCACTGCCATGTGCATCCTCTGGGCTAGGCTTCCCCTTTTAGCCAAGTCAGTTCCTGAGATGTCGTGCAGCTGGGAGAAGTGCAGGTAATGGAATTTTGTTTACGTCCTACAAAAGAATTTTATTAATTTAAGCCAGTCTTTAAGACAACATGGACAGCACTACAGAGAATTGCACATCTAACGTGAGAATTTTTTTGCACACATACTCAAGTATACTCACATATACTTATAAAATCATGTTTATCTTGAGCAGCTGCAACCTAACAGACGCCCAAACCCTATCCACTTGTTGAGTACAACTCCTATACTTTGAGTTCACCAACTGTAGATACTTGTTACAGAATCCCTTCTTGCATTCAAAAAATCTTAATGCAATGAACACCCAGGCTGCCCATTTAAATCCAGACTGCTTACTTGAGGTAAGCTGCTCCCTACACATTTCTGCATTTATCAAACATGACTTAACTGGCAAAACAAAATGAAAATCTATTACCTTCAATTCTGAGTTGTGACTGTGGTAATGGCTTCATTATGAGTGAGATGATGAACACTGCCAACTGCAGGTTCCCCCTGAAGCAGCTACCAAACACAAGCCTGCACTGCTGCAGCTCTCTCCTCTCTATGTGTGGAGAACACCCCAGCTGCAGGGCAGGCTCCTATCTGGTGCTCCTGGAAGTGGAGTCCCTCCTGTGGCCTTGCCTGCAGCGTAGCTGTGGTAAATGAGAGTTTTTCTGCTTGTCCCTTCCCAGCCTGCACAGGAACCTGCTAGTTCCCCACTTTCCAGCCATACTGGGAGAATAAATACGGAGGGGGACTATTCTTTTATAGTTCTTTTATATTTTAGCAATAGCCAATGCAAGTATCTTCAGGATTATGAGGATTTATACCAGAATAGAACTGAACTCCTTGCTTTTTAAGAGTTTTTATTAGCTCCACTAAAAGAGGTCTGAAGAGGTACTGCCATGGATAAGAGATGTCGAAGTGTTTTGCTGTGTTATGTTTTGAAATCAGAGGGCTTCATTAGACTGTGACATGGCCCAGTGTACAAAGGATCAATGCCATCCCTCCAACTGCCCTCACCACGTTTAATCCTGGCCTGCCATAGACTCACACTGAGGTCAGGGCTGCACACTGATCTATGAGCAACTCACTCCTCTGGTCTCCAAAGAAGCCTGCAATGACTCAAAGCCAGCCCTCATCTCTAAATGTCCAATGTGAGGTGCAATAATCATGCAGCATTCAGCTGCCTTGCATTCATTCCAATTGTGCTGAACTTTAATTAGTTAAAAATCCAAATATGAAGTTACCAATATATTCATCTGTAAATTAAAAACTGTTAGGAACAGCATGGACAAGTTATTTACTACCCATGAAGAGCTCAAGTCAATTTTAAGGCCAAGTCCTTAAAACCCTCGTCCTCAGAAGGCCAAGTCCTGGGCAAAAGATCAAGCTTACATTCTCTACAAATGGAGCAAAAAAGCCTCTTGCTACTCTGAAGAATAAATACGGGATTTATTCAGAGAATGCTGGGGGAGCTGTGGTAATGCCAGCAGGCCCCTTTAGTCAGCCTTGAGGAAGGTGCTGTGAGTTCAGGCCTGGCACGCTGAAGCTTTTAGTCCAGGACAGCAGATGAGGAAAACACAAAAAAGAAGGAAGCCACAAAAGAAACCTGAACCTCTGCAGTTAGGACTGACCTCGAGCAGAGCCGGCTGCTTTAGGTAAGTACAGCCTAGAAAAAAAATGGTCAAGACCATACAGTCTGCCCAGAAACACAGCAACAAATTCATTAAAACCACATCCCCTATTTGCAGTCCTATTGCTTTATATCACTCATCAGATAATGAGCTGCTTCTGCCCTGGAGCCACACTAACCTGGCACCGAACCTGGGTTCACATTCAAGTTCCCACCTCCAGATGCAATGACCCTTCCTTCCTTACAGCACAGCACTGCAGGTACCAGGGCAGTGTCAGTGGACTGGGCTCTGCATGACACTACTTAATATCTTAGAAATTACAAGACTTTCAGTACAGTGGTTCTTTTCTGTTAGATTTTACATATTACACTCTTATATATCTCTCGTATACAATGTATCTGTTACTCAAACTCACTTTATTCCACAACTCCATTCTTTCTATGACTGATATTTCAGGAATACATCATTTTCTCTAGAACCAGTTCCTCCAGCAATCTCTGTTCCAAGTTCACATTTGGGGTCAACATAAGCCTGAATTGTGCGTGTTTGTCAGGTGCACCCATAGACCGGGATTTCTTTCCTCAAAATTCCTAGTTCTGCTACTCTGTACCTTGGGAAGCCCATCACCTCACTCTCAGAGAAGATGAACATGACACGTTTCCCCGAGCATGCAGCTTTCTACAGGAAATCTCTTAAGTGGGGGAAAAAAAACAGCTTCTTTCAACAATGCAAAAGCAGCAAATGGCAAAGGATGTCCTTAGAAGACAGACTGAGGGAAACTCTGAGAATACATTGAGGAAGTCAGCAAGTACAAACTTGCAAGATTTTCGTTAGAGATAAATCGAAGAGACACTCAGATCTTGGTAAAAATTAAGCTGTCTTTATATTAATACATTCAGATGCTAAATTTGGAAATAAACTTCTGTGTTTACCTAAAGAAAATTAAGAATAACACTCCTACCATGTGCATTTCATGAATCTGAGCAATTTGAGCCAAACATCCCTGAATGGCCACTGAACATTAACTACACACTTGGCAGTGGTCCCCTGAACGTCCTGGTGAACACAGACCTTAAGATTTAGTCGATGTCTTCAGGTATTGTAAGATCAGCCTTCAGAATTTCATTTCCATTACACACCTCTTATCTACTTGGCAGTAGCAGAATTTGTTCCCATTAAACTTAATTTATGCTAATTAAGTGCTGCTCATTACCATTCTCTATCATTAGGCAGAACCTTTTTTTTTTTTTTCTGGGAAAAGTCATAATCAAGAGGCAACTTCATTTCAGTATTTTCCAATTTTAAATAGCATTTTGCAATAAAGTCCATTTATAGAGCGACTCTTTACAAATCATTTTCCAAATGCTCCATGTAGCACCAGCGGAAAACCTGGCTTGGAGCAAGAGGCAGCATGCAATGTGCATGCAGAGTGCACCAGAGCAACACAGGGAAGAGCCCATTTTAAATAGGTCCTGAGAAAGCAGCAGCAAGAGTTTGTCTGGGCCAGAGAGAAGGCAAGTGGCACATTAGTTCATTTTTGGTGCCCTTGAGGGTAAAATTCAACCTTACCATGAGTGAGTCAAAAATCCATTTAATCTCTACTCATTTAACAATTAGTACCTGTTACTTTAAAAGTGCTGGTCTCACAGCAGCAGAGTTGTCCCAACCCTTTTTCCGTGTAAGCCTGTAGTCATCTCAGTGATCCAAAGATTGCAGGAATGCAGCATTCCAATTCACTGTCCAGTCAATAAAGTAAAAAATGCCATTCCTGTTTTAGCAGATGGCAGCAGAAATGCAATACGAGGAGCAAGAACACTAATATAGAAATCTATATCTATTACAGTTTAAATCACATTGCAGTCCTGAAACGATAATAGCAATCCTTTAAAAGCTAATGCTGATCCTGCTTGTATTAGAAATTGGTTCAATGAGTTTTGGGTTTTAATTGTTGTAAATGTAATTACCTTTTAACCGAGACTCTCCAAGCCCAAACTCTGTTCCCACAATGGAAAACAAACAAACTGGCTGAAAAAAAAAAGCCCCCAAAGGGAACAAAAAAAAAATAATCTAATCTCTTCCTTCCTCACTCTTAAAGCCAAGAACATGGGGAAGGGATTTTTACAAAGATGATGGCTGGGAATTCCCATGACACAGTAAGAGCAGACACATTATCCAGGCAGCTCTATCTACTATTGTGTGAGGCCATTTCTGGACAACCACACAATAGAAAAGAAGGAAGAAACTGAGCCTTTAGAAATCGCTGACAGAGTAAAGCCTTCTTCACTGGGTAAAATTGGCATTTATGCTACAGAATGGTCTTTTTTATATGTTTAAGAATAGCTACAAGCACAGCAGTGTTGGTAAACCTGGCCTTCCTCTGTTAACTGTCTTCGTTCAACCTGTGATTGGTACTGAAAGGAAGCTGCCTGGTGAATCATTTATATGATAAGAAGAGAAGAATTAACACGGGACAAACAACAATCCTGACTAGGATTGAATAGGCAAACAGAGCAAGTCCTAGGCACGCAGGGAAAAAGTGCACGGGCTGACTAGAGCATCCTGGCACAGCATGACTTGACTATGGGCTTGGAATTAACTATACAGTTATGGGAACTAAAGTTCACATGCCAGCAGGTCTTTAATTACATTACTGTAATAATCTTTACAAAATCTTTATATACATTATTGCCTGTAATACTACATATATTGCTATACATCCTGAAATCTCTATCAACACCTGCTCCCACATGGTGTTTCCTTGAACTCTCATTTACTCTCTACAGGGCACAGCAGATCTGGAGCTGAGCCTTGTTTCTTGTTTTCTCCCTGCTTTATCACATGGGTTGCTCCTGCCACAATCCTGAGAGCTTTTACCTTTCCTCTCACTGTTGTCAGTTTGTCTCTTTTCTAGCTTCCCCTTAGAGGTACATTAGGAAAACTCCTGTTTTTCTACTGCACTCTCAGTTCTTGGCAGACAGTTCCTAACAGCATTCACCTGGGTTACCCCAGTGCTACAGGCAGAGAAGAAAGGTGAAGAGAAAGGAAGAACAGGGACCAAATAAATACATAAATAAATAAATCTGCATTTTTCATCCCTGGGAAAGGCAATAGGAGACATCCTCTGACTGCCCCACACCTCTCCAGCTGTCCACCCAGATGTTGTGAAGACATGGCAGGGCAGAGAAGCCCTTCACTTCAGACTGGCTGAAAGCTGGGCCCTCTCACAGCAGACGCCTTTCCAGACTTTCTTGGCCTCCATGAGGGTTTCCAAAGTTTTTGCATCCTCTTGATGACTTCTAGTCCCTTCCAACAAGCAGTGGGAGAGGTTACCACTAGTTTCCACTGCTCACAGCTTGGGGAAAGGAAACCCTGCATATCCCTTCAGTTCTGCTCTGTGTTTTAAGAAATGCACCAATGCTGAGTGTTCTCCAGCACCTCCATGCAGGCTCCCAGTGCTGATGCCCAGTCCGTTGTTCCCAAAAGCCAAGGTCACTCTGGCACATTGGCTTCTGGACTGTAGATACAAAGCACAGGGCCTTCCCCTCTGACTGCCCTGCCTGGGTCTCATATGGGAGTATCATATGGGAGCAGCTGAGATCAGTGACTAAACTAACACAGTACAACTAAAACAAACAAAATCACTGATAGGTTACATACATCATTTAAATATAATAAACCTCTGCTGATTTATTATGTTATTAATTCTTGCAATATGTGAAAAGTTTAAATTAATCGTTTAGGTAGTGGTATAATAATACTAGGCTCAAATGACACCTCGCTGCAGTGCAGTTAGCCTGCAGAACTAATAAAAACTGATCATTAAGAGAACTGGATTTGGCTTTGTTTAGAATTACCATAGGATAAAGGGAAGCAAATTAATTACAAAGAGAAAAATGAGTAAAATAAATGAAATGGACAGATAATAGTGTATACAGTGCACATTCACTGAAGAATCAGAGAACATAAAGACTTTTAGTATGGTCAGCAATGAGGTGCAAAATACTCCACGTTAACAGGTTACTCACTGCTGTGCCAGAATATAAAACAACAGGACAAGGTGCAATGAGGGCTCACTTCCATCCTTTTGCACTTCCTTACCTTCTACTTAGTTTGGAAATACAAAAAAGAAACACACAAAACAATTATATGCATGAAAAATAAAACCACCGTGCTGGACTAAGGATCAGATTTCACCACTAGACGTAGATTCCACCACAACTGCTCCCATCTCATTTGTTCTGTGTGTACCATTTCACAGTCAAATCTGAATTTCTCTGTAAAGTATCAAATTCGTACTTGAAAAATTACCAGCTGTTTCTATAGTGAAACTGTCAAAATGTTTAATAGAAGATTAAACAACTGACTGCTTAAAAAACAAACAAACAGCAGTTCCTCCTGTTCAAATTATTCTCACTTTATGTCTACAAACAGAGAATAGTGCAATTTAGTCCTAATAGCTTTTACAAAGGATTTGTTTCTGGCTGGCTTGCACTATCTTCTCTTAGCCAAGTATTAGAAAGAGATGGTAGAAAACATTCTGTTTTGCTAAAGTAGCCTATCTGTTAACTACCTGCAGTGAATTGGCTCAAAAGTTCATCACCAAAATTTGGGACTTCAGTCTGTAATCTCTAGAGGTTCTATTTTACCATACATTACTTATTAGGTAATGGTTTCAATGATGTCTTCATAGCTCAAATTCAGAAGGAATGCTTGCACCATGAAATATTTACAGCACTAAGGAATTAGAGATGCGGTAAAGAGTTATTTTTCTTAAGTGCCTTGTATAGCAAGTAAATTAGAGCCAAGATTTCATTCAAGTTCTCTGCATTACCTTGCAGGAACACAGATTCTCCTGTCATTCACAGTCTACTCAGTGTAGGGAGAGCCACTTTCCTGAAATAGGTGGTGAAAATGTGTCTTCAACGGCTCAAAATGGAAATCAAGGGATTTCACGTGTGACTGTATGCTGATAATTCACTTGGCAATATTCTGGGGAGGTTCCACATGAAAATCAAACAGGCTGTACAGTCTCCTTGTGGACAAACAGCTAGAATGAGCTCTACTTGTTTTTCGTATAAATAAGCCCTGTACATATGCCACAAATCAGCTTCAAAACACAGATGTAACTTGCTTGGTGCTGCACCTATGACAGAAGGACAAATGCCTCTTCCCCAAGGCAGCTAATTCTTCAACACTGGACAAAAGCTAAAATGTGGTGCTGGGGTCTGTGGAGGAACTGAAGCCCAGGACCACTTAAAAGCAGCACTACCACTGTCCCATGTACATGGGTAAGAGTGCTGCAGCATTACCAAAGAAGAAAAAAGCATTTTAACTGCACTTCTCCTGGCAAAACTGGTAAAATAAACAGGTCATTAAGGAAAGTCAAAACAAGCAGAGCTCAACATTTTAGTGAGAAAGCAATCCCATAACAATGTAATAAGTGCAACTCCTATTGTCAGTGCCACTGAACCCGTATCAATCACGCTGCAGAAGGTGAGTTACACAGCATGGCCATAAGGCTAGATCCTTAACCACATAAGGAAACTGGAAACAGTGGTAACTGTAAGCCCAAGGACAATGTATTTCAGAGCCTGTTTTCATAAAGTCCCTTAAAATATACACTGAAACTACTTTCTACATTTTTCTTTTATGCTCTAGCCCAACAGATAGCCTTGAAACCCACACCAACAAAGGACTTTACACTGGGACGCAGCTAAAGAAGTGACATCCCAAAAGGCCCAGATCAGTGTGGGCACTGCCCCACAGCAGGCTGGGAACAGAGAGGTGAACCAGGAGTGGTGGCGTCTCTAAACATTACTTCCACATCCCACACCTGAATATGCTTTCCTTCTTTGTTCAACTGGTTACAGAGGTCAGGGTCTCTTGGGTAAGGTTCAACAACAGAAATGGAGCCAGGAAGAAACTGAACAGCAGCTGACCCCAGGCTGGTTACAGGTAAAATATGTGAAACACATTTGATAATATTATATTGCTTAATATATGATTATCATATTTTGTTTCTACTTTCATATGTAACACACTTGAAAGAAAACACAACAGAGTAAGAGATGCTGTTGGTACAGTTATAGAGCAACTAAAGAAGAAACCAGAAATGAGAGAAAAAGCAAAGCGTACACTGAGTTCCAGTAAAGAATATCTCACTTCCTGTGATAATGGCAGATAAGATTTTCATAAAAAATAAATGTCTTGCTTTGATAATAATTATCTGAGGAGCATCCTTAGCAGCACAGTAGTGTCAGCTCTTAGATACTGAATTAGATTATCACAGCATCACAGTCTCGCGCGCGGGTTGGAAGGGACCTTAGAGATCATCGAGTCCAGCCCCCGGGATTCGAGCCTCTGTGTAGCAGAGCGGCACTTCTACCACTTGCGCCACAGGGGGGATTCGAACTCTGGGCCCCAGTGTTGCAAGGCTGCGTCCTTAACCACTGCGCCACCGGGGGACACGAGTGTGAATGTGTCTCTCTTATGTTGCAGACAACCTGCAAGACTGCAAATAATCTAGCTGACGAAGTTGTAAAGTAGATGAGTACAATTAACATTTGCTACTGCTTTTATAGGAAGTAGGTCCTGTCAACAAACAAAAAGCAAAGGAGACCCTCTGTTTTTTCTCCATAATAACAAGATCAATTATTTAACAGATAATGACCATTTCATTATAGGTTTTTACATTGAGTTGGATTCAATGCAGCAGAATATTCTGGTTAAAAAGAGATTAATAGAAAGTCAGCTAAAAAATTAAAATGTCAGCTTGCTGAAAGGAGAATCATTACAAGATGTTTTTAAAGGGGATTTGTAATAAATTGTTACAGATCTCCCTGTGTTTTTCAACACCTTTCATTCACGATTCAAACGCAAATCAATTTTTGCTGCTAACAGAACCTGTAGGTGACATAGGTAAATAAAGAAGAAAAAAGAGTAGTTATGCTGAGGAACTCAGATTCTCCCTCCCATTCAAGAGGAATGGAATCAAATGTGAGATCATAGCTCAAAACACAACCAATGAAGACCATAAAGTAAATCCGGACTGGCAGGCTCAGCCTGAGCAGTAGATACGCACTGCTGTGGCCAGGCTCAAGCACTGATTTTATCCTATGCTGTTGCAGATCTGAAAGTGGAACTCAATTACATTAGTATTGTCATCCCCTTTTTATATACGAATATTGCAAATCTGAAGAAGCCTTCTTTTTGTTTACAAAAGGAAACTTGTTGGCTTCCTTGATTCCAGTGCAGCTGCATCTTTCTAGAGAGAGAAACTAGTGACAGTAGTGAACATCTCAGCTAGCCAGAAAACTTGATATTGATGGTAGTAAACTGAAGACAGAGGAATTCAAATAAAAGGCTACATGTAAGAATTCAAAATGAGTATAAACAAATCACTGGACAATGAGTGTCCAGAGAAATGTATATTCCCTACCTCCTGCTGGTTCAACATCACACACTTATCCTTTCCTGCAAGGCACATTTCAATGAGTTACCTGACTCAGTCAGGGAGCACTAGTATAACTGCTCTTGCCTGTGATTTCTTGTCATGGTTTAATAATTTTGTAATTTTGCTATCAGTATTCCACATCATAACAACATATAAAGCATGAATAATTTTACCGAATGTGCAACTTACAGAAGAAGACTACATATCCCAGAGAACATCATGCTCAGAGATAAATCACGGGACCTGGACACTATATTATCTCACTCCCAGGCTGGACTGACGTCTTTCGAGTTCTGGCATCCAGAAGAGCCTGTGGGAGCCTTCAGCCATTTTGCCTAGAGTTACAGTAGGCCTCTCGGTTTTGGGACTCATTCTCTATCCTATTTTGCTTGATTCATTAGCCTTAATTTCAATTATATTGTAGTATATTGTGTTATCCTGTATTTCAATATAGTATATAGTAAATAAGTGTGCCTCCTTAGATGGTTGCCGCTGTTTTTCATTGCTAATTAACTTTTTCCTTCCTTTTGGGCTAGCGGCCCTGCGTCCATGACATTTCTAGGACTTTCAGTGCAGCCTGATGGCATCTTCAGGTTTTGAGTTCCACAAGTTACTGAAAAATAAGTACTCACAAATATTCAACAAAGTGTTGTCTTATTGACTTGTGAGAAATAACACTGTCATGTTGTCCACAAACAGAAATGTAAACATGTTCATTATTGATCACCCCAACTGGCATTTTAAATTTACTTCAGTTCACTACCTCATCAAGCCTTCAAACAATATGAGAAATACAGCAGTAGCTTAAACAAGAGTCCAAATAAGGTAGGGCTTATCCCTGAATTCTGAACTGCCTATTCCTAGTAAGCCACCCCCCAAACTCCACCTCTGAAGTAGGGATTCCTCCCTTTAATTTATATGGAATTCAAGTGAGCACCCCCCCCCCCCTACCTTGTACACGTACAGGGATCATCCTAGGGTTTCTACCTTTACTCAAAACCACCTCTCAAGCCCCTCCTGACCTTCTTCAGCCATTATTTGTACTTCAGCCAAGTCTCCTGGATGAATTTACATATGCCCATTTGACTGATGGTCTCATTTGCTCACCTGGGAAATATTAAGCACAAGGAGTTATGCAGATAAGAAAAAAATAATGCTTTATGAATGGAACTCTGAGCTTGTGTTTTCTTAATGAGCACCCACTGTAAGAGCTGCTGCCATCGAGCACAGATGACACCAGAAAGAGAGAAATAGGTATCAAGTGGTGTCTTCAGGACGTGGGAAGAAAGGCTCCTGGCAGCGCAACCTGCAGTATGTCCTTGGAGATATGTGGGTTGCAGGTACTAACATTATCCTTGCAGCCCCAGTTACACAGATCTGCAGTGCCACAGAGCAGAATCACTAAGAGGTTTTCCAGAAAATGAGATGCAAATGAATGTCCCATTTATTAACACTGTTACTTTAAAGGAGATACAGACTGAAGTCCAACTCACTGCTTTTGAGTAGGCAAACTGCTGTTGGTAAGATGTTTCCTACTGTGTTGACTTCTTAAATCTAGCAGTGCCTGCTAAAGAAGAGCTGCAACTGATTATACTCGATGTGCTAAATGTCACTTACTCACGATATGTGATGTTTCTTTCTGCCTCCCATGATTGGAAGAAAATAGGCTGAGCTGTAATTTTGTACCAGCAAGAAAAAGTTCAGGCACCAAAGGGCAAGGGCCAAGGAAACACTGTCAGGCTGGTGAGGATGGTGAGGAGATGGGAAGAAAAATATAACATACTTGAACAACACCAAAAAAGCTAAGGAGATATTTTAAGGGAATAAAACACTTGCTAATCTGATACTTATATTAAAATTGTAACCAGATTGCATAGTGGTAAAAAAAAAACCCCATGTCCCTGCAACTAGCATTTCCATATTATATGTTGTAAATTTTGTCTTGAGGGCAGAAGAAGACACAGAGCAAAACAACATTTTCCCCTGACTCAGGCTGTTTCATGTTCCTGTATCAGCAGGTGACATACCAAATGGGGTGAACTGAGTCAGTCAGAATAAGTCAGCATTTTGGAGACTGTACCATGATAAGATCTTAACCTGGTGAAGGTGTTTTCAATTTCAGTCTTGTATTGTTATGTTTTGATAAAATACTAAGCACAGAAAATAGCTCAGTGGCCAAATAATGGTAGTATTTTATTAACATTTGCTGTGATAGTTCTCTGGGAGGACAGGTTGTGAGGAACTGTGAATCAGAGAAGAGGGAATGGTAAGCTGACTTCTCTGGAACATCATTCCCACTCATCACAGACAGCACGTCAGGTTGAAATTTCTCATATTGCCAGGATTATACAGATAGCAATTCCTGAAGAGAAATAGAAATGATTTTAACATGGGATTCTCAAGTTGAATGGGAGAACAATCTGGTGCTGGGGCTCATTACTGAAATAGTCTTCTTTGCAAAAGAGTTTATGAATTGGAGAAAAGGATGAATTATGTAGACAACAGGATGCTGTCAACATGAACTGAAGGCTTATATGAAAAGAGCTGTATGTCATTAGTAAACATTCAGACTAAGAAAAGCTGCAAATATCTTGTGTATATTTATATTAAGAAGAGCAAGGCTGAAGCATCTTTAAGTTCTGGCTTTAATCGAAGAAAGCCAGGAAGACGATGTGCTCAGGAGCCAGGTATTTTAGCAAATATATTGTTGCTCATATGTGAATAAAATTTTAAAGAGCAGTAACAAGAAGATCATAAGCAATCTCCTCCAGATTAAGTCAATATTATTACCTGCAAACAAACTGGAAAAAAAATCTTAGTCACAGAATCAATAAATCACAAAGGTTGGAAAGGATCTACAAGAGCATCCAGTCCAACCATCCACCAATCACCAGCAGTTCTCACTAGACCATGTCCTTCAACACATCTGTCCATACAACACATGGACAGATCAATCAGGGGAGAAGTGTGCTCACCAATGCAGTAGTTAATATTGGAGGCAGCCTGGGCTGTAATGACAACACCCTGATTGAGTTTGTGATCTAAAAGAATATTGGCCTGGTGAAGAGTGCAGTCAGGACTTCAGGAGAATGAGCTTCTGTCTCTTTAAGGAATTAAAGTCACTGTCAATGGCTGTATGTCTGGGTGGAAGCTGGCCGTGATGGGTGTCCTCCAGGGGTCTGGTGCTCTTCCAACATCTTCATCAGTGACATAGACCGTGGGATCGAGTGTACCCTCAGCAACTTTGCAGATGACACTAAGCTGAGTGGTGCAATTGATACAATAGAAGGAAGGGACAGCACCCAGAGGAACGAAAACAACTTGAAAAGTGGGCCCATGTGAACCGAATGAGGTTCAACAAGGCCAAGAGCAAGGTGTTGCAGTTGGGTCAAGGCAATCTCAGATATGTATATAGACTGGGAGAAGAACTTATCAAGATCAGCCCTGCAGAAAAGGACTTGGGGGGCCTTGTGAACAAAACACTGGACATGAGACAGCACTGTGCACTTGCAACTTGGTTTATGTGATAAGGCAGATGATACCTATCTGTCATGTGACTATTGCATGTCAGACCACAGAACAGAGAAATTATAAGATGCCAGGTTTAGTTCCCGTACAAAGTCTGGCTAGTCATTTGAATCATACTCAAAGAGCACAGGCACACAAAATGTATTTCCCCCACAACTGAGGAGTATGATAGTAGATCATGTAAAGATACCTGAGTTAGCTGCAAATTAGTTAGCATGGGCAGCAGTAATCTGTCATTACAGAATAAGCTTCACCACTTAGCCAAGACTCTTGGGGAGAGATATGCAAAGTCAGTGCTGCTATAGGCATGCTGCTGACCTGCAGGTTTGCGCCATGTCACCCAAACACAACAGACACAGGCCAGGTATTTCCACAAACTTAAATCTGGATGTCAACCCTCATATGCTTGGGAGCTCTTGAAATCTCATCCAAACACACTTAAATCAAGCCAGGTGAAATCCCCCTCCTTAAGAAATACATGTCCCTGACCAGAATTTCCTGTTTAACCTGAGTCAGGTTCTAAGAACTCGTCTTGGTGAACAACCATGTTAAAAGAAGCACCTACTTATCTTTAATAACCTTTCCCCTTGACCATTTCTAAATCTAGATTATTTTCACTTTTTTTTTTTTTTTTTTTTTTTTCATCTAGAAGACACTTTTTCACAGTAAATTTTTCAGTTTTCCTCCTAACCCTTTAAAGGTCAGAGTACACTGTTGTATTTATAGAAAAATTATAGTTATCAACAGCTAACATATGGGATATACTGAATAGCAAAAGTCACAGTATTTATATCTTCTGTTATGTTTGCAATCTCATTCCTCTTATACTGGTGGGTGATGCACTAACTCACAAATTAAACATTAACACTGATGGCAACACTACATAGGAAAGTTTCACTAAATTACAGCAGCATCTGCTGTTACATACTGGCATATATGAGACTGTATTGATGAATTTTAATGCTATGGTTTGTTAGAGATGTCAGCTAGTAAGTCCTACTATCAAATTAATATAGGTCATGAAAATCAGTAATAATTACTCTGTGCTTAATAGAGAGTTTCTCTACTGGCTGCAACATCTGTCATGTTAAATGTTGTATACTTATGCCTTCTAACTTCAGATCAAAATAAATAATAAAAAGTTCATACCTAAATAAATTCTCCTGTAAAAACAAAACTCAGCAGTGTAGTATTCTAGCATGAGATGGATACTTTCTGTGATGTCCCTCTTTCCCATCTTCCCCTGGCTGGACAGCAGAACATCTACAAACCCCAGACCACACTTAGTTTTAATTTATGGGCTGTAAAGCTGACTCTGCTGCAACCTGTCTTTTCTTGGTTTGTGTTCTGATGGGAAACAATGTGCTTCTAGAACTGAACTGGCTCTTCAGCATGAGATCTGTTTCCTGAGATGCTGCAAGTGCAGCTGCTGTGCTTGCCTAATGCAAGCACACTGACCTCCAGGAGTGCCTCCCAACTTGTTCCTCTGCACTGCTCCTGCAGTAAACAGGTTCTGCCAGAACACGTGCTGCTTTGTAAAGACAGAAGAAGAAAATACAAGACTCCAACTAAACACCTTATTGGATTCTTCCCAACGAGGAAATATTATTGGGTCAGGGTTGCTTTGTGACATCAAGTTTCTCCCTTTCACCCTGTCACCTGTGTTCTATGATCCATGTTACGCCAAAAAGGAAACTCTTGACAGAGCATGAACTGCATGCTGACACTGGGGCACCTTGGGATTCTCATCATATGCATGGGCCTAGACATCAAACAGTTAATGCTTGCTGCTGTCTCATGTCTTCATTGTCTCTGGCTAACACAGTGGTGAATACATTGGTACACTGGAGAAACACTCCTGTCTGCCCAAAGGCCAACAGCTGCATTTTCATTTTCTCCAGTGAAAACCACCCCACGTCAGTGGAAAGGTCTGTTTACATGGGAACTCACTATTTCTGAGATAAATCCTCAATCTGCACTGTGTTTCTTTCATCAATCTGACAGCTTTCAGACACTGACAATCAGACTGGATAGTGTACTTGCAGAATTGGTTTAAATTACAAATTTTGTTATAAAAGATATAAAGTAGAAGAAACTAGCTAACGCATACCGGCAACACAACTTTCTACGATGCTCAGAAGGCAAACTGTGCAGTCCTCTTGCACAACTGGCAGTGCTCAGACAGAAACCTCATTTCAAATCCCCACTGCCACCTCCCATCACATGCCAGCCAGTGCTGTTAGGAGTATTCAAGATTGCCAGCCTACCAAGCAGTCTCAGGCAGATCATCTTATTAAACTATCACCTGTCATCATAACTTAATTATTTGCTGTCTAGACTTTTCCTACTCGGGAATGTTCTTTCAGCACCTTCAGTAATGGATCATTCACTTGTTTTTTTATTTCATTTTTACAATTCTAGCCTAATCTGTGATGTAGCAGAATTATTTTAGCAGGCATTAATTCTGACTCATATAGAAAGAACTTCAACAGAAGACAGCCTCTTTATTTTGCTGATGCTTTAAAAAAACCCCAACATATTCAAAGCAAGTATTTCTCCAATTATTATTTCTTATAAATTTTCTGAAGCTCTTCAGGTTAGACTGACTAAAAAAAGATAGTGCTCCATAATCACAGTGCATTTAAAATATGGATTAGCACAAAACTATGCATAGGTTTGTTTTATGCCAAAATAAAACCAGCTCAATAGCAAGCTTTGGAATCTTAGGCTACTTCTCCCAGCGAATAAATCAAAGAAGACAGACCTCATCTGAAGCAGCTCATTATGCAAACAAAACATGTCAGGCACTGACACATGCTTACATTGTCACACATGCTTACATTGGAAGGGATCTTAGAGATCATCTTTTCCAACCCCTCTGCCATAGACAGGTCTGCCAATCACAAGATCAGGCTGCCCAGAGCCTCATCCAATCTGGCCTTGAACATCTCCAGAGATGGAGCATCCCCAGCTTCTCTGGGTACCCTGTTTCAGTGTCTAATCACCCTCTGAGTAAAGTCTTTTCCTCTAACATCTAGCCTAATATTCTCTTTTTATTTTAAAGCCATTCCCCTTTGTCCTTTATCACTATTAGATCATGTAAAAAGTCATACCCCTTCCTGTTTACAAGCTCCCGTGCAAGTACTGGAAGGCCAGAATGAGGTTTCACAGAATGTCAGGGATTGGAAGGGACCTCGAAAGATCACCTAAATCAGGCCTAGCACTCTGACAGAGCTAGGTCCCTCTGCATAGCTTGCTGAGCTCCTGACCTCACTTATCTCCCAAACCTCCTGCTGCCATTGGCTCTTCCAGTAAGCCCTTGGAAAGAAAAAGCAAGCACTGATGGTCATGTCTTCTCTGCTTTTTTTCCCTAGTTGAAGTTGCCCAGGACAAACAAATACAAAAGGTGGAGGTTATTCCTTTGGCACCAACTCACTGGAAGGATTTGAGTCACTTCAGCTCTGTAACACAGAGAGGGCCCTTCAATCATATCTAATGCTCTTACTCTGCTAAAGCAAAAGGTGCCCCAAGAGGCATCTGACATTATCTGCTGAACTGCTGTAAAATTACAATTTTCCTCTTGTTATCTATTTGCAGGGGGTCTCTTGAGACAGCCCACTTGGGCAGGGTTAAGTAATTGCAGAGGCCTCCCCCATGGCTGGTTATTCAGAAACTCAGACACACACCTGTAGTTAGCATTAATCATGGATGCCAGTCTGACTCCCACAGGCATAGGAGTCTTTGGCAGCTTTATGAATTAAATGTTACAGCTGGGATCTCATTTCTAGGAAATGATTAAAGGCTTTAATTTTATTTATTTTTTTAAGTTTCATCTTTGGTAGATTTTTTTCCTTACCAGCGATTTTTTAGAGAAAGCTTCCACACTTCTTCTACAATATGGTCATTCACATGTTCTCTGCCATCTGATTGCAGAGTCTTTGCTGCTTCACAGGAAGTCTTTAATCACTTCTGGGTTGCAGAGGAAGGATGAGGCTGTCTATGAAAGCTTTGCTTATCTTTTGAGATCCTCGGATAATGTTCTCCTGGCAGAGGCTTCATATTTGAAATTACAAAGGATTGTGCTACTACTGGTCTAAACAATGGTCTAGAATTGCAGAATCACAGAATCACCAAGATTGGAAAAGACCTCCAGGATCTTCCAGTCCAACCATCCATCTACTACCAATGCTCCTCACTAAGCCTTGTCCCTTAGCACCACATCTAAATGTTTCTTGAACACCTCCACAGATGGTGACTCCACCACCTCCCCAGGCAGCCTATTCCAGCACCTAACTACACTTTCAGAGAAGAAATTGCTCCTAACATCCAACCTGAATTTCCCCTGGTGCAACTTGAGGGCGTTCCCTCTTGCCCTGGGAGAAGAGGCTGACCCCCACCTCACCACCAACCTCCTTTCAGGTAGTTGTAAGGTCTCCCCCCTAAGCCTCCTCTTCTCCGGACTAAGTAATCCCAGTTCCCTTAACCGCTCCCCATGTTACTGATTCTCTTCACTGAAACATAATGACCTTAGGTTGGGAAGAGAAGATCCATACTGCCCTCCATGCTCCCATCAAGCAGGCAGCTGTTGTGTTGGTGCTGGAGAGTGCTGCCAGCATGTATGCTGAACATGTTTCTTTGCAGAGCCAGGGTGCTCCTATAGGACATTCCACTTGAGGCTGCCCCAGTTAAGCAGGGAACTCCTGTATTTCTTTCTCATTCTGCCTCTCTTCTCTGGTTGCCTGTCCCAAATAGCTCCTGCTCCTCTTCTTCCTCATACAGTAGGCAGTGTAAGCATTTTCAATTTCCTCCACATCAAACCGAAGTCATTACTGAAATATTTTTTTACTGTTCATTACTTTGGCATGCCAAGAATTAGTGAGCAGCACACACAACCAGGATGGCACCTTCTGAGAAGAAGCTACAAATTGAAATGACATGAGCACAGAAGAATACCTAATCTCTAGATAGCAGACTATTCACCATGCAACAACCAACTGGGACAACTTTGAAATGGTTCCCACATACCCTGTCACTTTATTCCTGCTCATGAACAAAGAAAGAGAATTGCATTTCCCACCTGAAGTCTGCAAACCCCTGACTGAGCCTTATTCACAATTCAATCTATATCACAATAAAATGAAGGCACGCTTAAGACAAAAGAAAACAATTCTTCTGAACAAAGAACTAAGCACTGCAATGATTTGTGACACCTGCTCCCCTCTAGCATGGATGTATGACATATAAGACTGAGAAAAAGTATTCCTCCATCTAAGTGGATCAAGGAGCAGAGAAGATAACAACCTGCTACCACTAAAGCTATCAACTCACCATTATCCATCCCAATCTAGCAGACTGCCTGTGGGTGCACTCCCCAGTGCCTTGCTGCAGCAGACCTGTTCTGGCTGTCCACTCTACAGCTCAGTTCCAGCTACCACTGTGATGACTACAGGCTCCTCTGTAGCTGTGCCAGAAGATCTTCCCCAAGGAACTCTCTGCTTGCAAATATGATTTTAGGAGAAGATCCTTTCTGTTTGGGAGCAAGGTGTCCACATAACTCAGCTGTAGTCATTTGGTTCAGCTCTGCATATTGAGAAGAAGCCCCAAGTTAATTAAAGCATGGGAATCTTGGGTCCTTTCCCTCCAGAAGCAACCAGGAAACTTCGGCTTCATTTGTCAAAGAGCAGACACAGAAACAGAGACTAAATAGTTCCTCATCTTATACAAACATTTTCATGATCAACAAAGCCTTCATTGTTTCTACCCATCACCAAACGTACATGTGAAGAAAAACCATCCCATAGTTTTAAGCCCTGTAAAACCCAAGTGGCTCCCTGCTGCACCATGAGAAAACACAGCAGGAACATCCTGGCAGACATGACTTGGGCCTTTCCCACGCATCTTGTCTTCACCCGGAGTGTATGGCTGCTGGCACGCGTGCTGCCCTGCCCTGGGTCCCTCAGCTTCACTTTGCCCTGCACAGGCATGACTTCACACGGCTTTCTTACACAACATCCTCGCAGCAAGGATGAATACCACACAACAGATGGCTTATGAAACTTGTTATTTACTCAAACCTTTGAACAAAACAATTATTTTTGTTCTTTTTCTGTTTGTTTGTTTGTTTTTCATTCTGTTGCATGCAGCTTGCTGTGCAGCCCTGCTTGGGGTGGTTCTCAGCACCCAAGTTTGCACAAGGCTGGATGCCAGGTTCTCTCTTGATCCTCTGTACATTCTATATGCTGGGGGCCTGGGCAATGACTGCTGCCTACAGCAATGAAGTCGGGCATATGAAGCTAACTGCTGGTCAAGTGAAGGCACTGGTCAGTGGTGAGGTGAGATTTGGGGCGGGCTGGTGGGGAAGGGCTGGGAACTCACGCACTGCAGGGCCAGGCAGCCAGCAGCAGGCAGGTGCCAGCACGCTGCAATGATGGCTGCTTTCCCAAAGCCAGAAGGAAGGCAGGCTTTCCCTCCGCGGGTGTCTTTACTAATGAGAATGCCCTGCAGCGCAGAGAGCTTTGCCCCGCTATTCTTTTGGCAGCAGATACTTACACACAGAACGCATGCTGTCTTTCTGCTCACCTCAGTCTGTTTAGCTAATTTGTGTGGTAGATTTTTCATAATTGTGCAGGTATTCATTCATGTGGGAAAAGACCTGCTTAAATACACCCGCAGAGGCAGGCTGCCTTCGCATGGAAAGCTGCTGGCAACTTGCCTATTTCCTCTCCAAGTGATGGCAGTGGTGCCATGTTAGGACCAGCACTGAGACACCATGACTGCACTGTACCTTGGAACTAGTGTTTATTGTCAGCATATTACAGTATGACTTGGTTGTAAGAAGCCTTATAGCCCACCCAGCGCCAGCCCCCACCATCAACCAGCACAGACTGCCCAAGGCCCCATCCCTTGAACACCTCCAGGGATGGGGCATCCACAGCTTCTCTGGGCAATTGTTCCAGTAATTCACCACTCGGAGAAAAGAACTTCCTCCTAATGTCTAACCTAAATCTCCTCTTTTTTTGTTTAAAGCCAGTCATTCCTGCCCTGTCACACTATCCGCCTGTGTGAATCAAGATGGAATTAAAAAATTAGCATCAGGAAAAAAAGCTTCATCTGTATTTGATTCTCAGTTAAATCTCACCTAGTGGTTTTTTTTTTTTCCCTCAAAAGCGAAGCTCACAGTATTTTGATTTAAATTACTGCCATCAGTCAAATCATTTCAGGTGTGACATTGTAAAACTCATCTTTCAACTAACATTGGAGAACTTGATTCAGTCTGGGACTCAAATGGCCACTGCTTTCCATGTGTTTGCCTTTTGAAACACCTCCAGAAGCAGTAAGGCTACAGAAACAGCGTGATGAACAAAACTGCTTTCTCTGGAGTTGCTTCTGGCAGTTGTTTCTTGGCTGCACAAAGGGAAAGACGCTGTTTTTAAGGAACTGTCTATGCTTATGAGAAAGCTAAACATAGAGAAGGAAAGTCGGGCTGTTCCTGGACAAGGAAAGCAGGCGTGAGTTCAGGAACAGTTGCCGTGGGATCTTCACCCACTAACCTAGAAAAATGAGTGGTGTACTTTAATGTTCTCTGAAAAAAATAATGAAAAACAACAACACAAAACATTAAAACGAGGAAACAACAATGCACTTTGAGCAAAGTGAGAAATCCAACGTGTCCCAGAAACACTGCTGTCCTCTCTTGTCTTAAAATCTTTTCTTCACTTATTTAACTGAATGTTTGGCAAATCTCAATTGGACAAGAGGGTAGAATGCAAAAGGTATTTTGCTGCTGCAATTCAGGAGTAAAATGTTGGAGGTGAGCAGCCCAGCCCTGACTGGGGACAGCAGCAAGGCAACCTGCATGCTGATGAGCTCTCAGCACCAGCCACCTGAGGCTGGATACATAGAAACATGGCTCTTTTAAATCCTTCCCCTACAAGCACAAAAACATTAGGAAGTTGGTTAAAAGCAAGAATGAAGCTGTTCAGAAAAAATCTGCAGAGGTGACTAAGTCAGCAACCAAGCATAAACAGGAAATGCAACAGCTGCACACAGCTTGGTTCAGGACCTGGGAACTGCTGTGTAAATGCCATTTATCATTAGAGGCAATGAGGTATTTAGAGGAATCAGATGAAGCACTTGTTCCTAGCAGCAGGAGCAGTACTGGCTGAAGGAGCAGCCCACAGCTGTGCTCTCCTCCTCAGCAGGGCTCTGCCCAGGTGCCACAGACAGGCTGCAAACACCCTGCTCTGCCCTCCAGCCATCTGCTAGCACCAAGGTGCCAGTAGCATGACAAGAGTTTGGCCACAAGAGCCAAAGGTGCTGACACTGGGGACAGCACCTTCAAGCAATCAGGCAGCAGGAGTGACTTGCGGAATCAAACTCTATAATCCAGAGATGGGTTATAAAGCAGGTATGTTTATTCCAGCGTTGCGCAGCGCTGGGTGCAAGGGGGATAGCTCCACCAAACTTGCACACCGTAAAGAGAAAAGTGTGTTACAGATATAGGTTAAGCTAATACATAATCAATAGTCTCCTCCTCAGTTTGATTACATATTCATTACATTCCCTATGGCCCCGTTCCCCGCGACCCCATTCCCTCATTCCCCCTGACCCCATTCCCCGCGACCCTTGCCGATGTTTTGGGGTGAAATTCTTCTTCTTGGTGTTATCTGCTGTTATTGTTCTCCCATGTCGGCATCATCTTGCCCGGGGGGGGGGATCTAATCCTTCTTGTCAGAGGTCTCCGGACAGTTTCTTCTTATCTTTATTGCCCTCTTCTCTGGCTTTATTTTGGCTAAGTGTCTGCAATTCCCCCTTTCCCTGCACTTTTAAATGTACAGTTACCCTTTGTCTTGGTTTCTGTGAAGTTCCCCTTTCCCTTTCTATAGCACAGTGTTACCTTACCACCATTTTGAGGCTTTGCTCACTCTTCAGGAGGGGCAGAAGCCCTACTGCCTTTTGGGATGCCCCACGCAGACCCTTTGGGATCACGGCCTCTGCATCGTCACCAGCGATCCTGTTACTGACTCTGAGAAAATATGCTCTCAAACACAGGAGGATGTTACTGGTAAACACGGAAGTTTGGTGGTAAGCAGCTTCTCTGTAAGCCACTTTCAATGGTGACTGCGTCGGCAGATTTTGACACCTTTGTCTCTCCAAACCCCAATGCTTCAATATGAATATTGCACATATATATCCTGCATACACATTACACAACGTGTTTTTAACAAAATACATTGCAGATTATGTATACTACATGTGTAATATGCACATAGTGCACTTACAGTATATATCTTAGCTTACTGCATGCATTTCATCAGAAAATAACAGCTGCACCAGTGAATGACAACTAACGTAAAGATAGCAGAAACAAACACAGGGACTTAGAAGCTGCATTAAACTTCACATCAACAGTAGGGACCACTGAGGACCTCAAAGTAGGAAGCAGCAGGGCAGCATGTTGCTCTTTCACCTGGTATTTCTCAGCATCTGCACACAACCCCACCTTCTCCAACACCTGCTTCCCTGCACAACTCCAGCCAGGAATCTGGAGCTTGCTTCTAGGTGCTGACTTTATCCTGGCTCTGTGTGATGCCATCCTTCCGCTCCCCACAGCACACTGCCAGCCTCCTGCACTGCTTGGGCAGACCCCAAATGCTTGTGGGGCAGACAGCATGGTCAAGCACATGGGGGTGATGTGGGTGGGATGTCAGTGTGTCATTCCTCAGGGAAACCTGCAATCTGAGCTCAGGAGAGGCCATGCTGCAATGCAGTCACACTTCAAAGAGGCAACCAAGATTCCACAGTGAGGAATGTTCTTTGGACAAAGCAAATTAGTCCCAAGCTCATCTGGTGCATGCAGTCATTTCTGCAGAACAGTTTAAAGGCCCCTTATGTGGCTCATCCTCACTGCATGCCTCTGCTGCCCCATGCGCCCTCCCCCAAGTCTTGCATTTATTCTCATATTATTACCACCAAAAGTCATTTAATTTCAGTGTCATACCTTGATTGGGCTGTATGCAGTGGAGACAGGTGCTGTGAATGAATGAAAGCTCCTTCTGTGAACATCCATCATATTTCTGAGCTAAGTGGGCTACATTCAGCTACACACAGGTACTTCATCTGCTTTCAGAAAGTTTATCTATCTGCACCAGGTATGAAGACAGTCCAAGGAGCTGCAATTGAAGTAAAGGCTTCAAATTGGCCTTTGTTGTTCCATTAAAAAAATACCATAAGGCTTTAATTGCTAGTTAATCCACACATTCCAAAATAAATGAATCATGCTAATTTCCTTGGTGACTATGTGGTCTGAAAGAGAAAATGGTAAGCTCATTTTCCCCCCAGGGTTTTGGTTGTGGACCACTTCAAAGGCAAAAAACATCTAGCCAGAACAATTTTTTTCTCAGTATAGTTACAATGCCACTGTAACTAGTGGCATTTGCATTCATGCTGCCCACAGGCCAGGGTAATGGGTGCACACAGAGGTAGTGATGAAGCCAGCCCTGGTGGGGCACACACTGGAGACTACTGGACCGCTATCTGACATTATCATTTAGAGGAAGAATTTCAAGGAATGTTTTTGTAAACTTTTTTAATGGCTCTTCAGATATCAGCTGGCCAGCAACAGAGCTGAAGGAGCTCAACACAAAGCTACTCAAAGGCTTCACTTTCAGCTTACCTTCAGAAGAAATACAGAACACATAATTCAGAAAAAGATAAATGTAAGATAAGCACCGTTATAGGTATATCTACTATAACATCTTCAACATTAATCATTAAACCAGACAGTTAATCTTGAAGTGCAAAACTCCTTGAAGTTGATGTGGTGAGGGTCCAGCCTAATGGAGACAGATCTTACCAGAGCTTCAAAATTGTTTTGTGAAGGAATGAGTCTCCTTGAATTTGTGAGCAATGGTTTCAGCATGAAAAGGATCAGGGTGTCAGAGGGTCATTCTTTCTTTAACAACGACTACTGCACTATTTTATATTAATGGCAAATTGCAAACCAATGCATATAAAGCCTCCTAATGGATGCTAAAGAAGCTCTCCTGAATCACAGAATTGCTTGTCCAACCATAATCTAACCAAACTACCCTAATTAACAACCCTCCTCTAAATCATGTCCTTGAGCACCACATCCAAACAGTTTTTAAACACATTCAGGGTTGGTGACTCAACCACTCTCTGGGGAGCCCATTCCAGTGCTTAACAACCCTTTTGGAAGTCTACAATCCTTTGTGAAGTCTACGACCCTTATTACAATCTGTATGGGAAAACTGTTGATCACAGCCTGAACCTCTGAATAACCATCTGAGGCAAGTGATGAGTTAGCTGCAGGAGCACAGGTGAAGGTAATTCAGCTGTGCTCCTGGAAGGGGTGGAGCTTGGCTCCACCTCTCCTAGATCCCATTTAAGGGCTGACCACCACTAAGGAAGGATCTCTTTCTGGTGATTGCTCCTGTGTGGAGTTTTGCAGTGAGCCTCAGAACTGGTGATCGTTTATCATTTATTCTCTCTATTCCATAATCTCTGTTTATCCATCAACATTGTAATTGTACAGTTGTAACTATATGCAATCCCTCTGCTTTCTGTGCATTATTTGCTTCCGTCCTCTATCTGCTCTGCAGCATGGACAGCTTCCTGCTCTGCAAAACAAACAGCATGTTAAGTGGGAATGTCAGACTTACCCTCTGTGTGCGCTGAGGACTAGATCTTTCTAGTAAGCTCAGCAGATTGAGAACTGACTTAGAAGTACTCAAACATAGGGGTAGTTTCATGGAGAAATATGTGGGTAGTAGCTGAATTTTGACATGGGAAAACACCAGATGTGCAGTAGCATTGTTAAGAGGAGCTCCAGAACATGGTTTAAAGCAGAAATCAGAACATGGAGCGTTTATTTCAGTGTATGGCAGAAGGGAACATTTGTCCTTACCAAAGTTAAGCACAATTCTCTATCTCAAATCACATGCAAAATTGTGCTTAAATAAATTCTTCATATGGCTGACAGACAATTCTTCCCACAAATATTTTTGGTAGAATGTTCATTACAGAAATAATTATGTTGCATCTCATCAACAGCCTGGTACTACTGTGAATGTTAAACATAATGCATTTCTTTTACAACATCCATACTTGAAATAATGAGGTTAGTGACATTTCTGGCTATTTCCCTTGCTAAAGCTCTTTTTCTAATTTTCTTCCCCTCCCAGGAGAATACAATCAATAAGGGCAATCTACTCTAAGCTGAGTAAAAAAAAAAAAAGATAACCAAAAACAACTATTCAAGTATTTTTAAAATGTGGATTAATTTTCCTGTTGCATAGAGATGAATTTTAATACTACCGAAATACAGACAAAATAGACTTAGTGTATATACCAGGCAAAAAGAGGAAACTAAAATACTTGTGCTAAGGAGCTGGAATTCATGGCTCTTGCTCAGCTGGGCACATGGAACTTCAAGAAGTTAAAATGATAGTGTTCTCAGCACTGAGATCTGAACACAGGCTTGCTTTCTTCCCTGAGTACATACACCACAAACTCTGCATGAACAGTCTTCATCCCATGCATTAAAATATGTTCTTTTTTCACCACACAGGTGGTATTGACAATGGTGATGCTGCCTGCAGGTGAGTGGAAGCTCTATGCGCTGCCCTGCCTGCATGACCCAAACGCATCACACAGAAGTGCTGTGAGCACAGCAGAAGATGCTTGGTGTTAGTGATGGGCAGCTCCATCAAAGCAAGCAAAGGTTTCCAAGTGAGGCCATGCTACCAATCCTATTTTCTAAAACAAACAACTCTTAGAAAACAAAATTATATTTTTGAATGTGGAAAACATTACACGGTCCCACCCAAGAAGAATCTATTCTAGAGCTTGTCATCTCCAAGAATGCAGAACCAGCAAACAAACGCAACTCAATTGTGAGAATGCTCCAAATCCTGGAAATTGCTCTATGCAGCAAGAACCAAATCCACTGCTTCAGAGAATAGGCTAAAAACCAAGAGATCTAAGGAATGCCCGAGAGGGAATGCAAACCACAGACATACCAAAGATATTAGCAACAGTGCAATACAACTGTATCACTGGGAAGCACTAGAGGACCTTGAGCCTGCTGAAAGGTCTGCAGTGTCAGACTGTAAGTGCTGGAGCATTTCCATACTGTTACAGACAGCGATTGGAAAGAGAAGGATTTCAGTGAAATTTGAGCAAGAAATACCCATGTCTTCCTTGTGGTTAAAACCGTTGTGAAATGGAACTGCTGAATTAAGAACAGGCAGCTCAAGATTGGCGCTTGCAGGGAGCTCTGCACCGACCCACCCCACTGCAGACTCACAGTGGGTTTCTACAGATGCAGCTCACAAAAATCTCCTGTGGCCCTGTGCAAAGTTTACGTGACTGCAGGAAAGGAAATGGAGGAGTTGCTACTGTAGCTGACAAGGACTTAACTCAAGCAATGAGGTCACTGTAACTGATTTCTGTCTTCCTCTGGTATTTGTTAGATTTTTCAGCTGTGGATGAATTAGAACTGCTGCTCTAGGAAAGAGAACATGCTTTACATAGAGGGTGTAACATCTGCAGCTTACAAACACAGAAAGGCATAAGACTAAACACTTCCATCAGTAACAGGACAGAAGGAATATCTTTGTACATTACATCCTTCTAACAGCTTTAGTGTTTGTATTTTTATACCATCTGGAGCATCACAGATTATCTCAGCCTGTTCTGTATGAACTTTCACACCAGCATGCAAACACAAATAAGCCTTTCCCAAGGTATTCCTGACCATAAATATGTTATGACAAAACACAACAGTAACTAGAATATCAAAGAGCCTCAAGGCAATGGAAAATCAGCTTTTATACTTCACCCAGAAGTTCTTAAGCCACAGTCAGCCTACATAATGTAAACAGAGAGCAGTGAGCGCTTCAGTTCTCAGGGCATGTCCTGCTACCCCAGGGTGTTACAGTGTTACAGTCACAGTGAGCTCCTGTTTGCACAGCCTGAATGGCTGGGACTGCATCCCAGCTCAGGTCTTCAGCATTATGGATGCATACAGCAGGTAGCAGCCCTGCTGCATCACTGTGGATTTGGCAAGAACCTCCTCTTGGTCTCCTCATATCCTTAGGCTTACTCTGAGAACTGAAATAAAACCTTCACACACACACACACAAACACACAAAGCAATGGCTTAGCAGAACAATGGATTACAATGTCAGGTTTTCCCCCAAATATTATAAAAAGGAAGTGATCAATCCCTGTGGGATACAAAGATAAACATTTTCTTAGGGTGTCTGTATCACTTGCAGATCCTGACACAAGGACCTAGAGGACAAGTCATGCCAAAAGAGCCACAATGGCAGAAAAGCGTTCAGGCAGCTGATCAGGACCTGCAAGATACAGGGCCAAGGAGTGAAGAAACACAACACTCTGGATGCCAGGCATCCTCATCCATCAGGAGCTGGGATGGAGGCTGGTGCCAAGAGATCGTATCTGTTCTTCTTGCAGAGGAGAGCAAATCCTGAAGCCCTCAGCAGCACCACCAAAAAGCCAGACTTTACATCTGTGGTTAGGTTCGACTGCAGCTCCATGTGGTATGACTTGCTCTGCACAGCCCATAGTGGACAAACTGCACTGGCTTCTCAGGGCATGCTACAGACCAGGTCCCAAGGAGAAAGGAATGGTTTGTAAAATACTGGTTAGTGAACAGGAGGAAGAGACTTTCTTTAGTAGGAGAGTGGTGAGGTGCTGGAACAGCTGCCCAGGGAGGCTGTGGATGCCCCGTCCCTGGAGGTGTTCAAGGCCAGGTTGGACGGGGCCCTGGGCAACCTGAGCTAGTAAACGTGGAAGTTTAGTGGCCCTGCCAGGCAGGGGGGTTGGAGCTTCATGATCCTTGAGGTCCCTTCCAACCCAGGCCATTCTGTGATTCTGTATTAAGAGACATTAGGTCTGGGAAAGGCTTCTGAGCAACGCTGTTTCAGAAAGCAGTGAAAATGATTGTAAAAAGAATTCAGAATTAACTCAGATTTAGCACAAGCTAGTGAGACATTACTGTAATCAGCAGTGGCAGCTCTGCTTACCCTGGACATGAATGTGATCTCTGGGCTGCCTTGTGGCTCAGAACCACACAGCATGGTTCTGAAGCTCAAGGCAGAACAGAGAATCCCAATCTGCTCTGCTCAGTGCAGCACAGGTAGCATAAACAAAATATGCATTGTGTGGGCTCTGCTCCTTGTGATTTGTTTTATTTTCCTTTGCTTAAGGACAGCACTAGCTGGCAGTTCAGAATATGTTTTTATGAGTGAAGCACACCACTCACCGAGCACTTATCCCAGAGGGGCAAAGGCCTCTGCTCAGCAGTCCGGTGCCACCAGGGGCACCCAGAAGGCTGTGAGGAGGCAGGATGGAGCCTATCACCGGAGGATGTGGATGGAGAGATCTGGCATCTCTTCTGCCATACAATTCAGTCCCCGTGAACTGAAAGAAGGCAATTCACCTCTGTACTTTGCTTTCCTTATGTACTGAAGGGAAAAGTTCACCCCTTTCTGCAATAAAAGACTCTGCCATTTATGAACATAAAGTCAATTAAGCAGCCTGTGAATTTCAATTCTACCTTTTTAAAAAAATAATTAAAAAAAACATATGCTGGTAGATTCTAGCGTCTCTATTATCCCACTTGCAGGACAACTCATAGCTTTCTTCCCCCTGCAGTAAGCTTTTTCCAGGCTTTAATTCTTAAGTACATGAAAAAATGGGGGAGGATGCTAGAGAAAAGCAAGAATATGCCTCCTGTCCCAGAGAGCTAGAAAGCAGCTCTAGATTTTTAGATCAAGAAGTATGCATAGCCGTCTACTGTAAATGTAAGTTCATAAGACCAGTTTAATTTATTTAACCAAAAGATTTATACAACAGCATTTTTACACATTCAAAGCATCTCCATGTTAACAAGTCCACGGGAAACTATTTTAAAACCAGAGATTTCAGAAGAAAACATCCTGTACAAAATGGAGCAAGGCTTTTAGTGCTCTACTTGCGTCCAAATAACACAACACATATCATTTTCTAACACTGTACTGCATATACTCCCTCTCCTATTATTTAGAAGCATTAGGGCTGTTAACCTGTAAATGGCAGCTCCAGGGTCAGGCAATAAAAGTGCACTTAGAGCTATTTTGGCTCCACACGTAAGTAATTCAAGCTTTTAAATTATTAGAAAACACCCTAACTGTGATGTTTTTTGTACCGTCAGTATAACACTGTGAAAGGGAGATGCTATTTTTCCAACCTGCACCAATCCCACCTCTGCACTGATAAATTCCTTCCTTCCACTGATAATATTACGGGAGCCCCCATAGCAGATCAGATTGGGCAGAGGCCCTTGCACAGTCCAGGGATGGTTTTAAATGGCCACAGCAGGACAGCTGACTCCCCACTCCTCACATACAGAAATCCCAGCACACAGACTCCTTTGCAGTAAAGTAATGCTTCCTGGAATGGGAATCACCTTCAGGTGTCAACACCTGTGCACAAGACCCATGGAAGGGCTCCTGCAACTGCCATACGTCTGCAGGCCCAGACAGAGATTACCATTTTGCATCTGCTCTTTGTTTTCAAGGTCATATTCTCACACATGAGACCTGCAGCTAACACACTGGCTCTGGCATGTCACACTGGAAACTGAGGCCACTGACCCAGGGTGGGCTTTCCTGGCTTTATCATGCTGTGCTGGGTGGTTTAAAATGCACCTGAAGGAAACCTGACTCAGTGTGGAACATCACCGTATTCCTTCTCTACCAGCTTAAAATTCTTATCAAACATACCTGCGGTAACAGAACTGATTCTGGATATTTCAGATTATTTAAATTATCGCTAGTAACCGAAAGTCTTACGAATAGGACCTAGATCAAGGAGCACCACTGTATGTACTTCAGCTAACAGAACTAAACTACTGAGACCGAATGCTTGCTTAAGCGATAATCAGGTTTTTCTTTGGTACAAAATAAGGAAAATCACGGTGGTGGCTGTGGAGACCCATTCCTACTAATCTGCTTTACAGCATTCAAAATTCAGACACTGGTGGCTGAGTTGAGCTTCTGTCTGAGACCAAAGCACTGGGATCCTCTTCCAAAAGTAGTATGTGTTGGCCTCAAATTCATTCCTATGCAGCAGAGCTTTCTATCTGCACTTTATCCCATCATCTCATGCAATGATTTTCAACACAACTGGAAATGTCTTCTGCTTGCTGGGAATTTAATTTCAGTTGGCACAAGTATGTATGTAACCAGAAACATTCTGTACCAAATTAACAGTAGATGCATCTTAAAAACCAAGGTAGAATAACTGCAACTCTTTAAATAATTGCTCATTGATAGGACTGAAAATGATTTTGACACAAAAACCATAGCCCAGCTGACTAGTGAGTAGCTTGCTGAGCCCACAATGTGGAACAAAGATTTCTGACCATTGCGAAGACTTGTTTTAAAATACAATGTAATACAATGATTTATTCCAAAATGGTAGCACCAGTTTAACAAAAAAATCAGCTATAGATCTGGGGCACAGGTGCCCAGGTATCCTCCTCTGCACTGGAAACCAAAAGTCTCCTAGCAGCGGCAGGGTATCAGACACCCTGGATGTTACACACCTCACTTGTGCTTCTTGGAGAGCAAATCCAGCACTCAAATTGCAGCAAGCTCTCCTTAGTCCTTTGGAAAGGAGTCTGAGGGTCACAGGCTACATTCTGGAAGCTCTGGCTTGGACAATGCAAGCATTTAATTGAGATGATTCTTTTCCACTGTTACTCATGATACCCATCCTAATGAGAAATGTGAATGAGAAATATACCAGCCATAGCAGAAGCTGTGACAGCCATCCCATCCTGCAGGGCTACCCTGCAGATTTGGCATTTAGGAAGTCAAAAGAGCATGACCAACACTGCTGGCTACTGCTCAGACATATGCTTTGAATTCAGTCTTTTCCCCTTTGGGCTTTCTGACGTTAAATGCATTTCTTCTGAATGAGCAGTTGTCTGCCCAGGCTCTGGCTAGAAACATAGGCTGCAGACTGAGCCTGGAACACATCAGTAGACTCCAGTTGCTCTCAACAACTGTGACTGCCAATGTGAGCTTGCAGAGGCATGGAAAAAGCAGCTTTGTTTGCTGCTAGAGTCAGTGATAAGGAGACAAGGCCCGATGAGTAGCACATTCAAGCCTTGGGCACAGCATCCATCACAGTCACATTCCTGAGTTGACACAATCCCCAGAAAAACAAAACAAAAACCAAACCAAAACAAAAAAAACCTAACCACCCTGCAACATAAGCCAAGGAAGAAGGCAAATGTATTCTAGAAGGAAGCAAAAGACCTCAGAAAATACTACAGATGCTTAAAATAAACTGAAGCTGCAGAACACTAACAAGTACTAGCAGCATCAAATGGCTTTGGAAACATGAATTAAAACCTTTATCCAAATACCAGTTAGTTACAAGAGCTTCTGTGCAGTATTAGCCTCAAGAGAAACGTCTGGCCTCATTGATGTAAGATCTCCCCAAAGCAGGAATGTTTATTTGTATTTTAAAAACAAATTATTTTATCACCTGAGCCTCTAGACTGAGCTTTTAGTGATGTTTAAAATCAGTGTATCTTTTGGAATTGGTTTCATCAAGTTGGTCAGAATGAATGACAAACATCAAAGAACGACAGGCTTATGAAACACATTATCTCTCTCTCTCTGATGTCAATTAATTATCATAAAAAAATTATCACCTGCCTTCAGATGCCAGAAGTTATGCAGTACATGAAAAACAGATAATGTATCGCAGTTTTTGCTCTCTTACTTTACAGAATCTGAGTCCAGAAAGAAATGCCGCAAACCAAACTCATGGTAAAAGATACTTTCTGAAGGCTGTTTTCATAAACTAGCCCCAAAACTAAAGAACACATTTCTTCCCATTAGTAATCAGTAAATCTAATTAAGGAACAGAAGCAAATAAACACATTTAATTTTGAAGAAAACATTCAGCATAGGCAAACGAGCAGTGCACTAAGGCAGTGGCTGGGCATCCTTTTCTTGGTTCAGATGTCATGATCTCTCAAGAGAAAGCCCAGGCTGGGAAGAAACTGCAGCTTTCCCCATCTCCTCGGGAAATCAGTATTTTACAGAGGTCTATGTGCAAACAATTCTTCTCTAGAGAGAAAATAACCTCTATGCCATGGACTACTTTAATGTGGCCAGAAAGGGTGGGAAGACTTCTCTGAAGTCTCCCATTCACTGAGAGACTTGGTTAGAGTAAATTAGTTGAAGACATTCTTCTAGCATGTTGGGATGTCCACCTTCCTCTCAACACAGCCACACAGAGCTCTCTCCCCATGCATACCAAAGGAAAGCATTGCACTGGGGCACAGCTCAGCACTCAGCTGAACCCATGCACCTTAAGTCTGCTCCAAAAGCTCTGTAATTACTTGCAATGCCACATGCGGGGCACACGTCAATGCCAAAACTTAGAACACAAACTATTTAAACACGCTTAAGTGGAAATCGTGTAAAAAATAATAATAATTCAACAACAACAAAAACAATGACTGATAGGAAAAAGATGGGCTATGTATAATATAATTGAGGGGTATATATAAAGGAAATAGAGATTTGTTTAGTCCGTTCTCTAAACGACCCTTAAATAATATGACCTCATCACTTACAACCCAACAAGCCAAAGATAAGATCATTTTTGGTTTATTTTGTGCCTGGATTTTGTTTTCAAATCGCTGTAGGAAAAGAACAAATCGGTGTTTATTAATGTCATCTTGACTTAGACAAATATCAGAATAAATAAGCAGTGAAAACTTGAAATGGATCAGGGTAAACCTAAAGAGAAGAGCACCTGGAGAAACAAACTCCAGGAGTATATGCCTGTTCCAGGGGTTCAGGGCACCAAGGACAGGGAAAAACCCAGTGTCTAAGACTTTTAGCGAGCCATGCACATCTGTACCCAAGGCTGGGGCTGGCATTTTGTACACACAGCTAATGGTGAAAAACGGGAGGTATGTGTATGGACCTAAGCCACGTTGTTTTTGGGAAGGAGAGAGGGAAAAGATCATATTGGTGTCAGTGTAGCTGATGGCCCTGACCAGGTAATTGGTCAGTTGCGCAGGGGCTAACACAACAGGATTCAGGAACAGGATGCAACACTTTACACAGCCCTCAGGAGAAGGCTTCCAAGTGTGGAAAACCACAACTCCTTGAGCTTTGCAGTCTGCACAACTGGCTGTGGAATCTAAATGTGCTGCTGGGATGGTTTCCATAGATTCTTAGTGCATGTTGCAGAACGTCTGTTAATCAGGTTCTTGCTCTAATAAAGAGAGGGTTATTGTGTTTACTCATAGAATTACGGCCTGCAAAACCTTATGTGATTTATTTAACATACCTGATTTCAGTGGCACAGAGATCTCTTAACTTGAAAGTGCTTTGCTACACACAAATGGGCTATCCGTTTCCTGCATTGCAACCTGTCAGCAATGTGAATATCTCAAATGTTGCAAAATAAGGTGTTAATTCTTGTAACTACCAGGGGCATGGCTAGTCTGCTAGCTGGCAACAATAAAATTACAGCTCCTAATGTAAATTCAGTGGAAATGCCTATCTCAAATGAACACGAAGCAGCAGGTGATTTCTTTTACTCCAACTTCTGATGGTTACCAGAAACACCACATAGAGATTGGAACACTGCAAGGGACAGAATACTTGATTTAATGTCAAAGGGCCATGGGATGGGTGGTGTAAGCTGACAGTTCTTTGCGGTCAATTTATGTATTATGTATGTCATGATCAGTCATCACAGTGATTTCTATGCCATGGAAGCGCAGATGCTTGGCAGGAATGCTGTTGTTTTGTTCCATTTGTTCTGTCCGACAGCCTAAAATTTCCTCTGAACTCTAAACAGGTCATTTCAAAGGTGTCAGTGTCTGAGAAGTGTATCCAGACTTGCAGAGCCACATATTTCAAGCTTTCCAGCCTCTTTTCCTATGTGCAGACCTAAACAGAAAGCAGTTACAATAGATTCTCTGTCTTGAAGCTCACAGCAAGATGTGTGGAATGAAAAAAGAAAAGCTAAAATATATAGAAGAAATCAAGCCACCATTAGTTCTCCCTTTTCCAGAGGGAAACTATCCTTCACACGTTGTTTCTGCCCTCATTACCATCCAGACCCTAAAGGGGGCACAACTGGTCACTGCACTCCCTATATCACCCTCCCTCCTGCATTACCTTGTGAAAGCTTCAGTGAAGAGGCAGCCAGGGACCTGGAGTCCTAGTGGCACAGCCAGGTCTGGCACTGGGAGGCTCAGATCCCAGGCTCTGACCCACTTCTGCTGCTTCCCACATCAGCCTGGCTCGTCTGGACAGGAGGGTTGTTTCCAGGTGAGCCTGCAGCTCCTCACCTCACCGGACCCTGGCATACTGCATGTGCAGCTCTCAAAGAGCTGCAAAGTGTTCATACAGTCAACATCTGGCAGCAATTGCCAAAGTAAACACAGCATAGAAATATTTATAAAATGGATGAAGAACAATATGGATAATGTGCCATTATACTATAAACAGAGAAGCATATTAATCAAGGAACAATAAAGCTTTAAATTATATTTTAGAGAAACTCACTTAAAACCAATGCAAAACAACTCATGCAGAATGGTTGGCCCACTTCCCACTGACTGTTTGTTCCAGTTCTCCAGCTGTAAAATTAAGAAAACAAGTCTTGGGGGCATAATGAGGAAAAAAACAGATGAAAGTCTACAGAGCTCCATCACAGCTGTAATGGATACCATGTAAGTAGGTGGGCTGGAGAAGCCTATCCAATACAAAATTGTGTTTGTTTGGAAGGAAATACCACAAAGAACAGGAGAAGACTTTTCAAACTGGCTGTCCGGCACACAAGTACAGGCTCACTGGGGAAGTCAAAGGCACACCAGCTCCCTGACACCTTTAAAACTCCCCAGGAATGCCCTACTGTGAATAATCAGTGCTGTACAGCTCTTTCTTCCAGACAGGCTGTACCCGCTTGGCATGCTTAGCCTTTTGCAGCCTATAGACAAGGAGCACATCTTTGCTGCCTATATACACATCAGGCCATGGTACTCCTGAGATACTGCAAGATCTAGACTGCCAAAGTGATCCTTGCACGAAAGGCCGCATCATTTACCTAATCCATGCTGTTTTTAAATCAATTTGACAAACTTTTCCACAGGGCTCAAGTATTGCACAACATCAAACTGCAAAATGGAATCCCAGAACCTGCCAGTATGTTTATCAAACCACATGGTTAGGTCTCTTATTGCAGTATGTATCTGGAACACATACAAACTGAGGAACCTTTCAATGTAACGGAGCAAAGCTTCACAATATTTGCTGTTTCTTGGTGCAAAGAAGACAGGCTGTTACTGCTTACTGTCAGTTGCATTATATAAATACATACAAATGCATATATATTTGTCCTACTGTAACTTCTACCAGAACCATCAGATTGATGCAGCTACCTCGCTGAAGTCAGCCCTGCTGAAGTCCACTGTAATTAAAATATGTCATAGGCATATATAGTACTCACAAAGACTGAAATCAAAGTAGCTATGGTTCAGTATTCAATGACGCCAGGTTGTGCTCAACACGTCTGAGAGATGGGATGCAAACCAGAGAGACCTAAATAGGTTGAGCAGTGGGCCCAGGTGAATCTCATGAGGTTCAGCAAATCCAAGTGCAAGGTTTGCACTTAGGCTGTGGCGAACTCTCACTATCAGTACGAGCAGGGAGATGTAAGGATAGAGTATAGCCCATCCAAAAAGGACTTGGCAGTATTAGTGGTTGGCAGCTGGACATGTACTAGCAATGTGCCCCTGCAGCCCAGAAAGCCAACCATGTCCTGGGCTGCACCAAAAGAAGAGCAACCAGCACGTCAGGGAGGTGGTCCTGTCCCTCTACTGTGTGCTGTGAGGCCTCACCTGGAGCACTGCATCCAGACGCGGAGTCCTCAGTACAGAAGAGATGCAGACTTGTTGGAGCACATCCAGAGGAGGGCCACAAAAATGATCCCAGGGACAGAACTGCTGTCCTACAGGACAGGCTGAGAGAGGCTGTGCAGCATGGAGAAGGGAAGGTTGTGGGGAGACCTGAGGGGGGCCTTTCAGTATCTAAAGGGGGGCTGGAAGAAGGGAGACAGAATCTTTAGCAAAGTCGGTGGTGATAAGACAAGGTGAAATGGCTTCAAACTAAAAAAAAGAGAGATTCAGATTGAATATAATTTTTTTTTTTTTTACAATAAAAGTGACAACCAAGGCCAGAGCTGTGGGTGTCCCTGTGCATTGCAGGGGAGCTGGATGAGACGGTCAGTGGATTTCCTGATCATCAAAATAGTTGAGAAGTGCGACTTCATTTCAGAGTCAGGGCAGATTTGTTCTGCTTCCCCACATCCACTGCCGTGCTCCCCTCACTGACCCTGCACCAGAACACCCACAGTTCCCTGTTGTCAAGAGCAGATGTCTTTCTGTTACTTCCATTTGATACTGTTACATTTAACAGTTTTTCTCAAGTCAACTGAACTCCGCTTTGGTCATTCCTGAACAGAAATATCCATCTTAAGAGAAAAAAAAAAACCATTATGCCCTATCAGAGTAAGTGTATTTAAACCACAGGCATACATAGTTCACCACTACATGGGCATAAGGAAGAAGAAGGAAATCTTCTGACACTACTGACACATTATTGACGTGTTTCAATTTTTTTTTTCTTTAATGCTTCAGGAAATGAAATCTAGTTGCTGCTGAGGGGGAACGAGACTGAAATGTGGAACTGTGAAATCAGTTCTCTTAGCTCCAGGGACTGACCCTACCCTCCCCACCCAAAATGCTGACACTGCTTTTTAAGAGAGGCTCTAGAGGCACAATGCATAAACTGGTGGCAAGCCCTGATTTCCATAGCAATCCCTAGAAGGAGCACACTGGGTCTTTGAGGATGAGGATATCTTATATTATCTATGAGGAAACTGAAATCACACCAGCTCAGATAAAAGGAAAACTCCAACAGTCCCACAGCAACTAGGGCTGTGGGAGAAATAGTCTTTGGAATGTAACTTTAAAGACTTAGATACGTGCAGATGAACATCTAGAAGCCAGGATTCTGAACAACTACATCAGATGCAACCTGATACCATATCAGTGGGGAAAAAAATATGTGGCATCCATGCTTAGGACTGAGATCATGGGTGATTCAGGCAACTGAAGGCTGTGAGCTGACTTCAGGGGTGCCTGCAGAGCTGGAGCCTCTTTGGCAGCTACGAACACATCAAAGAAGGAAATGTTTAACACAAGTATCAAAGGTAGATTCCTTCTTTAATGACAAAAAGAAACATCTATTCCAACTGGATCTAGATGTCAACACTTGTTATGATGCCAAATATGGAATAACTGACCAAGATAGAAAAAAAGAACATGAAAACAGGAATTCAAAAAGCTGGATTAAAAGGTGGAGAACTACAACCAGCACTGAAAGAAGAACTACTGGATACTGGGCTAAAGGAAACATCCTCAAAGGTCCTAAAATTCATCTTCATTAGAAATCTGGACACTGAAGCCAGAACTTCATGACATGAAGGTGCAAGGCACTGACAGTACAAGAAAGCATCAGAACCTCAGACTGGATGTCAAAGATAGGAGACAGAGGATTAGGGTGGAAATATAACACCGAATTTAATTAAGAGACGTACAGATTAATTTCTGCTATGAGGTGGAGTGTCATAAGCTGCAAGTATCACCATCAACAGTAAAGGCTGGATAAATGAACAAAAATGTTCCCAAGAGATCCAAAGAGATCCACAGATCCTACACAGGAATGAGAAGTTCTTCGTATAGAAAGAGACAACAGAATGGCTTATCCAACCTGCTGAAAAGTTAATATGGAAAAAGAGGCTTTCTTTATGCACAGGTCAAGAGGCAAGGACAAGGGAAAAAATACATGCTATGAAAAGGACAGTGCTGGGAAAAGATGGCTGGTAAAGCCAGATGAGAACAGACTTTGGCTGGATATGGAAGAGCCTCACATACCTAAACCCAGTAGCAGGGAACAAAATATTCTATGAAAAAAAGTACAGAAGTCAGCACGTTAAATTCCTAAAAGGTGGTTTGGATAACTGCATTTAATAGCTTTGGAGCCCTTTCACCCTTTAATATATTTATATATATATACACACATTGTGAGTGATACTGTGACACTATCTTCACAGGTTTTGCAATAAATGCTAGTTTTTGGAACAGGGACAAAAATATCTTTGTTCTAAATGTACATGAGACTGTTCCAGAGTAATGTGTTCTGCTTGTGAGAAGCACTAGAGGACAGTGATTCAACATAAATAGCAACCCATGATAATGTCTGATGAGAAACTAAAACAACAGAAAACTTCAGGTCCAGCTGTGATTCCGTCAAAGTCTATAGCAAACTTCAGCTAGGAGCAGAAAGTAGCTGTAGTGAAACAATGGTAGAAAACTGTAAGACTGATTTATTTTAATTAGTTCGAAAGAAAGACAGGATGCTACAGACAGACCATCACACTAAATCCTTCCCTTGTACAAACCATGTCAGCAAAGGTCTATATGCAAAACTGGAAAAAGATGAGTCAAATTTCCAGTACCAGACAATGAGTTTTCAGGTTGGAGCAAGCAGTGGAGATTCTTCTTTTTTTCAGGCCTTGAAAGCAAATATGAACTCCCCAAACAAAAGGTGAAATGGTAATTGATATTTAGAAGAATGCAAAAAGAATTTATAGTCTCATGAGTAATAGGGTATTTGAACTACAAGCCAGTGACCTTGTAAAAATTACATACAAAACCTCTTGTAAGAGTGAAGGTTCTGGTTTCTGATCAATGCTCCAAGTTGTGCCCTGCCACAGGCAGGGTAACCAACCTCACATCCCACTGCATGCAAACTAGCTTGCTCTTTGGCATACTTCTTTTTTTCCTACACAATTTAACATGGGAGTAGAACACTGCAAAAATAAGCATGGAGTTAAGGAGCTGACTCTGGAATTGAAGTTGGTCTGTAAATAATCAAAGCAAATTTTCTAACAAAATGAAGTTACAAATATCATTTCCTAGGTAAAATGCAGGAGAAGTATACCCTAATGCTGGGGAAGTAGATAAGCTCTATAGGAACAGAAGCTAAATTAATTTTATAGTACTGCACAGAAGACTACACAAGGGATATACTCTCATACAAAAGAACTGTTCCTTATCGAATTTCTGCACACACATTATTGTGATCATGTCCAGTGTGTGCAGACAATGCATCTAGGTGTAACATTAGCATGCTATCCAAGAGGCACATCTTGAAATGTGCTGAAAAGGAGAACACTTTCACTAGGTCCATAATTTCAATAGGGAAACCGCCTTTATGGAAAAATCAATTTTTCACTTTCATAGCCACATTTAAGTACTGCAATAGGTTTTCTGACAGTTTTCCCAATATTCTAAATACAACTTCAAACATGACAGAGCAATAAATATAACAGTTGACAAGAACACAACAGCAAAAGAATCAGAGAGGATTTGTGTTTTGGCTTTTTTAAGAGGCACTAATATACTGTGGCTCATTCTATAGGGCTGATTACCTGTTAGGGCTGCTTTTCTCCATGGCTATGTTTTTTGTTTTCTTTCATTTTTTAAAAGCTTACTATTGCTAATTTTAGTCTTGGTTGCTGTTAGGTGTTTTGGAGAAGAGAGAATAAAAGAAAGGAGGGGTGTGATGATTCCTGTTATTATATCTGGCACTCTTGAGACAGTTTGGCAACTCCTTTTAATTAAACAAGTGTTGCTTTTTAAAGCTGGAGTAATCTGAGGCTCTAACATGCAGCTGGGAAAGCAAACAGAAATCATTTCAGTTGATAAGCAGATGCTGAAGATGGGTGGAGGGAGGAGATTAAGCAGGATCCCAGATGAATGCAGATGTGCAATATGGTTGGAGTGTCTGTGTCTAAGTGCACAGGTATAGGCCAGCAGGGTAAGGGCTGCAGCTTTGCAAAAAGCTGTATAACACGCTTTGCAGGATGCCATTTAGTCAAAAGGAAGAAGAAGAGGTGATTTGGAAGGGTAATATGATTTCTGATGTGATGATGCCCAATGCCATATCATGTGGGATAGCTGACTGAATAAGTGACTTGTTTCACAGCTACCAGCATCTGAGCCTGCTCCAATAGAACAGCACAGCTCTTCCAGCTGAAATCAAGCAAGTGGCAGGAAAATCCATCCCTTAAGTGCAGTAGTTCCCCAGAAGCAGGGAGCTGCGAAGGAGGGAATCAGGAAAAATTATCCGTGATGCTCTCAACAGAAGGAAGCTCAGAAAGAATGTTCTTATCTGCTCTGTGTCTAAATAACCTGCTAAAATAAGCATACAGATAACACGAACTGGGAAGAAAGAAGATCTAACAAAGTATTTGCTCTATCTTGCTCCAGGGTTAAAGCCTGGAAGGCAGAGGACCAAGCACAGGCCTTGCTCTCCTCACAAGCCACCACAGCCAGCTTTGCCTGGTATGAGCACCGTGTGCTAGCAGGATGAGCTCCTGGACACTTAATGAAGTACTATTTCTTGTATCTTCTTAAATGACTATCACATAACCAAAATGACCCAAGTACTGCAAGTCTGACCACAAAGGAGTTCAGGCCTTACCTCAGCCTCACTCTGCTGCCAATGCTCTGAACGGGGCCTTGGTGAGTTCTGCTGCCAGCAGAGCCGGTCAGGTGTGAAACAGAGCTGGCACTGAGGGGTTTCCTTATGCTCTGCTAGACTGCATGGACTTGAATCTTTCAAACTGTGGTGTCTGGAGGATGTTGGAAAGAGATTTGTGATTGATGCTGAAGGCCTGAAAAGCATTAGTAGAGAATTAGGCTTAAATATAATTATTGTGATCAAATATGCTCGTACATGTGACAAGGCCCTTCCAGGCAGTCTAATGAAGGCAGGGGTCAGCTCAGCCAGGGAGCACAAGCCTTTGCCCAAGCACAGCAAAGTCTGCCAGACAGTGCTGCAATGGCTCAGAAGAGCTGTGAAACCAGTTGCAGGCACGTGCAGCACCAGGGCTGCACAGAGCTGCATGGCACGGGGACACTGGTGGTCTTATTCCCACCCTGAGCTGCAGCTGAATGCATTCTTTTCTGCTTATAAAAATCACAGAATCACCCGGGTTGGAAGGGACCTCAAGGATCATGTAGTTCCAACCCCCCTGCCTAGCAGGGCCACCAAACATACACATTTACTAGATCAGGTTGCCCAGAGCCCTGTCCAACCTGGTCTTGAACACCTCCAAGGACGGGGCATCTACAACCTCCCTGGGCAGCCTATTCCAGGACCTAACCACTCTCTTAGTAAAGAACTTCCCCCTAACGTCCAACCTAAATCTTCCCTCTTTTAACTTAAAACCATTTCCCCTAGTCCTGCTATTATCAGCCTTTTCAAAGAGTTTACTCCCCTCCTGGGAGTAAGTTCCCTTCAGGTATTGAAAGGCTGCAATGAGGTCACCCCGCAACCTTCTCTTCTCCAGGCTGAACAAACCCAACTCCCTCAGCCTGTCCTCATAGGGGAGGTGCTCCAGCCCCCTGATCATCTTTGTGGCCCTCCTCTGGACCCTTTCCAAAATCTCCATGTCTTTTTTGTACTGAGGGCTCCACACCTGGACACAGTACTCCAGATGGGGCCTCACAAGAGCAGAGTAGAGAGGGACAATCACCTCCCTATCCCTGCTGACCACCCCTCTCCTGATGGAGCCCAGGATCCCATTTGCTTTCCGGGCTGCCAGAGCGCACTGCTGGCTCATGTTAAGTTTCTCATCTATCAGGACCCCTAGGTCTTTCTCTGCCGAGTTGCTCTCAAGGACCACTCCTCCCAGTCTGTACAGGTGCCTGGGGTTCTTCCAGCCCAAGTGCAAAACCTTGCACTTTGCCGTGTAGAACCTCATTAGGTTCACCCGAGCCCAGCTTTCCAGCCTGTCCCTCTGAATGGCATCCGTTCCCTCCACCGTATCAACTGCACCACTCAGCTTGGTGTCATCAGCAAACTTGCTGAAGGTGCACTCCATTCCCTCATCGATGTCATTAATAAAGATGTTAAAGAGCACCGGTCCCAAGACAGACCCTTGAGGGACACTGCTCGTTACCGGCCTCCACCTGGACATAGAGCCATTGACCACCACCCTCTGTCTGCGGCCTTTCAACCAATTGCTTATCCATCTAGTTGTCCACCCATCAAATCCACTTCCCTCCAATTTGGAGATGAGGATGTGATGGGGGACCATGTTAAAGGCCTTGCTCAGGTCCAGGTAAATGACATCGGTAGCCTTCCCTTCATCCACCAACGCCGTCACTCCATCATAGAAGGTCAATGTCTAAATCACGAGGCACTGAGCTGCTGCCAAAAAGTCAGTATTGAACTTTTAAACTCACAAGCAACAGCGAGGGAATGTTAATAAAGAACAGAGAGCCACAGTTGAAAGTTAGGCAGCCCAAATAAGAGCCCTCCCTTCTGCAGTGCTCCTGTGCTCCCCCCACACTCAGGTCCCTACAGCCCATGTCCCCTTTCAGCAGCTCCGGCACCTGCTGGGAGCCTGTTGACATCTCAAAATGGACTAGAACCACAAAATGCCCAAGAGTTACAGGGAAAAATAAGAGATTTTGAAAACACTCCATAGATTCCCGAGAAGCTGTGTAAAGAAATCACTGCATTGAGTCTATTGTGAGTAAAACTTTGAAAATAAATAAAGAAAAATGTAAGGTGATATCCTGACCTCTAAGAAAGGCTAAGGAGCAGAGAGAACTCAGAAAATTGAAACACACACAAAACAACAACAACAAAACAAACAAAATGCACAACATACAGCATGAGGAAATACACTAAATGTGAAGCATTTCAAAGCAGTTACAGCATTTTACACTGAAGCTGTTCAAAAATTGTCATCTTTCAAAATTGAATCTTTTTATTTTTATTTCACTAAGTCTGAATGTTTAGTTTCTCCATCAGAACTGCTCATCAGGAAGACGAGGTACAATCTGCTAAATCTCAAGAGTGCTAAGATATGAAGGGTCTTTAGCAGTGGTAACAGGTAATTAGGTTTGTTATGATTTTCTATATATCCTGCAGCAGAAAATCTGATTTTTCTTTTGGCATGAGGCCATGTCTGCTTGCCTTCAAAGACGCTGTTCTAAATTTTAAGATAAATACTATTTAAAGTTGGAGGTAATTTGATTTTAACAGAGCATATTATTCTGATGTGTGTTCCCTGTTATACGTACTGATTTTTTTCCTTTTTGCTAATGTACTACTGTATTCAAAACTCACGTGACTTTTCTAATACATACTCAAAAGATGAGAGCCCTGGTGGCAGGTACTTAGCTGGTGTTAACCAAGATGACAGATCCTCAGGGGCTGCATTAAGATCTTGGCACATTCATAGCCTGACATTTTTTGACACGGTGTAGCAAAAGGAAGATTTGGTTTTGAAAAAGAAGCAAATTTAGCTGATTGTTTTCTCATTATTAATATTTCTCATTAATGTCGATGAGAAATTATGAGAAACAAAGCATATAGGAGTTCTATACAAAATTCTCATTGACCACCAGGTAAAGGAGAGTGAGGTTTTTTTGGGAAGGGATGTGCTGAGAGGCTCCACTTCTCCACTATTACCCATGGCAGGAGAAAATGCAAATCACTGGTAATACTGTGGGGGCTGTTCAACACTGAATTAGACCTACCCCATGGATCTAAAAAATGCCTTGGGTGTTTAATTTCTCCAGCTTCTCTGGGGAGCTCATCTGAAACCATTATTAGTCAGCTCAAAGATGATGTATATAATTGAAAAGAAGTATAGCCTCCCCCATAGCCTTGATAGTTTTAGACAGAATTCAAAACATAGAAACCCTCAATACAATTAATCCACAGATGCATCTGGCTCTAGCCAAGAGAACAAATCATTTTATCCCTTAAGAAACTGAAAACTGCAGCTCTCAAGAAACCCTCAAGAAACTCCCTGCTTCCCAGGATTTATTCCCAATAACATTTTACAAGCCATTACATCAAACAGGAGACAAAAGATAACTGCAGCCATGTAGCTGCTTTACTTGGCTCACAGCTGTTTCATCAGCTATGCCATACTAAAAGTATTTGACCAGTTCTCACGTAGAGGCCTTGTTAATTTGTATGCACAGTTTGGACAGACAACAATTCCTTTTCCTTATTTCAAAACAATACTTTTGCTTTGATCGTTTATAGTATTCATGTCTCCAAATCTAACACACTCCTTAACAGTAAGCTAAATAAAACATCACTCCTAGTGCATTGTAACACTGACTCATAGTTAATTTCATCACATTTGTATACCTTTTTCATAACAAAGATAGTAGAGTAATCATGAAAGGAAACATCCTTATGACAACTATTCTTCCATAGCACTGAGTGACATCTGTGCATTTCCTCCACCTGGTGAAGAATTTAAAGGAGAATATTAAGATAGTACTTCCAAGGAAAAGTTGTGAGCTTCCAACTAATTCATCAATTATTATTACTACTATTATATTATCACACACCATCGGAAAGTTTAGCAGTCACACATTTGATGATGGATATTTTAAGGCATTAAACTGGGCAATTTCTACAAATTTATTTCAGGACAAATCACCTTAGCTCTTAATACCTTAACACCTTCCAAGACCAAAAGACTTCCATTCTAAAGCAGCGATGTTAATGTGGTCTATCTGTAACAAAGTCATGATAACTGTGAATCGTACGAGACCCCAGGAGAAAACAGATTACACACCCACGGATTTTGAAATAGAAAATGCACAGACATGCTGTTGCAGGGAGCTGCAAGCTTACCCCACTGTTATGGTTTTGCAATTTGGTTGGTGTTGGTATTCCACATCAGAACACCATGCTAATAATGGGAGTAAAGGGGACAAGTTTTTTTTTCTGTGAACTGCCTTAATGAGCATGTGGGGAGGGGCACCGGAAGGGAAGTGAGGAAGGGGACGGCGTTGCTGGACCGGCTCCCTGCGAGGACACAACGTGGTCAGACCTTCCTGCCTTCCACAGCTCCATCGGTGAGATTTGGGACTTGGTATTCTCTTTGTTGAAACTCTCTTGTTGTTGTTTAGTGTTATTAGGTTATTAAACTGCCATTCGTTCTCAGATCACCTTTTTTCTCCCTTATTTTTTGTTAGACCTAATCGCAATCTCCCTTCCCTTCCCCTCTCCCTAAACGCACGTGGCCGGGCCGCGCCGGGCCGCACCGCCGTGCCGCTAGAGAAAAAAAGGGGGGGGCTTTTGTTCCTGCTGCCCCGGGTCTGTGCCCACTGTCCCGGAGTGAGCTCTAGAGAGAACCCCGTGACATTTTTGGTGGAGAATGCGGGCAGAGCTCAGGGCAATGTTTTGGGCAGTAATTAGGTGGTTTTTTTCAGCAGCCCTGTATGTAGGACTGATAGTCCGTAGGTTCCTGTGGTCCTGGCTTAAGGACTTCCTGATGTTGGGGGTAGGGGTAGATTTATTAAGCCGATGGCTGGCAGGGATAGAGATATCTGCCTGGCTCCCTTCCAGAGTAACGAACATCACAGGCACTGCGCTTGAACTGGCTCACGAATGCTCTGAATTCCTTAAGTATGACTGGGGTGTCAATTGGAATACTGTGTTGTTAGTCTCTCTAATTGTAGTAGTTTACTATAAATTGCAGAGAGACTTGCAAAGAATAGTGCAGAGAGACTCAGGAAAAGGGCCAGAAGCATCGGGACCCCCAGTATCAGGTAATCTCACCCCTGAACACCAGAGGGACCTTGGGAAATTAATAGAACCCCTGAGTGAGTGTGGGAGATCAGGGGGATCTCAGATCGAATGGCTTATGAAAAAGATAGAGAGTCTCGAGAATGAGATCCAAACCCTAAGGGGAAGGCAACAAGTTAATCCCAGCCGACCACAGGAAGCACCAGCATCAGTGTCAGTCGCCCCAGTGGAAGGCCAGAGATGGGAACGTGTGCCCTCACGTCTGGAACGGATGGAGGAAGTAGAGGAAGATCCTGGTGAGGGACCCTCCCCAAAACCACCGAGAAAGGCAACCCAGAAGACTAACAGACATGGAGAAGATAGTGATGATGAGGGAAAAGTCACTGCTTCCTCTACTCGTAAACCTCTGAAAATTACTGAAATCCAAAGTGCGAGAAAGGAGTTTGCCCGACTCCCAGGTGAACGCCTTGTCACTTGGCTGCTCCGGTGTTGGGACAATGGGGCCTCCTGCATGTCCCTAAGCTGCGATGAGGCTCGTCAATTAGGAAACATTGCTCGAGACTCATCTATTGATAGAGGGATCAGCAGATGTCTCGATGGAGTCGCCAGTCTCTGGGAGAGGATTCTATCAGCTGTAAAGGCAACCTGTCTTCTCAAAAGTGATTTGGAGCCTGTACTGGAAAAATGGAGTACAGCTGATGAAGGTATCCAGTACCTGAGAGAAATGGCTGTGGCAGAAATGCTGTTCGATCCCACGTTTGTCCCTGGGGACCCAGAGGATTATCATGACCCAGAAAAGGTGAGCGGTACTCCGGAAATATGCAAGAAACTCATACGGTCAGCACCAGGGAAGTATTCCAGTGTACTATTAACGAACTCTAACAGGTATGATGAGCTGGATAGGAGACCTGAAATTTTTGAGCTCATCCTTTCACTGCAAAATATCGAATACTCACTACTGCCACACCGTACCACCATCGCAGCCATCTGTAAAATGGTGGATAGAATGGACCAAATGGAGAGAAGACAGGACAACATGCAGAAGAGCTGGTCTGCGGCAAGGAACCACAATGAACCTGTGGCAGTCTCAGCTGTCAGACGCAAACGCACACCTGTCCGAGTGAAGGACCGCAGTGAGCCTATGTCATGTGGTGCCATGTGGAACTACCTGCGTGACCATGGAGAGGATATGAAGAAGTGGCATGACGAACCCAATTTTGTACTGCGAGCACGGGTAAGAAAATTACAAAAGAGGTCAGCCACTACTGAGGTTGCCTCTACCGCTTCAGACAACCAATAGAGGGGCCCTGCCCTCAGCCAGGGGGGGAGAGGGATAATAGAGTGTATTGGACGGTGTGGATTCGGTGGCCTGGCACATCAGAACCACAAAAATATAAAGCACTGGTGGATACCGGTGCACAGTGCACTCTGATACCCTCAGGTTTCGAAGGGACAGAACGGATACATATACATGGGGTGACTGGGGGTTCGCAGGAACTGTCTGTGTTGGAGGCCGAGATAAGCCTCACTGGTAGAGACTGGCAGAAACATCGTATAGTGACTAGCCAGGGGGCTCCTTGCATACCTGGAGGGGTGTTCAGTACACTTGGAATCGTTTGCCCCAGGGGTGGAAACACAGCCCGACCATCTGCCATGGGCTGATCCAAGCCACGCTGGAACAGGGCGGTGCTCCAGAGCACCTGCAGTATATAGATGATATCGTTGTGTGGGGTGATACAGCAACGGAGGTTTTTAAAAAAGGAGAACGGATAATCCAAATCCTCCTGTCTGCTGGTTTCGCTATTAAGCGAGACAAAGTGAAGGGCCCTGCCCAAGAAATCCAGTTTCTAGGGGTGAAATGGCAAGATGGGCGTCGCCATAGAGTGGATCTATTACATCCCCTATCACGCACCAGCCGCTGGTAAGATCGAGCGCCACAATGGTTTGCTGAAAACCACGCTGAAAGCGATGGGTGGTGGAACATTTAAGAACTGGGAGAAACATCTAGCAGAAGCCACCTGGCTGGTAAACACCCGAGGATCAGCCAACCGAGACGGCCCTACACAGTCCAACTCCCTGCGTACCGTGGAGGGAGACAAGGTTCCTGTGGTGCATGTAAAGAATATGCTGGGAAAAGCGGTTTAGGTCCTTCCAGCCTCTGGAAAGGGGAGGCCCCTCCGTGGAACTGTCTTTGCACAGGGACCTGGGTGTACCTGGTGGGTGATGCAGAAGGATGGGGATGTTCAGTGTGTGCCACAGGGAAATTTGATGCTGGGGGAGTGCAGCCTGTGATTCCATGTGTGTATATATATATATATCTGTATGTACATATGTAATGCATGTTAACTACTGTTCTGTTTATATGTTGATAAAAGTTAGGCATGATGTGATGATGTGTAATAAGGGGTGGAATGTTATGGTTTTGCAATTTGGTTGGTGTTGGTATTCCACATCAGAACACCATGCTTCATAATGGGAGTAAAGGGGACAAGTTTTTTTTTCTGTGAACTGCCTTAATGAGCATGTGGGGAGGGGCACCGGAAGGGAAGTGAGGAAGGGGACGGCATTGCTGGACCGGCTCCCTGCGAGGAGACAACGTGGTCAGACCTTCCTGCCTTCCACAGCTCCATCGGTGAGATTTGGGACTTGGTATTCTCTTTGTTGAAACTCTCTTGTTGTTGTTTAGTGTTATTAGGTTATTAAACTGCCATTCGTTCTCAGATCACCTTTTTTCTCCCTTATTTTTTGTTAGACCTAATCGCAATCTCCCTTCCCTTCCCCGTCTCCCTAAACGCACGTGGCCGGGCCGCGCCGCCGTGCCGCTAGAGAAAAAAAGGGGGGGGGCTTTTGTTCCTGCTGCCCCGGGTCTGTGCCCACTGTCCCGGAGTGAGCTCTAGAGAGAACCCCGTGACATTCACCATGCTTCACACCGACTCAGACAGACATCATTGGAATTCAATGCGCCTTTGAGTGTGTGTTACTAAGCTTGCTGAGGGCTGCCATCAGCTGATGCAGGATCACTAGTGCAACATCAGTGTGGCAACAGAGAGATGGAGCTCCCATCTGCTTCAAGGGAAGCAGACATGCCCTGGATCTCCAAGTTTTAAACCATGCTGTGTAGTGCTTACCCCTTGCACTTGTGGATGCTTTTCTGGCAGACCTGCCTGAGCAGCTGGTATACAACAGCCACCCTGATAACAGAATCAGAGAATCAGCAAGGCTGGAAAATACCTCAAAGACCATCCAGTCCAACTGTCCAGGTACCACCACAGTATTTCCCCATTAAACACATCCCTTAGTTCAAGATCTAAATAACGTTTGCCTTGCAGCTCAGAGAAGGGCACAGACCCATCACTCCTGCAAATGAAAGAGGCCACTCCAAAAGAAGAGATGAGATGGGGAAAGCCTTCTGTCTCAGAAGTTAACTGGGATTAGCACATCCCAAGCCCCGCTATTTTATCTAGTTTCAAATGGCTGTGACCAGTATGGAAAAGGGATAAGGCCCTTCCACGGAGAAGTAGTAACAATGAAAAAGTAAGCCTTGCTAAAATCAATGCACATATCTGCAAAAACGGAGAAAGAAGCCTTAAGATATGTCTGTTCCAGTGTTGTAGCCTTCATTGTAACATGAGGGAACAAATAAAGCAGGATTCCATTTTATAATAGTCTTCAATTACAATATTAAGATAGTCCAACAAGAAAACATACAAAAGAGACTGATGACATTAAATAGAGCTAGTGAAGGATTACAGCGCGATCACTGATATCAGCATTGTAAAGGGTCTGAAATCAATGATTTGATTTTTAACAAGATGCAGGGAGTCTACACATGGCTAGTCACGGGGGCTGTACTTTACATAAACGCTTTATAAATGGTGACACAGTAATTACAGTACTGGGAAATGGCTACTATTTATCTGCTTTGCATTTTACAGGCTAAATAGAAATTTCATGCATATTGAACATACTTGTGTTAGTTCAATTCATTTTTTCAATATCCTTTTATCAAGTAAGAATAATATAGATTCTAAATTGACATTCATGTTACATCTATTTTATCATGGGTTACATTTTTAATAAAATGAGACTTTACTTGAAGTATATGCAATGTTTGCATAATCCATGGTAGAAAACTGTCCTCTAGGAATTTATAATTCGCTTATTTTTTACAATACCTTCTTTTGATATATTTTGTAGGTGGATGGGTTTTTAGTCTACTTGTATAGATACAAAAGCATTTACTGTGGTTGCGTGTTTGTTCCTTTAGAGAGCAGACTTCTTTAGACTTCACAATATATTTTCATATACTTTGCAAATATGTTTGTGATTTATCTGCAGTTTAGAATTTTCATTTCAATTCCTCTTTGAGGTAGTACACTTCCCACTTCTGTTGTGATGCAGATTATGCAAATTTTCTTGACAAAGAGTGTGGAGCTGACAGTACCTTCTGCATTAAATCCAAAGGACTGTTTATTTTTACTCTCATGGAGGGACATATTTTTGGGGGACTAGTAGGGAGATTCCCACTGGGCGTTCCCTGGTGATGCATTTGAGTATGGTACTGAAGCACTGTTGTGCCTCCATCACTGTAACACATCTTTTTTATCAATAGGTGTTTTGAGATGCTGTCATAAGCTCTGTATATGATATAAATAAGGATATGAGCAAAAGACAGTGTCACCTTTCCATGGCTCTTCAGCCTGAAACATTGTCATTTGCTGTATTTTGGTCCAGGCAAGAACTCACTTCTGCAGCAGTTTTTCAGGCAGTCTCTTTGGCTGGAGCTGCTGTGATACTGCCCTGCAAAGCAAGCATACGGGCAGTGGAAACTGATCTTTCAGTCATTACTCAAATTGTTACCTCTTCAAGCCAAAGGCAAAACTCACAGTCATGATACCTGAGTCAGTTTTATGCCAAAATTTCACATCTCTTTTTTTCTTAATATTTATTCATTTACTTTAAAAAAACACCTATTGCCTTTTATCCCCCTGATTTCTATTACAGAATGCTTTTAAATCAAACAGATATCAAGCTAATTAGATGGCTATAAAAACTGACTTGAAATGAAAGCTACATTTCCCCATCATCTCTATTGTTGCCATCCTGTAAGAGATTTATCCTGATAGAGGTTAGCTCTGGGCACTGTGCCCCTCCTGGCACGTTCAGGTTAGTGCAAATGTGCTGACTTCAGTTGCAACAGTGTACAGCATGTGCTGCAGCCGTATACATATTTAAACAAGCTGTTCCTTTACAAGCACATGTTCAAAAGATTTTATCTAATCAAATTTTAAATAGGAAATTACTTGTCTGACTTCACATCAGAAGGCGATTCCTTTCCCTGCTGCTCCAGATTGGATTATTAGGACTCCCCTGCTGAATGGTCAGCAGTGTGTCTGAGTCGCCAGTCTTAACTCTGGGCTATAAATATCAGATAATGACTTATTACTTGGCAGCTTCAATACTGCAATGGCAACTCTTCCTAATTTCTTTAATTTGAGATGAATCCCAAACAGGTTTGAAAGCTGAGGATTTCTAGGGCTCTCTGTGTGAATAATTGATAAGCATTCATAATGTGGAATTTCACCCCCAAAGCAACTGATTTCAGTGCACCTAATTTCTAGGGATATAAAGGACGTTTCAGTCCTCATCCTGATATAACCCTCCTCATCTTTGAATTAACTGCTATCTGTGGACAACCATTCAATGATAATTGATCTATAATTGGGATTTTGAGAATGTTTGATGATTTTTGCAGCTAAATTGAATGGTTTGACATCAGACTACTTCTAAGGAATGCTGCTACCAAAATAGCTCACTTGTGCATGTTTTGCATGAGTAGATCATGCCTAAATCAAGAATACAGATAACTTCAGAATACGCCAAAATAGAAACATTAAATTTTTAGGACTTAAATCTTGCTCAAGATTAATTTGCAATCCTGACAGAAGTGTGTATATAGAAGACGAACAGACTAATGCAACACAAGATACATCAATACCTCTCTGCCCCCCCAGAAAATTCTCTTAATTTCAAAATAGTAGTCAATAAAATTCAAAGTCACATAAGGAGCCAACCAAATTTTATTTCAGAAATACGTCAAAGTTTGCTTGACAAACGACCAGAAATTCTGAGGAGAACAAGCACAAATAGGGAGGCTGAGAGACTGATTAAAGAAAGACTCAACAATGCTATAAGAGCTGCATAAAACCCCAAAGACAAGAAGATTGGAAGAAATCTCTTTCTAATTGTGGCACTGAGGAATATCAACAAAAGACAGAAATGTAATTCAGGAAAAAGAAAATCTTCCGAAAGGAATATACATGAAGGACAATTAACTGAGGGAAAGGGAGAAACTAGACCAAAAACATTAGAAGAGGTTCTGTAAGATGCTGCATTCAGCTGGCTTTTCCATCACTGACAACTACATTGAAGACTCTTAAATAACCCATAATTTAGAGCACGCATGTCCAACCCATGGCTCATAGTTGCATGATGCCCAGCCCATCCTGCAGCTATCCCTTGCCCCATGCCATCATGGTGGCAGCTCTTCCCCACTAAGTGGCCTGGCCTGGCCCTGGGCATACACCCATCATTCAGCAGCTACCAAACATTGGAAGGAAGTTTAGAAAGCGTGAGATAGATGAGTGTGTGATTTAGTGATTCTGTACATGTGATTAGCATTGTCTGAGCTGAAACCAGGATACCGAGGAAGGTGCAGCGCAGTGCTGACTCAAGTTATGGCAAATAACTTTATGCATTTTGATACATTGGCTGAACACAGCCCTGTAAACAGCACAAAACACACACCCTTGTTTTCCGTGTCGATAAAGGAATTTGAGAATAATTTACAAGATTTCTGAAAAATTCTTGTAACATTTTTGGTATATTTTCAACTCAATTCTCAGTCAATGCAAATACAGTACCTGCAAATTTTCAAATGAAATGCATAGAGTTGCAATTCAACCAAAAATAATAATAATCTTGTCTCTTTACCAGGTTTTTATAAGAACTCTTACATGAGAAAAACATCCCTTGATACACAGTCACATCTTATTCATGTCATCAGTTTTTGGCAGTATGTACATTTGTAACCAACTATTTTTAAGGATGAAGCACAGGAAGAGTAAAATTTCATCAAAAATCCCTGACAAACACCTTGAGAGCTCACTAAGAATTCCAACCACTGCCATCAAACCAGGGTGATGCATCAGTTTCACAAAAACAAGGTCAAACATCCCACTAGTTTTATAGGCTTATCTTCTGTTTTAATTATACACACACACACACCAAATAAGTTTTGTTACTTATATACATTAACCGCATTATATGTTTCATGAGGGCTGCTCTAAAAGTCATGCCTCCTATTTTATAATATAGGCCTGTGATGCCAGAGGCAGGTGTTGGTGGATGGCAGCAGAGACTGAACCTTCCCACAAATATTCCTTTACATTTTGCAACTGTGCAACAGATGGCAGAAGAGGGGCAGTCAGACAGAATGGCATCTGATATGAAAGTGTGTATGAAGCAAAGGTGGGTTACTGAACTCCCTCATGAGGAAAAAATAGCACCCACTGACATTCATCAGAACCTACCGAACATTTACAGAGGGCAACCAGTAGATGCGAGCACAGTGAAGGGTGGGCAATGTGTTTCACCAGTGGTGACAGAGGCAGTGGGTCATTTTTGCTGCAGCCTATTTGTATGAGTGCAGCATGCAGACCCTTGTTCATCACTGGTGAAATGCACAGCTGGTGGTGGTGACTATCTTGAAAAATACTGTTTTGTAGCTGAGAATTTGCTCTATCAAATAGTGTTACTGTGCTGTATCTGTTGCAATTTAGATGGAAATAAATAGGAGGCATTACTTTCTGTGCAATCTATGTACAACCAACAATTTCTTTTCACTCCCTGTGGTCCAGTCAAGGTTGGACACCCATAATTTAGAGGCTTCACCTTGCTTGCACGAAATCACACTCCATACTCCAGGAGTTTCTAATTTCACTATTCTGCAGTGCATACCCAGTTTCTGGGTTTAGGGTTGGCAAACGACATTATAGACTCCTTGAATCTACACGAAGCCCTGATATTCCTCTGAAAGGTGTCAGCTGTCCTGACCATCCTGGACAGTGTTAAATTTTAAGGAAATGCTACTTAACTGCTCTGAGGACAGACAGGCCGAAAATAAATAGTCTTAAATCCACCAGACTGGAGACTGCTGTGGGATAAATCAGATACAAAATTAACTACTGAGGAATAGTGCTCCTAATCTTTGAGCTCTCTTCAAGGAAAGTATTTAATGGCGTGCAAGAACTTCAGGTGGTTTAAGTTACTGTAAGTACCTTGATCTCAAGTCAGCTAGATCTAGCCCCATAAATCCACAATCCAGTTCATTTGTCACATACTTCAGCCTGAAGTTCCGTTTTCCTCATAGTAAATTGAACATAGAGAGCACAGCACATTTGCTCTGAATTAAACTATGCTTTCTTTCAGGTACTGTTTTGACCCTAAATTTATCAGCTGGCACATTGTGATGGCCTATCTGTTGGCTTCAGGCACACCGCAGTACTCTAAGGTGTATTATTATACCTTAAAATGGACAAGCAAAGAACAGAAAAACTCAAAATGTATATCTGAGGCATTCCAGGCATTTTCTACCTTAAAGCAAAGACAAAATGCCCCCGAGACACATTGATCTAAAGACAGGGAGGGAGGAAAAAAAAAACCAAAGTAATGCTATTCTTTTACTCTTTTAAAGGAGCAGCAACCAAAGCTTTCCTCATGAGTCACACAACAAGGCAAGGTGACAGCAGCAAGAAAAAGAACCTCTTCATTCCTCCGTGACTTTCAGTTCTGCTACCACTGCCAAACCCCTCTGTTATTTGCCTTTCACCGATATGCAATGACTGATGATAGGCTTTTTGAGTGACTTGAATGTTGTGGTAAATGGTAACCTTACCTCAACTAATTTGGAATAATCTGCTTTTGGAATAAAACAAGATCATAGGTTTGCCTTTACTGTCTACCTTCCTTGGAGAAAAATGATGTTTTTTAAGCTCCAGAGATACTCATGTTACTACTCAAGCACATTGCTTCCCACAGCAAGGGTTCTCGATACTACTAAAACCCTGAAATGAAGAAGCCTGACAAATACCTCAAAACAAGGAGTGAGGTTTTAACAGCTCAGCTGCTCACTTCACATAGGCCCTCAGGCTCCTGCTTTGGCTAACAAGGAGGAAAGGCCCAGCAGGCACAAAATGCGGCATTGCACTGATGCTACTGTCACTTAGCTATTATCAGCTAGGCACTCCCTTGTGTGGGATGAAGACTAATTTGCAGGTGAAGATTTTCCTTAAGCTTGCAAGATTTGTGGTTTTTTTTTTGTTTGTTTTTGTTGTTTGTTTTTTTAAACTTATAGCATAATGGAATTAGCATTTTAAACAGTACTGCCATTAAGTTACATGAGTTATCTATTTTGAAGTAATTTGAAGGACCTTTCCTTGTTAACTCCTCTTAATTAATTTTGGCTCTATGGCATTTTGGGGGCAAATTAGCTTAGCCTTCACATTTATCCTATCAGTACTTGGCATGATGGGATATTACAGCTCTTAAATGAATTTCTTGTCAGGAGGATCTAAATCACACAACTGATGAGACTTACCCGAGGAGGGTAGTTTTCACTCCCCATTTACCTTGGCCTCTAACCTCTGGATGCCATGCTGATGCTTGCACATGACTACCACAGAGGTAGGCATGACCTGCATGGGGTCAAAGACTCTGCCTGCAGACTGCTCTTAGTAGTTAGGGTGCTCTGCATAATGTGATCTGCTTAACAAAGGCCATTTTACCTTGGAGCCTGTCTTTCTCCTAGTGCTAGTCACCACATACTAAATCACCTCTTTTTATTCATGCTCTTTGCAGCCTGACTATGCTGTTCCAGTTTGGGGCTGCTTAGTGTTGTGATGTTTCTGTTTGTAAATCTTCATTTTATGAGAAATATCCGTGAGCAGCAATTCAGCGGAAAATCACATCTGTGAGTTTTCAGTTCAGAGTTGTTTTCAAATCACATCTCAGAAAAGTAAGTACACATCGATTCGCTCCCATGGAAAGTAAACAGATAAAATTCTGCTGTCAAAGTCAGCAAAAAGCGCTGAGCTGTAGCAATTGCTCTCACTGGATACAGATCACCGGTAATATTTTTAATAGGTTGGTAAAATCATGTTACCCATCAGTGATCTACAGCACGGTCTCTGATGACTGCTTATGCAGAACTGTAATAAACAGGTAAGCCCCAAACGTCTTTATCTTGATCTCTCCAATGTTTAATTTCTCCTAACAGAACAGAGCACTGGAAGAACTAAAATATTGTTATATTTTAATTTTGTCTATGCACTGCTGAAGTGATAAAAAATTTGATGTGATTTACATTTCCCAAAACAGATTTTTATCTCTTTGAAGGTACCAAAGGCAGTACAAAAGTTATTCCCACAGTCACAGAGCTGGCACTCAGCCTGTCATTCCTTTAGCTGCCATTCTCATTACCAACAGGAAAAACTCATACAGGGGAAATGTTTATCCAGCCATGCAAAAAGTGATTTATACACCTTGGCAAAAACTCCTGTCTTGTATGGACCCAAGCTCACCTTGGTTCTGGGAGTAAAAAATCTGAAGGAATTGAAGTCCCTTTCATTTACAGCTCAAACTGCCAAGTAAATGTTGAGGTTGAGGATGGATTCAGAATGGTTATATTTTTCTTCTCATACACACTTCAGTTTAAATTATACTGGGTAATGAAGGAGGCTAACATGACACACAATACTTTATCTCATCCAGTAGGTTATAAAACGTTTATGAAAGATTTGGGATAGAGAAGTAGGGAAACCTACTTTCTCCCCTCTAAATTATCTCTTGCGCTATCCCCATCTCCAAGCCCCTCCCTCTGCTGCATTCTAGTCCTATTTGCACAGGATAGAGCTGCTCAAACTTCAGTGCCACCCACTGAAATGCTTAGCAAAGTGTACCCACTAGGTAACTGCAACAGCACCACAAGTCCAAAGTGACTCATCTCATCATCAGATACTATCCACTTCTATCAGTATTAACCAAAATCCACACTTTTTACCCTGACTATCTAGACTTCTTCCTTGTTCCCATGCCTATACCCAAAGCATACCTCTGAATACAACTCCAAGTTAGAACTCTGCAGCTGTAAGGTTCCTCTGCTGCCCCAGAGGAACTGCCTACTCAGTGCCCTCTCACAGGGTTTGCATACACCACCACACAGCCTTCACCTGTGCTCCTTGTGCTGATCAGGTCTTTTCCCCAGGTGGCCAAGCTGGGACTTAATGCTTTCCATACATCTGCCCAGATCAGAAAAATGCAGTAACTGTGCATTGTCTCAGCAGTCACAAATAAAGCCCGGGGTTGGAGCCACGTAATCTGAACATGCTGATGAAGTAAACTTGCTATAGGTTGAATACTGACATTTAGAAGAAGCAGTATATTCTACTGAGAGATATTTAAAATCAGAGAATACATACTAAAGGGGAAGAGCTTCAAGAAGGAATTAGAAGTATAGAATAAAATTTTTATTGGGATTATATAAGCATCTGCCCAAATCTCACAGTAATAAAGAGCTTCTGACGCATAGCCACCTACTCCTTTTGCAATAGAGGTACAGAAGAAGCTCATCCTGGTGTGGAGCAGGCAGCCAGCAAGGGAAAAGTAAATTTCTGGTTCTGTTTTGCAAAGATACGAAGTTTCAAGGCCTGTCAGGGCTGTATCAATATTTGCCCCATCTGAGAGCTGAAGGCTTTGCCTTATAGATAGAGGATACACACTGATGAGAAAATTTAAGGCTAAGATGGCAGTTCCTGTACATCAGACATTCAGCTTTGCCTACTCTGCTCCACAGGGAACAGGCCCAAGGACAGACTAAAAGAGATGTTCTCCTTAACCTGTGCTGTTTGGATGCCTTGTCAGTGTGAAGACAACTGTGGTCTCACAGTTACTAAATAACTTTTGACTTTCCATCACTTTATTTCAGGCTTATCTAGAAAGAAGTTCGGAATAATTTTTGTCTTAATTTTTTCTTTTACAGTGTGGAGGTCTTGGGGTTTGCACTAAACAGGTTCCTGCCTGTGGTCCAACCTTGTTGGATCTTCTAAAACTTATTTAATGGAAAACCACCTGATGACTACTCTGAAGAGAGATCTATTGTTGGCAGTCACTGCCCGGATCGGGCTTCCTAACAGCATACAGCTGTGCAGCACAGCTGGGAGTGCGAAATCCCCTGCAGGGACTTCCTTCCCACTTTTCACTCATCAGATTGAAGCATTTATTTTTCTTTTCACAAAAGAGAGGAGAAACAGGGTACAACGTGAACCTGTTGCTGCTGCACCTTTTCATGATCTGCAGGATGCTAACCCCTCCCCTAGTAAACACTGCAGTAGCTTGATTCTGCATGGTGCTCAGCCTTGTACACCGTTGAGCATCCTCCACAGTCCTATTTAAGAATAGTTCCTCACATCATTCTGTGAGTCCTTTTGTGATTGAAGTTCACATCAGACCATGCTTACACAATCACATGCTGCTCAGCAAGGTTCAGACTGAGTCTCTGCTTTGCACTTCTGCCTAGAAACCTGCAGGACTATGGCCATCAAAACTGCTCAACTACTTCCCCATCCATGTTCAGGATTTTTTTCCTCTTAAATCTCTTCTAACAAAGCTTTGTTTAAAGATGGTTAACAGATGCTGTCAATGAAAAGTTGCCACTTGCCAACAAATAGCACATGGATCTGCTTAAGAAACTGATGTTTCCATGGTTTTCCCCAAGAAAGGACAGTTGTGGTAACTGGTAAGGCCTGACAGAATATGACATGCTCAAGTATCTCCTACCCTATCTAGTGTGTTAAGAGGCTGCTGGCTTCCAGAGAAGGTGTCGTCTTGGCTGTATGAAATCAATTGGATAAACACATATGATATAGGGAGATGGCAATGTACCCTGCCCAGAGGAATCTTTTAATAGTACTGAAAAGAGACTTTTTTGGTGACGGAAACCTTGCTCCTGGCAAAACTCTTGCCAACTTCTTGCCAAACAAAAGGAATTTTTTTCTCAGGCAGGTAAGATGAAGTGTTCAGTATGTTTTCAGAAACTATTTAAAATGATTCTGAATCTTTTGCGATGCTCAAAGCGGAACTCAACACATAAATTGTAAATCTCATTTTCATGTAGGTTTCAAAGAAATTACAGGTGTAGTAAATTTTTGCTGGATTCTGAATCCACTATTTGATCATTGTTTTCCTTTTCTGCTTTCCATGACCTTCTTAAAAACATCACTGCTCTGGCAAAAAGTCCATGTTTTGAAAGGGCTTTTATTCCTTTCTTATTCCTTTTGTTCTAAAATGTGACTACAAACTACAGCATTAAGTGATAAGATTGGTGGCATTGAACCACTCTGAGCCTTCTGCAGTCAGTAAGAATATTCCCAAGTGACTTTTCTGAGCTCCAAATCAGGGTCTTATTTGGGATTTAGCCTTAGCCTCAATTCACGTCTCAATTTACTGTGTATTTAAAGTGAACACAGAATAGTCAATGCTGGCATGTTCTGCTTCTACAAAACAGTCAGATGGAACTGACAGCTTTTAAGTTTAGGAAACATAACAAATTCACAGGATATACAATGAGAAACATCATCTTACAGACATGCAGCAAGAGGAAATGCAACTAATCCAATCCAGTGTTTATTTCTTTAGCATTCTATTAAAGCAAAGAAGTTCTATAATGAGATTACTCCATTTTATCTCCTAATTGTATCCAGATATGCCAAATGTATTTACTGCTAGTGGCTTCTACATCGTATAGCATTTTAAAGCTAATTAGGAAAACAGAAGTACTATTGTCACACAATGAAATATTCTTACTGTTGTGAATCAATACTATTTTCTACAATTAATTGTGATTTCTTTTTTAATTGGATATAAAACATACTAAACTCTGAAACAGCTATATGTATAAATATAATTCTTTTAAATCCAGGACGATATCAACATAGAATATTTTATTTAAAGAGATTGCAAGCAAAAAAGAGAAAAGAGACATTAAGCATCTCCTTTATTTACCATTATTAAAGCCAGCAGCAAATCTAGTCTTGAAATCTTTCAAGTTTTTATTTCTGAACATCTGAAATCTACCACTACGTGTAAATATGCACACACATCCTCCTCAAGCAGTGTATTTATAGTTCAGTCATTCATTAGAGAGTACTTAGCACCTATCATACCACATAGAGAAGAAAGCACATTATTTATAGTACTTACACTCACAGATATCTAGGGGCTGAAAGACTTAGCAATCTTTTAATTCCTCATAAATAAAACACAACAAAAACTGGAAAAAAAAAAAAAAAAAGCTAAGGAAATAGTTTTAAAATAACATTTCAACAAAGCTCTTCTGTTTAAAAATATGAGTGAATACACAGTGAGAATCTCAACCTGATCTGTTACTCACAGTTACTTAAAAATGTTAAGAATCATCTGTATGTAATAATACCTCATTTACCTTGATTATACAGCTCAACAATGTATATCGTATTGTAGATATTTATAACCTGGTACTGTAAAACAGAATTAATGCTTAGCACATATTTCAAAATACATGCTTAAGCTCTGTTTTCCTGAACAAAAATTCATAACAAGAACAACCAAAGTCCTGAACACAGCCTACATCAAAGCTGGTTTGCACATCCTACCTGAGTATATGATACTTTCTTTCAGTCTACTTACTTACTGGTAAAAAATTGAGCAAGAGCCATGTGTTGACCTTTGCTGAATGAAATAGCAGTTTAAAGCTTACCTGAGTTTTATCTCACCTTAATGAGCACTATGTTTCGACACTGTTATGCACGTATTTCACATATTAATTCACTCAAACGAAAATATATTTACATAAATCATCAATAATTAATACAATTATACTTTGATGACCTGATATGAATCAGAACTCTCAGATATTATATATCAGTAGTTTCAAATGTTTAGAAGGAATCATCATGCCTCAAGATATCTTGATAGGTAAGTCAGAAATTACCTATTAAATTGCCAGCATTTTGGTGGAATCGTAGAATCACAGAATCATAGAATTGCTCAGGTTGGAAAAGACCTTCAAGATCATCGAGTCCAAACGCAACCTGACCATAGTACCCTAACTCTAACAACCCTCTGCTAAATCATATCTCTGAGCACCACATCTGAATGGTTTTTAAACGCATCCAGGGATGGTGACTCAACCACCTCCCTGGGCAGCCCATCCCAGTGCTTAACAACCCTTTCTGTAACGAACTTTTTCCTGATATACAACCTAAACTTACCCTGGCACAACTTGAGGCCATTTCCCCTCATCCGGTCACCTGTCACCAGTGAGAAGAGACCAGCCCCGCACTCACTGTAAGCACCCTTCAGGTACTGGAACAGAGCAATCAGGTCTCCCTTCAGCCTCCTTTTCCCCAGACTAAACAGCCCCAGTTCCTTCTGTCTCTCCTCATAGGCCATATTCTCCAAGCCCTTCACAAGCCTTGTTGCCCTTCTTTGGACCTGCTCCAGCACCTCCATGTCCTTTCTGTACTGAGGTGTCCCAAACTGAATATACTAAGTTAAATTCTGAAGCTGATTCCAAGCTTTATGCAAGTAATTACCAAAAAATAAATATTGCAGAATGCATATCTGAGGCTATTGAGGTATTTTATACCAGGATAATCTTTATCCAGCTACTCAAAACTACTAAAAACAGTATTTCAGGTATTTTTTCAAGAATATATATATTTTCAGCAAAACTCTCTTTGGATCATCCTTCAGTGTGATTATGCAATCAATCAATATCTATGTCAACACTTAGTACAGTCTACACAGGCATTAATTTTCTATTTATTTGAAGTGCCCACAATATCCAGGAAAGCTCTTCCAGTATTTCTATGATCCAGACTTCCCTACAGATATTTTTCACTGTAAATTTAAGTCTCTTATCTGCAGGCCAACTGTTACATTGTACCGCATTACTCTCTGTACCATTCTAGTTCTACTGCGGTCGTTCATGTGTTAAGATTCAAATCCTTTGAATTCAATAAGAATTTGACAGTAACTTGAACAGTACAAACCTTAGCTCTGTCCACCTACTTGTAACACTCAGGAATTTCTAAACTCCATGCATGTCCACAGAATATGTATTTACCTGCTGTGTGAATCCTGTCACCAGATCCTTGGCAGCCATCCTCATCATCACAGTCCCCACTTGTCTCCAGCTCTTCACTTCTTCCTCCCCCACTGCCAGCATCTTGGGAAGTCCATCTTTCCAGTTTTAACTTTGCCTTCTCAGCAACCAGCTAAAACAAAAGAGCAAGGACCAACAACGGTAAGCTTACACAGCTCGTGCTTCTAATGACCAATCTGGATTGCTGGGTTTACAAAGCAACAAGCATGTTCACATTCTTTCCAGAACTGCTATTCACATTATAGATTGATTCTGGCAGAACTGTATTTTTGTATTTTTGGATTAAAAGACTATACCATCAAAATATATCCACCACAGATGACACCCAACACTTACCATCAAACTTTTGATCGGAAGCACCATACCAGCTTTGCTAGCTCTGCCCCTGTGCTATGATGAGGTACGATTAGAACCTGTTATTCCTGTTACATAAGTATATCTTAACCAAATGGAAAGACTTTGTAACACTGTTTGGTGTTGGTCAGAGCTGCCCAATGGCCTCTAACACACATTTCTCTGTAAAGCGCTGCAGATACATTTAAGACTTTGTGATCTGTTTTAGCCCAGAGGACTGTGATTATCCCTGGTACTGAGGGAAATATATTTTAAAATGTTTTGAAGATTCAAGCAGATTTCTCACTAAAAAGGAGGCGGGCTGTGGAGCAACTGGAGCACAGGACTAATCCAACTGGGCTGGATGGATGGCAATGAATGCAGTGGGAAGCTCTTTGTGTACTCTCTTTGTTCTTCAGATGCCTTGAGCTGCCATCCTCTGCTCTAGGGATGATAAGTGCTTGGAGAGCTTGTAGATCATGGCAGAGATCCTGACCTACAGACACCAACTTCTTTATGGCAGAACTGAGGATTTTTTTCACCCTTTCACTAAAAAGATGTTTGCTCACTATGAAGACGGAAACCACTTCGTGCTGCAGTGGGAAGGTCAGTAAGTGGGAGGACAGGGTATGGACTTCAGTGGGGAAGAGCATCAAACATGAATTGTTACTGAATGCCTGTTTTCTTTAAAAAACAAGTTGACTAATGTTGAGTCTTGCTATTCATTGGCCTCTTGACTGATGTCATGACTATACAAAACAATATTTTGTCAAGCAACTGGAAAAATTTGCCTATGAGGGAGAAAAATAACTCAGTTCTTTCACAGATTTCTCATGCCCTGACTGTATTAGAGAAAACTCATTCATTCTTAGTTATAATGTTTCAGAATGAAAAGAAATGGCTAAGTGGTGAATGGAAGAGATGCAAAATTTAATGAAGGTTTTTAATGATTGTTTTTAATGATTGTCTTGAGTTAGCAACACAACACAGGTTCTCGTGACAGGAAGATTTCTTTATTGCTGCGATGATCATGACCATGATGTGTATCTGCATCATCTTGTGTATCCCTATCATCTTGTGCATCCCTGTTTATTCTTCGAAGTGAGCCTTGTATATTCTAACAGATGCATTCAATACATTCCCACTAATAATCCATTGGCTAGAGAGCAAGCAAGTTCCATAACAAGCAGACAGCTTATCTTATGCCTACATACAAAACACCCCTGCTTATTCAGACCTTCTGACTCCTTTCCAGAGCCTCATTATCAGACAGCTGACACTTGACGCGGCCGAGCTGACCTCTCCATCTCCCACAGTTTGCCAGTCAAAGCAGAAATGTTTATTGCCTATTAAGGCAACCATTCTTTTCAAAAATTTCATTTCATGGCTCAATCTGACCTGCTTTTCAATATAGTGCACCTGCAGCACACTACATGCTTCTGTGTTCTTAAGACCTGCAGAACAAAAAGAGATTAAACACAGCTGAGACCTGCATCTCCTCCTGTGCTGTTCAAAGTTGACCCAGCTCTTCCTTGGCTTGCCACTATGGAGGCAGGTCAAGTTACACAGAACTCTGATGTGGAAGAACCTCACAGCTCAGAACCAGCTCAAGTGAAACCTGCTTAGTCTTCCTCCCTTGTACAGCACTTCCCAAATCTTTTCAATGATTTTCCCATCAACAGCTTTTGGATCTGTGGCTACCACTGACCAAGAACAACGAACCAGAGCCTGACTTTGTGCACACATACTTGTTTATATATCAATTAACACATTCCAGGAGGTGTAGCAGTGTGAGTTAGGAACATCTGTCCCTTAACAACTGCCCCATGATGTTAGTGAGAGCAATGATTCAGTGTGATAGCTAAGTGTATGCTAGCCTTTCTCCTTCTCCTTTCTTCATAGTACCAGAGACATCCCTCTCAAAGTCCTGAGACTGCACTGAAACAGCACAGGCTGCGTCAGGATCAAATAGGGTGCTGGCGCTTTAGAAGTATCATAATAGAAAGACAATGTCCCTTACATTTTTTCAGCTCTGCTAGGTCTAGAAGATGAGTGTGGACAGGGAATGTCCTTAATAAACACTTTTAACACTGCTATCCATGTTCAAGGCCTCTTCAGTGACAGCCATGACCTGCTGAAACATGTGAACAACTCTCCTAGGGGGAGACAGCAGCCCCCACAGCTTCCAGATTTCCCCAGATGGCCAAAGAGCACATAGTCCTTTCCCCAAACTGGAAAGCAGACAGCAGTGACGGAAATCAATAATGGCACTTGCATTTTTAAAAGCTACTCTCAAGCTATATTTTGCTGACTTACGCTCTGCCTGCTGATGCATGACACAATCCAACCATCTCTGGCAACTCTGCTCAGTAGTTCCAACCTATCTTGGGGCTGAGAATTGATGCTTTGATTGAACAACTGCAATGGATTTCAGGCTGAGCACTGCAACTTGTGTCTTTGCCTTCACAATGAAGGAGGTAGTTGCTGCTCAGGATTCCAGAAGACACTGGAATCCTAACAGCTTAAAATCTAAGTCTTCAAGCTTTTGTCATATCTGAAAGACAGTACTGCTTACCCATGAAATGCTCATGTAAGTAGCTCAGCAAAATTTACACAGCCCAACTGAAAACTGGTTTGAATCGGAAATTTTCCCAACTTTAAGCTTTTGGATCAGGTTCACAAGACTCTAAAGAGTTTCTGAGAAACTTTACAGTCTTTCTGTTGAAAGAACTTAGTATCTGTTTCAGCTGAGTCAGATAAAGATTATACAAATTCATTTTATTTACTCCAGCAATTGCTCCCAGCTTAAGTTAAAAAACAAGAAACTTTCTACAGACATGGTTTCATGGAGAAGAAAGATGTCCTGTGTGCGTGGTCCCCTATTAATATCTGATAACATAGCACACACATTCCTGATCACCTAAGTCCTTCAGAAATCATAGGCTTCTAATGAGGACATGAACTCACAAAATCATAGAATCTTTTGAGTTGGAAGTGACCACTAAATGGTCATCTAGTTCAACTAACCTGCAATCCACAGCTCCATCAGGTGCTCAGAGACCCTCCAGCCTCACTTTGATTATTTCCAGGGATGGGGCATCCACCACACCACTGTTCAATCCATGCCAGTGCCTCACTGCCCTTATTGTAAAAACTCCTTCCTTAAATCCAAAATCTCCCCTCATTTAGCCTGACCATTTCACCTTGTCTTATCACAACAGACCCTGCTAAAGAGTCTGTCCCCTTCTTTCCTGTCACTCTCCTTTAGAGGCCTCCCTCAGGCCTCCCTCAGGTCCCCCCACAGTCTTCCTTTCTCCATGCTACACAGCCCCAGCTCCTTCAGCCCATCCTGTAGGAGAGCATCCTCAGGCATGTCAACTGCACCACTCAGCTAGGTGTCAACAGCAAGCGTGCTGAGGGTGCACTCATTCCCACCATCAATATTAAAGAGCATCAGTCCCTGTACTGCTCTAAGCTGAGTAATTAATTTCATCAGAAGTTGGATTTTAGAACAGTATTTTCAGCATCACAGTTTTAGGATTTTCAGGTCAGTGAATACAGCAGTGAAAATGTAAAAGAACACACTTTTTGAATAAAACCACTTAAAAGTTGTGTGCTTGGAATACTCAGAGACAGATCCTAGATAGTAATAGTTTAATGAGGAAGTTGTTGATTAGTTTTCTATAGACATTTCAGTGGGAATCTTTTTTTTCTCTGAATAGACAGTCTTGAGGTAAAATTTAACTTCCTTCTAGTTTACATGTCAGCACATATATCTGACTCACTCATGTTTTCATGGAGAACAAAAAATGGCTTTTTATATACTGAAATTAGAATTTGTAAGCTAAGAAATAGCCTTCTAAAATGTTCTTCGATGACATAAATATGATTAGCAGAAACAAAGCACTTTGCCATCTTCCACCCAAATAATGCACAAAGCCTAATCTTGAAAAGTGGCATAAATGACTCAGTCCTGTCATTCATTTCTTTGTCCAAAAATAAAACTAAAAATCCATTCAAAAGCATTATTAGGTCAGAAATGACTATGACTGAAATAAACAATGCTCCTTTGTTTTTCTCTTTTTACATACATTTTTTTCTTAGGGGCTGACACACTGCTTTAGGCATAAAGCTGCATTTTACTGGGGTCTTGTGACTGAACAGATGTTCCGTCTTTTCACAAAACAAATACAGCAGATTTGTGACATAACTGCCATATACATGCTTATTCCAAGAGATCCTCTTTTTTGAGATAACATTTATGGTGAACCTTTTTCCACACACACTCTTAGCTTCCTTCTGAAAGCATCTGGCAGTTGTTGTTCCTCCTTCTTTGCACATTTATCTAGCATTCATATATTACAGCATGAATAAGTCAAATAAACTTATTTGTCCTTAATCTCATTAGACATTTTCTTTGGTTTGTTCCTCCTCTGTTTTCATTCCAGAGAAATCCAGAAGCTCCAATGCATTATTCCTTTCTTGCTTCTTCTGACAGCAGTATAACTCAATGAGATAGCTTCATGCAACTCTTGTACCCTTTTCTTTAGCTGAATACGGACAGTCGACCTTCTGGAACAAAAGACACCCCCAAGGTATCCTCCTGCTGGATTTATTCAGGTTCATATAAGAACCTTTGCTTAATAAATCTTGCTTTACACATCACCTGTACAATATCAGAACAATTTAATTCAACTCCTATGCATAATTCATGCAATGTGGTTAAGGACTTACCATGGCTTTTGAACTGTATTCCCATCTCTCCTGACCAGATCTTTTTTACTTTGGGAATTGGATCAGTAGTGGTAGATGCCTTTGTTTTATGATTTTCTCTTTTGCTTAAGTACCTTATATTTATTTGCACTGAGATTTGTATTTCTTGTCAATGCTGATGTTGCTGGTGTACAAATTGATGGGGAAGGCCCTGTTTGAGCACGTGGAAACATGCAAAGCACAAAAACCACAACTGTGCCCACAGAATGGGGACACCTTCTCTGCCCCAGCGTATCTCCACTCTAGCTACACTTTGCATTTGGGGAGCCATTTTTTTTTTCCATTCCATTTTTTCTTCTGCTGCCTTCTGGTTTTTTCTACTGTTAAATATCTGAAGTGCTTCTACCTGAAGTAGCACACATATAGAACAGCCATGCCAGGACTCTAACTAGTCATGGACTTCTACTCTACACTGGTTTCTTACTTTGCAGCTCCTAGAAACCCAGCTTTCAAAAAAATTTCACAAGTTTTTTTGTTGAAGTCATTCAATGAAGAACATGAAAATGATGAGTTTAATTCTGTGTACTTCAACTCTCAACCAAATTCACTTTGTGGGGAGAATGACACACACATTTCTGTGTTTTACCTCCTGTTTTTCCCCTTCTACTTCATTCCAGAAGTCTTTCCTTCAAAATATGTTAATTATTTCATTAACTCTCCTACTGTGTTTCCAAGTAGCTTCTGTATTAGCTGTATAACTTTTGGGAAGGTCAGGACTTACTTTTCGACTTTATTAATCTTTCCCAATCTGATGCAATTGGTGCTTTTACTTGCTTTGCTCTGCCATTCCCACGCCCTCCTGCCCCCCAACAATTACATCACTGAAATGCTGTTTTCTGAAATTGCACCTGAATTCCTACAAGGCAAATACCTTCCTACCATTTCTGTGGAGGACTCCTGCAATCATTCCTTTATTTTTTACACGCAACTTTTTCTCATTCTTGCCAATCCCATCTTCAGGGCTCTATATTTGCTTAAGTCTTTATTTACCTGTGGTACTTTCTGTTCTCTTGTTTTGTGCAGGTTGACTCTTTATCCCCTTCCTCACTTTTTATTGCCAGGTGACACAGTAGACACTTCAGCACCTAGACTTTCAAATATGTTTGAATACATTTCATTTCCCCTCCCTGTTCTTCCTCTCCTCTGGCTTCTTCCCTCTGACTTTCCCATATAGACCACTGCAGATGCATATTCCACAGCAGAGAAGCTAAAAGCTTTCAGTTGATTACAAATGTTAGAGAATTATTTCATCAGATATCAAATATGACTTTTTCAGATTGATCTTCTTTATACTGCAGTTACTGCTCCTACTTTAGATTTGTAATACCTTACCTGGCTGATATTAATTTTGAATTACGTAAACTGAGCACAAATAAAAAAGGACTTATTCTAGTTAATGATCTATTTTAACCAAGCACATCTGCTGTTTAAAATGTATTAACACATTTTGTTTTGAATTCACTAAGACAGATGGGTCAAGGAAGCGAGCAGATATCCCTCCTTCACTCCTTCACATTTTACCTCACTTTGTGAAAATTAGTTAACTTTTGGTATTATGTAATACACCAAAGAAGACCCTACTCACTTGATGCTTAGTGTGCCTGATACATACATCTTGGGTTAGTCCCTGCCACAGGCACTCCCTCCACTTTTAGGCAGTCAGTATAGTCTTCTCCAAAAATAAACTCTGCTTTTTAAATTACAGTATGTATAGTCTGAAAATAGAGCATACAGCTAGAAAAATTCTCATTACATTGAGATGTTCTGCCTCTTGTTGAAGTTAAAAGGCAATTGTAGCAAGAATCTAAGATAAACAATGCCATTATTGGTGAAGAGTATGCAGGAGCTGCGTGTGGAAAATTCTTTGGCTCTGCCAAACTGTTCATTTTGGGGAAAGGGGATGTTTGACACAAAACCTTCAAAGGCAGAGGGCTGTTAGGGGCGCCAGTGCCACAAAGCACTTGTTGCCCTCTGCAAGAAAACTGTGGGCTACAACAGATGCGGAGTGTGGCATCCATGCACATATTAGATGGGTGACTGTGATATCACAAACTGGAGCTGCGCTTATTCTTCGTAATAACTGTAATACTGCTTTAGGACTCGAATGTGCAACTTTCTTCTCACTAGGGACAAGTGACAGGACAAGGGGAAATGGCCTCAAGTTGCGCCAGGGCAAGTTTAGGCTGGATATTAGGAAGAACTTCTTTACAGAAAGGGTTGTTAGGCACTGGAATAGGCTCCCCAGGGAGGTGGTTGAATCACGATCCCTGGTTGTTTAAGAGCCGTCTGGATGTGGTACTCAGGGATATGATTTAAGTTAGGGCTTTTAGAGATAGGGTACTGGTTAGGCTGCGGTTGGACCTGATGATCTTCAAGGTCTTTTCCAACCTGGGTAATTCTATGATTCTGTGAACTCTCTGCAAGGGCAAGAAGCTGGGAGATGAACAACCTGTGTCTCAGCAGCATCAAGATAGCAAGGCATCAATCCAGGCCTAGAAAGTGTCACCTCTCGTGCTCTCACAAATGAACCTGTTCCACATTACTTCAGACATTAATTCTCCATTTTTGGAAGAAGAGAGTTTCAAGTGGGTTAACTTTAGAGAAGGGCTAAAGAAATGACCAAAAAAGAGAGAGAGAGAGAGATACTTCTCTGGATGGTTGACTGGGATAATCTGATTGCTGTCTATAAATATATTTAATTTTCCCCTTATATGTGGAGAGATCTCTGAGAAGAAATGTAACACAGAAATATAAAGATGAGACACCAGCTTTTTATATATCAGAGTTAATCATGGTGCAAGCACTCTACCAAGAGAAAAATGGGGACAAAAATCAAGTATTTGCAAGATCTGGCTGAATAAATCTGTGAGAAAAGTTGCCTATTGTGTCAATGAGCTGTATATGATATTTCAGCAGGTCTCTTCCCGGCTTCCATTTTGTGTTTCTATGCTCTGCTGGTTTCTAATATTAGAAAATTGATTTGTAAAACCAAAATCACAAACCAGAACCACTCCCATCAGCCATTTTAGTTATTTCCTTGCTTGTCTGATTTCTGTATGAGCAGATTATGTCTACCTATCAAATGACATCCATTCTTTCCTCTGGACTAAGAATGAAGCATCTTAGCTGTGCATGAAGACCAAACATGGCTGAAAAATGTATTAATTTTTTACTAGAGTTTTGCATGTTTTGCAAACATGCTGTTTAACTAGGAGTTCCAACTCACCAGGCTTTAGATATCTAATAATAGCCAAGAATCTTCTGTCTGATCAGACTTGAGAATGTGGAAATGCAAGGCGCCTGCAATCAGGAAGCTGGATGCGCTCCATCAGTCCTTGAATGTCATCCTTCTGACAAGCTGTGTGTTTTCATGGGTTAAGTAAGTAAACAGTGGCTGCTCTACATCATCAAAAGAACAGCCAACCTTTCTCCTTGATTTGTACTGAGACAGCAATTGCTCTATTTGCTGAAGGAAATTTTCATGACATGCTCCAGTGTATGTTAATTCTGTTTCATGTTCTTGGATAATTATCTGCTTTCAAGCTTATGCTGGTGAAGATAATTTTCATAGTAAGAGAAGTTTGACATTTCACTGGAAAGACTTGTGAACATCAGTCTCTCATTATTTGAGAGTGCTCAGTGGACTCAGGCTCTGCATTTGGTGTTTCATGTTAAAACATGACAAAAGTGCAGCTCTGTTTAGTCTCCTCTAAATCCCAGCAACTGAGCACTGAAATACAATGTGGAACAAAATACAGAAAGCACATTAAGAACATGAATAACAACGCCTGTCATTCCTTTAAGATGTACTGATACTGGCAACTAAATAATAAATCATTCATAATAATAATATAATATGATAATCATATAATCATTCATTATTCAAGCTAACAGTTATACTACCACTGCAACCCAAAGAAAACATGTAAACAATCACACTGCCTCACCATCATTGGATTTCTCTAAAATCCCATCACATTTCTAAATGTATTGTATTATTCCAAAGGTGCCGCATACATACAGAAGAAAGGATAGCAGCCTGTGCTGCTATGAACCAGCAAACTGAATGCAGTGGAGCTGTTCTAAATAATTTTGCATGAAGAGCCCACCTAGACCATTTCATCTGGGAAAGCCAGGTGCTGTAATGAAACAAGCAAATAATTTTATGTTGCATGAATTTGACGATAAAAGACTCTCTCTTTCCAGATGCTATGATCCCGTGGTAACACGTGAGGATGTATGACTGAATGCTTTTGCTATGTCATTTCTATTTAAAAAGGGAAGAAGAGATATACCTTTTTGCAGGTATATGAACCACGAAGGTTCTCTGGTGTCTCAGCGAAAACTGAATTCACGGTATAGTCTTTTTACCAGACTGTCTGCTGCTCATGGAATTCAAAATCTGCTGCATTTAGCTAAAATTAGCTAAGGGACTAAAAATATATAGAAAGAGTCACAAGCCTGACAGACAGGCACATATGGGAGCACAACTGTGTAAGCTGTGCTTGTCTACTGAAACCAGGTTAAAATCCCATGTATGGGCAAATGAACAGACAACTCTGGCAGATCATTGGTAACATTTCAGGAGGGCAGGAATGGTCATTTTGTCTTTCTCATCACAGGTTACTACACAAGCCTGGAAAAGGCACACTAAGTGAAAAAAGGTCAATGCATTGGGCTATCAGCTTCTCCTTTTGCCTTCTCAAAAGCCACTAACAAGATAATCTGACCACAGAGATCAAAAGCTCTGGTGGGACACTGAAGAAAATGCTGGCTTCTGTTACAATAATGAGAACTACTTTGGAATAGGTCATTAACAATCATTACAAGTGATCCTAGCAAAGTGGCCTGAGAGCTACCACTGGAAGACAGACATTCACAAATCTATGTTCAGCTATTCTGCTTTTCCCCTTCTTGGTAAAGGGCTTTTGCTCCCCAGTCCATTTGTACTCGATCCCCCTTGCTCAGCCTTTCTTCACATGCTCATGTGACTCGCTTACTTCCTTCTGTTTCTTTTTCTCACTTATCAGCACCCTCTATCCCACCCAAACATGGTCATCAACTCAGCTGAGGATGAGGATTCTTGGTCATTTCTGCTGGGATGCTAATAATCAGGTTTTACAGGTGGTAAACTCATCACCAGCATGATGCAAGCCTTTCCCTCCCCAGTCAGGCAGGCCCCACAGTGCCAAGCCCTGTGCTGGCCACATGCAGCAGCCAAGCACACCAGTACTGACCAACCCAACTGGGACATGAAAGAGTCGCTGGCATGTCTACTGGGACTAGGGGGTGGGAGTTCACATGTCTCTCTTCTGCTGCTCACGTGCTAGCTGAGCATCAGTTGGGAGGTGGTGACCAATTGCTTCTGCATTACTTGTTATTCACATTTGTGTGTCTGTGTGTATATGTATGCATCTATATGTATATGTACATATATATATAACTACTAACCATTTCCATTTCTCTATCTTTGTAAATAGCTTTATTTCAACCCACAAATTCCACTTTTTTTCCCCCAATTCTCTCCCACATCCCACTGGGAGGAGGGGAGAGAGCAAACAACTGCATGGTGATGAGCTACCTGCCAGGTTAAACCACAAAACAGGCAAAAAAAAAAAAAAGCATACAGAAAGAATCATCTTCCAGGCCAGCTTATTTAGGAAAACAGACAAAGAACTCTATGGAAATAGTGTTAAGATCTACCTTCTCCATAAAGCTCACCGCTGTGCTTTATGTCACCTTCCCCAGAGCTTTACCTGGCCTTGTGTATAAGCTCTGCAGGGACTGCCTACTCTTTTGGATTTACTGCCACAATTGAGGGCTATTCCTACCCCATCCCTTATTCCTTCTGTAATAAACAAGATTAATTATAATAATTAAAAATATGTTCCTCTCCCTCCCATCCCTCTTTTTGTTCTGTCATTACCGTATAGATGACAGACTTGCTTGTTTGAATGCTGGGTTTGTCTTTTTAAGTCTGATCTCACCACCTCTACAGTACATAAATAACTGACAAAAAGCTGTGATTTTAATACAGGGAATGGCGCTTAATTATGCCCATGTCATAAATTTAATTTCCTCTTGACCCCTTTCATTTGACAGGTTTTACTCTTAGTGAGATATATCCTGACACACACTGCAAATCATACTGTGAATATTTAAATAGATTGCATCCTAATTCATATTCACTTCAGATGTTTGCTGTTAAAGAGAAGGCAATACTGAACCATAATGAAGGACCTTCTTCTTGAATTTTATCTTCAAGGATGGCTGGATTAATATGAAACACACAGCTGAGGTATCTGTATTTTGAAGTGCTTGAGAGAATCTTTTAATTACTGCAATCTGTTGTGCCTCTCAGATCTATTTGTGAAGGTGTGTGCTTTGTTGATGAGCTATTCTCTGTCTTGTAATGAATAAATGTTTTGTCTTATGTCACATATTAGAGCAACTAATGTTTAGATGTTGAACAATGGGAAATAAAAGAGAGAATGCTAATGGAATAATGAAAGCAGACACAACAATGGATGTTGAATCTTCTAATCTTAGAATTGTTCAGTTATGGCATTACGTTCATCTCTACTCTGTTCCCTAGCTAGGAGCTCAGAATTTTCCTTTCAGCAGTTTCTCTAGACTCATAGTTCCTAAATAAAGTGAACTTTGTGCCTATGGTGTACGTTCATGTGTTATATAGAAGGGCATCTCCAAATGCAGTGCCTCCTATTTGTATGATGTTGGCTCATAGTATCAGGAGCATCAAACTGTCATAAATGTGAAATTTTGTATTAATAATATATCATACATGTATTGTCTTTGTAACAATCTAACACAAAGATTAACGGTCAGCAAACCAAGAAATGGTTTTACTTTCTATACAGTTTGTAAGGAAGCCATTGACTAAAGCAAACTTTTTTTCCCTCTACATTTTTGTGAAATCTCCCTTCTTCCTGTTAAATTTCTTCCAAAAAGGTCTTTCTAATTAGCTATACATATCCTACACACACACACACTAGGGCTTCTCAGACTTTCATCCCAACTCTTCACTCCATTACTGCCTTGCTTCCTGAGGTTTATGTGTCCATGTTGCTCTCAAACTACTCCAGGGTTAGTTCTTCCCTCTATGCTTAATCTCATATATATACATGGTTCTGTCCATTCTTGTCTCCCCACAAAGCTTCCATCACAACAGTCTGCTCAGCATATCTATTACAAATCCTATGCACAGATTCACTGAATGGTTACAATTGGAGAAGGGACCTTAAAGCCCCCCCAGTTCCAATCCTCATGCCATGGGCAGAGGCACCTCTCATCACACAAAGTTGGCCAGAGCTCCATCCAAGCTGGCCTTGAACACCTCCAGGGATGGGCATCCACAGCTTCTCTGGGCAGCAGAGCCAGGACCTCAACTCTGCCTGAATAAACAATACAAAATCTAAACCTACTCTCAGTTTAAATTCATTATGCCTTCTCCTATCATTATGCTGCCTGAGAAAGAGTCACTCTCTAGCCTTCCTGTAGGACCATGTAGGTACTGGAAGGCTGCCATGAGATCTCAACAGAACTTTCTCTTTTCCAAGCTGAACAAATCCAGCTCCCTCATCTTGCCTCCACAAGAGAGGCTCTCCAGCCCTCTGAGCATCACTGTGGCCATCCTCTGGACCCGCTCCAACAGCTCTATGTCCTTATGACCTGAGGGTCCTTAAAGCTGAAGACAGTGATGAAGGAGCAGTGGAAAGTTGAGCAGAGAACAGACACCTCCCTGACCTTTTGGTCATGTTGCTTCTGGAACATGCCAGGATACACTTGGATTTCTGGGTAGCAAACACTCATGTTGACCTTTTCTTTCACATGTACCCATAGCTATGGCAGATATAAGGCTGATCAGAAGTTGCTGCCTTCATTAACTTTTTTTTAGCTAGAACTTCCTTTCTCTAAATCCTCTTCTAAATTGAGGTATCCGCAGTTGGATTTAAGGTCACGTGTTCTTGTGAAGCGGATGCAGCTTGCATGTTCAGAACCAAAGCACTTTCAGGCTACTCATTTCAAAAATAAGATTCTAGTCAAGAGTTATTTCCATTTCTTGCTCAAGTGCCAGAACAGTCTACGTACAGTGAGGGATAACGATCTATCTTCTGATTTGTATTTAACATTTAAAAATCCATGGTAGCTGTTTTAACTCAGACCAAGCCTCTGCTGCACACTGTAGAGATCTCTCTACTGTTCCACATCTGTTAAATATTTTAGATATCTTTGCTTCATATTTACGTGGTTGAGATGGAGTTTGATAAATCCTGTTATAAAGCCTGTTAAAATCAAGAGTGTATAAGACTATGTTGGGTATTCTGAGAAAAACAGATTTAGCAAGCTTAATGGAAACCATTCACTTATCTACTGAGATGTCAGATTTGTTTCTCACAGTTTTGCACATTTTGTTTAACTCCATTCCTTCCATCAAAGGGAAGTAATTTCTTCTAGCAACACATTCAGACATCATCCCCTTTTTAGTTCCAACTTCTTCAGAATTAATTAGTACCAGTGACAGTGACACACACATGAAAGAGAACATTTCATATGCAAAATGACTCATCTCTAAAACGTAAGGGAGTGCAACCTACTGCCTACAAATATTGGGATTCTCCCTCTGATGATCTTGTTAACACATGGTATTTGGGCAACACATTTCCACTGTGGCCCAAAACTCTTTGAATGCATTTTCTAAACCTTTAATCAGTCAAGGATGTAAGTCTGGTTAACACCACAGACATACAGTATTTAGTGTTGCACTTCATTTTCAGTAAATTATTCCACAAGGCATGAATATCATTAGGTAGACGGAGCATTAAAAATATAACACTGCAATTAGGCTTCTGTCCAGAGTTTTTTATGTTGTTTCTTTCCCCCCTTTGCCCTTCCCCCCCCCCCCCCCCCCATGTTTTTTCTAAAATTGAAGCTTTCATTCCCAAAGAAGACTCCCACCCTCAAGTGGGATACCTATCCTCAAAGATTTTACCAAAGGCCAGCCTTCCTAGTGACATACCATGTAGGTTTAGAGGACATAAGGCAGAGGTGCCTTTAGATGATGCACATTTATGGCCACTATAGTTTTAGGAAGCAACTGAAAAATGCAGGTCTGATCAGTAAAATTTGGTAACATCAAATATCATTCAAAGTGATCCCACCAGGCAGTGAGTGGCACTGCAGCACTCTATGCAAGTCCTAATGATTAAACTGGTTTACGCAAACTTGGAGACTGTGCAATGCCATAGTAATTAATGTGCACAGACAGCTAGAGGGGTAAGCAGGAACCCATTGTAAAGAAACAGGCAGACCTATCTGCTGTTTCCTTTCGTTTACATCCTTAATCTTTAAATCAAACTCCTTATCGATTGATTTGTGCAGTGAAGCACATTAATTCATTGGCTGCACACACAGATCGAAGGATTCAGTCAAGCTCTTAAGCAATTCCAAAACAGATTGAACATAGCTGTCCAAATATGTGCTCCAGCTGTACAGCATGGTCAGGTAAGATTGCTAATCAGAAGAGAAGAAAAGCAAGCATTGAGAAAGAAACGCTCTCAGGGGACAATAACGTAAGGCAAAATATGCCCTAACTATTCACTGAACTACCTATACAAACATTTGCTTTCTTATTACAGTATTAATCTTTGAACATGTGCTGCACGAGTCATTACTATTAATCCTACACTGTGTTCTAAGAAACTGAAGTGCTGCTTTACACTGTTGGCTTCTGCCACTGCCAGCATCTGACCACAGAGGTATTCCTGGATTTTTTTGCAGCTTAAGAGAATGTCTCTGGTTCCCTCTGTCTTCCAAGAATTGTGTCAAAGACATCCACTGCAATTTCTCCCTGTATCTCAAAATCTCTTGTCCTTTCCTCATCCATCCCATCAACCTGGGATCACATTACCTTACTTTGGCTAGGGCCTGGCCCACCTCCATCGTCTAAACCCAGGCCCCTGCATGCTGCTCCTACTCATATCAAGCTTTATAAAACAGTTCCCACATTTCCACTATGCTGTACAGAGGGGAAAAGCCACCCCTGGCTTTTGGTCCCAAGTAGAGAATAACATTCCAAATCTTGAAAATGTTAAGCATTGAAAGGAGATAAGCAGCATCCACGCATGGTAATAAATGCACTGAACTTCTGAAGCCCGGAGATCACTGAGCACAAAGCACAGCCCCACACACATGAACTTCCAAAAGAGACCTGCCACCTCTTGATTTATCCTTGCAGTATCACATCCTACCTGCACAAATATCAAAGTGTATGATAATGCTTGTCAAGCTCATGGAGCCAGGCTGAGTCAGCTCAGGCTCATGAGGATCAGGGTATCATAGGAAGGGAAGCAGAGCATCTGACAAGGGGTGCCTGTGGTTGACCATGAAGTTTCACTAAGCACAGCTCCCACCATCACTAGGCTGTCAGTGTGCTGTATAGCCCACATAGCTCTTTATAGTCTTTAAACATCACAGCTTCATATTGGGTCCTGCAGATCCTGCAAAGAGCTCCCACTCCAAGGCTGTGAGTGCACAATGAGCAGCCCAGGGTGAGCCTTGCATCTGCATGACTGCTTACAGAGAGTTGGGAGGAAATGCAAGGAAAACTGTCCATTTGTAAGCCTTGACAGTTCCCATTAAAAAAATCATGGGAGTACAGGAAATGCCTAACAGATAGTGTAAGCACTCATGTAAATCTGTGCAGGCTGGCAGACTGATGTTCATCATTCAGGCCAGCTGTATTCTTTGAAGATATGTCACCTCTGGATGCATGCAACTGTGTGTTTGAAGCTCATGCTAGTTGGACAAAATGATTTGTTAATATCTCAGTGTTTGACCGTTTCAGGGAAAAAATTCCAGCACTTCAAGCTTTTGTGAGTCTGAAAGGCTCATTTAGTTTGTAAGAATCTGCCTTAGCTTTTTTTATTGCAGTTATTTATTTTAAGTCTGAACAGCCAATTTGATGAATGGGAGAGAAAGAGGGAGAGAGTTGGAGAGAATACATACAAACAATATTTTGTATACAGTTTTGCCAATTGCCATGCAACAGCCCTCAACCAATTAGGAACATCTAATATTTTTGAGATGCTGTTACATGGGGTTCCACTTATCTTCTTGTCGCTTTTCTCTTTTCTTATTATTATTCTATTCAGTCTATAGAGTTTATCAGTTTTTGCTGACAAAGAGCAACAAGTTCCCCTTAGTACAGTTCCAGGTCCCCAGTGCCCAGAGTCAACGAAAGCACGGCACTGGATTCAAAGACTGGAGGGACATTCACTGCACACAAGACTGTTGGCAGAGATGTTTAATTTTGCACCCCTGCTTCTTCCATATGCACATTTACAATTTGAACCCTCTGCCCATGCAACAGGGCTCCTCACATCTGATCCTGCAAGGAGAGACACTTACAGTAGGGGAGCATTTCTCAGCTGGCTGCCAGCTCCATTCCAATTAAGGCAGTTGTGATGTCTGTCAGCAAGGCAGATAATGCACAGTACATCACACCAGCTGCCCACGGGAGCTCCTGTTGACTCTGCTCTGAAAAATGTGGGGATTCTGAAGTCTTCTGAAGTGGTGGCTTAAGATGGAAAAGGGGCCCAGCAGTGCTCCCATTTGCTGGTGTGACTGTGGCCATACTGGCTTCACTGACATCCACAGTCCTGCTGAGTTGCTAATATGATAAAAAGCATTTTCCGCATATTCCTTACAAAAAAACCCCAAACAAACAAACAAAAAACCCTCAGAGAATCATTTGATAAAGAGTTATAATTCCTTTAGAATTCTTGAAGCCAGCCTATTTTACATTGAAAAAAAAAAAAAAGGCACTGAGTATTTTCCTTGCATAGGTTTCAATGAATATAATGTTTTCTTCTGGAAATCTCTAGATACAGCAATACATACATATTTTTTTTTCCATTCTGTATCCTCCAGAGAATCCTCTGTGCCACAGAGTGAGGATATTTGGGCCTATTTCATGAAGCTGAGTCTATGACCTACTAGATTACTTCTTAAAGAAAAGCCATCATACCCTTTATTTAAAACAACACAGCATTCTCTTGGTTACTTGTATTACTCAAACCGTTGGAAAGCTTTAGCTACTCACTCACTAAGTTTTACCCTGATCATATTTTTCCAGTAAAACTTCAAGCATTATGTAGTTCAAGAGACATCTTTCACAGTGGCTGCCTGAAAATTAGTCTGACTTCTTCTTATTTCCACTTGATTCCATTGGAATGTAACTAAATGTTAAAAATGAGCACAAGACTTGGTGACGCTAATTCCCCCACTGCATTTCTCCATGAGACTCTGGAGTCCTGTTTCTCTTGACCCAATTTGTGGTCCTATCCATCTGATTTATAGAGCAAGCTGTAGCAAGAAGTGAAAAGGAATTCTAAATCAGCATTTGTTTGTCAGACTTCAATACGAAGTGCAAAATATGGTATATTAAAGCAAGATTGCAAGCTTTCCTCCTATTCCTTCGAGAACATACCTCCTTGTGAAGGATTTTAAGGTACAGCAGAGGCAATGCAGTAAGTGATGATGCATTTTCAAATACTCAGCTGCTGTGTACATGTGCACTATCAGCCAGGGAAAAGTTTGGGGCAGGTTCAAACATGCAGAAAAAAATCCAGTTTACAGCTTAATTGTGCTGTGAACTAGTGCTCTCAGCTTGGATCAGTGGCGCTGAGAGGAGTGTTTTTAAGCCTCAAACCTTACTTCAGGGATTTGCAATTATCACGCGAACTGTCCACTTACTCCCCTGCCCTGTAAGATGATGCCTTTTCCAGGTGACATTAAAGATTCTCATTGCTGCTGCTCAGCTTCCTTTTCCATCCCCATCTTTAAGGCCTTTCAGAGGATTCATGCCGCCTGCCGTAAGGTGCTCATAACACCAGTGAATTAGTTAGATTTATGGGAAATCTTCCTAGGGCAAATTCTTCCTAGCTGCAATTACTGAGCATACCTGAGATAAAGGGATGGAAGAGGGAGGAATTCTCTTTCCACATAAAATTTAGTTTATTTGGTTATTTTCATTATCAAAGCAGGCAATAATATTTTCAAAAGAAGCAAAGTGGCTCATCTTATTTATCTATGAACAGGCACAAAGCTGCAAGAAGTGAAGGAAATGAGGCTTCCTGCTCTAGAGAGTATACAAAATGATGTTCTAGGAGGCATTTGTTGAGGCAATGAAGCACTCAGGAACACATACCAGTTTCAGCAGAATTAATGAAGTATCTAAATGACTGGAGAAGATTTTTTTTCCCTAAGGCATTTCAGGATATGCTGCTGCCTCTGGACTTGGAGACTTAAAGCATAGCCCTATGCAGCCACCCCTCCTTTGGGATTTGTCCCAGAGAAACCCAAGGCATGCACAACATACTGCAAGGGTTGGGAGCAGCAAGCTTCTGCAAAGCTGCTTTGGACCACTCCTTTTACTAGCTTCTGTCCAGGATGGCACTTGCGAAGCCATAACTCTGTGCCCCCAGCTCATGCAGACATGGGAATGGAGTGCACAGTGTCAGGAGACAGGAGCAGGTTGCAGGGTTAAGCCTTTGAAGCACAGACCTCTGGCTCTCCTCATCCCTCAGACTCTGAACTGAGCAGCCAAAGTGCTGCCCACACAAAGCCTCACCCAAATCAAGCCTGACTTTGAAAAGAACACACTTTAGTGTGTTTAGATGCTGCAAGGTGAGCATTAGCATGCATTGAATTATGGAGGCTAATGTACTGGCTTCACAAAGAGATGTTGTTACTCTACTAAATGGAGCAGCTGATGAGGAATAACCCCTTAAATTGTGTTAACACCTGATCCATTTAATGTCTGCTTTGAGTGGGATGTTATGGTTGAATTATAAGCTCCTCAGTGGAGGAGATGGGAAGGGAAATGCTGACACCCTCCTACATCAGCAATGCTGAATGACTTTGCTGTGAAAGGTACCATGATTTCACATTTGTGGTGTGCGCTAAATAGGAAGTAATTTGTTGTCACTGATAAAAGCCCCATTTATTGGTGCAAAAGTTATCCGTCTTTCTTGGACATGCTTTAGGAGCATTTAAAATTAACAGAAATGCTGGCATCTGACCTTAATACATACTAAGTAGCCAAGATTATAAATGCAAATCCATGACCACAACTGCACTTTTAGATATAAAATAACACATTGAAGCACTGTAAATGTGGCTTTTTCCTAAAAAATAACACAATTATGGCAGGTAAAGATGCCACCAGGAGACACTGACCTGAAGGTAACACTTTACTGATGCTGCCATTTAGAACACAAGAAAATTCCATCATCAACAGCATGTTTATGATAAACTACCAGGATATTTAGCAAATCTGATCCTGGCTTTTCCCTCACTTGGCCCAGGTTCCCCCAGATTCCACACCCTGGTTACTGTAGGGGCTTACACTGGGCCCATGGGGCTACCTGAATGCTGTTCTGCCCCACACAGAAATTAAAAGGTCCTGGGGAGGCTCTCCAGCTTAGCAGTGCTTGTTGTGAGGTCTTTTTCTGAGCTCACTGCTGTGTCTATACTCATGACTTTTCACACGCATTACTGACTGTCGTGTCAGTTTTTCTAATGGTAGTGCCAGTCCTATTACCTAAAATGGATTTTTCCTTAATTTTCATATATACACATTCATATACATACCTATATATATTTCAAACATGTAGGTATATACATATAAAAGATTTCTGCCCTTAAGATGTTCTCACGAAACTCAACTATAAAGACAGACAGAATCAAAGCATTACTTGTAATAAATATGGTCAAATTGGGCCCCTGTAGCAAATGTATGCTTGCTTTTGCCTCAGTCAGTATTTAACTCCAGGCTCAATAAATCCCGATGTGCTCCTCCATTCAAGACAACTGCTGTTTAGTATTTCATGACCGAGTTAACCAGTGAACCCCAAAGAAACCTGCTACTTGGTGCTCTGTGGACAGCAGGGTCCCCCCGCTGGCTTTGTCCCTTTCCTCCTCCCTACTGATTACTCTGGCCTCTACTTGCCTCTACTGCCAGACTCCATCCAAGGAGGGCATGGAGCTGCAAAAGGCATGTGCTTCCTTCTTTTGCTAGCTGAGCAAACACAAGTCAAACATAAAAGCCTATATCTGGGATCATGCTACCACTACATTTTCAGTTTAGGAATTACATCCCAAGGGTTTGTGCAACATTTAGACATGCTTTGAGCTTTCTGCAGAACGCCCTGTGACCCCAGACACTGCCAGCAGTGAGACCCAGGGTGGAGGTTGGCTTTAACTCCTGCACTTGCAATACACAACCTCTCTTTCAGAGACTTCTAACATCGAGATCAGAGCTTTTGTAGATTAGGCTAATTTCTTATTACACGTTGATCCTTTTGAACCCAGGTGCCTCAAGGGATGTTTCAGATTGCAGCATTTTCTCTCAGTGACAAAGACCTGTGCTTCACTTCCTGTGTGTGCCTGTGCCTGAACAAGCTGAGAGTAGACAGTAATAAGCAGCTTTATGATTTATTTTGGAGTGATGGTCTGAACGTGTAAGCCTGCAGGGATAGCAGAATTGTTTCAAATACATATATATAGTTACAGTTATATATAATTTTTATATATATATATATGTTACTGCTTCAATTTCAGCATTTAGAAACCCTAGATGCACAGGGGAAAGAAAACCCAAACAAGTAAAAAGGAAAGCTCAATTAAATCTGTGTGCATCTATAGCTCTGGCTTCCCTCCTGATCTCCAGATGAAATAAAACAGATGTGAGGGGAAATGAGTGGAGCAGCCAAAGTAAACGGTGCAACCTGGTCAAAGGGAACTTAATTCTCCCCCACCAGACCTCCAGCCTCTCCCTGCACCAAAGCAGCTGAAAGGATGTAAACATTTGGCCATTTACACCCAACTGCAGCTTTCTGGGTTTCACTTCCACTCCACCCCCATATCACTGTTCCTCTTTCTTTCATCTGCTCCTTATTCCCCTCCTCGTAACAACTATGAAAACACACACACAAACACACCGCAAAATATGGGTTGAATTTACAAAAGCATGATTTGCAGACTGATGTACTCTGAGCAGTGAAATGCTACCCAAGTGCTAGAAATCTACAGTGAGTCATTCGGAAGATATTTTTTAGACTGATTTGATATTAGCCAGCATTTTATGCAGTGTGGTTTTAAGATAATGCCATTAATGTTACCCAGACGAGTCATCAAAACTATTTCCCGTGTCCAACTCTCCACCATTTTACAAGCTTTTCCATCACACAGTATGGAATCTCCCTTAGGTCAGTTTAGGGCAGCTGTCCTGGCTCTGTCCCTTCCCAGCTTCTCGTGTCCCCCAGCCCCTCACTGGCAAGACAGCACAAGAAGATGGAATTTGAAGTGTCCTTAGCTCTGTGCAGCGCTGCTCAACAACAGCTAAACATCACTGCCTTACCCACATTGATTTTCTTCTAAAGCCTCAACATGGCATCATACCAGACACCATGAGGGAAATAAACTCTGTCCCAGTTGAAACCAGGACAATTAACAAGTAGACATAGCAGAAAATTGCACTCATGGTACTACAGAAGCAAGCCACGCTTCAGAAGTAGCTCACAATTCAATGGCCTCCTCCCAGGAAGCGTGGCCCCCTTGGCCCCACTGTGCCTGACACAGCCTCCGTCTGCTCTTCACATGCTTGCATACTTCAGGTTCATTAAATAGCCCGTTGCCATGGTGCTGCTCAATTAAAGCCAGGGGAAGCCCACATGAACCATTTGTTGAAGACAGCATTATGAATACCCCACAAAATAAACTTAAAACCAACATGAATTTGCAGATCTTCATTTTCCCTCATGAATATGCATAACTAATACACCAAATGCCAATCCTGCCCTCCTCTATTTCCTTTCTGCCTCCTCCGTCTGCCCCTTTTGGAATTAAGCTCTTATCTCCCATGTAGTGAATAGGGCTCCGTTATGGGTAGGGCTGCAGAATTTTAATGAATTGCAAAATATAGTTAATTATGGTGAAAAAAAAGGCATCTTCTGCACTTTTTCATGTAAATCAGTCAAACTAATTGGTGTTCAGTATTTTTTTAAATGCAAGCAGCCCTAGGAGGAAAGGAAAAAAAAAGCTACTTGGCAATTCAGCACTGGAATTGTGACAGAAAAAGGAACAGAGGAGGCACTTCTGACACAGCACTTAATCCAGCTTCCAACATGAATACTTCCCAACTCCAGCCTAGAGCTGTGAGAAAGTTTTGGAAGTCTGTTCTCATTAACAGAATGTATTATTATTAATAATTAATAATAATTTATTTTAGTTTTAAACTTTTCACTGGTTGGAGCTTCTGACTCCCAGGAATAAATATCAATACCAGATCAAGACCTATCACACGACAGACACTACACATGTCTTCCCACAGCCAATGCATGTCCTGGCCAGTCCACTCAGCAGCTGGCCCTAGAAGTTGTGCTGGTCTGCATGGAGGCCCTGTGATAGGAGCACATACCCACATGGGACTACAGACTATAGCATATTCAGTGATGCTTTACCAGCATCTGAGTCTAGAATTTGCAAGAAGAGAAATCAGCTGCTCTGCTTGAAACCCTGTTTATAGAGAAGATGGGCAAACTGCACTGATTTCAACAGCACTAAAAATGGCAAATTTCATGAGATTCTGTGCCCTTCAAAAGTGGTGTAACAGCTAGACTGGTAACCTAACTACTGCATCTGCACCCTGCTCTGAGCTGCCCAAATCAGCACCCGGCTGTGTTAGCAGGTACTTTGGTCCCTGTTGCTGCAGATGGGATACATGCAGACCACTCAAGTGCTAAAATCAGACCACTCTGTCAGCTGCTGTAAAAGAATTGGATTTCTTGAAAGTTACAGTTTACCCTGGAGAGTATCTGAGTAGTTTACTATCATGAAACAATACAGTAACAGCAATAATAGCATCTACTGAAATTATTACCTAAAGCATACAGTTATGTATTTGGACTATTCTTTCTAATTAATATTCCATCCCTACATAGCAACTGACCACTATGTGAGAAGCACTCATGCTCACTTGCTAAAGTGTAGCATGGAAGCACCAGCACATGTTGATTGCCTTTCAAATCTGTGTTGGATGTGTTCCATTGGAACCAACCGAGGGCAAACTCTGCCAGGTGGAGCAAGACTTCATGCCCCAAGGACTGCCAAAGCCAAACCCACCCATCAAAATCAAAGCAGTGCGCAGAAGGTGATGGCAGTATTTTGTTCTCTGATAACCCAGTGGTACGCTCACTACATTGCTCCTGTACTCGGCACATACATTCAGTGTCATAATTGGCACACAGAAAAAGCTGTATTCTCCATCATCTTTCCCCCTAACATAGTACAGCACTGAAATGGCCTCTACAAGACTGTGATGGTTTAACACATACTGTACTAAATTCTCAGGCCTCAGTGGGGATTAGGAGGTTTTGCTTGGGTGCTATGCTAACACGAGAAGACAGGAGATGCCCACAAGGAGAAGAGGCTTCTGAAGGGAGTAGCAGCTTCCTCACGGGGAGATAAGGAATCTAACTAAAAGGGCTTGGAATCTATCCTAGAAATTCTCTTCCTCTCCCCTACCCAACAAAGCACTAAAATTGGCTTGTAATAGTATTCCTGTAACTCCTCATCAAAGAAATGACAAGTGAAAACATCTAAATTGTCTCCAAGTTCCATATTTACAGCAAATATCAACACAGTGAACTTCATAACAGTAATACAAGGTAAGAACAAGGAAGTCTTCTGCCTTGCTTCACAGATGGGATAATTGAGATTATTCTGATGGATCTTAATGCTTAGATATTATTAGAAATCTAAATTAAAAAATAATTTCCTCTGATGGAAGAATGATAAATGCTGAATGTAATTTTTTCAAAGCAACAGTTCAAAGCAATGCAAACTGCAGCTGATCCTCGCCAACATGAAGAAAGCATGCCTGAGAGATATGGGAGCTTCTTTGAGAAGCTGGTTTATTTGAAACATGAAACGCTTCTTAGGAAAGCACCAATGACAGTTTGTTAAGGAGCAGTCTTAAGTCACTCGGTAAGTTGGGCAGAGGACAAACTTTGCTGTGGGTCACCTGCAGGTAACCTGAAGGGCTGAAAGAGCTGATTGCTTTTGAAAGCACTAATGAGGAAACACCCATATTACATGTTTGCAGGAAAGCCTGTCTGCTCCTATGGAACACTGGTGTCCTGTGAGCAACTTTGAAAGGTTAGGCAAGGTTCAGCATCACAGTTTTTAACTAATGGGGAGAACCTCTGCTAACTTCTGTTTCATTTTATTAATCATGACTCAAGTTTGGAAATACCTTTATGGTGTACCTTTCCATCACCAACCTCTCAGCCATACGAGAACAGGTTTGCTGAGGATGTGCTATATCCTACCTCCAGGCACTGATAAAAATTAAGGCTATTTTAAGTGCTTTGCAGAAAAGACCGGAGTTAAGCACCTCCCCTGCTAAGCAGGCCCAGGAAACAACAGAATCAGCGAACTGAGTGTTTGTTTTTACAGGTGCTTTGTATCTCTCTTTTTATAATAAATGTGATCTGTGACCAGCTTAGATGCAAGAATTTGACACAGCCATCAGAAATTGCCAAAAGAATTAGTAGGATCAACTTTGCCTTCCATTTCCCTCTTTGCTTCTGTTTATAGGGTGCCTAATAAAATACAATGACCACTGCTGTCCACAAAAGGGTGATGCATATCAAATACCCTAAGTTCATGCTCTGACTGCTGTTATTTCCAATCCAAACTATGTAATTCATAAGCTGTACTTCGAACAAGAACCGGGACAACTCTAAACAGCACAAGGAGATAAAGCCTGCTTCAGTAAGTACACCGTGCATTTAACAACTTGCATTGCACATGAATTAATGAGCCCTGCTGTTGAAGGTTAAATTAGTTTACATTCAAGTACTGCTCAGTTTGCATTACACAATCAAATCTGTCAGGTACAAAATCCAAAATGCTGCATCACCAATTGCAGTGCATTTGATTTTAAAATGATATGAAATTTCAGGCTCGACTTTTCCAGCCCTGCAATAAGTCACAGTGCTGGCAGGGACTATTGTACGGGTCTGTCTGTTGCGAGTACTGCCTCACAGCCTTGAGCTTCCTTGTGCAAGGAACAATTAGAATGAAAGTATTGTTGATTAAAGAGAACAGAAAGGAAAATCAATTTCTTAGCTATACCATAACCTCCAGAGAAACACAGGACCTTCAACTGGAATTAACTCCTCACCCTGGGGTACCTGTCAAACAGCCCAAGGTCCTCATCCAAACACAAGACAAGAGCTCATCCAATATCTGCAGTTTCTGCCCAGCCACCAGGGCAGCTAGCTTTCAGGCAATGGGCGAGCTGAGGAGCGGCACCAAGCAAACTGGGGTAGTGTGCTGAGCACATACAAAACATCCTACAAACACCAAGTAGTATTACCATTACCACAGGCAGAACTAGGTAAGAAAAGGCACATCATAAGCACATTTTAGAGAATGAACTCTGAATAGTAATTAGTGAATTCAGTTAATATTATCAAACTTCATCCCTATTTATCTAGGTGAGGAATGATTTTCTTCACCTTTTTTTTGCTGTTAACACAATTTCTATGCCATTGTGTACTCTCAACTGTCCAAAATATTACTAATCATTGTGCATGATACGCCGAAATCACACAGAATTAATGGCTTTGAATGGCATTTTAAAGATATAATTCACTCACTTCTACTTCCTATCACAACATTTTTTCTTAAACTCTTCAGCCTGGTGAATTTCTTGCTCTGATCGTTATTTATCAGAATCTCAATTCTATATCTATGCTGACATGTGCCCTTCCATCTGTTCCTTCTAGTACAGACAGCACATTAGCACATTATAAACTCAGTATCTCCTGTTAAATATACATATGTTAAACCTACACATAGAATAGCCACTGTACAGCACTCTTTTCATCCGTACCATATTTAAATTTGTTTTTGTTCCTTTAATTGCTGGCAAATTCACCATTGCCTCAAGGAAGCTGTCAGGCAGTGAAATCTCCTGAACTGGAGGTAACTTTGCTTAACACTCAGGGGATGTCTACCTCAAATACTTCTATATTTCAAAACAAGGTAAGAAGAAACTTGAAACCAATGGGATTATTATTATTAAACAATAAAAGGTAATGGCACAACATCCTCCTCCTCAAACAGTCCAGAAGATACCCCATGGTCCTGCAAATTGGAAAGCTGCAATTATTCTTCTAATCCGCAGTTCTCAAGGAAAACAGCTTAAATCTTTTCAAGATGATCAGCAATTCTTGCAGAAGAAAGGTGATTCCCACCAAACATGTCCTTTCGTTTTCTCAGGCCAGTGCTCCTTATATATCACAATATCCACTGCTGCTTTCTACTCCAGAAACAAAGGCAGCCATCTTTTCAAGGAACAGCTTATCATTTACCTCAATCAGGTTTTCAACAACTGATCCTCACTCTGTGAAGAATGATAATCTTTAATTCTTTATGAATGCAGACTGGTTTTGCTTATAGCTTTATGTCCAACTTCCTTTTTTTCTTAAGCTTTCAGTTACACTGAAGTGATACGTATTTGATAAAGCTCTGGCTGAATTATCAAAAAACCCCCAACCCATTTTGCTGTGCAACTGACAGCTGGTGTCCTAAACCAGCACCTCACTAATGTCAGCAGGACAGCCTTTGGTGCTGGGCATCTCACACCTCCCACCGCTGCTGGACAGAATTGGCATTTCTGTATTCTGAGTATTTGCCACAGTAGCACCAAAGAAAGGTGTTGTTAATCTGCATGTGACGTGTCAGGAAATAACGCTACAGAAAGCTTTGTCCTTGGGAACACCAGGAGCTCGTCCGCAAGATGGATACCATGACTTAGTTCTCATTTGTCTTGTGGATCTGCTCTGACTGTTTCTCCACCTCTGCCACATAATCGTCCTTTGCTTCTGCTCAGCTTACCCAAATACTGCAGGGCAGCCTTGCTCAAGCTGAATACTGAGAAAGCTGCTCATCTCTAAATAAATGTTTTCTGGTTTTTTGTTTTTTGTTTTTTTTTGTTTTTTTTTTGGAGTAGTCTCTGCTGGAGACTACTTTGGAATAAGAATAATAATAACCATAAGTTCTGGTGATGAGAAGGCACTACAAACCAATTCAGCCTTTCTCAGGGATGGTGAGAGACCAACTATTTTTGTCTGCATTAGCAAAGTGGTGATTAGACAGCCTGCTCTATTTACAATTAACTGCATTTACCATTTGACAGTACTATCTTCAACCTGTGAATGTGCTTTAGCTGAGGCTTTGTATTCATGCTTCCCCCATTTTTACACCGGTTTATTCTGTTCAATACACAAAAAGGTGCCTCACATACCAGAGTTGTCTGCCCGGGGAGTCCCATCTGAGTCAGGCCTCCCTCACTCAAAACAAAAAACAAACAAATGAAAAAAAACAACAACAACAAAAAAGAAGGAAGGAAATAAGGAAATCCCCACGTTAACAAACCTGTACATTGTTCTGAAGCATTTCTTTTTCCTGGGACAAACAATGGGTATATTCTACACAATAAGTTCAAGGTTTCAATTCCAACGCATCCTGAACCTATTCCACAGGACAATGCCAAATTGAAAGGCCTGAAAACCCGGAAGAACCGAGTGTATGCACACACTAAAAGCTGCATGCAGACAACACATGCTGCTGTTGCACCCTTCATATTTCCTGCTGCTGCCAGAAGCAGAGGTACCAAAACACCACAAGGAAACTTGTTTTCACAAGGTCTCTTAATGCACATCTGTAGGTTCAGAAGCAATGGAGAATTCTAAAGCGTGGTCCCACTCTGGTCATGTTCAGCAAACTGACCTCACAGAACTTTGGCAGTTCATTCATCAGAACTACAGCTTTTTTTCCAACTTGAAAAGTCTTTTTGTTCCCTTATTTATTTCTTTATTTTAATGGCTAACCTTTTTGCCTCCTTTGTAAGCCAGATTTCTGCCCTTGTTTCATCTCCACTTCTCTGACTCCTTACCTTTGCCATTAATCTGTAACAGACAAACTCACCAAATATCAGCAACACCCAGAACTTAATTACAGCAGACTACAATTTTCTTTCTTTCATGAATATATGCCCCAGACTCCCAGTGTCACTGAAAACAACTCTGTTCTGGATAAAGGCTATTCAAAAACCAAATACAGTTCGAACTGTAACCATTTTATTTGGAGCCCTGGCTTCTATTTCCTAAGTCTTTTTTTAATACTCAGAGACACGTTTAGAAACAAGTGGCAAAACAGAATCACAGACATGCCCTCCGTGGATTCCAAATTTTCCAATATTCAGTATTATGAAGCAACATCTCATGTACAAGTAGCCCCCAGTGAAAGTGGGATTACAGTGGATGTCTTGATGTCTCATACTAGTTATTCAGGAAAGCAGCACATCTTCACAGAGCCCTTTTCCAGTGTGTACAGTAACATTCTGACAATGTCAATCACAGCCACACACTGTTTAACTATGAGGAGGCCTGCAGCTGTATTCTGAAGGCTTTCTAACAATAGTCCCTTGCCTATGAAGTGCTAAACAGGCTCTCTTGCATCTGAAGCATTAATAATTCAGAGTTGTTCAGTTCTAAACCACAACATGTGACTTACAGCTGTCAAGCTAGAGACATCATCTCTCAATTAACAATATACAACAATATATTGTATAACAAAATACAACAATATAATTATTTACAATTTAATGATGTATACAATAAAATGAACAACAAGAAAACCTAAGGAAAGCGTAGGTGATATTCAAATAAGTGTTCCTGCTGAACACTTAATTTTTATTTTCCAGAAGTGCTGGGAATCCACAGTTCTCAGCACAGTGAGGCCTTTCTGAAATTGTCATTAGCTTTCAGAAAGCAATCATCAATCACACAACTCATCCAAGATCACAGATGAGGCTGCTTTGCAATGACAAGAAAATCTCTACTCTAAAAAATGCAGATGAGAGACTTATTTTCTTCCAAAGCTCTTAACACCAGTAATACTTATTACTCTGCTGGTTAAGCAAATAGAGTAATGAACACTAAAATCTTCTCTGCTTTGGGCTACAGATCTATATACAGCCTCTAACAGAGACAACACAATGTAGTGGTTGGAAAGGGTCAGCAAAGGCAAAGAGAGCTTACTTGCTCTTAATTATGGCAGTAGGGAATTTGACAGTTCTTACTGTGCAGCCTGGAGAATGGGAATGATCACCACATTTTTGTTCAACAAACTGCTGAATGTAACTGGGAGAGCAAAGCTGAGCGCACAGGCACAAATGGAACAAGTTGTTCTGTGGGAAGCAGAACTCAGCCTGCTTTCCTGTGGCTTTGTGTTTTGTGGCTGGATTGATTCCTCTGCAAGAAGGCACAAGGTCTGAGTGAAGCTTTCCTTGCAGATTGGTTGCTCAGAGCCCTCTTTCTCATTCTTACCCCTTATTGCAGGTTCTTTGAGATGGGCACAGCCCATTCTGTGCCCTTCCTGGCAGTTGGGAACTCGCACTGTCTGAATACTTATTATCCTTAAACTTGCAAGGTTTCAGTATTTTTTTAGACTACAGCACTGGCTGAGACAACTGGCAGGTTCAAATGCTATTTGAGGAGGTGACCTGAGAGTTCTGCCAACCTGTGTCAGCACTGACAAATGGGCAGGCAACTTCCGACACTGGGCCTGCATGTGGATTTACAAGGCAGACAAATTGGTGCTGGGGTCATTCTCAGGCATCAGTAACTACACAAACAAGCTGACAGAAGAGCTCAAAAGGAAGTTTATTGAATCACAGAATGACTCGGGTTGGAAGGAAAGATCATCAAGCTCCAACCTCCCTGCCATGGGCTGGTTGTTCCCCACCAGCACAGGTGGTTCAGGGTCATGGCCTTGAGCACCTCCAGAGATGGGGCATCCACAACTTCTCTAGGCAGCCTGTTCTGATGCTTCACCACCCTCCAAGTAAATAACTTCCTTCTAATATCTAACCTAAATCTCCACTCCTTTAGTTTAATGCCACTCCCTCTTAATCCTATCACTATCTGCCCACAGTAGAAGTCAGTCCCACTCCTGTGTACATGTTCCCTTCAAGTACCGGAAGACCACAACGAGGTCTCCCCAGTGCATTCTCTCCTCCTGGCTGAACAAGTCCAGCTCCATCAGCCTTTCTTCACAGGAGAGGTACTCCAGCCCTCTGAATGGGCCCTCTGTGGCCTCCTTGCCCACTACAACACTCTTTCTGTACTGGGGGCCCCAGGCTTGCACACAGTACCCCAGATGGGGCTCTACATCCTCTCCACAGGGCTGCTCTCATGGAGTTCTTCCCTCAGTCTGTAACTGTGTCTGGTATTGTCCCATCCAAGGTGCAGCACGTTTCTTGACTCTATTTCAAATTTGGGCATATGCTTCAAAGATGCCCCTGTCCTACACCCCAGCTGATAGAAAAGATGTCTGAGCTTCTACCATGTGACCACTGAGGGAACAGCACTTTGCTCAGTGAACTTTCTCTCCTATTCTTGCTGCAGCAGTTTCCTCTCTTTCTAGACTCTTTCCATTGTTGTTAAAAAAACAGTGTGAATAAGCTTCCATTATACATGAAAAATATCTATTTCCTAAAAGCAATTTCACATTTTCTGCAGTGGCAAGAGGGAAACAAACAAACAAACCCAACCACATAATCCTTTAGCTATAAGAGCTACTCACATGCTTAAGGCTAAAAACTTCAAATTTGAGGAGAGTGTGAAACTTCAAAGAAAACAATGAGCTGAAACCTGCATGTTTAAAGATCCCCCCAGAATTTACATAGCACAACATTACTGTGGAATGTGCTCTGCATAGTGAAGGCCAACAGAATGATGTGAACTGTTGTGTGGACTCCTGCCCTTCTTAAATGGAATCCTGAAACAATAAACACGTCTAAAAACTCCTGAGAGGTCTGAAAGAGTTAAAGCTCACAGACAGAAAATCGCTCTCAGATCTGCACCCCTGTAAAGGTCATCCTTTAAAAGGACAAAGTGAAGTCACATCAGCTATCTGGCATAACAGAACACACAACGATCTAACTCCTGTTTGCAGACTAAAAATAACCATCACCATTTATTAAAGTGCCTTAAGGTCAGTTACAGTGGGTCTCACACTGGGTGTGCAGAGGTGGCTGTTAATTAAAGGGTATTCCCCAGAGCAAATCCCAGCCCCCAGCTTTTCTTCAGAGACTGGGGAAGTTACTCCCCATGAATCTTTGTGCAAAGGACAACTCTGAGTCAGGACCTGTCTGACACTGTGTGTACTAAGGTTGGGAGGGTGTGTTCGAAGCCCCAGGCGCCTTACAGTAGGGGATCCTACTGCCCAGAGTGTGCCCCTCAGGTGGGAACAGAACATCACAGGTGACAGAGATTTTGTGGGTGGCCATCAATTTATCCTCTCTGACAGCAATCAAGAAAAAATCCAGTTAATAGGAATGTCTCAGGTAACCACACTCCTGACAGAGTTGTTAGGGACACGTGCATCTGCCTCATCAGTTGCTTTTTGAATCTGCTGCCTTCAGTTAGTACCAATCAAAACTATATGTATGCTCAAACATACTCACAGAGCACATTAAAGCTGATACGCTTCTGAAAGCTACCAGATAAAATGGAAGCCTGTTCAAGATGCTGTAGATATTTCATCTAGTTTCTACCACATATAGCAGTCTGTATAAAGCCATGATAATGAGCAGCATCCAAAACGAAAGCCTGAGCTGCTGTCAAATACTGTGGACTTGCAGGTGACAGAGTTTTGTGAAGAGTACAGGAATGGGTTGGAGGGTCTGGGAGGAACAAGGGAAACAATAGTCCTCTTCTGTATCTTGTCTCCAGGACAGATGCTGATACCTTCTGCTTAGTGCTGGACTGGAAAGGGAAAATATAGAATATTTGAATTCTCAGTATTTCTGGTTCTGTATGGAACTAATGCCATCCTCCCCTTCAGGAGCTGCCTTCTCCGATCTCCCTTATAGGATTTACAAAATGGAATTTAACTGAAGTAATACAACTTTTAACTGCAATGACCAAGGGTTTAATCCAAACCCAAGTCCACAGACTAAGTGTGAATGCGCTAAATCGCCCATTTGCTCCCTCTGACCCTCAGCTCACCCAAACTTGTGTTATTATCCCTGTGGCCATTTGATGTGACTAGGATGTTCTGCAATATCCCAGAGGGATGTTTTGGTGCGATGTTGAGACTGACACAGATTCTGGCCCTCCAAAGAAGAACCAGACCTCCAGATCCTCCACAAATTGCTTTCATCCCACTTGTGTCTCCCACATCCCCACACTCACCCCACAACAAACACATGGCCCACCTCACTGCCACTAACACTGCATGCTGCCATCCACTGTCACCCAGCTGCCATGGGCAAAATTAGATATCTTACCGCTAGCAGGGACTGGCAGAGGGGCAGGGATAAGAGAAAAATGAGAGCAGGAAATAGCTGAAAAGCAGCCTGAATTTTCTGGTGTTTCCTCTCATACTCTACCATTTGTCCACTGAACATGCTGGGGATGAGGCATTCTCAGGGACTCAGACAATCATGCTAATAGGAACCAGATCAGACTTCCTCTTTTTAGACCACTTCCCTACCCCTTATAGGATTTGCTTGAACTCATAACCAAAAGCACCCACATACAAAAGACTGTACTGGCTTAATCGAAGCAGTGCAAGAGACCTACAGTTTTAACCCTGTGAGCAACAACTCCCAGGAAGAACACGTTGCCCTGCAGTCTCTGCCCCCATTTATGCTCTCTGTGCATCCCTTTCAGGCACTTCCTCCAGGAGGCTTTCCTCAAAAATCAGATTTGCCACATGTGGTAACAAGTCTGAATAGTCCAAAAGCTTCTGGAAGTTCAGAATGAGAGAAATTTCCCACACAGATAAAATGGGCTATGGGAAAGCATAGAGAACAAGAACTTGAGCACCTAATGCTTTGCTGGGAGCAGGCTGGAAGGCAGGCAGTCTGGGCAGCTTTGGCCTCGTTGAAGAATAAAGAAAAAAAATAAAATGACGGCCTTTACTAGAATTCATGCGTTCAATAGAAACGCTTTCTGCATCCTTATTATTTGTTCACTACCCACCATTATACCTCCTCATGCAGGATAAAGCAGTTTCTTTCCATCCTTGGCCCTTCTAGCCAATTTTTAATTTCATTAAAAATGCACACCCCTTCAGCTTTTCTTCCTGAGTTTTATCTGTAACAATTTCTACTTTGCACTGTTCAGAATTCTTATTTTCTTACTTTTGAAGTTTTTAGGTGCTTTTCTTTTACTGCTGCACCGAGCTCTTTTATTAGACAGATAATCCCATTTCCTGCACCTGCACTCATGACTTTCTGGCATTAGCCATTATATTTAGGGGCTACATACAAACCTCATATTTCAAAAAGCAATTATTCCAGTCTTCAAAATAGATTCAGTCCATTTAGTTTTGTTTGTTTCAGAAGCAGCAATTCATTATATTTTGTTTGGATTATTAGCTCATACATCACATTACCACCCCAAAGGATATTTAAGTCTGGTAACCTGTGTGTGATTTCTTAATATACAAAGTTTTTGTAAACGATTAGCAAAACCAGATGGAAAAAAACAACAACCAACCAACCAAACAAACAAACAAAAATTAACTGAAGTAATCTTTCTAGTAAGAAAATATAATATTGCTTTGTATGGTTCATAAACATTCTGAAGGAAGTCCAAATCTGACCTCTAAGAGATGAAGTGATTCATTTCAAACACCTCCGTTAAGATTTCACTATTGTGCTGCAGGACTCAAAATTACCCTCAAGACGAGAACTTTATGCAACAAAACTCTTTAATATTAAACGTATATTCAAGTCACTGGCACAACTGTCAGCTTCACCAACGGGTTCAAAGCGCCTGCAGCTCGCCATGGCACTCATTGTATGATTTCATCCAGATCCAATCATACAGTCTAAGAAAACCAAATCTAAAGCTTTCCGTTTACCATTCTGAAATCCATTTTTTATTATTACATTCTCTTATTTCAAATGCCACATCAAATATGGCTCAGCATCATTTTACTGCAGCAAAGTACAAATATTTCATTATATTATCCAATAATTATATTTGTCTGCCGGTTTGCTCCCACAAACTTGTCACTCTAAAAAACTCCACTGTAAGCAGCTTCTCTCATAGATACTGAAAGGAACAAACAAGCTGAAACACCACTGAGCCTTTCTGATGATGTCTGCGAGGCTGAGATGTGTGAAGACATATGGCAGCACTCAAAACATGACATGCTTCCTATTAGAAGGCTGTGCTTTGGGTATTTGTCGCTGGCTACTCAAAGCTGTGTTCAACTTTGACTATCACTTCAACTCGTTTCAATTAGTTACAAGACATACTTTCCTAACTGTGGAAAACTCCTCACCCAGAAAGAGTATTTTCCATATTAGAATTACCAATAAATTAGTGTAAATTTCCTTTTCCCAAATGCTTCAAATAATAGAATGTATGCATCTACTTTCATTTTTATTTTTTTTCACCATCACTTTAAAAGAACATAGAGGTGTAGGCCTCTATGTAGTTGTCTTCAGATGTAACTGAACTATGTAAGACTGAGGACACATTGTGGCTGCTTCAAAACAGTTCAGTCCTGCTATTATACCTCTTCCTGGGATTAGTTGTGCACACTGCCACCGGCCTGGGAAGCAGAAATACATTTGCAAGGGCACGCTGGGCGCTCATGTAGTAAAAAGCAGACATCCCGTATGCTCCTGACTAAAATGCTGAGTGCCTCTGTGCTGAAACACCACGCTGAAATGACGGCTTCAGGTAAAAAGAAAATGGAGCAGGATACATGATAGTGCTCACTACTGGCCTTGTCAAAAGAGCCCCTTTGCTGTCCACGGGAAAGGGCGATCCAGGGAGACAGCCTTCACTATCCAGATCTCAGTTATGCAATCTCCGTTATGCAATAGAGGAAGGTGGCTTCTTCTCCGGTAATTACAAGAGTTTCACTACAGGAGGCTTACTCCAGTCTCTGCATCTCATATTTTGAGCATATTCTTCACTCACATATGCATATAATTATATAAAAAGTGAGCAGCCCATGGAATTATTTACATTCCTAAAGTTAGGGCCATACATACTGATTCTGGGCTTGAAAATGGTTGTACATGCCGGGTCTTGTTTGCTTACAACATTGCTTCGTCAACATTCCCTTAGATTTCTCCTGGAGAAAACACTGATGCCAGCTTAGTTTCTTCACGTGAAGTAGCACCATCTTATTCACTCTCTCTCCTTTTCCTCTTTGTTATTGGTGTTAATGTAACAGCAAGGCTACCCACTTCTGGAGAGAACTGGTGGTCTCTTGGGTGATTATTTTGCATAATGTTGTTCATGCATGACATCTGGGACTGGGAATACTCAGCTTCAAGTAGATCCATTCCCACGTATCCACAATGAGGCACAGGCTCATTTCAGATGAATGAAAAAGGCAAGAGAAATAAATGCATTATTTCATTAAAAATGCAGACAGTACCAAGAAGAAAGGCAGATTGTAGGCGTCACCGAATAGTACGTAGTAAATAAACCGTATTTGTAAAGCTAGACACCAGTGTAAGCCTGAGGTGTTGAGGGGTATAGACAACAAAGGCCTCAATGGCTTCAGGCCATATGGAACTCCAGTCTCCACGTGGCATCTTCAGCACTGAAGTCAACAGCTGAAGGCTGATTTACACACTGAAACATATTTATGTGTACAAAGGTATACAGGGCCTATTCTGAGCCTAAGCACTCCTGTCTATGAATTCAAGCGAGACCTTGAGAGCACTAAAAACAGGAAGTTAGGCATTTAAGACTGGTGTCTTTATTTTAATCGGTAAAAGCAAGCAAGTAAAGACACACAAAGCTGAAGTGCCCCAGTGAAGAGATGGGATCTCCCTCACAAGACATGCAGGACTTAGTCTTACAGAGCCCTAAATATATCAAACAAAGGCCCTGACTTCAACAGATGATCATCCAGATTACCCCCTTGAACTTCAAATTGTTTGCTGTTCTCCAGTAACCTTTCTCTTCTGGCAAGCAGTGGCAGGAAATTGCAAAAGAACAATCAAAATTAAAATGCACACCCCTAAAAATAGTCTTTTAGTAATACATGATGGAAAATCTTCTTAGTTGCCACAGAGTGTTATCCCTATTAATCCAGATAGAACAATGGTTATTACAAACTATGCCACAGTGCCCTATGGCCAAAGAAATGACTTCCTATTCTTTGCTGTGATTTCCTCTCAAGTCTATTTGATGGCCTCGTACCTATACAGGACTGAATCGAGTTAGGATTCTGTCTTTGCACCTAACTCAGTTATCTTTAAATGGACTCAGACTAGGCTGATTTTCAGAAACAAAACATTTCACTGGGAGTATGAAAAATAAGTAAAATGGTATGAATGGAGTAGCCAGAATTCATACAAATAACAGAGGGTGAAAATCAGAGTGTACGGTGGTTTATAGAATTCTGTCCATACTTTCTGGCATTGGCTGAGGTTGGTCTGTTTGCAAACCTCCATGTCACAAAAGAGGTAAGAAGATAAAAATTAGGAGTGATAGGAATGAGGCAATTTCCTTCCCCAGCAGATGGCTTTTTCACAGTCAGTATCAGCAAACAGGTAAGACTAAGACTTTTACATGAGATGGGAAGATTTTTGTGGGAATTCTGACAACAGATATGAATATATAGTATGAGTTTGCCCAACATTCAGGCTTTCTCTCTAAAACCCAAAGGTGGGCCCTCACCCCAGAGCCAGCCCCAGGGGCACCTGAGGTCCTGCCCTGTCCCCAGCATCAGTCCCCCACTAACAGAAACCTCTGAGGGCACCTGGTCTGGTGTTTCTTGGGTCTCATTAAGCAGATGGTTGCTGGAAACAGACTTTTTGCTTTTACAGGAAAGTGGCAGTTAACTTCAGCAGCATAAACACGAATCCAATTGTGACAGCCAGGGTAGATCACAAGACAAGTCTGGACAGTTGTCAGCTTTGTTCTCTCACACTGCTTTTTGCTGCTCGTGCCTACCCTACAGCACTTGCTTTTGGCCAGTGACCAATCAATCATTAGAAGACCATTCCTCTATCCTATAAAATGATCATAAATCTCTGCTTTTCTTTCCTATTACGTAAGCTTACCAAACCACCTCCAAAACCAAACATGATTGTACCTCAGAAATGAGATCAAAAGCAAATACCATCATCACGTTACTAATGATCATTACTAGATGACATGCATATCACTTACAAGTATTAAAGCAATGAATGAAAGGTGGTAGGATAATAATACGATCAGTTATTTCAAATAATATTTTTTATTTTTATGGTGACTAAATCTTGATTAATTCAACTAGTAGACATAAATCAATGGTAGTTGTTTTCTAGCTTAAAAAAAATCAATTAACATCAAAACAAACAGGCTAACTTAGCAGTGTCAGAAACTTCCTCTCCTCTGTCGTCACCTACAAAGGAACATTTCTGGTCAATAACCATAACAACTTTGATTTTTCAAATGCATGTATTTTGGTTAGCATCTCGTTTCACAACGACAACAACTATTAAGAGTCCCACGTTTCTCCCAGGAAGGTGAGAAGCCACAGTATTCCTGCAATGATGGAGCAGTCCCACTGTACAGCCAAAGGAAAGGCCTCCAATGCTCAACCCCCCTCACTTCCAGATGCCACCCAAAGGATCCCAAGCACTTTCAGGTCAGCTGTGAGCACAGCGTTTCTTAAAATAACATTCTTTTCAAAATATGCTTTCCTATATGGTGAAATGTTTTGGCTCAGCTCTAGATGGAAACAGTAGCTCTCCCATCCCTCTCCCGTAATTGGCTGAGGTCACAACCGTGACTCAATACGTGATTTTGATGTATTAAGACTAATTTCCCCCAATGAGCAAAACAAAACACATTCAATGGCCCATCCGGGCAAATAATTTCTGCAAATGCTTGCAAGACAAATAGCACTGCACACTCTGAGGCACAACACATGAATAATAAATGGACATTTCAGCATTCTATGTTTTCTAGCACATAATAAAATATGCCAGATTTACATAAAACGATTCAGATTTGTCTTATATTAAAATGTTTCATTTTGGGTTAGTTGCAGTAGCATGCCACATGATTTCTGCCTCTATTGAAGTCTTGACATTGGTTTTAATACTAAAAAGTCATTGCTTGATCCTAATTAATATTATTTAATTGTATCTTGCATCACTATATTTAACAAAAAAAAAAAAAAAGAAAAGAAATCTGTAGACAGCAAAAGTACACAGATTTCAACCAGGGATGATGTATACCTCAGTTAGGATTAGATCACAACACTAACATGCGCTCTCCATAAAACAACGCTACTGTGATGGCTTCTCAGCAGGACTGGACTAGAGCAAGTCCCCTGGTGCTGGTTCATAGACTGACTTCTGCTTTGGTAGGAGCCTTAAAGCCATGGCAGAACCAAATCCAGATCTCCCAAACTCCCTTTCTTTATAAAATGTAAGGGTATGTGATGAGGCACTCCTGCACATCCCCAGGACTGGAGCTCCCACATCTTGCCTGCAGCTCTGAACTCATTCCTACTACCCAGCATCCCACCGGGGATGTGAAATGGTCAGAAAGAAGGAAGGAGAATGCACTTCTAGCTTCAAAGCAGCAGTGGTTTGCAGAAACCTCCAGCCAGCAGAGGATTCTGACAGACTTCAGATGCCCCAGCCCACTATTAGAATACATTTCTTCTTAATTGCCTGGGATCTACAGCCTTCACTGCAAGGAATGCTTTCTAGTGAAGCATCTCCATTTCCATGCAGCCTTCTAGATAACACTATATCCCAGTGCACTGCTGTATGCTACACTGCTCTGCAGAGAGGGCTACCACTGATTTTGACCTTTCTTGGTAACAAAGGAATCCCCCCAACAGACAGCCAGTGCTTTGTTTCAGCTTTGATTGAAAAGTCAGTGGGCAAATGTAACAACAGTGAAAAGCTCAGGGCTTAAAAGAATTTGCTAAGGACTACATATGGTAGAAATCTGTCAGTTCCTTAAGAAGAGAGAGCATTAAATCGCCACTTGATTTTTGTTTACACTTCCCAGAGTGCAATGACTGATGTATCTTTTTTTGCTTTAATCCGAGACATGACAAAATCTGTTATCTGATATTTTTATACAGCATACGTTGAACATGTACACATATAATTTCTACGAAATTAAAAAACACACAGAAGACCAGAGAGAGAAAGATTATACTTAGTCTTTGAATGAGCTGGATACTTTCAAGCATTGGCATGAGTTGTTTCATTGCATATGGGTTATGAATAATACCATAACTTATCTCAGAGCTGGGAATTCTGCATTTATATCTGGAAGCAAAGAGATGTCTGATTTTTAGCAGGGGAGAAGAAAAACAGCCCATGAATCCAATAAGCATGAACATGACAAACGGTGTAACTGATAAAGTAATGTGAGATGATAGTTTATCTGAAGACAGGAGCAGAGCAGGAAGTAAAGATATAAACAGCCTATTTGCTTTTTCCTTGCTCCTTCTCTTTTTTAAGACTTTAAACACTTCCATTTGGAGTTTCATTAATTCTGTCTTTCCTTTCCTAAATTATATGCATTTTTGCAAGACACGTTTTTCTTAGGTCAGCTGGTTTTAAGTACAATTATGTGGCATAAAGTAGCCCTCAAAGAAGGTACAATGTGGGATTTCATATTTATTATCAGTTGCAGTTCACATCTGCTCTATTAATCAAAAAGGGGGATGGAAAAGATACTAATGTTCACTGCTAGTTCTTCAAAATCAACTGGAGACTTCACTTGATCTGTTTGTGCATTACAGTAATTTTTACCTATAGTAAATTGTAACGTGGTAATTCTATTGATATGTGAATCAAGCCAGAAATGGGGAAGACTAGAAATCAGGTGATGTGTAAGGTGCTAGACTCAGCCTGCTCTGGAAGGCGGGGGCTGCATCCAGCAGCAGGCACAAGGAGGCTCTTCCAGGAGGCTGGAAGATTCCAACACACCTATTGCTCATAAAACAAATACTAGAATTCTGTTTCACTCTTTGTCTACACAGCCTACACACTCTACTAACAGCACTTTAAAATCCAGATTTAATCAGCTTTTCAGTGCCAGTTTTTTTTTGTGTGTTAATAACACAACTAAAAGAAAAACTCAAGAAGAAGAAAAAAACAACTACACATGCTTGATGATACATGCAAAAACCTCAGATATTTAGCAACTTCATGATGCTTTGGAAATATCACTAAAATTATGATCAAAGGAATTTATATTATTCCAAGTACTTAAGGCCGAACAATCTCAGGGCCATAATCAATACTCTATTTAATCTTTCACCCTTGGAATACATTATTGCTAAGCATCTCAATCTGATGGGAGTTACACTTACTTAAAGATGATATTCTCATAAAAAAGAATTAGAAGTAACAGAAAGCACTACTTCCAACTTAGAAGAAGAGATATGAAGAATTCAGTTTTATTCTTCTAACTAGTAATTCTGTTTTGAAGGTATTTTTTAAGTGTACATAGAAAGTTGGTATGCAGCTCATTGTAATGAGACTGTTCTGATTTTCCTTTTGTACAGCAGACAAAGGAACAGAATTTCCAATAAATAGCTACTTATAATTTAATCTAGCTATTTTCTGTTGTTTGTGTTTATAGAGCACAATTACACAGACAGATATATCTAATATTTATAAAGTAAATTAACATTCTATTTGATAACATATAAAGGCAGATAAATAATGAATTACCCTTTTCATCAGTCTAACCACATAATGTCTATTTCACCATAATACCAAGTACCACATCACCCTAGTTGCTGCAATCCCCCACAGCAAGTTAAAGGAGTGCGATACAAAGGATCCCTAAACCACAGCTACAGAGCCTACAGAACATAAAAGACAATCCAGATTTAATAGGAGCACTAATTACCAGTTAGGTTATGGATTTACCACTTGTTGATGAGAGGTAAAGGAGGGCTGTAGCAATCATAGTAACAAGTAACAATAAGAGCAAATAAGAAATCAAACCACGACTCCCTCTCAAAGCCATGGTCCCAAGAAATCCAACATCCTGATAAGCCATTCCTCCTCCCATTTTAACTGAGCAGATGATTATTTTTCTTCCTGATCATCCCACCCAGAAAGGCTGTCTTTAACCTTCCAGTTCTTTTAGAAAAAGGGCTCCATCACTCTCTAATGGTGAAGTAGACTCATGTGCAAACACATCTGACTACAAATGCACTGTTGAAAGCATTCTTCCACACTGACAAGAAAACACGCCTACTTTAAATGAAAATCAGTCTCTGCTTAATCTGTTGGCTGCAGCTCATTTGGAGTGGCACTGCTGTAAGAGCTCATAGAGCTGTGCTGAAGCCGTAACATCTCAGAGCTGTGCCCTTAGCTTTGAAAGCCTGCAGATCCATGGGGACAAGCAGATGACAAAGGCAGACAGAGGTTAATCATGCATCTGACAATCTTAGTGGTGCTTCTGGTGTATCATGTTTTCAATGGGCATAGCTGATACATCCGGGAATGCTTTCTGCTCTGATTAAAGTTCTGTGTGGTTCAGTTACTGCACAGATTCATTTTGTCTTCTCATCTGTTTACATCTACACCATAAAAGCCGTTCAACCATGGAGATACTCCTCCAGCACAATTTCACAAGTCTCCAAAACAGAACTTGACTCTTGTAAACTGTGGGACTCAGGAGCCTCTCATTGGGACTCCAGGCCACAGGACAGTGAATTGAATGCTATGGGACATCAGCCAGGAACTATAGAGACTTCCAGGGAAATAATTCTGTCTCATGAGAATTCAGCTGACACATGACAATATCTGACTTCCTTTGTTGCCACACCTACCTCAGGGTTCTCTCAGGGCTCAGGAAGTCTAAGTACCATCATATGGCTTCAGCTCTGCCATCAGACCTGGTGGTAAAATGCATTCAACTCTAAAGTCACTTACTTGATTAAAGTTCTGAAGTTTATCAATCAAATTGCTGATGAGTGGGTCTAGTCCTCTGACTTTCAGTTCTGGATTATTACTTTGTGCCTTCAGTCCACTGGAAACAATTCTGCTGGTATAACTGAAAAAAAGCAGAAAACATCACCGATTAGAACTATATCCATCAGAAGTAAAAATCACATGAAAGACAACCTCCAAAATAAATATTCTGGAGATGGCAATAGAAAATAGTAATACATATCTATACACCAGAGAAGAACAAAATTAGTTTCTCTATGGTATCATCAGATTATTCAAACCATAAATGAACATTAATTCTACAAGCCAAAGAGGTTACTTCTATTTCTAAGGTAAGTGGAATGGTTCAGTCTTTACTGCCATCCCACCAACATTTGCCACTGATGTTGCAGGCAAACATTAAAAATAAAATAAAATAGGAAGCATTATTTTTGCAACAGCCCTTGTATTTTGGCACTCATTTGTTAACAAACAGATGAGAGATACTTGCACTATCCATCAGGAACTAAAGAGCCCCTTCTCAAATCCATCTCTCAGACAATGCCACTTGCCTGTGAGGAGTCCATCAGATTCCCAGTTGGCACCTTTACAAACTCAGGCAGTTATCAGTCATCTCCTTTAGACAAATGCCACATCTATCACTTACATCATATCTACATACTTCAATATACCAGCTGTTCTCTTACCAGTTGATACTTCATTTAAACCAAGTTACGTTGAAGCCAAGGACAGTATTTCAAAGTGGAAAAATTGCCAAAATCCTTCTTCTTTCTTTGGTGAGGAAACACTGATCTCCAAATATACTGGTCTAATCCCAGCTTTACTTAGGAGAAACCATAAGTTTTATGCACACTGTTGTCAAAGCATACTGAGTATCCTGTTGTTGAAGGTGTTGTTTAAAAAGATAAAGAACTGGGCTAGGGCCATCTTTTCAATAAAATGACTAAATTTCACTGCTTGAAAAAAAAAAAAAAAAAAAAAAAAGACACAAAGTTTGTTTAAACAAACATTTTCACAGTAATAGCCAGACAGTGCTTAGAAAAGGACAAACATTAAGGAAAATCTATTTCACTAAGTTGATATCTTTATGTTCAGAGAGCTTTTCAAAGGAAATGGACTAAGTTTTCTTTGTGTAAGTTGTAAGAATATGAACTAATCCAGAAGCACAAACTTCCATGATGCAATGGCACATGGAGAATGATGGCCACGTTCTTATCTTCCAAGTCAGGCTCTGACAGCTGAACCAAGGTCCCCAGGAAGAACACAGATAAAGGACTGTTTTCAAGTCAAGACTGTCTTGGATTGTATCAACACACTTTACCAAATTACAATACAGGAAGCCTGCCTTTGGCCTACCTTTATCCACTGCCCGGGCTATTTGCTGAATGTTTCTCATTGTTCATCAGATGAAAATAAATGCTTGTCACTGTAGATGTACAGAGACATCTGACAGAGCTTTCTGAGATCATCAGTATAGAAGAAATTTAGATTAATGTGTCAGCTCATGGCCTCTACCAGCCTTCCAGTGATTCTCAGTGTGTATTACTGTCTTAGTAGAAACTCAGCAACAGCAGAGAAAGGCTTTTCCTTTTCATTGCTCTTAAATGCTCTCCGTTTAACCCCTGGTTAAAGCTGTAAGGAGGAGTTCTCTAGAAGACTAACTCACTTGTTCAGCTGGGACATGAGATGGCTGCAGGGAGACCTCACTGTGGCCTTCCAGTACTTGAAGGGAACTTACTTGGAAAACAGGCAGGGGACCAATATATTACATGGGCAGACATTGATAGTGGGGAGTGGTTTTAAAACTAAAATAAGGGAAATTTTGAGTAGATATTGGAGGGAAATTCTTTACAGGCTGCTCAGAGAAGCTGTGGGTGCCCCATCCCTGGAGGCATCCAACATCAGATTCAATGTGGCCTATGGCAGCCTGATCTGGCGGGGGGCAACCATTTCCAGGTAAACCAATGCAGGAACTGCATCAGGGATAGATCTAACCAGCAATGATATTTAGCCATCAAAGCCCTAAACAGAGAACCATAGAATCATTAAGGTTGGAAGAGACCTCTAAGATTGTGTAGTCTAACCATCCACCAACTTACTGCCACTAAACCATGTTTCTTAGTACCACACCTAAGAGTGCTCTGTTCACAGCACTTCCTTTGCTGTTCCCCACTGCAGACAGCACTAGTCTGGGTAAAAGTTTCTGATGAAGCTTTTATAGGAGCTTTTCTAAGTGCTATTGATCAGCCTCTAGCTGGAGCCTGTTTCCATGGCTTCCCGTTGCTCGGGGTGCTGTTATCCTGAGCTGTGTCACTAAGCCCCCCATGTACTGATCTACTGGTTAATGGCTCATCCTTCTCTAACGAAGCCAGCCCCAGCACACATACTCACTGCGAGGATCCCAGAGCAACACTGGAGCAGACATTGTGTTCTCTGTAACAGGCACGGAAAATTGCAGAATAATCTATACTGGAAATCCAGGACACTCTGAACCTTATTCACCAGCTACAAAATTGAAGATATATTTGCCAAGGCTTTTCTCATTCATTGGCCACATTTTTGTTTGTTTGTTTGTTTTTGAAATATAACTTTGCACAATATATTGCCAAGAAAAAGAAAAGGAAACAAGCATTTTTTATAATCTGCCATGCATCTTTTTCATTGTTTTTGTTCAGAACCACATGAGTAATTCTGCTGTGATTATCATGGCTAAAAGAGCAACACTTTTCTGAGACACACTGGCAAGCTGAAATGCTTAGTGCCTGAGACGACTGATCCTGAAAGTCACCTTGGCCATTTACTTAATTGGTGTCAGAAGAATGGGAACACCATAGATTCTGTAGAAATGTGTAAGCTGTTCTGTACCTCTCCTCCCAAACAATACCTCTCCCCCAACAGAAAATAACATCAAAAAAGTGAACAGAGTGAGCCACCTATTAAATGTCTTCTCAGCCTTCAAAATATTAACAGCTGTCCAACAGCCTGCAAAGGTCAGGAAAGAATGAAGAATGCAAGCTCCTGATTTTATAAACAATAAAATCATAAAACCATTAAAACAAAACCAGACTTTACAACAACTACTTTATATCTAGCTCTGCTTTGTGGTTTTTCTTTTAATCTTTATGCAACATTTCTTACACAGGAAACAATTCTAGAGATATATGTTGCCTGCAAAACCATCCAGAAGTAGATAGCACTATGCAAATAAAAACAATAACGAGTTAAAATTGTGTCTTTTATACCCGTATGTTTGAGCCAGTCATTCACCGCTGTTCTTATTTGCTAACACAAATTCTGAAGTAGCCTGTTTATTTCAGCCGCGTACTGAATGCGCCGTCAGAGCAGTCACCACCCACCCCCACTAAATGACTCAGAGGTTAAAGGTCTAGAGGGGAAGATGGGAGGGAAGAGATTTCCATGTATCTTTCAGTAAGAAGCAATGAAAATAATATTAAACTGGACTTGAGATCCAGTGAACAATTAATTCAGTTACATTAAACATGGTTCACCAGATGGTGTGTTTTGTATTATATTTATTCAAAATTTGACCCTTGGGATTGAATTATGTGAATTTACTGTTGTTCTACACCATCCTGTCGTGTCTCCAAATCTACAACTCTTTTGTTCATGTGACATTCTGACCTATGGGGCTCTGCAAAGCCTGATTTTCTCCTGACTGAAACCAACCAGAAGTGCACAACAACCAGTAAAAGTAGGATTGAAGAATAATGCATTTAGATTGTCAGCTTTGATTTGATTAGCTTCAGCCCACACTTCCAGGCAAAGTGGGAAGACAAGCAAAACATATAGCAATTTTATAGCCCTAGCGTGGTCGTCAAAGTTACATGCAGCTGAACAAGTAGCTTCAAGAAAGCAAAGCAAATGCCACTTTCCTGGCGCTTTCCTGATCCAGGAGCAGCCAGCCCTGCAGCCAGCTGTCCCTCAGCAGCCCCATGCGTGGAGGCTGTGAGTTTGGGAGCTTACCCCATCTCCTTCCATCCTTCTTGTTAGAACTGAGCAGCAAGCAGACTGTGCTTCCAGTTCCCACAGCAGCACTGCATAGAGAAATATCTGTATAAAACTTACCATTTTTGTAACAGTTAAGAGAAAAACATACAATTTATGCCACTGTATGGCAGGAGCAATTCTACTGAAGTCAGTGGAGTTATACTATGGCAAAATTTGGACTTGTCATATGACAGTCAGACCCTTTGTGCCAAACAAAACTGGAAAAAATATTTTCCAATAAAAAGATTCAGTTGTTTAAAAATATCTGTATGAAGAGTTCATTTTGAAACAATTAAGTAACTGCCAACAGACTACAAGGAAGATCAAATCAAACTCATGATGAGCTTAACCGTGCTGAAGATTTTATGAAGTAAAAAAAAAGAAGCGACACAATGTGAATGTTCTCTCTGCCAAAACTATTCAGTGGAAGTTTCATAATCTTGTTTATTAGTAACTATGGGGAATGATGAGAGAAATACTGTGTGCTAGCGAGCTAATTCCAAGAAAATCACAAAGTCAAATGGCATTTCTAATGGTCTTTCTCCATCTCTCCAGGATGAGAAAAGACCTCCTGCAGTCTGCATTATGAAGACAGTTTTAAGGCTGCAGGTACAAAACTAAGTTACCTGTAAGTTTCAAAGTGATGCGACCCCACGAATAATAATATAATAAAATATATAAAATATAATAACAGTTACAAATATACATGTAAAAGATCTTAGCAACAAAATACATTCATCAGGTTTTCCAGAAGCATTCTAACTTTCAAAGAATACATGTAAAATGCTTGCAAAGTGTTGTAAACATGCTGTAAAAGACTGCAGGTGCAAGAACCCCCTTTCTTTTCCTAGGTATAAGGAAAGCTCGTGCTACATTCAAGGCACCCTGAAAGCACGAGGAAATCTGCAGAAGTTAACTGGATGGCCTTTATTATATTGAGGGGAAGAAAGTACTTGTCTGAACTAACGTCAGGTAGGAAGGCTCTTCAGATTGAACACACCAAACCTCCACAGAACATGCAAATGATACCTCTTTTCTCATTAAGCGAGCAATGAGAATGATATGAAAACAGAGTGTGACAGGCTAACTAGGAACCGTCAGCACAAAGAGTGCTCCCCATTAAATGACTCTGGGAAGCAAGACAGAAATAGCACAAAAAACAAACAGTATGCTTGTAAAAGGGACATCTGTGGCTATTCCTAGCAGGAAAAGTCAAGCTAAACTGAAACACCTTTTTCTCAGTAAGTTCTAGAGCAAGTACAGAGCTAAATCCTTACAGAATCTGATTCTGCACACCTCAAGTGCTTCTCACATGTAGCCTGGTCTACGAGCAGGGAAGACAAATGGGAACGTATGACTGCCAAACTTTTAACCAGAGAGGTGGAAGACACTCTGGAGAACCAGACTGACTCAGCAAGTGGGAAAATAAAGTCCTGAGAGAGGAGCGGACTTCTGCTTCTGGGAAGAAAACAAGAACAAGAGCAGACAAGCAATAAATTTCACAGCGGTAGAGAAAGAATGAAAATCAAGCAAAAGCTCATGTCTGGTTGATAGCTACTTTTGCAAAAAAAAGGTGACATTGTTCCAGTTCCTTTTGCAGGCACTCTGGTTGCTGGCACTTAAGAATTAGGATTGGCACACAAAAGAATATTCTATTATACAATCACAATTATTTTTAAGAAGCAAAAAAGGGAACATCCTATCTTGTGAGGGATCAAGTACATATCACAAGGAGAAGACCTTTCCTGTGGCTCATTAAAAGTCAAGCAAAACAAAATATAACAAAAAGGCATTAATGTTAGGAACTTAAAACTGCAGCTAACCTGGAGTTTTGTTTTGTGGTTTTTTTTTTTGAAAAGTCAGTTTCTCCAAATACATTCAGATACATATCACAGATTAATGAACAGCTAGTGATAATGAACACAAACTGCAGCTCTGCATGAACTCTGACCTGATGAGCTCAGCTGGAGCCCCCTGCCCCAGCAGCTCTGCCTGCGTGTTCCCTGTTTGTGCATGTCCATAGCCAAAACACCTCTGGCGCCTAACGCTGTAATACAATGGTGCAGATTAGGATCACTGCAGCAATTTCAGGTTTCTTGTCTCTGTTTTCAGTGGTTGCCACAGTTCTGATCCCTGTATTTAATGCCATGCGCCTACTCTGATGGTCGTGCAAGCATGGGCCCAGCTTTGTTTCCTTCCTAATCCCCATCCTCCTCTCCCATGCCTGTGGAAGTACCTCCTTAGGCACTCACTGCCTGCTTCCCCTGTTCATCACTGCCCACCTGAACTGTAATGCTGACAAAACCAACGATGACTGTTCTGTAGCAGAAACATCCGTTTAGCTAGTACTGGCCACAGAAAGCGGGTTAGATAGATTTTTACTAGAGAAGTGCTCTGAATTTAAACCTGTATAGCGCTTACTCATACTAGTAAAATAACAAAAAAATAAGTAATCATATGGTTAGGTTTGACAGAGGAGCACCTCTCTCATCATGGGGGCAGCCAAGTCACTGTATCTTAAACTCACTGTTTATTAGATCTTCAATCTATCTGCCTTCAAATCTATCACCAGATAAAGCCCTTTTCTGCCCAACCTCATTTGGGTAGACCAGGTCCACTTTCTCTTCCAAGTTCAAACCTCCAGAGATCCCTAAAAATGCACCTGCTCTGTCACCTCCCCTTGCCTCCTTATGGATGATCCTGACCATCACATACTCAAAATATGCACTACTGTATACATATTCAAACTCATGTTCTTCTGATATATTTGTGCAGAACTGTTCAAGGCATCTCTTACTGACATCACTGCCTTTCCCTTCTAACCAGGTCTTAATACCCTACAGTAGGTGCTCAGACCCTTGACCACAGATGAAAAATAATAGATCATTTCTGAGCTGCGGAAGCAAGGCACATCCTGCTAAACTATTTCTGTTTCTAGGTTAAAAATGTCCTGGTTTTGGCTGAAACACTGTTAATAGCACACCAGTGTTTTGGATGCTGTGTAATGATAGGTGCACACTAGGGGTTGGGGAGGGCTGCTCTGCAGAAGAGCAGCTGCTTTTGTGGCATGGCAGCAGGGCACAGGGAAGAGTCAGAAAAGCTTTCCTGAATTAGGCAAGGGATTGTTCATACCCCTTGGCATTGTGAAGAAGGCCATAAAGCTGTGGGGAGCTGGCCCAGGGCTGGTCCCTGCTGGGGGTCTGGCTCACTGTTGGTCAACACAGGGTGAGACCTTGCACTGTTGGCAGGGCATTAGTTGGTGAACAGTTGTATTGTTAAGCTGGGTATCACTCAGAGGGTGGCGAGTGATTGCACTGTGGGTCTCTCTCTCCATATATCTTTATCATTATGTCTTTGTTTTCATCATCCTCTTCAGTTTTAGTAAATAACTTTTATCTCTACCCATGGATTCTATTTTGCTTCTAATTCCCTCCCTCATCCTATTTGGCGAGGAGTGAGCAAATGGCTGTGTCGTGCTGACCGCTGGCAGATTAACAAACGTTTAGTCACTAAGGTGGTGGCACCACATTTTATGTAAGAAAATAGGAGACCTTCACACTATGTAGAAAAAGATCGGACCACTGAGACTTCCACATCTCCTGACTCAGAGCTCTTAAGCTCCTTTCCTTTGCTTAGTTTTTTTCCAATAAGAAGATAGCTGAATTCATCATTCCAAGGCATGGAAGTTTTATTCCACATAGGAGAAGCAGTACTTTATTACAGAAGCTGTAAGAGCTACCAGTTCACTAGCATATTCAGAGCTTTCATCCAACTCCTTCCTTCTGCAACTGTCTACCTGGCACGGATCGGGACAATCTGCTTGTATTGCTCCCCAAACAGCAAAAAACCAAAACAAAATGCACTCAGCATCTTTGGCTGTAACTGATTCGTAGCAACGGGGACTGGGCTAGGTTTAACTTAATTACAGGTACCCCGTAGGCATCCTGTTGGCTGGAATTCCTTAAAGATGCACCAAAATTTCTGCCATACTATCATCAGAAGGTTATGTTGTGAACACGCAATTTTTCAGTACCAGCTTCAGGATCTGCATACAGCTTAGGCAGGTACCAGTTTTTTTCTAGCTTATATCTAACTAAAAGATTAATGCAGTAATTCACTGCTCACCTTGATCACGGATGAAAAGTTCGAGAACAATGTGGGGAACTCTGCTGACTCAATTAATGCTTTAGTCGTTAAATACAAAGCATTGTTTTCCTTGCTTGTCTGGTACCTCTCACAAAACAACTGCACTGGAGGAGAGGTTAAACATAAAATGACTTTCGTGTAATCACAAACTTGATAAAGAGAATATTTATGCCAAAATCAATTTTCTTGACCTATAATGTTCAGTTGTTTTTCTAACATTGTTGAAGATTTATATCTGGTTAGAAATTCCACAATTTAGCTTTTCTTTTCCTTTATTTCTCAGTAAGGCCACAGTCACCTGATAAAGTGAGTTTTTATACTCCGTTACTAAGACCTGCAACAAAACTTCAACACAAGTTCACTGCAGGAATAATTAAATCAAGGATCAAATTGTTAGGGCTGGAAACATTTAAATATAAATACATACTCCATAAAATACCAGGCAGAAGAATATCTATGAAGAAAAATAAGGACAGTTTTGAGGCATGTTCCCTCAGTTTCCTGTTATACAAATTCCCTTCCTTTACACAAGAGCTCCTATGCTTTTGCCCTAGATGCAGTAAAAATAAGCACTGTAAGTAAATGACCACAAAACAGACAGAGAGCCTCACTAAGAACAGGGAAACTCAAACGCCCTTCCCATCATACGCAGACATGTTATGGTCGCTTTTCAGCTGGCAGATGCAGACCCCTGGAAGCAGACAAATAAACAGACCAAGCAATGGAACATAAAGAGAAATAACCCTAACACAGCATTATGCTGTATGCAGTAGAGAAACCAGCTAAAATGTACTCCAACAAAGTAACCAATGTGCAGTGGCTCTAGGGACTCACATCTCCACAGTGCCCAAGTTTCCCTGACTTCTTGTGCGTAAGTATTTTGGACCTTTGAGTATGAGCACCCTGAAAGAAAGAGCTGTGAGTTTCAAGAGTAATCCAAGTGGACAGAGCCGTTTCCTCAAGCTCAGCAGCTGCCTTATGGCCTTATGTGTTTTTTCAAGTGATCCCGTGGATGAAGAGAGTTTCCCACAGTACACACACTGGATCTGGCACAATTCAGCAAGGGAAACAAGTACCTGATGCACTCAGCATAAGGCCTATGGAGATCATGAAAATGACAAGAAGACTGACCGTTTTCCTGCTAAAATCATCAAAAGAAAAAAATAGGAAGTCTCCCTGTCTCTTTTAGATGCAGAAAACCAATGGCATTATGAACACAAAAGAGTGAAAAAATAGCAGGCAGTTTGCTGTGGCACAACCACCAGAAACAAAGCACCACTTGTTATCTGAGTGCTAAAAATATGATGACGATTAATGGTAAGGATGAAGGAAAAAAACAAATAATAGATGGAAGAATACATGACGTAATTATGTTAAAAACATAATAATAAAAAAAGGGGGCTGAGTGTAGCATTTCAACATTTACAATAGGATCTGAATAGGCTTCAGCAGCCGGCCCATGCAGTGGTAGATGACAGGCCTGGATCGGTCCAACCATCATGCAGCTTCCAACTTAAGCCTACATGGAACTGTGTGCTGGGCCTTCCTCCCTGACCCTCTGCTATGCTTTTGGGTAATCAAATCATAGCATCACAGAATCACAGGATGGCTTGTGTTGGAAGGGACCTCAAAGTCCATCCATGTGCAGCCCCAGCCATGTGCAGGGACACTTCCCACACAGGCTGCCAGGATCCCATCCAACCTGGCCTTTACTGCCTCCAGGGATGGGGCACCCAGAGCCTCACCACCCTCTGAATAAAGAATATCCTCCAAACATCTAACCTATTTCTCCCTTCTTTTAGTTTTAAAACATTCCCCCTTGTTCTGTCAATATCTGCCCATGTAAAATCACTCTCTCTCCCTCCTGTTTATAAGCTCCCCTGCAAGAAGGCCACAATGAAGTCTCTCTGGAGCCTTCTCCAAACTAAACCATCCCAGCTCCCTCAGTCTTTCTTTGTAGGAGACATGCTTCAGCCCTCAAAGCATCAAGAAGGGACAATTGAGTCTGTTCTCCAGCAATTTGTAGGAGAAAGAGAAAAAAATAAATCCATCTGCTTTGGAAGTCATACAAAAGGCAACAGGAGCAAGGGAAGGCTGGAATGCTGATTGCCACCTACTCTTTCACCAGAAGATGTTAAGGCACATGAGGAATGAGCAGGAGAAACAAGACAGCTGGCATGGATAGATGGGCAGATCATGCCTGACCAATCTGGTGGTCTTCCATGATGGAGTGACAGTACTGGCAGACAAAAGGAAAGGCAACCAGTGTTGCCTACCTGGATATGTGCAAGGCCTTTGACATGGTTCCCCACCACATCCTTATCTCTAAATTCAAAATATAAGGATTTGAAAGGTGGGCTATTTGGTGGATAAGCAATTGCTTGGAGGGTTGCAGCCAGAGGGTTGTAATCAGTGGTACTGTGTTCAGGTGAAGGCTGGTCACAAGTGGTGTGCCTCAGGGTCTGTCTTGAGACCAGTACTATTAAACATCTTTATCAGTGACATAAATGATGGGATTGAGTGCCCCCTCAGCAAGCTTGCTGATGACATCGAGTTGAGCAATAAAGTTGATATGGCAGAAAAAAGGGATGCCATGCAGAGAAACCTTGATAAACTTGAAAGATGGACTCTTGTGAACTTGATGAGGTTCAACAAAGTGAAGTGCAAGGTTTTGCACTTGGGTCAGGGTAGTCCCAGATACGTATACAAACTGGGAGAAGAACTCCTGGAGAGTAGCCCTGATGAGAAGGACTTAGGAGTCCTGGTCTATTTCAAACTTAACATAAGCCAGCAGTGAGCGCTTGCAGCCTGGAAAGCCAACGGCATCCTGGGTTCCATCAGAAGAGGGGTGGCCAGCAGGGCCAGGGAGGAGACTGTCCCATCTGCATACAGGACTGGGTCCTCCAATACAGGAAAGATGTGGAGATTTTGGACAGGGTCCAGAGGAGGAGTGTGAAGATGCCCATAAGGCTGGAGTACCTCTCCTATGAAGACAGGCTGAGGGAGCTGGGCTTATTCAGTCAGAAGAGAAGGCTGTGGGGAGATCTCATTGCAGCCTTCTAACCTTTAAAGGGAGATTATAAATGGAAGGGAAATCAACTTATTACACAATCTGATATTGACAGTACAAGGAAGGGAATGGTTTTAAACTAAAGGAAGGAATATTTAGATTAGTTATCAGAGGGAAGTTTTTCACTGAGAGGGGGGTGAGCAGCTTGAACGGGCTGCCCAGTGTCTGGAGGTGATTAAGGCCAGGCTGGATGAGGCCCTGGGCAATCTGATTTAGTGCTTCATCTAACAGCTGGCAGCCTGCAGCAGCGGGTTGGAACTTATGATCCTTGAGGTCCCTTCCAATTCAAGCCATTCTATGATTCTATGATTCAGTGACTGTCAAAAGTGAATTCTTTCTCTTGATCTTTTTAGTGTCTAAACAAGGTCCGTTAATTCCTGAGATGTACAAGATGTTTCTCTGTTTTTATATAGTTTTACATATACTTATAAGCTCCTATTTGGATCTTGCCTTGACACAAGAATAATTACTACCAAAAATTAATATACTTCATGTAGACAGTTATGCTCAGCAATAATTATTGATCTATTTCTCAAAAGCATCTCTGAAACTCTAATGACAGCTCTCTCTCTGGCAAATGGTGCAAACATCAAAATAGTTTGGGGAAAGAAAAGAATAATCTATTATTAGTTTTCATTGCAAAAAGAGCAATATATGATCCACACAAAAAGGTAAGACATAAAAATATCAGATACTACTAGATAATTAGCTTAGCCAAGTCTAGGTTTATTAAGCCATCAAAGCCTCTAGCTTAATGTCATTACTCACAAAGGGATGCATTATGCAGCATGTGGAGGTCTTAGAAGGGAGTTGTCATGGTTTTGTAATTTTTGCTGTTGGTATTATGCATCATGACATCATGTGGAACACAGAGAAGAAGAACTACACATCCCAGAGGACCTCATGGCCAGAGAGGAAAATACATCACAGAAGTGATGCTGTCTCTCTTACTGCTGGCAGCAGGTGTGGGTGAGCTTCCAAGCTGTGGCACCTTCAATTTCAAAGTAGGTGTAAGGTTGGCTAATTGTAAAGGTATTGACCAAGATGGTGGTAAATAGTCAAAGGTTATCAGAAAAAGAAAACTCACCAATGTCAATACCTTGACCGGAAAGCTGAGGCAGTCTCCACTGTGGAGCAATCTCCAAGAGATGCTGCCTCAGTGGTGGTCACAGCCCTTAATTGAGGTCTCAGAGGAGGTGGAGTTGAAGTCCACCCCTTCCGGGAGCACAGCTAGTTTACTCTCACCTGTGCTCCCACAGTCGACCCAACACTTGCCTCAGCTGATTAATCAGAGGTTCAAGCTGTGATTTCCCATACAGTATGCTTCTCGGTTTTCAGAAACCTCTCCCTCTTATTTTACTTGATTTATTAGCCTCAATTTCAATTAGATTGTATTATATTATGTTATCCTGCATTCCGGTATCATAGTCAGTAAAATAAATTTTCCTCCTCAGATTGTTGCCACTGCTCTGTTTGTTTCCTTGAGCCCAGCTCCCATCTCCTTACCCCTTTTCCTTCTTCCCATCCCATTTTTTTGTGTGTCAGGGTGCCCACAGTCTTACTGCCCCCCTGTCACAGACACAGATTGATGTAAATATCACCGTGACAGTTTTGAGAATCCCCTACCCTGGTTTACTCTTCCCCTTCTAAAAGTATCTATGAAAGGAGATAAAAAGGACTGAAAAGATGCTGATTAGCTTATGAAAACAACTGAAATACAGCAGAGAAACCTTCCAGTATATTTCATGTACTCTGCATCATTGTGCTCTGCACAATTCTCACACCATCACAACCTGACTCAAGCACTTGGGCATGGTAGCAATGAGGCCAGTGGCACCTGTAGTGATAATACTAAGAGCACCCATAGCAAGAGAAGCCCCCCAGATCAGCATGGGTCACAGCCCTTTACTGCTTCCCGCCCGTGGGGAATTGTTTGTCACTGCTGCATTATCCTGGTTTCAGCTGAGACAGTGTTATCAGCATACCAATGTTTTGGTTGTTGCTGAGCAATGGGAACACACCTGGGACTGAGCTGGGCTGCTCTGCAGGAAAGAGCTACCGCCATGATGGTGTGATGACAGGGGGTAAGAGGGAGTCAGGACAGTTGATCTGAATTAGGCATGGGCTTATTCCATAGCACGTGACATCATGGGGAGGGCTATAAAGTTGTGGGGAGTTGGCTGGGGGGCAAAAGATGCTAGGGGATTGCTGGGTGTCAATCCACAGGGATGAGATGTGGCACTGCTGATGGAGCACTGGTCGGTGAACAGTTGTACTGTTAGCTGGGCATCAGCCAGAGGTGGTAAGTGATTGTATTGCAGACATCTCTCTATAGCTATCATTACATTTTTGCTGCCATTTTCCTTTTCTGTTTTAATGAATAGTTCTTAGCCTACTTTGTTTCCAATTCTCTCTCTCAAACCACTCACAGGGGGAGGAAGTGCCTGGCTGTGTGGTGCTGAGTGACTGTCAGGTTAAACCACAACTTGCACACAGAGGCAGCAGACACCCATCAGCAACCAGGGCTCACCGGGTTAAGGACTCGGGAATGGAAGTCTACATCCTCAGTAAGAGCAAGTCATTAATTGCACTGCTGTATGCTTGTGGGAGTGGAAATTGAAAGCCTTTTATTGGCATTCTCATTATTTAATGATAATGAGACCCCAGTGTGCTATAAACTGCTCCTAATTTTTATTTTCACAAATTGGAGGCAAATTCCCTGCTCCAACTAAAGATGTCTTAACATCTATTCAGTTGACCCTCAAACACAAAAGAACCTGGAAATGCAACAGAATAGTTAAATTTGAGTAATATAGAAATAAATAAGCTCTTACATACTACATGCTTCTTAAATTGTTATTGCAGCTCCACAGGATTAGGCCCCAGCAGCTCAAATCTGTCTCATTTGTAACTTCTCCTATCTGTGGGTGGCACCCTGGAATTGCCAGAGAAGATCAGCTCACCCGCACATCTAGCCCTGAATTCCTGCCTCTGGCAACTGCCTCACTTCTAATGCTTCAAAGGAGAAAAAAAAGGAAGTTTTTACCATAGATCCTAGCAAAAGTTTTTTGTTTTTTTCTCCTGAATCATGGATACCAGCTTGTAGCCCAAAGCATGAAATCTGATTACTTAAGTTTATGTTTTGTCTCTTCTCTTCCTCCTGGAGATATGTTGTCATTTATACATTACTCATGCTGGTGCATATTTCACTGGCCTCTCAAAAAACGCAATGGAGAAGAGATTTCTCATTCAACAGAAGAGACCTCATAATGCAGACCCAGCAGTTCAAAGGGCTGGCACTCTACCTCAGAAGTTACAAATAGCCACCAACCTGAGCATGAAACACAGGCTGCTCACACAGATGCAATCTTCTATCAGAGTCCTCACCTTGAGGATATTTTTATATAAGAGACTTTGTATAAGAATGTACTACTGGATTAAAAAAAAAAAACAACACACACACAAAAAAACCCCAAAAATGTACAACTTATCATTTCTGATAATTTCTGACCATAAATGAAACTGTAAGCTTAGAAAAATCTACTCAAAAGCCACTTTTTTTTTTTTTTTTTTTTTTTTTGTCAGAGCACCTATGCAAATCCCAATGTGCTGAAAGTACTGAGAGGGATGTTGGGATGAGGTCTGTTTCTGTTCCCCTGCATTCTCAGGACTCTCCCAAGGTCACAAAATGAATGTCCTTGCAAGGCTGCTGCTGTTATTTCAGCTAGCTGCAAACGGGCCCAGAAGACCAATACAGACATTGATTGACTACCTCTTAAATGAAGATTTGGGTAGGAAAGCAGATTCAGAATTTTCAGCTCTAATTTAAAAGCTGATGCAATAATTATCTGTCATTTCTTTGTGCTCATTTGACATGCCAATCAGAAAAGGTAATCTGACAGGATCTACGCTTCCATTTTAAGGTAATTTCAAATAAGAACAGCACATCTATTGCTGGAGAATGATTAGTACCAACATTTCCATTAAAAGTTAAGCAGAATGGTATTACTGCTGAAGCTCATTTGTCTACTAAAGCTTATGGAGTGATTGCCTCCTACAGACTCTCAGAAGTCATAAAACTGCATTCAGTATGGATAGTGATTTTATGCACATTGTTTTTATAGCTGAGTAAGTTAAAAAAAAAAAATAAATCATGAATGACTACATATTAACTAAGCACAGAGGGAAAAATCACCTTGCACCACTTCTGCTTCATACCCATGCAGCTCTAGTTCCATTAAGCTGGTGTTGAACTATCACAATGTAAGAAATCAGCATTTTATAGTTGAGTCTAATACACTGAACAATTTAAAACGCAGTCTGGCTAGTGGGATGCACTGCACAATGCTATGAATATTCAGCAACATTTGAACCTTGAGCTCCCCCTTGTGCCACGTAACTAAATTACGTGTGGAATAATTGGGTTATTCTTGATCGGCTTTAGGATTGATGGTAGTAGGCTGCCAGCAGCTGGCCCAGCCTCACACAGTGATTAGCGCTGCATGTAGCAATCCAGTGTCACACCTGATGAAGGGAATGGAAGCACAAGGGTTTTTTACTTCTGCTCAACTCATGGGAGCGCAAACATTACTTCACCAATAACCACATAAAAATGCGACTTGCAAAACGTAGAATCTAGATTCTCTGCACTAAGGATTCATCCATGTTGACTGAAAGACTGATATATGTGATGTGTTTTTCAGAGAATACTGCATTTGCTTTGAACTATGGAAATGCCCCATAACCAAACGTAACCTCCACTTTAGTATGACTATCTAATACTTTGAATACAGAGAACAACACCGGCAATAACCAAGCAGACAACAAATGAGAATGATTCAAAGGACAGTGTTTGAAGCCAGTCATTCAAATACCCTAATCACATTAGTGTAAGGTAATAGCTCATTTATAAATTCACATGGAAAACATCAGTTAGTTATGTTAGATCCACTGTGCTGTGGGTAACCACTGCTGGTACCCAAGTCCTCCAAGAATGACAATCATCTGTATCAGTAACAGGGAAGCAATTCTCCCAGCCTCGTTGCCTGTTTGAAATCGGCATTATTTCTACAGGGAAAACCTCTGCATGTATCTGAGTTTGACTTATGAATTGCATGCAAAGAAGACCTTCTGAGAATCACACTGTTTAAAAAGCAAGTTAATGCAAATACAAAAAGCTCCTTAAAAATGTATGAAGATCTTCCCTTGTGCCAAAGAGATAGTACCCAGGCCAAAACTCCACTTCCCTTAAAAACAAGAGGGAACAAGACTTGCTAACAGTGGAATGGGACCAAAGGTTTAAAAAGTCTTGGAATGAAGAGGTTTGAATATCTGTTATTTCTGCATTTGAGGGTGTTGGGCATGAGACATTCTAGCACACCATTTGTCAAGCTTTACAGACCTTAGAAGTTGAGATAAAAAGAAAACCCAAAAACATTAAAAACTGCATTCGTACTGTGATGCAAAACAAAGGAATTTGTTTGCTTGACATTTTCCTGAGCCTTCCAACATTGCTCTGCGTAGCCCTCCTGAAAGCTGCTCTTTCTGGGTTTTATGTCTACTGTCCCCCCATTTCTGCAGCAAGGTTCTCAGCACAGAGGTAAGAAGTCGCTCTGTAAGGTCTGTAAGCATGTGTAGCAAAGGGAGGCTGCGTTTATTCTCTTCCTGCAGGCCTAGGCAGGCTCTCATTGACATGTGAGCAAAAGTATTGCCATCCCTGGGTTTGCACAGGTTATCACTGACCAGGAACCTCAAAATTAATGCCACCAGGCGCAGAGAAAACATGCTGACTTGGAATTGTGCCTGCAAGGCCAACACAAATATAATTTTATCACCAAAGCCTGAAGATTGGCTTTGTATGTTCAGAGTGCTGAGTGCTGCAGTGGCCAGAGATGTGCTCCTACAAGGTAATCTCTGAGTTTAGAAACACTTGAAATGACAGATCATTTTTCCGGTCAAGTTATGTATAAATATCAGCTGTATAGCAATTATCTGCAAAAACTGACCCCTGGATAGACTTGACACAGATAAAGTGAGACAGAGACAATGGAAACAGACCATTTCCCCACTCAGTGGACAAAGCAGTATTGAGCTGATCTGTTTCTTTAGTGCAGTGCTTGTATTTATAGCAATGCCTGTATGTTTTTATCAGTCAAACTAAGCTCTTCCAGAATTTTCTGTTCCATGCTGATGAGGTGTTTTTATTTAAAAATATGACTAATGTTCAAATATCCTCCGAGGTTACTGTTATTATTTTTACCATTACAATACTTCTGTCCTCTTCTGTGACAGTAATCTGTGTTTCCTTCTCAGACACAGGTATTGACTAGGGTCAGGCTGAATGAAGATCCCCATTGAATAACTACAAACTAAGCAGACTTATCAGACAAATGTTTCTCATTTCCTATTAGTCGTTTGTGATCTTTTGGGTAGCCTTAACCCAGTGGGTATGCACCATGCTGATTTAATAACCATGCGTGTCTCAGGAATGTTACCTTGCATTTCTCCAGAGCCTTGCATAAGTTCAAACACGTTATGAGGGTTATCCTTACCAAACCTCTGCAATCTCCAACAAAAACCCAGCACCAAGGAGGTGTGATGAGATCTCTTGTGCATAAACCAGTGTTACCTAAAATTGTTACCAACTGTCAGTTCTTCATTAATTACGACAAATGCAACCCCTATAACTCTGTCTGCAGTTATCAAATTAATTGGTGGATTTAACTGAACCATCTCAATTCATTTATTTTGAAGCAGCTTTGAGCCATGAGCCTTTATATCCTTGCTGTCCAAGAGCAAAAGCACCTCTGTGACCTCACACAAACAGATGCGTGGCAACATGGGCTGTGCTGCTGCTGTCTGACTGGTATTGTGTGAAGATTTATGTTTGTGAAGATGTAAATCTAAACTGGAACACCAAAGGCAGCCGTATGCTAAAAATGCTATAAATGATGTTGCAAACTGATACATACAAGAACCACTACAGATCTGATAAGGCATCTCGTTGCCCAGAGTCCACAATTCAAGCAAAGAAAATATCCCCCCCCAGGGCAAAATATGCTTCAACACTCTTCTGTCTGCCAGTCGCACAGCCTGAAGCAAGCACAGTCTCACAAGGAAGCAGTGGGAAGGAATGAACAGTACAGGCAGAGGAAGCTGCTGCTGAGCCACTCTGTGACAGCATGAGCACATCACTCCCTGCCCTCCTGCTCCATTGGGGTCTGCATGGGAATAAATCTCAGCTCCTCCCCACACATGCCACTACTCCTCCTACAGCTCATTCCGTTGTGCACAACTGGAGTGCATCGTAAATACCAACAACAATCAAAGATCAAGGAAATAAATCCTGAAAACACAGTTTTTTGGTTTTTTTTTTTTTTTTTTTTCTTATTTAGAAAGAAAATATTTTCCTTTCCATACTTTCCATATCAAAACAGAAAATGGAACAGTGCCAAGGAAGAGAAGTGTTTGTAAAGCTGGGTAAAAAGGGCTTGAGAAGCAGTTTTCTTTTCCCTATTCCCCTCAAGGTCAAATGAAAAGAAAAAACAAAACAAAACAAAACAAAACATAAACGGCACTAAAACACCTTCATGGAAAACCCCACATTTTTTGTTGTTGCTGAGCGACTGCGTATCTGTGAATTAAAAAAAACTACCACTTTGGAATCACATTTCTCTCTTCTTTTGAAGTCTGTAAGAATTTAAATATTATTTGATAAAAAAAGAAAAAAGAAAAACAAGTGTGTCTGTTACACACTTTCAAAGGGAACACAACAGAAGTCTGGCCTGTAAGCTTAGTCTGTGAACTCACACTAAAATTGAATTTGTGATGCTTCAGTCTGAGTGTGTGTTTACAACACATAAACATGTAATATGTTATAATGAATTATGGTCGGTCTACTGTTATCTCTTATTTTGACAGTTTTTGGGATTAGACAACACAGCTTTGCTTCCATTTGTCATGGATAGAGTAGATGGAAAACCACAGAATCCTTAAGAGTTGGGAGGGATCTCTGAGGGCCATGTAATACAACTGCCCTGTAATGCACAGGGACACCACAGCTGGATCAGGCTGCCCAGGACCTGATCAGCCTGGTCTTAAAAGTGTCCAGGGACAGGGCATCAACCTATTATTACACTCTACAACTCCCTGAAGGGAGGCTGTGATGAGGAGGACTTCGGTCTCTTCTCCCAGGCAACAAACAGGACCCGAGGAAATGTCTGCAAGTTGTACCAGAAGAGGTTTAGATTAGACATAAGGGAAAACTTCTTCTCTCAGAGAGTGGTCAGGCACTGGAATGGCTGCCTAGGGAGGTGGTGGAGTCACTGTCCCTGGCAGTATTCAAGACGCATCTGGATGAGGAGCTACAAGAGATGGTTTAGTGGCTTGTGGTAGCAATGGGAGTGGGAAGACAGACTAGATGACCTCGTAGGTCCTTTCCAACCTTGTGATTCTATGATTCTATGCCAACGGGTTACCGTCAATAGGTAACCTGTTCAAGTGCCTCACCACCATCACTGTAAAAGACATTTTTGTAATATCTATCCTAAATCTACCCTCCTTGAGCTCATGTTCAGCTGCCATCCACTGGTACTTCCAGTTTTCTGAGACAGGACTATGCTCAATCCTTTCATCTCCCAGTTTGTACTGGTAACGGGAGCTGCCTCAATCCAGGTGCAAGACCTTGCACTTGGATTTGTTGAACCTCAGGAGGTTTTCCTGGGCCCACTGCTTAGCCTATCTAGGTCCCCCTGGATGGCATTCCATCCCTCAGACATGTTGGCTGCACCTCACAGCTTGGTATCAACAGCAAACTTGCTGAGGGCGCACTCAACCCCACTGTTGATGTCACTGATGAAGATATTAAAGAGTACCAGCCCTAGCACCAAGCCCTGGGGGACACTACTACCAGTTCTCCTCTCAACAATACACTGGCACTTGTTCCCACTTCTCCAGGCTGATTTATCTGTACAGTGTTCTGTAAAGTGTTAATTAGGTTGGTTTTAGAATGGAAAAACAATCACATAGAATCACAGAATCACGTGAGTTGGAAGGGATCCTTAAAGGTTATCTAGTCCAACTCCCCTGCAATGAACAGCGACACTTACAGCTCCATCAGGTGCTCAGAGCCCCTCCAGCTGGACCCTGAATGTCTCCAGGGACAAGGAATCCACCACCTCTCTGTGTAACCTGTGCCAGTGCCTCTGCATTCTTACTGTAAAAATTTTCTTCCACATACCCAGTCTAAATCCATCTTTCTTTACTTTGAAACCATTTCCCCATTTCTTGCCACAGCTCACCCTGCTAACGAGTCTGTCCCCTTCTTTCTTACAGCCCCTCTTTAAATACTGACGGGGCCCTCTCAGGTCTCTGCAGCCTTCTCCATGCTGCACAGCCCCAGCTCTCTCAGCCTGTCCTGTAGGAGAGCTGTTCCATCCCTGGGATCATTTCTGTGGCCCTCCTCTGGATGTGCTCCAACAGCTCCATGTCTTTCCTGTACTGAGGCCTCCACATCTGGATGCAGTGCTCCAGGTGAGGCCTCACAGCGCAGAGAAGAAGGTCAGAATCACCTCCCTGACCTACTGGCCATGTTTCTTTTGGTGCAGCCCAGGATATGGTTGGCTTTGTGGACTGCAAGGACACACTGCTAGCTCATATCCAACTGCCATCCACCAGGACCCCCAACTCCCTGTCAGTGGGGCTGTGCTCTATCCTTACATCTCCCAGCTTGTACTGATACTGGAGGTTGCCATGATCCAGGTGCAAGACCTTGCACTTAGCTTTACTGAACATCATGATGCTCTCCTGGGCACACTGCTCAGCCTGTCTAGGTCTCTGTCAATGGCATCCCATCCCTTAGGCATGTTGACTGCACTGCACACTTAAGATTTTTAGACTGTAATCCATACAACAGTCATAAAACAATCACAGCATACTCTAAAAGAAACTCTTCTGCAGAAAAATAAATTTCTCCTGAACTCTCAAACACACAGTCTTGCTGAACTGAGCAAGTTTATCAGGAAACCATCATATTAAATGTCCTGCAATAATAACATCAAATTTTCTGGACTTTGGACATGAATTCTACATTTAGCATAATATATCCAAGGTATTTAATGCTCTCATAGCAACCAAAATGAGCTCACTCAGTTCAGATTCCTAAGAAAGGCCAGAAAACCCCAAACATTCACGGGTGGAAATAATTCACATACAACCATTGTGTTTCTGACCTCCTGGTTCTCACAAGAGATCTTCAAAGACAGTTCCAAAATATCATCTTGGAAGGTAAATTCATAAATCCACTCCACACACACACACAAAAAAATAATTATACATACAGAATGGTTTAAAGGCACGTTGGATTTCCCCATGTCACAGCTAACTCCTTCATGAGTTACAGACAGCAAATGATTTGTGTCTCCTTTTCTCTTTGCCGGACATGTCGCATGGGTGACAATCCTCTCCTCCAGCTGCCCCCCTCCCAGAACTATATGGTTTAATTCACAGATGTCAACCTTCTGGCTCGCTTGGGCACAGAGGTAAGTGGAATTGTCTCGGGCCACATATAAAATACCTAATATATTAAGTAACAAAACCTCTTTAAATCTTCATATTTTTTATTAAAACAGAAAAAAAAACCCACAAAAAAACACCCCCCCCCAAAAAAAGGAGCAACAAAAACATAAAGCTATTGGAAATATCTGACCTTGCTTATATGAAACTAATGTATCACCCTTGTTCAGTGGTGATGGTTGCAACTCTTATTGAGATCTCAAGGTACTCGTTAGAGATTTCTGATGAAATTTTACTCTCCCTGTGCTTCATCCTTGAAAACAGTTGTTCACAAATGTTATGCACTGTCAAAAGTTGATGATAAGGAGTGGTTGTGTGATTGCTCTGTGTGAGCTCATAAAAATTTGGTAAAGAGACAATCAAATTTTTGAGTTCAGTATCTGACTGTAAGTGTATGCATTCCTTTTGAAAATTTGCAGGTAATGTATTTATGTCAACTGAAAATTGAGTAAAAAATATAATTAAAAATTGTCTCTTTTCTTTTCTTTTCTTTTCCTTTCTTTTTTCTTTTCTTTCTTTCTTTTTTTTTTTTTTCTTTTTTTTTTTTTTTTTAAGCAAAGGGTGGGCAGTGATGGGACAGGGGGAAATGGTCTTAAACTGAGACAGGGGAGATTTAGGTTGGATATTAGGAGGAATTTTTCACCCAGAGGGTGGTGATGCACTGGAACAGGTTGCCCAAGGAGGCTGTGGATGCCCCATCCCTGCAGGCATTCAAGGCCAGGCTGGATGTGGCCCTTGGCAGCCTGGGCTGCTGGTTGGTGACCCTGCATGTAGCAGGGAGTTGGAACTGGATGAGCACTGTGGGCCTTTTCAACCCAGGCCATTCTATGATTCTATGACAAAACATATTCTCAGATTCCTTTATCAAAACAGACACAGATCTGTGTAAGAAAGTATTGTGGATACAAATCCAAATCAAGGGATTTTCTACTATCTCCTCCACTAAAAAAAAATAAAAAAATAAAAAAAAAAAAAAAAAAAAGAAAAAAGAACAGTAAAATGGGAAAAAGATACATTCTGCTCCTTCCGGACACGGAAAGTTAAGACTGCAATGTTCTCAGATAAGGAGATCTACAGGGCCCAGTTCTTTTCTGTTGAAATGACTGCTGCATTTGCACACAAAAAATTCATGGGAGAGTTCTGAAAGGTGACCAATTCTCACTACACAGCACTGCAGTTAGCCATTTCGCTGACTGGGTAGCTAATTTTGTTCAAAGATCCATACTTAGGAGCTGCTTCTCACACCAAGCTTACTCCATGCATGACTCACAAATTCATATCCACTAGGTTTCAAAAGAGACTGAATACCTCTTTCGTTAGACTATTTGTCTCCTTCACTTGCTGTCCTATTAGCACAAGATAGAATTTATTGCATTTTAATGTTATGTGGCATCTGCTCAACTATAAATTAATCATTGTCAGATAGGAATAATATAATTAGTTTCTGCGAGTACGCCTTTTACCTTTAGTTGTTAATTAACTATGTAGGGACCTGTGCCTTTCACAGTCAGCATATTCACAACACTGAAATGTCATTATTCAATCTCTTTCTAAGAATATATTACATCTTTGTACTTAGGCAGCATTGAAAGCTTATGCAAAAATCAAAGCATTTTTAAGCTAGTAGTGACACTACTGTGTCTGTTTTCACATACTGAAAAAAATGTTTCAGGACACACACAAGTTTCAATTACTGCTTTGGTGCAGCAGTATCTTGACACACTTACTGTTTAATATATAGCTTTGGTAGACATTGTCTGCAAATATTCACTATTTAGTAAAATGAAATAACATTCCAAGCACCCTAACTACTGCGCTATCAGATTATACTGCAGTGACAGCAATTGCAGGCAGACCCTGCATGACCCAGGAGCAAGACCTCATACTCGGATTTGCTGAACCCCATGAGGTTCTCCTGGGCCAACTGCTCAGTCTGTCTACATCTTTCTGGATGGTATCCCACCCCTAAGGTGCATCAACCACACCACAGTGCTTGTTTTCTGCAAACACACTGAGAATGTAATGGATCCCACAGTCCATGTCATTGATGAAGACATTGCAAGAGTACCAGTCCCAGTCCTGACTCTTGAAGGACATTATTCAACACTGATCTCCATCTGGACATGGAGCCATTGACCACCAATCTGTGGGTACAGTCTTGCAACCAGTTCCCTGTACACTAAACAGTCCACCTATCAAGTCCATATCTTTCCAGTGTGGAGAGAAAGATGCTGTGGGAGATCATGTCAAAGGCCTTACTGAAGTGGCTCTTCCCTTATCTGCTGACACAGATACACTATTGTAAAAGGCCTCAATTTTGGTCAGGCAGGACCTGCCATTGATGAAGCAATGACAGTTATTTCATATCATGTCCCTCTTTTCCAAGTGCCTTAGCACTGCTTCCACGAGGATCTATTCCACGATCTTCCATGGTACAGAAGTGAGGCTGACAGATTTGTAGGTTCCTGGGTCATCCTTTCTACTCTTCTTAAAAATAGGTGTGACACTGACCTTTTTTTTCAGTCACCAGGAACTTCACCTGATTGCTATGACTCTTCAGATATCATCAAGTCTTGCTCATGGGTTTTTTCAGGGACAGCTCTCTACACTCTATTCCTTCCCTGATGTAGAGGTAATGCCTCCTCCCCTCCTTCTAACATTTTCATCCTGAACAGCTTGCAGCCGTCAATAGCCACGTGCCAGTCACCAGGTTTTGGTGTTGGTGACTACATTGTGGTTTTCTAGTAGCGTGGTGGCTTCCAACTCCTCCTGTTTGTTTCCCAAGCTGCATGTGAAATAAGCAGCAGGAAATGGGGCATGGAAAGTGTACCTCTTCCCAAGAACATTAGTAGTTGGAAGACTGAAGGCACCCATTAAAACAAATGACTAAGCTGGAAAATGAAGTAGAAATAGCAAATGACAATGTTCCTGACAGGAACACATTAGAAATCCATACCAGTAAATCTCTGAAAGTGAAGATCCTACAGAGAAAATACAGTGAAAGCAAAATTCAGAGTTAACTTAAGAAAGAGTTTCTTCTCTTAGTATGAGACACTGTAGTGGTCTTTTATCAAGGAATGGTCTGCATATTTTCTTTCCTAGCTGCCAGAAGGTGGTAGTATTTCAAAATATTAATGTTATTTATGAGGAAATACATTCGTTGCATTATGACTTGGCTGCCTGCCAGTGCTGTAATATTACCTTCATAGGAGTTATAGGTCAGCATCCACATAATGCCATAATCATATCAGAGGGAGTGGGAAACACACTGCAGTCCAGTTACTCATGACAGCTTGTTTCAGGGGAAAACATATTAATATCTGCTTGTCATTGAGGTAGTCTGACACAGTATCAGACATCAGTGATATTTTCTGGAATCTGTGAAAGAAATTGAGTGGAATACCCTCAGCCATGTGGGATCACTTGCAGCCAAGTTTCCCAGTCTAAATGAACACCTCTTTAGTAAGTCATTAAATCTTTCAGTTTTTTCTGCTATCTTCAAAAATGAATTCTCCAACAAGGACAAAACCAATGTTAGGCTGAATGTATAATTAAAGCAGGATGCCAAGGAATGAGTCTGGCTCATGTTAAAAGCCAATTCTTGCCATACGACATCTGAGTATCTTTCAAGGTAACCTATGCAAAAGCCATTCCAAAGAAATGTGAGCAAAGGCATTTTGAGTGTTCTTTTTTCTACTCATAAATAAGCACAGTTCTACAGATCTTAGAATTAGAAAGAGATTGCTGTAGCCAATCTGGTCTGCTTGGACCAGATGTGGTTAGGCAAAATAAATGGTCACACAGATTAAAAAAAAAAAACAACAAAAAACAGATGTCTCAAGTAAATACGTTAAATTCAATGCATTCTCTATAGGTTATCACACATAGAACTGTGAGTTAGGGGACATCTCTGGACTACTTCTCCAAATCCTTGGTTAGCGTTCTAAGGATGAGCAGCAGAATCACAGAATCACCAAGGTTGGAAAAGACCTCCAAGATCATCCAGTCCAACTGTTCACCTGCCACCCAACACTGAACGCTAAATTATGTTCCTTAGTATGAACACCTCCACCACCTCCCTGGGCAGCCTGTGCCAAAGCACTGTCACCATATCCGAGACAAAATTGTTCCTGATGTCCAAACTGAATCTCCTCTGGTGCAACTCTGTGTCCTTCCCTCCCGTCCTATCACTAAATTACACAGGCCAATGCCCACCTCACCACGACCTCCTTTCAGGTTAATTGCAGAGAAGGATAAAGACTCCCATGAGCCTCCTCTTCTTCAGACTAAACAATCACTGTTTTCTAGGCCACTCCTCGTAAGTCTTATGCTCCAGAGCCCTCACCAGCTTTGGTGCCCTTTCTCTGGACACGCTCCAGGGCCTCCATGCATCTCTTATAAGCAGGGACTCAAAAGTGGACACGGTATTCACAGTATGGCCTATCCAGCACCAAGCACAGAGAGATGATCACTTCCTTGCTCATGCTGGCAACACTATTTCTGATACAAGCCAGGATGCTATTGGCATTCTTGGCCACCTGTGCACACTGCTGCCACATGTTCAGCCATGCATAGCCCAACACCCACAGGATCATTTCTTCTGCACAGTCTTCCAGTGTCTCTGTCCCAAGCCTGTAGCATTGCCTGGGGCTGTTGTGGCCAAAGTGCAGAACCTGGCACTTGGACTTGTTAAACTTCATCCCATAGATCCCAGCCCAGCTATCCAGCCTGTCCAGATCCCTCTGTAGGGCCTTCCAACCCCTGGGCAGATCAACACTTCCTTCTAACTGGCTGTCATCCGCAAACTCACTGAGCGTGCACTCAATACCCTCATTCAGGCCATCAGTAAAGATACTGGACAGGACTGGCCCTAATGCTGACCCCTGGGGAACAAAACTCATCACTGGTTGCTAACTGGATGCAATTCCATTTACCAACACTCTGGGTCCAGCCCTCCAGCCAGTTATTTACCCAGCCAAGCATGTACCTGTCCAAGTGTGCCAGCTTCCCCAGGGGAACACGTAGGACACAGTGCCAAAGGCTTTGCTAAGTCTAGGTAAACTACATTGACAACCTTTCTCTCATTCACCAAGGATAACTGGTGTGACTTTTATAGATGTAAAGATGTTGAGAATCTCAGCCTTTTCCTTATCATAAATAGTTATGAGCCATGCAGCATCCAGTAATGGATGGAGATTCTCCTTGCCCTCATCTTACTTTTAGTATTTTTACTAAAAAGTTTTTTGCTCTCTTTTACCCCTGTGGTTAAACTGAGTTCAACCTGGGCCTTTGCCTTTTTTATTTTCTCCCTGCATATCCTAACAACTTCTTTGTACTCTCTCTGAGTTGCCCGTCCCTTCTTCAATAGCAGGTGGATTCTCTTTCAGTCTGAACAAAAGTTCCCTGTTCATCTACACTGGTCTTCTTCCCCCCTGGCTCATCTTATGGTACAGGGAGACAGCCTGCTCCTGCACCTGAGCTTCCAGCTTCTTCACCTTTCAGGACTGACAGGATTCTCCCTGCAAGTGTCCTGAATAGTTCAAAGTCCACCATCCAGAAGTCTGAGACAGTAGCTTCACTGACCCCCTTCCCGTCTTCACTGAGGGTCAAGAACTCTACCATGTCATGGTTACAAAATGGGAAAAGTGACATGGAAAATTAGTCACTTTTCAAACAAAACAAGAAAGGTTCTCAGTAATTCTCTTAAAATAGACCCGCACAACTATGCCACCTCACTTAATGTATTTACCAAAGAATTTCTGCAAGGCAGCAATTCTCTCATTGTGAACTATTAGGCTAAATTTTCCTAAATTACTTATTTTGGGGGAGCAAATAAGTTATGCTATCAGGGAGCCAAGTAAAGTTGAGTAGATCTCAAGGTTTGACCCACAAAATTAGGAACACCAGGTAATACCTACAAGCTTAATCTTTCTTGAAGACTGTGATTTTCTAAGACCTCCACATATCTACTTGCTGGTAAAAGAAAATATTGGAAAACTTGTCTCACTCCATAGCTGCACATATTTGTAGTCAATAAAACTCCTAGATGCAACAGCTGTCCCACGACCCCCGAATTTTTGCTTCATTTCTACATCTTTAAAATACAGTGTTTGGCAGAAGGTGCCTTTTAATATTCAGGCATAAAATAGAATTTCTGCAAGGGCACCCCACGAGCCAAACAATAGTGCTGCTTTCACTCTGATGTGATCTGTACAGCTTGAAAACTAATCTAGAAAAGCCATGCTCTTATTAAAAGGCAAAGATATTTTCTGGGGAAAAATGAATTCCTTTGGGTGTGATACAAATAAAAAAAAAAAAAATCAAACCTTGAAATATATGAATCTTGATTACACTCTGATTGCTTGTGTGCTTCAAAAATGTTTCTGGTTGAAATCCAGTCAGAATGAATAAAGCTGAAAAATTACAAGCTACATGGGAGATCCCTGGTGAGTCAAAACTTGTATTGTTCCAGAAAGGAGGAAACAGCAACCCTGGATCTTGGCTTCCACCACAGTTAAATGATGGGTTGCAATTTATGAACAGTACTGGTTTAAAACTGAAGTTGGTTGTGAAAGTACAAGAACTGGGCTCCTTGAGCATGAAAAAGTAACCCTGCAGTTATAGAACTGCAAAACAAAAAGAAAATACAAAGCAAGAGCAGGATGAGAAGGGGCCAGCTTAGATGGTTAGATGTGTAATTTATCTGGCATTATCAGCTGTTTGAATTCTCAGGAATAAAATAATTAATTATATGGAAACACTAAGCAGTAATTCCATATCACCTCCTGGTGACTCTTCCCATTGGAAAAAAGGGAAATCTTTACTGTTGAGCTAAATTCTGTTCTGCCTTTTAAACATACACAAAATCAAAAGGGCTTTGTGCTGGTGAACAAAGCAGACTTTGGACTGTTATTACATTACACAAGGTGCTACATCCAGTGTAAGGAACTGTAAAGGAATCGGGAATCTTACAATTTTGCTGATGGCTGAAGTCAGAGCTCTTCTGCTTCTCCACAGAAAATATGAAGTAACAACACGTTCTAGGCAACAAATACAGCGCAAACAGTGATTTCTCTGGACTTGGCAGAACTGGTGAGAAACTGAGAGTCCCTTATTAACAGGAGCTTACTTTTCCCAAAGTAATGTCCTATAAAAATGTATTCATTAGATAATGAATTCCAGAGGATTGACAACTGAAAGTGGTCTCTAATGAAAGTGGTCAACACTAAGCAAAAATTTATTTTGACATTTTAATCAAAATCAAAGAATTGAGCCCACATGTGAATTTTTCATATAAACCTATTCTACGCTGTTTTCTCTATTTCAGCAATTTAGGGCAGAATTTCCAAAACCACAAGTCATGCTTAAAACTCAGTTCTTAGCAATCATCTTTGAATGTCTCTATCAAAAACAAAACAAAAAGACAAACAATTATTTTCATTCAAAAGATACTTAAATTCTTCTTATCACAAAATATGGTTGAACCTCAAAATGTGCTGCTTTCACCAAACACCTTTTCTTTGTACAGTAACATAGAAGCATTTTAAACATTTTAAAGTTTGATTTATGGTGCATTAGCATGGGAAAAAAGTAAGTAAATAAACTAACTAAGAAGAGGCTCCTTTTTCATAGTGAGTCTGTTAACTACCTATACAGACATTCTAAGGGAGTGAATATGAAGACCAAATACTCATACACACAATTCATTTTTCCAAATACGAAAGCCAGGTACCTCAGGTCACTATATGCAGATTCAAATAACTGCAAGAGACATTAGGGTATTTCACCCCCATATAATGTATAAACAATGAACTCGCGTACTGCTTTTATCTCTGCAGTTCTAGCACCATCACTCTCAGCACAAAGGAGGCCTTCTTGAAGGCACGGCCCATTAAAGTACATAGACTCAACCACATGGCAACTCTAAAGAGTTTCACCTTCTACTGGGGTGCACTTGATTTGGAAAAATACATCTGTTCTTCTCCTCTGAGGGGAAAAGAAGTCCACCTTCCCCACCCCTTGAAGGGTCTAGCATAAAAAATCATTGCCCTCACTGCCATGCACCTCCCAAACTTCTCCAAGTTGGACAGGGCACACAGGAATTCCAGGGATGCTCACTCCCCTCTCAACCTTCTCATGAGCTGTAAAGCAAATACCACATTCTCAGCACACATAAGAATCTTCAGGAGTCCAGAAGTTACAATCCAAATTTCTACTGTCAAGTTTTGCCATATGTTGTCTCGCACAGCAGTTATGAACTCAAAAATAGAACATGTTCTTGCTTTGGTAACAAGTAGTCCTGTGATCAACAGAACACAATGCCTTTCCTTTGCAGATTTTTTCATGTGCAATGAAGCTGAACTTACCCACAATTAATAGAAATATTATCACCGTTTCCCTCTGTTTACAGAATTTGCAGAGTCAGTGTTACTCAGACCTCTTCCTTTCCATCAGTTTGGTTGTGACTGGCTAAGTTTTGACTGAAATTGATCAAAAAATGAAAAATTAAGAGCGAGCAGACAGAAGAACATGGATTACAAATATCTTGTCTCTGTAAGAAACCCAGAGAGAGTAAAAAAAGAACAACAAAAAAAGCTTTTTTTTTATAATGGCATTGAACAGCAGGCAGAAAACTTCAGTGTTGGATCCTTGTGCATGCCTGGCTAGCTCTGCTGATGCTTAAAAGCACATTTATTTCAAATATTAAGTAACAGGGAGGCTGTGCTAAAATTTCCATCCCTCTGATATATTTGATGAATTATTTTTAGTGTCTTCAAGCCAAGCTTAGGAATATTGCAAGAAACCCAAGTACCTTTTTTTATTCCAGCAGCAGGGACAACACCTTTGCAGAAAAAGCAGCATTAGCATATAAACAAACATTCTTAGCACTTTTCAGTCCTGGAAAATTGACTGAAAAGAATGAAGTTGTATTTACCAATGGATATGGATTTCATAAAAAAAGAACTTAAGATATCTTTAGAATTATCATTGTTTATGCAGGAGGTTCTGATGCCAGGAACATTTTGGGCAAAAAAAGGGAAGTAAATCACTACAATTATCAAGAATGTACCATGTCATGTACCTAAATATGGAACTATAGAATCATTAAGGTTTGAGAAGACCACAAAGATCATCCAGTCCAACCATCCACCTACAAACATCATTACCCACTAACCCATGTTCCTCAGCGCCAAATCTACGTCTCCTCAATGCCTCAATGGGCTGTGACTCCATCACCTCCCTGGGCAGCCTGTTGCAATACCTCACCACTCTTCTACACCATCCCTCCTCCATTCCTTCATATAAACGGAGTCTACTTCTAACTACGTACAGGTGTTGAGCTGCCCATTTCTCCTCCCATACAATCCTCTTATAAATCTGACACAAGTACGTGGCAGAAGAAAGAGCTGTCAGCTAGGTCTGCCAAAGACTTTTTTCCTTGAAGCACGAGAGAACACTAGGATTGACCTTGAGGAGAACATATATTAAACATGAAAAAATCAGGATAAGGGTGAAAAAGGATTTATGGATTTTGGAGGAAAAATGGTGTCTCACTTGCTGAACTGGAATAAATTACCACAGTATCATTGGCTTTAAGAGTATATTAACTTTCTGCTGGCTGAGAAGCTGGCCTAGCTGTGGGATGCTGAAGGGAGTTGGGCTTTAAAAGAGCTACAGATGTCAGAGAGTGATCTAAGCCAAGTGGAACCTCAGTCTGACATCACAGTCTTTAAACACACCATCTTTCCCAGCCACCCAAGTTATGAACTTCTGAACTGGCACCAGTGAAATCTATGAGGCTTTATATAAGGGAAGCTTTATATAGATAAGTTTTGTTATCAGATATCCCAGGACATATTCGATGGCCTCACCTTGTGCCACATGTAATTATCATGCTTGTCCACAGTAAGATAAATGTGTCCTTAATAAACTCTGGCTGGAGCTTGTGCTGGTATAAGTGGCTGGTAATTAGCCTTTCCCTTTCTTTCACCCAAGAATTAATGATGTTGTTTGGGAGCTGCACTTAATTCACATAAAGAAAGTCACCATCAGACTTCTGAAACAGATCAGAAGTCAGCTTTTAACGTTTATTTGTTCCTTGGGAAACTAGCCCATAGAATCACAGAATTGCTCAGGTTGGAAAAGATCACTGAGTCCAACCATGATCTAACTATACTATCTTAACTCTAACAACCCTCTGCTAAAGAATGTCCCTGAGCATCACATCTGAATGGTTTTTAAACATATCCAGGGATGGTGACTCAACCACCCCCCTGGGCAGCCCACTACAGTGCTTAACAACCCTTCCTGTAAAGAAGTTTTTCCTGATATCCAACCTAAACTTACCCTGGCACAACTTAAGATCATTTCCCCTCATCCTGTCACCTGTCACCAGTGAGAAGAGCCAGAGACCAGCCCCGCTCTGCTGCAATCACCTTTCAGGTACTAGAAGAGAGCAATAATGTCTCCCCTCCTTTTCCCCAGACTAAACAGCCCCAGTTCCTTCAGTTTTTTCTTGTAGGCCATATTCTCCAAGCCCTTTCCCAGCCTTGTTGCCCTTCTCTGGACCTGCTCCAGCACCTCAACATCCTTTCTGTACTGCGGTACCTGAAACTGAACACAGTACTTGAGGTAAGGCCTCACCAATGCCAAGTACAGGGGCAGGATGACTTCCCTAGTCCTGCTCACCACACCATTCCTGGTACAAGCCAGGATGCCATTGGCCTTCTTGGACACCTGGGCACACTGCTGGCTCATATTCAGCTGAATGTCCATCAGTACACCAAGGTTCCTTTCCATCAGGAAGCTTTCCAGCCACACCTCCCCAAGCCTGTAAGGGTGTCTGGGGTTGTTGTGACCAAAATGCAGGACCTGACACTTGGCCCTATTGAAACTCATACAGTTTTGCCTAGGACCATTGATACAGTCTATTCAGGTCCCTCTTTAGTGCCTTTTCCCCCTCTGGCAGATCAACACTCCCTCCCAACTTGGTGTCATCTGCAGACTTACTGAGGGTGCATTCAATCCCCTCATCAAGATCGTTAATAAGGATCTTAAATAGAAGCGGCCCCGGTACCAAGCCTTGGGGGATACTGCTCATAACCAGCCCCCAACTGGATTTAACTCCATTGACCACAACTCTTTGGGCCCAGCCATCCAGCGTTTCACCCAGCGGAGCATACACCCATCCAAACCATGAGCAGCCAGCTTCTCCACTAGAATATTATGGGGGTCAGTGTCAGAAGCCTTACTGAAGTTCAGGTAGACCACGTCAACAGCTTTACGCTCATCCACTAAGTGGGTCACCTCGTCATAGAATGAAATTGGGTTTGTCAGACAGGATCTACCATTCGTAAACCCATGCTGACAGACCCAGGCCTGATCCCCTGGATGACCTTTAACTGGTCCACGATGGATCCTGAGATTATTACATAAATGGTGTCATCCACAACTTTGCTGAGGATGTAATTGATCCCACAGTTAATGTAACTGATGAAGATGTTAAAGTGTTCACCTCACCCCTGAGGGACATAATTCATCACTGATCTCCACCCAGGCATTGAGCCACTGACCACCACTTTCCAAGCATGATTTTGTTACCAGTTCCTCATCTACTGAACAATCTACCCATGAAATCCATATCTTCCAAATTTTGAGATAATGTTATGGGGCACCATGTCAGAGGCCTTTCTAAAGTCCAGACAGATTGCATTGCAAGACACATTGCTTGTTCCCCTGTGGCGCAAGTGGTAGGAATGCCGCATTGCAACACCGGAGGCCCTGGGTTCGAATCCCCCCTGTGGCGCAAGTGGTAGAAGTGACGCTCTGCTACACAGAGGCTCGAATCCCAGGGGGTTGGACTCGATAGTCTCTAAGGTCCCTTCCAACCCGCACGAGACTATGATACTATGATACTATGATCAGTAGCTCTTCCTTTGTCCACTGACACAACTACACTATCACATAAAGCAACAAGCCTCGTCATGCAGGACGTACCCCTGGTGAAGTTATGCTGGTTATCCCACACTAACTGCCTCTCTTCCGTGCACCTTAGCTTAGTTTCCAGGAGGATCTGTTCCATGATCTTCCTTGGCACAGAGATGAAACTGACATCCAAAGGAAGGCTATACTGAGAAGTTTTTTCAGTCTTAATCATTTCATACATCATTACGAACTGAACTCTTTCCATCATAAACAATGTTATTTTTTCCCTAAGATAGTCTTTACCAAAAACAATGCAAGCCTCCTCAGAATTATTGCTTCATTGAGAAAAGCAATTCAATATGGTGATAACAAGCACAGTTCAGTTTGTTCCCTTTGCTTCAAGAGAAGCTGCAAAGCAGAAGAGCATCTTGAATTTTTGTATGAACTAGAAATTTACTTAAAACTTTAGGGGAAAAAAAAAGAAAAAAAAGGATATTTGAATCTGGCATTTCTTTTGCGTCAGTGACACAACTTTCAGTATCTGAAATCTGATGATGCATCTGCACATTTACCCAAGAGCAACACAGTCCTAAAACAGTTTATAAAGACAATTAGGGCATAAATATCCATATTAAGGCAGAGAAAGAAGAACTGAAAGTATAACAATATATTTTCTGTACTGCATTGCATTCATTTACTGATGACTGTAAGTGGTGTAAGTGAACAAAGTGACTCAATTTTCATCTGCAGAGACTTCAGTCTCTTGAAAGAATGGCTCACTTCAGCACTTCTGTAGTACCTGGCACAGAAAAAACCTATATATAATGTAAATCTCTCTCATTAATGTTTCTCAGTAATAAGGGCTACCAAAAACTAGGGACTGAGGCAGCAATCACTCAGCAGACCCTGTATTGATCAACAGCTTTGGGTAGCAGGCTGCTTTCTCTAACATGATGGGTCCACACACAGCTATTTGACCATGGGAGGAAAAGAGGGAAGATACAGCCCTGAGAGAGCAGAGGGTGAAGAGTTCTGTCTTAAGAACATTTTTCCTATGTGCAATACAAACAAAGCCATGGGGAGCCACTGGGGAGAAGGGAGTTGGTTACATTGTTCAGGCTGTGGTTACGTTGCTGAGGTTTGGTAAATTAAAAACATTTTTATAGCTCATTAAGTGGCACTTTGGGAGATGTTCTCATATCCATTTTCAAGGAGCTACAGACAGATTTCATTGCACGGTGGGTATGGGAAGCAGTCATTTCAAACTAAAGATTTGGAGGAAAGGTATTCCATTTTGGGCTGAGGAACGCTGGTGTGCAACTTTGTTATTTCACTGATATGGCAGTTGCTAAAGCATCGCTGCTTACACTTAGTAGATATGACAGAAGTGCAGTATTTCCATTTATGAAAAATAATCATCCAGCTGGAGCACTTTGGCTGGTTCCACAAGACCGCTCATTTATTTTTGTATTTTACCTACGTTGTACAAGAACTATCTTATGTGCGCATATCTGAAAATCCCATATATGTCCCACAGGAGTTACGTTGGTATTGCAGGACCTAAAACATAACAATCTTTCCATTATTCCTTTAAACCAAAAAATACACATTGGTCCACCTCCTACCAAATAGAGCACTTAGTGCAGACCATTACCCCACAGCAAGCTGTGTCCGTGTGTAAGGGAGCCTCCCAATACCACATTTCTAACCAGCCAAGTCTTAGCTTGCAGACAAGACATGGATACAGAGGCAAATGTGAACACCTTCCCACTTCCTCTTAAGAAGTTCCTTGACTAGAGATCCTAACTATTTCAGGTATATCGTTCTTTTCAAATGACACTCTCATCCTAAAAACACACACACACACACACACACACAATGTTAAAGAGAATGCTGAGGAAAAAAACACCTTCAACAGCTCTATCAACATAGGTCTTTTCCCCTCATACGTGGCTTTGCTGAACCACATGTACTGAAAAAGAGTACACAGAGCAACCTAAGACCTCTACTGACTCTTTTCTTTCTCTTTTACCTTCCATGGATTCCTATTGGTTTCTAATGATACCGACAGAATGACCATCTCTTTTGCAGTACAGGTAGATTCTGAACAATTTGCCTTTCCTCTCCTCTTTATCTTGCAAATATTCTCAGAAGAAACAGAGACATTTCTACAGCTTAATTCAGCCTTACTGTAACTTTTGTACTGTTCTCAGGTTGATGTAAAAAGTCATTATTCTGGCCTTTTAGAACTGTGCACTGCCCGTAGAATTCATACTTTCCCTGCATATAAGTGTATCTTAGTTTCAGTTGGGATAGATTTTTCTTCAGAGTGTCTGGTATGATGCTATGCCTTTGGTTCTAGGAGAAAAACAAAGTCAATAACCTGCCGGTGTTTTTGGTTCCTGCTAAGCTATGCAGCCATTCTCAGTGAAGGGCCCACGGAGCTGGGAGGGAACAGAATTAAAACAGCTGACTGAAACTGGCCAAATGGATATTCCATACCACGTGACATCAAGTGGAAGGAGTTTTGAAGGGTATGGGAGTTCATCTTACTCTCCGCTGCTGCTCAGAGGCTAGCTGAGCATCATTTAGGGAGTGGTGAGCTTGTGCATCACTTATATACATTTACATTGATAGAAATATAGTCACAATTACTATCCTTTCCCTCTATCTTAGTAAAGTTTTATCTCAGTGCATGAGTTCTATCATTTTTCTTCCCAGTTCTCTCCCTGATCCCACTGGGAAGAGGGGAGTGATCAAATATCTGTGGTGCTGAGCCACCTGCAGGGTTCAGGCACAACAAGGTGTTTGCAAGGAGCTGAGCTGCCTCACATCACCATGGAAAGTAATGTCACCTAGCAGTGCCTGAGGAAAAAGAACAAAAGAGAAAGTAAAGATCAGCAGCAAAAAAAGGCACTGTCTTATCACTTCCTTCTGTATGCAGTGCTACTACCCTCTAAGTAGCAAGCTGTGCAAAGGAAGAGGTGGTAAGAAGCTGGTTTGTGATGCAGGAGGATAGCCACTCTGCCAAGGCAGACTTCAGGCAGTTTCAGGGTGAGCACTTTGATTTAAATTATTGACTTCAGTGTCACGTCAAGTCCATTTAGGACTTGATTCTGAACCACTGCAGTCAATGCAACACTTATGTGAAGAACATGGGTGAAACTGACCTGTCTTCAGTAACATCAACACTAATAACATCCCAAAGATTAACTCACAGAATAAATTTTAATGGCTATATTGTGGTCTGGGAATACTTTTAGAATCTATGAAGTTAATTCCCATCTTTTACAAGGAGAAACTAACTACATTCAAACGTCAGAGTAATGGAAAATTTAGTAAAAAGATACTGAAGTGGCTGAGCAAGGAACAATTCTTAATCCTGAATGGATTTCAGAATCATAGAATCACTGAGGTTGGAAAAGACCTTCAAGATCATTATGTTCATCTATCATCTAATATTAAAAGTTCATCACTTAACTGCATTCCTAAGCACCACATCTACACATCTCTTAAATACCTGCAGGAAGGTCAACCCCGCCAGTTCCTGGGGCACCCATTCCAAGTCCTAACCATCCTCCCCATGAAGAAATTCTCCCTAATTTCCTATCTAAATATCCCCTGGTGCACCTTAAGACCGTTTCCTCACATCCTATCACTTGTCACTTGATAAAAGAGATGAACAGCTCTTCATTACAGCTTCCTTTTCAGGCAGCTGTAGAGAGTAAGGAGGTCTCTCCTCAGCCTCCCTTTCTCTAGCCTACACAACCCCAATAACCTCAGCTGCTCTTCATATATCGTGTTTTCTAGCCCCTTCACCAACTTCATTGCTCTTCTCTGAAAGTGTCCTAGCAACTCAAGGTCATTCTTGTAGCGAGGGGCCAAAACAGAACATAATACACAAGGTGTGGTCTCATCAGTGCTGAGTAGAGAGGTACAATCATATCCCTCGTCCTGCTGGCCACGCTCTTTCTGTCAGGGGCCAGGGTGCCACTGGCACTCTTAGCCACTAGGGCACACTGCTAGCTCACATTCAGATGGCTGTTAACTATCAAGGACCCTCAGCACCTTTTCTACCAGGCAGATTTCCAGCCATTCTTCCCCCACCCTGTAGCACTGTAAATGGTTGTTGTGACTGAAGTGTAGGACCCAGTACCTGGTCTTGCTGAACCTCATACAGTTGGTCCTGGCCCCCTGACCTAGCCTAACCCAGACCTCTCTGCAGAGCCTTTTTACTCCAAAGCAGAACATGCCCACCCAACTTGACACTGAAAACACACTGAAGGTGCACTTCATCCGCTCATCCAACTGGCCCCAGTGATGAGCCCTGAGGAACACTGCTTGCCTACCAGATTTAATTCTGTTCACAATAACCACCCAGTTCTTTACACAACAGGGAAACAAATGAAAATACAAATAAATAAATAAAAACCCAAAACAACAAAAAGCTTTGATACTGGTTGGACTTCTTAAACTAGACTTCACTTGATGTCATCCCAACTAAATTCCGAATACTGTTCGATCAAAATCTGAAAAATCCTGATGAGAAACTGCATTACTAAGACAAGGTTAGAATACTCAAACAAAACTCTATCAGTAAATATCTAATAACCTAAATATATCCACACATCTTAGTTAAACAGCTTCAAATATCACAGGTATTCTTTGACAGCTGAAAATAAGTTTTCTGTGTTGTTCCAGCAAAGAATGCCCCTGTTCATACCTGACTAACTGACCAATTTAAGGTTCTGAAGATAAATCACAGCAACTATGCTTCGTTTGCAAGTCTAACCCTGGCCTTTCCAAGTGTAGAATACTGCACGAATTCACTTTTCAAACCACATGTAAAAAAACATTCTGTGTATTACCATGAAATATTTTTTCTCATAATAGAGCAGTTAATGTAGAACCCTGTGTGAGTTAGTATGAATGTGAAAAAAAAATAAATATCTAAAAGAATGCACTGCACACAATCTCTAATACCACCAAAATAGACTTCAAGGCTAAGAAAGATGTACATGCAAAGCCATAGTATTTTTTAATTCAGTGTTAGTATCGCGCTTCAATGAACAGCTTAAATCACCAGGTAGTGCCTGGAATTAATTTATTGGATGGAGATTTTCTGATTGGCAGCAAACATGATGAAGTTGGCAACCACAAGCTCATGTGTCAGTTTTACCTCTACTGCCCTGCACATGACTTTGTGGGTTGTCTTCTATTCCAAGTTACTGAAACTATCACAGATAGTCCCTATGTCAGCTACGAAAGCAGAGAAAAGTGTGATTTCACAGATATGAGTAAAAAACACATTAAATTCAAGGCCAGTACTTCTAGAGTATCTTTCCTACCCAGTGCACATTTCATTGTTCTTTCTCCTTCCCATGTTTATAAGAGTAGAAAAACAAAATAATGCTATCCATCAAAGGATGCAAGGATGCTAATGTTTAAAAAATAATAATAATTAAAAAAAAGCAATTGTAGATCATTTTGAAGGTAATTAGCATTTAAAACTGCAACAACACTACTGCTTGAACATTTCCACACAGATCTCCAGACTTACTGGAAAGAAATGAGGAAGGCAAAACGCAAAAAGGATTTTTTCTTAATACTTTTAACATCTCATACTTTACTGATAACAAATATTCTGAAGGAAAGAATGATACCTGCTGGTATTATTAAAAGACTAAACATGGCAAGATAAAACTCCCTGAAGTCAAAGAAGCTATTGGTGTCAAAGAAAACAATACAGCAATTAGTATTTCCAGTCAAAAGTTTAATGTTACGGCTGAATATTTGGTCTTTTAACAATGATAAATCAAAACACCAACAAGGTACTGGGATCCTATTCCTTTTGAAAGAGATGTAGAATGTATATCAAGAAGGAAAAATTAAGAGCCTTCTTGTCAATGTGTCAAATGGAAGTTGTATTAAGGGATCACTATTTTCTGCCACAATAGCACTATGGAATTTCTGACTCAGCATTAAGCTATCAAACGGAATGACTAAGCTTCAAACAGCACAGATTCCATTTGAGGTGAGTTGCTCTTTGAGAATCTTTAGCAAATGCATTTCAGTAAGCACAGCTCACAGAATGCATTAAATTATTTTTACAGGGAGTGTCCAGGGAGGTAAATGCAGAAAACTTCATGCATAAAAGGGGAGGGAGGAGGGAAGAAGCATTGATGATAATTGCATGGGGACATCAAAAGTACAGAACATGAATTTTTACATGAAAGACAAGCAAATGCATTCATGTAGTTGGACATCATTCATAAAAAGCCAGAGTCTCAAAACACTGCGTTTCATTCTTCAGACAAATTTTGAAACAGCTCACACTGAGAATACAGCAAATAAGAACAAACTTAAGAAATGAAGATTGAATTAAATTCATTAAAATGAATTTCATTATAATTCAGGTATATCTACAAGATTTTTACTCTTAGAAAAAAAAGCCTGTAGACAAAAGCCCAGCCACAGGTATAAAGAGATGCCTCCAACCCCCTGACGCTGTATAATCTATCATCACTCTGTTCAAATTAAACTGATGAAATTTAGATTTTTATCTACGCTCTCTTCAGTAACAGAATAGATTGCTGAAAGTAACTTCTGATATATCCAATTATTCGGTGTGCAGTAAAAGTTACAAAAACATACTTTCATTCATTAATTTCTTCTCAGGGTCGACGTACTGGAATGGAAAAAAACTACTGGAAGCAAGGTTACATTTTAATGAACAGAAACAAAACATGAAAACACAATGAGACACTATTTGAAAATGGTTTTATTTATTTATCTTGCTTTCTTCTGAATTATCTTAAGAATTATGTCACTTGGGATAGGCAAAGAACAAGGACAGATACAATAGCTATTCATGAACTCAGAAGAGAAAACCAGCTTATGTGGAACTGTTAGAAAACCAAGACACTCCATAGTAAGGCAGAATCTACTGTTTCCAGGTGTGCTGAGATCAACAGCCTTTGACATTTATTTATATATATTTTTTAAGACAGTAGTTTTGATACTTACTGTTTGTTCTACCAGACCAGGAGCCCTTCTCATTTGTTTTGTTATATTATCACCATTAACAGTAAGTGTTCACAGGAGTAAGATGGCAGGGGTAAAGAATTCCAGTACCCTTTGTCAGTATCTTTTAATAGGAATAAACAAAATCGAGTATTATAATACTGTGTGACATTACTTCTTTGGCCCTCGATTTTTAGATCGGCATTTTTTTGTTTTTTTTTTAAAAATGAATTTACACAAAAATAGACACAATCTGCAAATTCACCTGATCTCTTTTTGCACGTCTTTGTAAACTGCAAGCAATCACATAAGCCAGAAAAGTCAAGGAATAAAATTCATTTTTATTGCCTAGAAAAATAAGATACACGTTTCAAGTAACAGCAATTAGACATATTGTACTGGTGGAAAAAGACTGTTCTAATTTGGGATGTGGGTCCATTTTAGAATGTACTTTGCAGCTCTAAAACCATTTTACAAGTTCTTTTGTAATAACTGAAAGAAGGGTATTTCTCACACTGTTAGCACAAACATGGAATCTCATGCTGGGCTAAAAATGGTTATGAGAAAGATTATTATCCATGTTTATAAGGTCAAAATCAAGTTCTCTCATTTAATGGTCTCAATCATCTAAGATTCTTCAGAATCAAGGACTGACACCATAATCAGATAGCTCTTAGAAAATGAGCTAGACCTATCTATGCACACCTCTGCATGAGATGAGCCCAAAGTCTTGTTTATCACAATTAACACTGGAAAGGAAGAACACTTCTTTGCCATATACAATTTGCTTGCAGAACTTATTGCCATAGAAAAACACTGAAGACAGAGATTAGGAAGCTGAGTTTAAACATATATAACACCCTCTATGCTTGAGAGTGATGACATTGAGCTCAGGGCTGACAATGAAAAGGTTAAATCCCCCTGAGAAAGGAGGACTAGGGGGAAAGCAAAAAGACCTGAGATAGGGGTCTATTACAGCCAACCTACCCAGGATGAAGAGGTGACTGAGGCATTCTGCAAGCAGCTGGCAGAAGTTGTGCAAGCACCAGCCCTTGTTCTCATGGAAGACTTCAACTTCCCTGATAACATTCTGGAAATATAATACAGCCCAGAGGAAGCAGGCTAGGAAACTTCTAAAGGGTATGGAAGTTAACTTCCTGACACAGCTGGTATGTGACCCTACTAGGGGAGGTACCTCAGTAAACCTGCTGTTTACAGAGGACCGGTGGGAGATGTGGAGATCAGGAGCTGTCTCAGGAAAAACAAGAAATGGTACAGTTCATGATTCTTAGTGAAGTCAGGAGTTGGGGGGGGGGGGGGGTAGCACTACTGCTGCCTTAGACTTCTGGAGGGTGGACTCCAAACTATTCAGGACACTTGCAGGGAGAATCCTTTGGGAATCAGTCCTGAAGGGTAAAGGGGTCCATGAGGGCTGGAAGCATGTCAGGAAAAGATGACTTATAGTCACAGGAGCAGGCTGTCTCCCTGTGCCATAAGATGAGCCAGAGGGGAAAAAAAAACGGTGTGGATGAACAGGGAATATTTGCTTAGACTCCAAGAGAAAGAGAATCCACCTCCTAGGTGAAGGGACGGGCAACTCAGAGAGAGTACAAAGAAGTTGTTAGGATATCGGGGAGAAAATTAAAAAGGCAAAGGCCCAGGTTGAACTCAATTTGACCACAGGGGTAAAAGACAACAGAAAACCTTTTAATAAAAATATTAAGAGAAAGGCAAGGAGAATCTCCATCCGTTATTGGATGCTGCAGAGCACTTAACTATTTATGATAAGGAAGATGCTAAGGTTCTCAACAACTTCTTTACATCTATCTTTAGTCAGACCAGTTATGCTCGGAGTATTCTACCCCCTGATCTGGAAGTCTTGAGATAGAGGGAAGAACAAAGCTGCCATGACTCTGGTAGAAACAGGGACATTCTAATCCATCTAGACTGTCACAAGTTCATGAGGCCTGATGGAATCCACAGAAGGTGCTGAGGAAGCTGGCAGAAGTGACTGCCAAGCCACCTTCCATTATCTACAAGCATCCAGAGAGCTCCCAGAGAACTGGAGGCTTGCCAACAGGATTCCCATCTACAGGAAGGTTCCTAAGGAAGATTCTGGGAACTACAGGTGTGTCAGCCTGACCTCTGTACCTGAAAAGATGATGAAGCAGATCATCGAGTGAGATCACAAGGCATATACAGGACAGCCAGAGGTCAAGACAAGCCAGCATGTGCTCATGAAAGACAAGTCCTGCTTGACCAACCTCATCTCGTTCTATGATCAGGTGACCAGGCTTGATGGATAATGGAAAGGTTGTCAATGTAGTTTACCTAGACTTAGCAAAGCCTTTGGCACTGTGTCCTACGTGTTCCCCTGGGGAAGCTGGCACACTTGGACAGGTACATGCTTGGCTGGGTAAATAACTGGCTGGAGGGCTGGACCCAGAGTGTTGGTAAATGGAATTGCATCCAGTTAGCAACCAGTGATGAGTTTTGTTCCCCAGGGGTCAGTACTGGGGCCAATCCTGTCCAGTATCTTTATTGATGGACTGAATTAGGGTATTGAGTGCACGCTCAGTGAGTTTGCGGATGACAGCCAGTTAGAAGGAAGTGTCGATCTGCCCGGGGGTTGGAAGGCCCTACAGAGGGATCTGGACAGGCCGGATAGCTGGGCTGGAATCTATGGGATGAAGAAGTTTAACAAGTCCTAGTGCCAGGTCTTTTCACCACAAGATAAACATGATATTTCTCCCAGCTTATTTGAAAATAAAACATAAATCAAGCACTTCCTGAAAAACTGCTTAAACATCCAACTGCAACTGACCTGGATGGACTCACTGTCATGTTGAGTTTATTCAGAAGAAGATTAAATTGCAACAAAAACCAGAAATCATTTAAGAATTTCGCGTCATTGGCATAAATGCAAGCAAACAAAATGGCATGCCACACATCTGCTTCTTGTTATGATTCAAGCATGTGACAACTGCTTTGCTTTTTATTGCCAGGCATACCACAAAATTCTGAGCCTCTTCCTCCTATTATGGACATAATAGTTTCCCATCTGCTCATAAATGTGAAGTGTGAGGTAAAATTCTTGGTTAACCAACAATTACTTATGAACTGTTAGGGAGGGGAGAGTTGATTTCCACTGAAGAGCTCTGTGGAAGGGTCACAATGGGAGTGCAACAATGCATAAAAGTTACAGAAAGTTATTAATATGTTTAGCTGATCCTGAAGACAATGAGCAGAAAATGTTTTAAACTTGATGGGTTTTCATGAAAGATTGTGTGCTGTTCATGAACTCTGACGGAGAAGGGCTTAAGCTCTCTGGATGTTAGGGTCAGACAGGCAATAATTACCAGTCGGTCGTTGGCAGTGCAGTCTGTTACCAGAACACCTGACCTGAAATTTCTGACTTCTGCATTTCTCAAAGGTATGAGATATCGAAGGAAATGGAAAAGGTGAGGTCAATCTGTTCTGCATTAAGTCTGATATGCCATGAGCCAGCAGTGCCCTCAGGGCCAAAAAGGCCAATGGCACACTGCGGTATATTAAAAAGAGCGTTGCCAGCAGGTTGAGGGAGGTGATCCTCCCCCTCTATTCTGCACTCCAGCTCCCATCTCCTTCCTGCAGCTTTGCTGCATCCCACCCTAGGTTGCCCCTCATCAGCTGCAGCCTCCATGCTGCTCCCTCTGCCTGCCTCAATAGAGACTGATCTTGACACTAAACAAGTAGGTCAACATTAAGCTCATTCATCTGTGAAAGACTCAAAGTGTTAGAATTTTTAAGAATTTTTGAAACATTTTTGAAAGGAATTTTAGCCCTAGTCCACCAAAAAAGGTGTGTTGGTTTTTTTCCCCTCCAAGCCATCCTTACTTGTGGCACAAAGTATTGGGAAAGCTTTAGAATAGTCTCTCTGCCAAATTTTCTGCCAACACAGCTTCCACTGTCAGTCCCACATCCTTGAAATACACACGTTAAAAAGATTAAATACAAGCTTGATTCCTCCTGACAAATATTGTAGCTTCCCAAACACACAGAGTAGATTGCTTACTCCAGAAGAACCCACACAATCAGACTTTAAAGTTGAGACACTTTCAAAGAAAAGAAGGCTACTAAAAGTTGCTGATGATAAATATTGCTCCTGATTTCAGTCTTTCCTACACCTAACCTTTGCCTGCTGGGCTAATGAGGTGACCTATCCAAACAACCAATCAATCCAATCAACACAGCTGGTCTGAAGCAAGCAGCATAACATTGATTTATACCAACTCTTCCTTTGGACTGCAGAAAATTAAACTTTGAGGGCTAAGTAATTCTACTCATCATCTACAGAAAACAGCTGTAAGAAAATGCTATCAAGAGTTATCCAGCATTTTGTTTGCACTGAAAGATTCATGCACTGATTTGCGGTTCACAGATACAACTATTTCAAACTCTGCTGCTAAGATAGTAATCCAGATGAGAGTATTCTACAAGCAAACAGGCAGGTAGAGAAGGTGATGTTTTGACAATGTATAAAAAGATTTCTTGATTCTAAATAACCTACAAGAAAAATCTGCTTTAATACTTCTGGCTGTTGAAGTCATTTCTCTCTTTCACATTTACAGATGTTTTAAGTATAAACAATTATCTTATTTAACATATTTGTAGGCAACGTGGACAGTGGGATCAGCAAGTCTGCAGACAAACCAAGCTGAGTGGTGCAATGACACTCTAGATGGAGTGAATGCTGCCCAGAGGGACCTGGACACACTTGAGAGGTGGGCCCATGCCAACATCATTAAGTTCAACAAGACCAAGTGGAAGGTTCTGCACTTTGGTCAGGGCAGTCCCAAGCAGTGATACAGGCTGGGCAGAGAATGGCTTGAGAGCAGCCCTGAGGAGAAGGATTCAGGAGCACTGATTAATGAGAGATTCAACACAAGCCAGCAATGCACTCTTGCAGCCCAGAAGGCCAACTGTATCCCGGCTTGCATCAAGAGAAGTGTGCCCAGCAGGTTGAGGGAGGTGATTCCACCCCTCTGCTCTCACAAGGCCCCACCTGGAGTACTGTGTCCAGTTCTGGGGCCCCAAAACAGGAAAGACAGCGAACTGTTGTTGCAGACCCAGAGGAGGTCCACAAAGATGATCACAGGGCTGAAGCACCTCCCCTGTGGGGACAAGCTGAGAGAGCTGGGGCTTTTCAGCCTGAGAACAGAAGGCTCTGGGAGACTTTATAACAGCCTGCCAGTACCTGCAGGGAGCCTACAGGAAAGTTGGGGAGGGATTTTTTATAAGAGTAGGTCATGACAGGATAAGGGGAAATGGCTTTGAACTGGAATAGGGTAGATTTAGACTAGATATTAGGAAGTTCTTTCCTGTGAAGGTGGTGAGACACTGCAACAGGTTGCTCAATGAAGCTATGGGTGTCACCTCCCTGCAAGGGCTCCAGGCCAAGCTGGATGTGAGCAACATGGGCTAGAGGGAAGTGTCCCAGCAGGAGATTAGAGCCAGGAGATCTTAAAAGGTACCCTCCAACTCAAACCATTGTATCATTCTATGATTCTTCAGAAGATAGGCAAAATAGACAGAACATCTATAACTTCTTAAAATGTGTCCAATGCAGCTTTCATTCTTTGGAACTGCTTCTGAAAGCTATGATTTGACACTTTAAAGAATCATGCATTGCTGTTTTCCTCCCTCGCTGCATCTGAGCTACACACTGAAAATGAAAGAAGGAAACCCAAAACTTCATTTGTTCTTTCTGGATTTTCTGAATTTGGGGCCTATTTCTAAGAAAAAGAATACTCCTGGTTTCCAACTAACAATAGAACAGTGCCTTAACATGAATGTTCATGTTCTGCTACTGACTGGGGACGTGGATAATTCACTTCCTCAGCACCACTGCCCTCAATCTCTCCTCAAGTCTCCTCTCCCCCTGCAGCCCCCCCAATCTCAAATAAAGTGCAACACCTACACTACCTTTTATCAGAAGCAATGACACAGGCCAAACATTTTTAGCGGTATTGTTTTAAAAAAACTAATCTGTTCTTACTTTTCATTTTCCAGTATTACTAAGCTGGAAGGCATAAATTAACACCAAAGTTCACTGAATGCATATTTGATTCCTCTGCAAATGGCCTTGAAGTGTTGCTGACCACAATAACAATGTCAAAATAATACTGAGAATACACGTTGAAAGCCTGTTTTCTTTACACAGATCGTATCTTCTACATGGACTGGAAGAACATAATGGGTTTTGGTAAAAGAAATTAAAGAAGAAAGGAAACAAAGAAGGTACGACAGCAGAGTGGGCAAGTGTTTTAATAAACTGAGAAGTTATTTTTCCCCTCAATACACCAATGATTTTCAATGATAGTCATAAGTCTGATTGCATGGCACATAAAGGAATCTGAAAACACCTCAGAAGGCCAGGATAAAAGTTCAGGAAGGTTCTGTGTTCAGAAAATTCTCTTGGAACTGCTGAAGTCAGTTCTCTTACACTTGTTTACTTACAGTGATACATAAACAGCTCTGCTAGAGTCCTTTGGATAGGAAACCTGGGCTTGCACGGAAGATGGCAGTAATCCCTTCCCTGTAGCTCAAGTGTTCCATGTGGAAAAGCTCTTCAAAAGAGAACAGATCAAAGCACAGGGACAAACACACTTTACAGCTACATTTGTTCCTTCAGTCTAGGCAAAAACAATTACAGCTGCCAAAAAAAAAAAAAAAAAACCAACAAAAATTAAAAATCTTTGCTGAAGAAACCAATTGTCAGGTAAAACAATCATTAATGTATCCTGTGGTCAAATCCTGCTCTGATGGTTGTGACAATAGGCGTCACCAATATCCACTCACGTGCCAAGAGCTGCCGCAGCCTCTTGTCACTCACAAGCCCAGCAGGAGGGCAGCCCTGGGGGCTGCTCCTCAAAACAATGAGCTCTGACTAAAAAGGAGTTATTTTCTAACATGCTGCTAGTCCCTTAAAATGACTATGTGCATTTGAGGGAGAATGGTTAACAGAAGCAACGGCACTACCAAGGGAGATTATTAATTAATTAATATGCTGTTCTTTCCAGCACCAGGCCCAGTGTAAGTGAGATTGATGGGAGAGGCTGCCAGAGGCTTTGCTGGAGGGATGCTACAGCAGGTAGAGAACATGTGCATTCAGTTCTTACCAGCAAAGCCATGGCATGATTCCTCCCCATAGTAAGGAGCTTTCAGGCTGCAGGACTGCAGGGCTGGACTTCACAGCTCTTCTGAATAACAGCAGATTGCAATCTCACTTTAGAAAGTGAATTAGGTGGCAAAGTTTCCACAAGCATGATTCTGAAACTCCACTGCATAACCCACAGAAAGCCTCACCATAATAAAAAAAAAAGTTTCCCACCAGAACCTACTTTATTTCCGGAAATACAAGTACAGTTATTCTGCTTTTTGAATCTGGTAAATCATTTGTGCTCGATACACACAAAAGATCCTTGATAAAGAGCACAGGATGCTCTTAGAGTACCGTTTCCAATTTATTCCCATTGCAACCACAACAAAGGCAAAGAGCACAGTAATGCTGTTTGACAGAGAAAGTTCTCAGTGACAAAACATTATTTTTTTTCCAACAGTCACCACCAGATCTGCACTTTTGCCAGCAATGAACAAGAGCATCATCTCATGCTTATAAAGATCTGCACCAGTGGAGGTGACACCACTGCCATTGTTGAAACACACCTCCTATCACTCACTATTTTCCATCCACTGTTTGGTCTCTATAAATGTTCAGGAAGTGTCAGTGAATGTCCCTGGGTGCTATTATTCCACATGGAGGAACTCAATCCCACACCTCTGCAACATACTCATTTCCACATCAGACCATTCTGTCAGACTGCCCCTCTGCTGCCATCTGTCACACAGCAACAACACATTGCAGAATATCAGTGGAAAGGTTCAACCTCTGCTGCCACATCTCACCAACATCTGTATCTGACATAGAGGGCCAACATAATAAAAGAGAAGGTACTGCTTTCAGAGCACCCTTGCTATGACCTTCCCTGGAGAAATACTATCATTAATAAGATTTATCTCACCTACATTTATAAGCATTAATAATAAAGTACGATACCTTATTTTATTCAATATTCTGAAGAACTGCTGTATATGCTTTTGCTTAGCTTTGTTTTAAACCAGCTAAAGCCAGCTGAAAGGTAGGTATTTTTCACTGCTGCATCCTTATGACTACAGCAAACATTTTCTATTATATGTTATCTTGCCTGAGCTAAACATTTCAATTAAAACAAAAACAAAAACAAAAACAAAAAGGCAGTTTGTATTTGTAAACTCACAATTTAACTAAACGCTAACCACTGGTTTTCTGAAGATATCTTGAAACATCTTTCTGCTTCAGAAACTCTGGACTTCTGCTCTGAAAGATTAAGAAAGATGGAAGCCCCAGAAAGGGAGTCCTATATAAGGTATATAGTACCTTTATTTACAGAAAGCTACTCTTACAAAAACAAAACAAAACAAAACAAAAAACAAAAACATGTAGCTCATTTTGACAATTTTTATCAGGACTGTTATGTATTTATATATACACACACCTATATATTTTTTGGCACCATAGACGTTTGCAAGTTCATTTAGACATCAAATTATTCTGTCTTCCCAAGTTTATCTGCCTGTTACAAGGAGAAACAGCAAGGCCTCAGACTAAGGTGAGGCATCTAAGGCCTGCTTAGATGTAAAAGCAGTAAGTGCCGGAAAAGGATTTCCTTACCTCAGGAAGGCCCATGTGATCCTCAGATACACAGAAATTTCCTGGTAAGATGCCCTCTCATCCATTGCTAGCCCTTAAATGAGGTCTTGGGAGGGATGCATGCTGGCCCCTTCCAGTAGTTCCAGTACTACTCAGTACACTGCATACACCTGAGTGCCCCTGGGTTGGCCCTGCCTTCCCACCAGGTACTCAAATACTGCTTCAGGCCATGACTTAGCATTTCCACTGCACTGTCTTATTTAAAAAGAACCACTGTTCAATGACTGAAGATAAAAGCAGTTCAGTTTCAGTGTGGCACTGCCTCACTCAAAGGAAAAGAGTTAGCATGGAGTACAAGTATGTAGTAAATCTGGAACTTCTGAATGTAGTATCTTAGGCTGGCCACTTCAGTGATCTTAATACACTGCAGTCAGTTAGAATTCAACTGCAACCATTTGGTCATGTGTGGAGAGTGTTTATGCAGAATGGCTTCATGAGAAAGGACATGAAGAGATTCCACTAGTTAAATTGTAAAAGAATGAATGTGATTAAAGACAAAGACGGTTTATCCTAGGGACGGTCACGGGCTAAGCAGCTGTGGAGAAATCAGGATGTGAAAAGACAGGGTATGTAGCTAAAGAAGAAATATGTATCTAGAGGCAAGGACGGCCTGAGGGAAAAGCAAGATGTGTAGCAAGGTGTAGACAGAGCTGCAAAGAAAAAGTATCCATAAGACTAACCACAAAGGTCAGATGAAGTAATGTCTAATTCACCAATCCTGAGCTTAACTTTTGCAATATGCATGAACTTATTACTGATTGTATAAATGAGATGCTGTAACACCTAATAAACGAGGCTTGTTGACCATGATAGCATGAGACTTGTCTCCCGCGGTTACTTCCAACAAATGGTGACCCTCGACGTGATAAGGAAAAAAGGGCTGCCACGAGAGAAGAACTGCGTTGGGTTCGGGTCCCGCAGCTAGACGGACGACGAAAGAGCTGAACTTGGAGCTCCGCGTCTCGAGTGACCACACAGGTGGGCTCGACCGATACGTGCTGCCGAAGCCTGGAGGGCTGCAACGGTACCGACGTGAGTAAATATGGACAGGCAAGCAGCATATAATTTATTTTCCGCTTTTCTTAGGCGGAGACAGTTTAAGGGGGTAGACTTGGAAAAGGAACTCCCTAAGTTATTAGTGTATGGGTATGCTAAAGGGTTGTTTCAGAATCCGCATTTAGTGCATGATCTTGATGAGTGGTGTAAATTTGGAGATGCAATTTTTCAGGGAATGATAGATGGGGAGAAAATGGCTAAAAAATGCGGGAAGTGGTGGCGTGTGGTTTATAATGATTTGTTGCAATATCAGGCAGAAAAGGAAGTGGCAGAACAAGCTAGTGCTGTGCAGGAGAGGAATAAGAATTATAATGAATGGTCAGATTGCCCGGGGCCCCCTGCAGTGTCCACCATAAAGTTGCCGCCGGCCGCCGAGCCTGCGTTGCCAGCGGCTGCGGAGCCGAGTGCCCCGTCTCTGTCTCCTGGCACGTCTGTATCAGACGAGCCGCCTGCATCGACCATGGCGCTACAGCCGGCCCCCTCGACCCCCCTTTGCAATGAGCCGCTCCCTGGGGCACAGAGTGACCTGGCGGAGGCCGTCGCGCGGGAGCGGGGGGGGGCTTGGGCTGCGCTGGCGCGGGCTTGTTTAGAGGCAGGAGACGGTGAGGCGTTGGAAGCGGTGCAACAGATGGTGCTGTCGGTGGGGTATTCGCCTAATGCTGCAGGTGGGACACAGGCTGCTATCAGTGCTTTAGATTGGAAGTTGTTGTTACAATTGCGGTCTACGGTCAGTCAGTTTGGAGTAAAAAGTGAGCCAGCGATACAGATACTGGATTATATCTGGAGTACTCAGGTTTTGTTGCCATATGATTGTCAGGCTATAGCTAGGTTGATTTTTTCGCAGCACGAACAACTGCTATTTAATGCTTATTGGGAAGAGATGTGCCAACAGAGAGTTGTGATAGTTAGGCAGCCCGGAGATCCCTTGTATAATGTCACCGTTGAAGAACTTTTAGGGGTGGGTCCTTTCATCCGGGCGGAGGCCCAGGCTTTATTAGGACCAGCTAAATGTAGAGAGTCAATGTATCTGGCCAGACAGGCTATGGATAAGATCAAGGCACCAGGTGGGCTGCCATCTTATATGGGAATCCAGCAAGGAAGAAATGAGGATTTTGGAGCGTTTCTAGATAAGGTAGCTGGAGCCATAGAGAAGGCTGGAGTACCAGAGTACATGAGGGAAATAATGCTAAAACATTGTGCACTTCAGAATTGTAATGCTACAGCTCGTGGCATTCTAAGTACTTTGAGGAGTAACTGGACAATAGAGGAGGCGTTAGACAGACTATCGAGCGTGCCCACGGGGGCTCAGGCTTTCATAGTTGAGGCTATTAAAGAGCTAGGGGCAGGATTAAAGGCACAGGCTGAGGCTTCTCAGAATCAAATGTTAGCAGCCCTTGCACCCCTCCAAGCTGCAGTCGCTACAAGCCCACGCTCGCAGAACAGCTCCCTCATGAAATGTTTCCGTTGTGGAAAAACTGGCCACATCCGTCACGAGTGCCAAGCCACTGGGATTTGGCGCAGCAAGTGTCAATCCAACACCCACAACGCTGCTGTATGCTATAGGAAGTCGGGAAATGTGAGAAGCAGCGCACGAAAGAACAGCGGCCGTGCTCCGATACAAGCTGCCGTTCCCAGCCAGCGGCCGCCTGCCCCTCCGCACACGTCGCTCGCCGCGTTGTCGGTCTCTACAGCACCCCCGCCCTCTGCTTCGATCCTCTCTCCTATGCAATACGCTGTGTTTATGATTGAATACCGGCTACATAATTTGACTGATACCTCTTTGCCTCAGACTCGGACAAATTCATGTGGCACAGCACCTCTTCAACTGTGTCAGACAAATGTCACTCACATTCCTGAATTTGGCCGTGTAAAATATGCACATGTAACAATAGATATTCATTCTTCTTACATATTTGCTACAGCACATACAGGTGAACTCAGTCATGACACCCGTAAACACTGGTTATCTGCTTATGCTGCTATGGGAATCCCACATACTACAAAAACAGATAATGGGCCTGCGTATACCTCTAAGGCCACTCAAACTTTCCTCCAAGAAGGGTGTGTTAAACATACTACAGCCATTGCTCATTCTCCCACTGGACAAGCTATCACTGATCACATTTATCAAACATTGAAATCCATTCTTATTATTAAACAAAAAAGGGGGAATATGGGAGACACACTGCAAGAAATATTATGTAAGGTTTTGCTTGTTTTGTTTGTGCTGAATTTTTTGAATCGTGTTCATAGAGATACAGCTTATGTGGATCGTCATTTTGAGGCTTCCCCGGTGCTAAAGGAACAGCCTATGGTTAATGTTTGGAATATGGCCACAGGACTTTGGGACTGTCCTCTACCACTGACAACTTGGGGTCGTGAATATGCTCATATTTCCACAGGGACTGGCCCTGTGTGGGTTCCAGCATGATATGTTCGGTCTCATCTGAAGGCAGAAAATAGCATCCAGCCTTTATAGTAATTGTAATTGTGTGTTTCTTACTTAGTGGTATTGCTTTGTAACTTGCTGTGTTATAGATAATATTACTAATAGTTTGACGTAGTGTGTGATTTTCTGTTTTACCAATGCAGTCTCAAGATTTAGAGTTTAAGGCATTAGCTAGGATGTTGTGTGCTTCTTCTATTTTAGTAATAGATCAGATGTGTATTAAACAGGATTTGATGTAATCAATGCTAGAATCTACAGGAATAGATCTTTTAATGTTTTAGTACTGTTTGGTTATGATATTATTAGCCTATTAATTAGCTTTTCTTAATTTGCAAAGACAAAACCTGGAAAGGAATTCTAGACAAAGAGATGACCCTGTATCATAGAACGGATACCTCTTTTACATCCAATTAATTGGGATCTGGAAATATAACCATGCATCATTTTAGACAAAAGTGCACGCTAATAGAACTAAATTTCATAGTTTATTCTGTTTTCCAAGCAGGTGTTCCACTTGGGCTCTATATCACGCACTGGCCATGCGGATATGGTGTACAACTGGAAGAAATCCTTCAGACCCTGAATGCAGGAGAGAATCTGTGATGGGTGAGAGAGGAAATGTGCACCTTGAAGCAGGGGATGCCCTGCTGGCACTACCTGTCGCATCCACCACCAACATGGTTTGCTGTTTCTCAAGGGTCAATAAGTATTAATGCCCCTAGTGATACTCTAGTACATTTGTCCTCTAAAATTGGTTCTATTTGACATGCTACTTCATTAAATTGCACGATCATTAATCAATTATTAGCCCGGATAACTCAGTTGGTAGAGCATGGTTATGAGCATCTTAAAAGCATTTATTGCACAAATTTTAGTGGTCATTAAAATCAATATATCAGAGTATATAAAAATTGAAGACTTTTCCTGATCAGTTACAGATTAACACAATGGAACCCTTTATTTTCAGGTTGCAGAAACTTAGGTTGCAGTACAAACATGTTTGTTCTTTTTAGTAGGTTTAACAGTAATGTTGTTGTGTTGTATTTGACTTGTCTCTTTTTTCACTTTTAGAGTATTGTCAATCGAGGTCTTGATCGAGTTATAATAGTTATGTTATTAATTTAAGTAGTGTTGCTATTCTATAGGCAGTATTGTAAGAAGAATTCTACAGAGCGTCAGCCATGGATCGAGATAAGGAGTTCACAGAGCAGCAGCTATGGAGCAGGATAAAACTACATGAGAACTGATTGAACAAACGAACTGAATTGCTTGTTAAATATGAATAATCGGTCGTTAAACTGAGCCTTTTCATTTTAAAAGAAAACGGGGGAAATGTGGAGAGTGTTTATGCAGAATGGCTTCATGAGAAAGGACATGAAGAGATTTCACTAGTTAAATTGTAAAAGAATGAATGTGATTAAAGACAAAGACGGTTTATCCTAGGGACGGTCACGGGCTAAGCAGCTGTGGAGAAATCAGGATGTGAAAAGACAGGGTATGTAGCTAAAGAAGAAATACGTATCTAGAGGCAAGGACGGCCTGAGGGAAAAGCAAGATGTGTAGCAAGGTGTAGACAGAGCTGCAAAGAAAAAGTATCCATAAGACTAACCACAAAGGTCAGATGAAGTAATGTCTAATTCACCAATCCTGAGCTTAACTTTTGCAATATGCATGAACTTATTACTGATTGTATAAATGAGATGCTGTAACACCTAATAAACGAGGCTTGTTGACCATGATAGCATGAGACTTGTCTCCCGCGGTTACTTCCAACAGTCATGCTATAAATCACATCTCTGAGGGAAACACAGCTACCTCCCCTCCTCCTGGGAAACAGACATTCTCAGAGGCTAAGCAACTTTCCCAAGGCTACCAACCATCACAACCAGAACTAGGCTTACAATCAGCCCTTCCTGCTAGAGAAAACTTTTATCACATTTTAAAAAACAAAAATACCACTGGTGAGGCCTCACCTAGAGTACTGCATCCATATGAGGAGAGATGTGGACGTGTTGGAGCACATCCAGAGAAGGGCCACAGAAATGATCCCAGGAATGAAACACCTCTCCTACAGGACAGGCTGAGAGAGCTGGGGCTGTGCAGCATAGAGAAAGGAAGGATGTGGGGGGACCTGAGAGCATCTTGTCAGTATCTAAAGGGGAGTGACAGAAAAGAAGGGGACAGACTCTGTAGCATGGTCTGTGGTGACAGAACAAGGGAAAATGGCTTCAAGCTTTAAGCGGGAATATTTAAGTTGGACATAAGGAAGAAGGTTTTAATAGTGAGGGTGGTGCACACCCTCATGGAGCCCTGATGGAGCTGTAGGTGTCCCCGTACATTGCAGGGAAGTTGGACTATATGATCTTTAAAGATCACTTCCAACTCTGAGTATTCTATGATTCTATGATCTCCAAGGACTTCTGTGGTCTACATAAACAACATTTTTATGTTGATGACTTAAGAACATGTGCCTCTTCTGAAATGTCATCTGAGGGCATAAGCCTGGAGCACATAAAATACCAGCATGTATGGATGTTACCCATCTAACAATTTTTTTCCCATTTATAAATATTTAATATTGATAAATATTATGCGTTAGGAAGAGTTCAGATTATTCTACAAAAATACATAATTCTTTGTAGCTTTTCACAAATGCAAAATTTGCTTTCATATGAATGCCACTCAATTTCCAGCACATACATCCTGCATCACCCCTGACCAGTACTGTCAGAATCATCCTTCACATGCACCTTGTCTTTGACACTAAAATCATGGTTCACCACATATGCATGTTTGACCACTCTCTAGAAGAAAAGACCACTTTCCACTTGCTGAGAGTTTCCCACATGGACAAGACCCGTCCTGATGATCTGCTGTAAGATCCTTCACTTTTACTACTCTCTGGGCTTCGTGGTGAGCCACAAGTCACAGTCAAATGACTTAAACACATTCTTCCAGTTAGATGTGGATGCAAGTACAAGATTATACTGAAATGACAGAAGTAAAAACAAAAAACCTTCAGAGATAACAAGAAACACATGAAAGGGGTATTTCTAAATACTCTATCTTCTAGGGATATATATATATATTTTAAACATAATGAATGCAATAAAATGCCAGTTCAAATGTTTCCTGCTAGTAATCTTTCATATTTCATAACTGAAGTGCTAAGAGCAAATGAAAAATAACAGAATTTCATATTGCATTAGTCTTTTACAAATTGACACAGCTGAACCAGAAGAGAATGTGCCATTCTGGTGTCACAGTAAGTCTGGAATAAGGAATATCTTCTAAAGCACTCTGTCACGGTTTAAGCTAAAAATCCACCTGCGTCTGTGACAGGGGCCATGGGCCCCGCAGGGGCCCTAGGCTGAAAGGAAAAAAAGTTAATTAGGAAAAGAAAACAGCGGCAACGATCTAAGGAGGCACACTTATTTACTAAATACTATATCAAAATACAGGATAACACAATATAATACAATATAATTGAAAATTGAGCTTACGAATCAAGCAAAATAGGAGAGAGAATGAGTCCCGTAACCGAGAGGCCTACTGTGAATTCTAGGCGAAACTGTGAAGGCTTCCACACACTCCCCTGAACGCCAGAACTCGAAAGACGTCAGTCTGGTCTGCGACCGAGTTAATATAAAGTCCAGGTCCCGTGACCTATCGTGTTGTTCTCTGGGAGATGTAGTCTTCTTCTGTAAGTTGCAGATTCAGTAAAATTATTCATGCTTTATATGATGTTATGATGTGGAATACTGATAGCAAAATTACAAAATTATTAAACCATGACACACTCTGAGAAGTTTTTCAATTACCCAACACTCAGCAGAATCCCAGCTGGAAACCTGACCAACTCATCTTTTGCTAAGTCTATTTTGCTGTCCAGCAATTCTGCCAGTATACTTACCTATCCTCTTATGTGTTGGCAAAATGAACATTTCCCAAAGTGTGATGTGTGACACAACAGTAAGCATTTCTTCTGAACAACCACAGGCTAGGATAAGGAAGGCTGATAGTAAGGCTGTTTTATTACATTTCTCTCTTAAGCTGTCACACAGTTCCTAATTCTACAACAACAAAAAAATAATAAAAATCCCAACAACAGTCACCACCAACAACAAAAATGAACAAAAATCCCCTGTAAATTCCACTGGTATTTTCTAAAACTACAATCCAACTTATTTTGAATTGTACAGACATAATGGAAAACCAAACATTTTTACAAACATCGATTCTTTGTGAAACTCAGAAGGATGCAGTAATATGATCACCAAGCAGTCTTAAGAGATTTACATTGATGCCTGATAAATTACTGTCCATGAAACTACCACTTCTAAGAAGTAACCAACAGTCCTCTACACAATTGAGTAACACTGTTCTTGCTTGGAAACTGTGATTTTGACATAATGTTGCATTGTGGGTTTTACTGCCAACCCTAACAGCTGCAATTCTGCAATGAGCAGATGCACGACTTTACAAAGCAGACCAAAAGCACATAGTGGGAAAAAGAGTTCCTGTAGACAAAGCTTGGGGGATGGGAGACATGGAAATTAAGTTATTTGGCTAGGGTGACAACTCAGTTAGTGGCAGTCAGTAACACAAAACTGATTTTTTGAGTCCCAAATGGCTTATCAGTGACAGGACTGTCACTGATAATGAAAGCATATGAAAGCAATGAAAGTATAAAGAAAGCTTTCATTGGAAGACGCACCATGGATCATACCACACTGGACTTCATTGAATCTGACTCCCACATTAGTAGTCGTTTGTTACTTTAACCAACTATTTGCAATCTGCAGTCAGCATCTCCCATAGGAAATAAATCTGTGCTAAAGGTAAAGAAGCAAAGCGCGCATTTTACAACAGTTTCTTTTCTAGCAGCACAGGGCAAGAACTGTGAGGAAAGGGTGAGATTTGGGGGCCCCTGTTGAGGTAGGAAACATTACAGAGGAACAACTGCAGATTTCTTTCTGTACAGGAATCAACAACAACACTGAGCTTTACTGTCCTTTAAGCAAGTGAAAAATCAAAGAGGCCAAATAACTAAGTGAAGTTATTACAGTAATAACGAACAGAATAATCTTAAACATGTAGAGTCTGTAATAAAATTCTTCCTAAGAAGATTTGTTCATTATCAGACCTTCCATGAAGGGGGAAAAAAAAAAAGAAAAAAAAGAAAAAAAAAAAAAAAAGTCAAATTCTTCCCCCTCTCATTAATTGTATGACGTTAACAGAGCAAAACTTTATCCCTTTGTCTTTGGTGGGACATGAACAACTGTGAAGGTGAATGGATAGATTTGTTCTGAGATCCTGGCTAGTGCTGACTTTCTTCCCTCCTCCCTGCTCAGGACCTAAATCTTCCTTGTGCAGGATGCCAGAGCAGTGGGTGAGCAGTAGATCTCTTTCAGACATCAGCCTTCCTGACACAGTACTGAAACTGAACTCTTGAGCCACAGGGTCTAGTCTTTTCCATGCTTAAAATGCTTCACAATAAAACAACAGAGGTTGTGCCTCCACTCTACTGATACATCATTCCAGCAGCTCAGTTCTCAGATAGATTGATAGCTATTTCACAGGCTAAATTTACCACTACTCAGTTTACATCCACTTACATGCCTTTGCCAACAACCTTTTTCACTTAAATAACTCTTCCCCCTCAGTAGCAAGGTATTTATAGAAAGCAATCACAACACAAAGCTAACTTAGACACACTCTTCCTGTCTCCTTACCTATTGCATGCTCACTCTCCATCCTGGAGAACATTCCATGTTCTCCCCTCTCAGGCTTAGGATCTGATGTTTGCCCCCAGTGTCCATGTCCTCCATATTTTTCTCAGCAATTCTCTGTTCTTGCTTCTCATGCACAGACAAGTTTATTTGCAGGTCCTTGGGCAATGTGACCTCCAGCATGTCATGCCTTCTCACTTCTATTACCTCAACTTAGCCTTCCTGAGCAGTGGCAGTGCTTCTGTCACACCAGCTGCTCCATCATGTCTCCTACTCACTCCATTATGTCCATTTGAACATAGCACATGTTCTTCATCAGCCCTGTCTTGTTGCTAAGGTTCACTTGCTTTTAACAACACATATCCCTTTCCCTAACTGCTTTAGGCACTGTCCTCATCACATCACTACTCTAATTACTGCATTCAACAGTTTTCATATCAGGTGTATGTACTCAAATGTGCCTATATTTATGGAAGTATATTGACAAAATCTACCAAATGTGTCAATCCTTCCACCCTTACCTGTTAGAAGAAATGAATAGACTAATTTGTAAAAAGCAGTAAAATACCCACAGTGACACACTGCTCATCCACCAAGACTATTTACTGACTTCTCATTTGTTTGTTTTCTTTAGATTTTAACAGCCAAGCTATCTCCTGGAAAACTAAGGAGCATTTAATCATACTTCACAAAATAAGTATGGCAAGAAAAAAAGTGGGTTCAAATAAAAGCTGACTATGTGGTCACTGAACCACTTAATGTTGGTGAAGAAAACAACAGTGAAACAATCTGTTGAGGGTATGGGCTTTTAAAATCAGACTGTCCATCATCATTCAATTCAGTAAATACAGATACCATGTCACCCGTATTCTTTCTATATTATCCTATCAGGACATCTCCACAGCTGAGAATGTGGTCATTGACTCCAGTTGTTTTAAAACCCCAGTGTTTAAAATGTGGAAGATGCATCACCAACCTATACAACCCTAGTCCCAGACCTGGAAAAAGTGAGTAGCAATTCAATACTGTAAGATGCAAGAAGCAAAGAGCTGCTTTTACTTAGCAAAATAAAATTAAAATAATCTTCTACAGCAGAGCTTACAATGAGAATAAGCATAGGTCACTGTACAGGCTTTCTGATGAACTCTACACAACTACTGTAATAACAGTTAGGAGAGTGTTGATGAATTTTTGAGTAAATTACAGACCAGTAAAAATTCTTGTAGCAACTCTGCGTTGGGAGGGGTGGGAAAGGAAGAGAAATACTTCATTCTTTTCAGCATTATCACTACAGAGTTATAATTCGATGTAAATGACATCTTCTCCTGAGTTACTTGCTCTTTAAATGTGTTATGCAACTTTTTGTTTTAATTGACTAAAATTCCTGCTGGGTTTCTTCTGAAAATGTTTTACAGTTTCTGTGAAGTTAGGGCAGTATGTTAAAATATGCCAATCTGAGTATATTCAGCAATGTCTGTCATCCCTAATAAACTGTTATTGCATTAATTTTGGTGTATTCAGTACCAAGAAATTAAAGGTATTCACCAGACAGACTTCTTACAAGATTACAATACTGTTTATGAGCATATACAGCAATCTGGAATGTACAATGACGGGTCTGGAGTTCCTCATGAGAATGGACAAAGTCAACACAGAACCCTATCAAGAATTAGAACCGTGACATAAAGGTTTATGTAGGATGAATTGCAAAGGAAGAAAAAGCTTTGATTTTACCAGTTTTGAATTATAAGCTAAAATAAAAATGTATGCTCTAATTTTTGGAGCACTAAATGTGTGAGTATTGAAATAAAGCTTTCCACATCATCAGTTTTTAGCAAAGTACAAATTTCTGAATACTTAGCAGACAAGAAAATAGAACAACTGTCCAAAAAGCTATTACATAACAGCAATTACACAGTAAAAACAACCAAATTTTCTGCTTCTATGAGATGGGACAGTTCTACTAGAGTAGATGATGCAGAAGCTAAAGTGACAGACTATGATGGTCAACCGGTACTTGAAAAGTTGTAGTTTGGAAACATTACACAAGGACCTTCCTAAAAATCTGTGTAATTTGCACCAGACCAAGCTTACTACTCATTACTACTTCACAGATCTTACAGTAATGAAGATAAAGAAAAGCAAATTCCAATGAAATATTTAAACAAATTGAAGAGTTATACTGTGGAATACATGGCGTTTACCACACTTACATAAACGTAATACAATTTTAAGGCATTCTTGACCATATCTTTTTCTGCCCACACTACTGACATCTTACGTATAAAAGCATTTTCCCACTGGAGCAGTGAATGTGAGTAACTCTGAAAAGAGTCCAGTGACCGTATCAATGCAACTTACAGCATACATCTGCTTGCTTAACCACCTCATTCCTGTACCTCAAGAATACAGCTAGATAACTGTAAATTGCTGAAGTATGCAATTCATGTTCAGAAAACAACCACATACTACAGAAGCTGTAAGTTTCCCTTTGATTAAAGGTATCAGTATATAAATGAAGTCCTATACATGCTTGCAGGTCAAATATGAGCACAGAAATATGCTCCTTAGGCACATATCTCCACACAAAACCAACCCATCACAAAGAAGCACACAGCACTTACTGCTCACACATACGCTGTCAGCAGAGCAAACATGTACTAGGTTCACATATTCTAGATGTAATACAATGTAGATCTGCCTAAAAACAAAGTAACATTGTGGCTACTTCTGCCTACAAGCTGTTTTAATCAAGAATACCAACATGCCTTTGACTTCCTTTTTGCCCTTTATCTCAGCAGAGAGGTATTCACTAACTTTATTAAACGGAGTTTCTTAGCACTTGAAGTACATCTCACTTCACAAAACAGGAGTTTCTATCAAACATGTAATAAAACACATATGATCAAATACTGACAGAGAAACAAATATTTTTCTGCATTTATATTCCACCTGAATAATAATTAATATGAGTTACTGAGAAGTGATGCCACTCACTTTAATAAATGATCATTTTATTTTTTGTGCTGGTGCAGTAAGTGGCTTGAATTGAAAAGGATTTTAACCCCTTAAGTTCAAGGATACAATCTACAGTTAGTTTTGGATTACCATTTTAACAAAGGCATGCTGATTCATGTATCACAGAATGGCTTAGATTGAAGGGGACCTTAAGGAGCTGAGTCATTTAATTCTAATAGCAGGGTATTGCCTGCATTGCATATCAAAAGATTTGCTTTCATTGTTAACAGCTATGAATGAAATTTCACACTTTCACTACAACTTACATACTGCCACTTGAGTTACTTAAATCCTTTATTCCATACATACCTGCTGCTATCATCAAACAACATTACTGATACTTACTATTATTTCGAGGAACAATTTGTTTCATTGCTATTAGTTCTGCCACAGAAAAAGATGTAAAAACGACCTTCTAATATAAAGTGAGCAATGTGATTGGTTAAAAAGCACTCATCTGCAAATCAAAGAGTTTTCTATAAATGCTCAGAAACCACATACACAAAACTGTCACTATAGAAACTGAATACAATTGTATTTTTAATCTCTGTCAAGCCCTATTACCTAATCCAGGCCCTTATATAGAGAACTTCTGCTGATGCTGTTAATAATTCACATCAGCCTGTGAGGATGCAACTGAAAAACATCTTCCTATTAGGGAGAAATCTCTTCATGTTCCAAGTCTGCTTACAATCAGCAGCTCTTTGTTGGCAAGAAGATGGTAGAAGTCCGCTGCCAAATCTCAGTGTGCAGCAATTCTATAAAACTGACTAAATCAATGAACTTGAAATTCTCAAGACAGCTCATTTTCCAAAGGACTTGCTTGATTCAGATATATATATTTGATGTATACTGTAATGGTTTTTGTTTTCCTCAGTTCTCTAATCGTTTTAACCTAATTCAATTCACTTATAGCTTATTGGTTTGTAAGCACCAGTTTTGTTTAGTGCTAGTTCTAGCACAAGTTATAAAAGGTTACAAAATGCTTACCTCCATGCTTCAATTCCAGTAATTTCATTAATGGCTGATAAATGACTTTGTAAATGCTCACCTTGTATTATTTATCACAAGTATTTTGCTACTGTAGAGTTATTCTAAGTTATTTTCCAAGTGACTTTAATTTCTGTTTATAAGCTCCCAAGCTCTGAGTATCTGGTAAGTTATTTGAGCATGAATGCAGCGACGGACAGTTTGAGGCAGATTATTCTGCTTAGTCCTATGTTGTTGCTTGTGCTGTCATAACTTTTAAGAAACAAGTGTAATAATTAACAAATAAGACATATGCACTTCCCTTTTATGCACTCAAGGGCTTGTAAAACCAGCACTCCCTGAGGCTGAATCGGGGTATGTTCCAATGGCTGCTCCAACTGTTTTTCAGCACTTGAGCAGCTGTAGACTGCATGTCTGTCCTGGTGGGCTGATGACCATGTAAGTAACAGCACTGCCAGAGAGAATGAAACTGTATAGCAATTGGGACTGCTGCTAGCAAGACCACTTAGGGATCCATCTGGGAGAGCTTTCTCACTCTGGTTAGTGTGTCAGCAAACCCGGAACATTTCACAAGCCAAGTCCTCTGGTAGAAAAGAAAGCTGATTTAGTATCCTCCCACTTAAATGGTCTACAAATTATAATTGTACACAGCAAGGGCCTTTGCAACAAGATAATTTGGATACAAATTAACACAGAATTATTAAGGTTGTAAAAGACAGATGTGAAGCTGGTTTCAAAGGGCACCTGCCAGAATTTCAACAGCTTCAAACGTGCCTTGCAGCTTTGTGTTCTAGGTGTTGCAGAATAAAGCCAAAGCAAAGAGAATGAAGCAGCAGTAACTCAAGCTGTTTATTCATTTATTTATTCATTTATTTAATTTTAAGATGCTTTGGTGGCATTTCTCCTTCTCCGTCACCCTGGCAGGAAGTTGAAGGGAAGACAAACATTGCCAGAGAAGCCACAGCAATGCTCTACATCTGACTAATTACATCCAACTGTCCAGTCTCTTCAGAAATGGAAAATACGACTGCAGTTGTTTTTGTTTTGGCCCCAGGCACTTCTACAGACATGAATCATTTATTATCTTCTTCTATGTAAAGCATTTTCCAATCAGCTAATGAACACTATCACATATTAACTACAGGCATTTAGAACACTGTAAGATCTGATGTTAATGAAATTTAATTTTCTGATGTGTACTTAAAATGTCAATTCATGGGGATTTGTTAGTATTTCAGGCATAACATTTTAAAAGCATCTTCTCTGAAAAAGCCTGCTGATCCTGATTCTCAAAAATCAAGTCCACCTCTACAACCCTTTCTACTTCTCCATTTCACAATGTGAAGTGATTTGTGAGTACAGCGGTATTCTCTGTTGAACCAACAGCTTGAGCACTAAACCTGCTCTCATCAGCATCCTGGTAAAAGCAGAAACTCCTGAAGGATTGTCTGCAGAGTTTAAGTGCTATGGAGTACAGCACAGACACATAATTACAGCGAATCAATGAATGTACATAAGGCACTGGCTTAAGCCTACGGAACTGAAATGAATGTACATGATGTTTTCTTAATCCTTACCCATCAGCACTCATTTTCTCTGCTTCTTAACTCCACAGGGTTTGTTCTTGTAGCCACGTGAGAATATTTTAAGCAGACTACTCCCAGAACAGAAGACACTATCTGTTTTTGAAAAGCAATTGTAACAGGTATTAGTGAAAGTACACAGATGACAAGGAAAGACAGAGGAAGACCATTTCTTTTTATCAGTAAAATTGAGAGGTTGTGGAATTTAAAATATTTAAGTGAAACTTATCTTAAACACCAATATTTGCCAAACCATCTTTGTGTCTACTCATCTGACCTGCATCTTGCAAGCCTCTAGCAGCAAGTCTTGAGGGGATATGGCTCTGAATACTACCATAGTTAGCAAACATGCTCAGATAGCCTGGTTTTATTGGGAGGTCAATTTCAACACAAGGACAGAGAAAAAAGCAGACTGTGTCTCTCAGAGGGCTCATGCAGTCTCTGTTGCCGATGGTTGAATAAAGCCCCAGGAAACCTGCTCTGACCTCACAGATGCCGGTGCCTTGAGCTGGAGGTTGGACTACAAACCTCCTGAACTTCCTTCACAGCTGAATGAAGCTATGGTTCTAATGCCATCTGTAATTCATAGGACTTTACAGCAATTTGCAAAATATTCCTAAATATAAAGTCAGGGAGAGCACATTAAACATTCTGGTTCTTCCATCTTTTATAACTGATCCCAAAGCCTAATTCTAGAAACACTCTTCTCTGCAATCAGGCATATATTCAGAGGAATTCGGCCGAGGTGAATGCAGCTTCTGCGCCTTTGCCTGAAGACAGAGATTGGCCTCTGCTGCCTGATGATGGAAGCTCTACAGCTGGACTTCTCAGTAAGAATTATGCCAGTCAACTTAGCACCCCCTTAGCTGTTTTATTTCCAGCATCTCTGGGCTAAATGCTACTGCAGTACCTCAACTTGTCTTATACACATCTGACCTCCACATAGCCCTACTTGATCAACACCTTTACAACTCTCCCTACCTCCCTCCTTTGTGTTCTGCAGGTTGGAACTGTGTGAGCAACAGAGCCCGTTTGGTCAGCCTCAGATGCACAGATAAAAATTCTTATGGATACACGTTGCAGAGCACATGAAATACACCGAAAGGCAGTTCATCTATGTAATCCTTCTATCCTTACCTCAGCAATATGTCTCATTTTCAATGAACAAAAATACATGATTCATGTTTCCACTTAAAAAAAAGATGAACTGAAAATAACAGGGCCCAGTGTTGTCATCTGCTGCTTTTCAATTAATTCACCTTTGTAAGCAAGAAAGAAGACAATTTAAGGAGCAGAACACAATATTTCTCAAACACCTGTCAGTGGCCCAGGGAAGCTCTCCTGCAATAAACCAAATTTCAGACTTTTGCTTCCTCACACAGAAGGACAAGCAACAGCAAAATTTCACATTCTATATTCAAATGCATCACAAATGCTACAGAAAGTCTTTAAAGGTATACAAATTACACTGAAATGTTCTCAAAACAGGCATTAAAAGAACACAGGGCAAATTCAAACCTGTGTCATCAAGTCTGAATTCACCTATGTGCTTTATTCACTTAAACAGCTGGCTAACAGAAAACATAAATTTGGCCTGAATTGTCTCTGGTTTCCATATTCACCTCAGTTCTACACGGTACTCCCTGTAACCAACCTGCCTTGGAACACTGCCTGTATTTCATCAACATGCTATTTGAAGCATGTCAGAGCTTTGCATCACTCTGAATGTTAAACTTGAGCAAATTTTTGCCTTAAGTGGGCAATATAGGGTACTTGATTCATTCTACAGGACTCTGAAGAAAGAAAACACAGCAAACAACTGAGAAGTCTTGGAAAATAAGTTGAAAACTGCAAAACACCGCTCAAAGCAAAAGCACTTTGCAAACTACAGTAATGAATATGTCTCCAGAAACTTTTTACACTGGTGGCTCAAGAATAACAGAAGATGAACACTTTTTAAGTGTGCTAATGTTAATTAAATCACAGAATCATGCAACAGCTTGGGTTGGAAGGGACCTCAAATGATCCTTTCTGTTTTCCATACCCAGATGGCTGCTTGCTAGAGCCTAAGGAAATGAGAAAGGGAACAAAGAACGTGCTGAACTCATAAAAGCTGAAAGTATCTAAGGGAAAACATTTTGAGTAAAGAAAGTCACTGATTTGCTACTTCCTTTCTCAGCCAGCTTACACAGGCCTCCGGAGCCTAACAACCCGTGACATGATCTGTTCAAGCCTGTAGAGAGGTGTCCTGTAATCCCTCCATTTAATACAAAATTCCAAGAAAAATAATAAAGAAACAGAAGAAAAGAAGGAATAAAAAGATGTGTGGTTTCTTACAGGGTGTTACAAAACCTCCTCCTCACATTCACAGTAATCCAGCTAAAAACCTAGTTTGAATGCAAGTTTTCAACCACACAATATTATACCTCTAATTTCCGAAGGAACTCCATACTGAAAAGCATTTACTGTAAAAGCAGCCCCCCAAACTCCAAAAATCTGGGAGAAGCTTCAGACTTCAGTCATGTAGACTTATTGTTATCATCTTTTAAATCCTTTGAACTGGAGAAATCAGAATGAAGATTTAAGCTCGACTCAAGTATTTACATGCCACATCAGTGCCAAAATATCCCACATTCAGAAAAAACTCATTCCAAATAGAATATTCCCATAAATGTACCTGAACAGACACATCTGAAATGATGATGGGATCTGCATCTGTGCAACAAAAGGCTGCTGCTCACCAATAGAATCTGTCTAGCGATGAAAAAATTCATTAAGATTATTCCACATCAAACTAACTGGCCATAAGAAAAGGACCACTTCTTTTGCAAACTCAGGAAACCTCCTTTTGAATTTGAGACAGCTACTACAGAATTGCTTAGTACCATTTTCACTGATAGTTTTTTCTCAGTCCAAACAAAGTGAGTCTAACCTCCTCATTTAACTTTTATACACAGTTTACAACTTGGCAAGAGCCAATGCATTGGCTATGCATTTTTTCCAGCAATGGCAAGAGCTCAGCAATTGTGAAGCCTGACAAACAAAAGGGTAACAGGCAAAATAGCAACAAATATTACAGTGCCTTAAATCATAATTAAAGCAGCTCCCTCTAACACTTGTTTCCACATGCAAATGGCTTCAATTAAGAGTAAAAATCACAGCAATTGAGGGGGGATTTGATGGGATAACCTGTCTGCTTAAAACCAGTGAACTAGAATAAGGAGAGAAGATGCACAGGAACTAAGAGAATTCTTTCCCTCTTCCTCTCCTTCTTCAACACTTCCATGTTGGAAAATACCTTGCATATGGTCCTAACTTTGTACTTTTTTGGAAGGCTGTAAATTTTAAGCAGCAGACATAGAATTCTTTTATCTTTTTTTTTTTTCTTTCTTTTTTTTTTTTTTTCTCTTTCAATTCCGAAAAATGGGAATGCCCAAAATAATGGTGGAATAGGGCAAAGCCACTAAGACTATGGAAGAAACAGAACAATTCAAACTCACTAGAATGCAATCTGCTTGCATTCGTAACTGTATTTCAGTATTTCATCTTTTCTCAAAAGCATTCTGAGAACTCAAGCTGAAGTCAACTTATTAAATGTTTCACAATAAGCAGCTGACTACAGAAAATCAGAGTTCCAAATGTTTACATAAGTAGATGCATAAGAGCTGAAAGAGGAATAAGCTTTTCAGGTTTATTTATCCTCTAATTTGGAATATAAACTGAAATTACTATTCTTAAAATCTCTCTGTAATTTACAGAAAACATTAGGAACAGACTTAAAGTTCATAAAGAGTGAAGACTTAACAAAGCATTCACATTTAAATGCAACTAAGGTAACTGCTATTTTAGTCCAAAGCATAGAACTGCTCATTATCTCTTTAAGACTGGGACTGACCAATTCTGTACTCACAGGAGCACACTTTTTTTTTTCTTTTTTCCCAAAAAAGGAACAAATAGTCCAAGATGTCAGATTTAGAAATAGAAATATTCATTCCAAAATATATTTTAGAAGGATTAGATCATGATGAGAGACCAAATAATGTCCAGAATTTAAGGCATCTTCCCAATTGCTTGGGAACTATTTTGCTGAACATGACAAACAAAAAAAACAAAAATCCCAGGAACATTCATTTCTTCTTGACACAATATCCTATTTCTGCATGACTTTATTGATGCCATTTCACAAATGCAGTACGGACCAGAAGGCCACAGTAATAACTTCAGCTGCATTCTGAAGATTCAGACCACCAGAATGTCTTCTGGCCAGTTAAAGGAGTGTTAGACATGGGAGTGCTAAATATACGACGAGAGAACTGTCTGTGATCTGTTGAGGCATTCAAAAAACATCAGCAGTTGGTAAATCTACTCTTCATTTCACACATTCTTAACTCTCTCTGTACAGTGTCACTGTTGACCTCTGTCTACTGCAGCTTATAACATCGATTTCCTACCCTCATTTTAATTTCTGCCAGTCTGTTGAAGGACCTTATTGAGCACCTATCAGAAATACAAGCACAACATGCATGTACTCAGGGTAGATCACTATCTCCTTCTGAAGACTCTCAACACATTGATTCTTCCCCTGAGTATAACATTCATTTGATTATACACAGATTCTACTCTTTTCATCAACATTTCTCCAGATTATGCTGTTACATAATTTTACTGAGTTTACCAACCATGCCTTCCCCAAACACAAATTTTGCTATTAAAAGAACACAATAAAGACTTCATGCTTAACATCTTTCCAATGTCTGCTACTGGAATGGCATTTAAGAAATGCAGCACCACAGTGATAGTAATTCAACTATTCAACTCTTTAGTGCTTCTGGAAGTGGTAGGTGCTCTGATACTATATAATTGCTCATACTGTCGAATTCTCATCTCTTCTCCTGACATTGCGTTGAAATTTTGTTCTGACACACTTGCAGGAAAGAAAAGTTAAAGGATGGCAATGTCCACAAGTTTGCTTCACTTCATCAAGTATTATTTTCAGATCTTCCATTCTAGCCCATTCTTCTCTGAGCACTTTCTATTCTGAGGCCATCAGTTAGCCCCACAGACTATACTATTACTAACATGAAATCTTGTTCTAAAACCAAGTTGCTCAAAAGAGCCATTAATAGAAAGATACTATATATGTCTTCAAAGCTTCAGAAATGACACCAGACGACTGCTAGAAAAGCTGTGTTTCACTGTTCATCTGGAAAGCAGACCAGAAGCAAAGCCTCGTATCAGCTGAAACAACCATGCTTTTTTACTGTGTATTTACTGGTAGCTCAAACTTTATTTTGCCTGCTATTGCATTGCTTTAAACATTATAATATCCAATCAAGAGTACTATATAGATTGCTCCAAAAGTAATGCCTCTTATTTATTTCCATGGAAGCTAGAATAGAGACAAAAAGCCACAATAACACTACTTGATAGAACAAATTCTCAGCTATAAAACTCTGTTTTTCAACATAGTCACCACTATTAGCTATGCATTTTTTCCAGCAATGAACAAGAAGCTGCATGCTGCACTTGTGAAAATCTGCATCAGTGGAGGTGACCCACCATTTCACACCTACTATGATGGTGCTTTTTCTATGAAAATGCTGCCTACTCAGTCTGTCTCTCATTGCAAGTCAGAAGGTGCCAAATTCAGACTATGCTATGAGTGTGTATGACAGTCCAGCCAAGAATGGCAATGTAATCTGTGGTCTACAAACCGTCATTATTGTGTTGCAGGAGAAAGGCTTTGTCCTTCTCTGGCTCAGCAAGTCTGAGACTTCAGTTTAGTTGGTGTCTCGATGTTGTAGTCAGAATGGATGGTTTGTATGAGTTTCAGAAGGATTATCCCTTTCCTATCCCAAAAGACAGTGTACTTCACTTTACCCAATGAGGGCTGCTTCTTTAACTTTCTATTCAATGGGGAATTCACATGTCACTATTCTGCAAACTGTCATTATGACTATGGCTTATAGTCATGATACTATGTCTCAGCACCAATAATGATGTCACCTTCAGCCTCCTATTGATTCAGTAGGTCCTGACAAACTTGCAGGTGGTGTACTTTCTGTTCTTGTGTGAGAATTTATGTGACCCACCTAGTGTAAATATTCCAACATTGCCACCATCGTTTCCAACTTATTGACACCAATGTTCAGTTCTTTAGACAGTTACCTGATCATAATCTGCTGATTTGCACAGATGAGCTTATTGTGACCCTCCTCATTTTGTTGTGTGACAGCTGTGTATGGCCATCTGGAACGTGGCTTATCTTTCACACTGTTGTTGTCACTGCTGAAATGCATGGCACACAGCCTCAATGTGCTACACCCATTATCTGGTCTCCATCAATATGCAGCAATTGTTGATGAATGTCAGTGGCTGACCTTTTTTTTCTGCACAGAGGAATTCAATTCCACACCTTTGCTCCATACACACTTCCATGTCAGACACCATTTGTCAGACTGCCCCTCTGCTGCCTTTTGTCACATGGCAACAACGCATAATGAAATATAGGTGGGAAGGTTCAGCCTCTGCTGCCATACCACTAACATGTGCTTCTGAAGTTGTGGGCCATCATCATAAAGTAGGAGGCATTACTTTTGGATCAGCCCTTGTATAGTCAGATAAAACGTGAGAATTCTGTTTTTCAGATCTGCTGACTGAACACTAGTAGCCTCTTTACTAATTGCATGCCAGATCTCCATTTCAGAGTAGTAATTCCATATTGCTACAGGCTACAGACATGCATCAAATTGTTTCAGAAGTTTGAATTTGTTTTCCCTCAAGAGTTGGAATGCCAGTTTGTGTGTAGCATAGATACCACTCAGCTTTCAAACAGCACAGTGAATTGCAAAAATTTATAAGAAATTCCTCCTACTTTTTTTCAAATCAAAAGCTTTTCTGCATGCACCCAGCTCTGCAAAATCTACAGGCTGGCAGAGGTGAAAAAAGAAGAAAAGAAAAAGAAAACAACAGCAAAATTCTTATTTCTATTTCAAACAGAAGACTAAAACTGAAACTAAATGTTGTTCAGATAGTCACTATAGAAATCTTGTTTTGTTTTGTTTTGTTTTGCTTCTTGTGTTTTTTTTTTTCCCCAGAAAGTTGTTAGTTCTAGAAGTCAGCTGCATGCACAGCAACATTATCAACACAAGGGACTCTGAAATGGAAACACTGATTAGAAATACTGTTATTCTCCCCATTTTGTCTCTTCTAGTCTTATGCTAAAAGCCTTAATCACTGTTACAATCACTGTACATTAAAATTTAGAATACTGCACTGCTGTCACACTGTTCAATTATATGCTACTAAAATTAATTCATAAGCCAGTATGTACTGAAACATTAACGTTTCAGGTTATCTTGGGATGTGTATGAAATGAATTTATCACAGATGTCTTAAACATAATCAAGCTGAAGTTATTTACATATGAAAAATTTGAGCATAGCTGTGTGGGAGTCAGAGCTCCTTTTAATGTGAGAGCTTATGATTGCAGCACCTCTGTTCCATGCTGAAATCAATTCCACATTTTCTACAAAACATTTTTTTCAATGATGAAAATTATTTTGATGGATGAAAATAGAAAGTTAGAACTTTTTCTTTTAGAACTATTACAGATTACAAAACGCACTTTAAAAGCAAAACGAGAAAGTCAACACAATCTCACATCACACCTCTGTTTTAATGAAATGACTTTTCTGGAAAATATTCACTGGCAAACACCCAGATAACTCTCAATATAAAAACTGACACACACTTTGACAGCAATGGTTAGAGCTACAGTTACATTCTGAATGCCTCTTTTTGTCTCATGCTATGCAGGGTAACAGAAATGACAGTAAAAAGTTTAGCCCATGGACTGTCTGAAAATACAAAAGGAGAAAACGAAGCAAAAGAACTAGGAAGTTCCTTTTATCCTACAGTGATTCCAGTATGTAAGCATGCATTTATTATCTGTGCTTTACAGGAGCTCCCACAGAGCATTCCCTGGTGAGAATGTTGGGCAATTCCAAAAGGAGCTGTTATTCAAAGCACTGTTTCAGAAACACTCAAAGGAAATGGCAGGAAAAAACTTCGTTATATCACCACCTAGTCACTGTATTTTTCTCACACCTTTGCAGGAAAAGCCGCCTGTTTTTTCACTATGGATAAAGACAACATTCAGTTCTGTATTAATGAATGTATGCACAGCAGACTGGAAGGAAATTTGAGTGAGCTGCAGAAGTACTTCTTCCTGCTGCCTTAAGGGTACAAGCCTGAGGCACACAAGGGCAGCCCTCCTGCTGAGTCACCATGCTCAGAAAGTACCCCTGGCTTTCTAAAGGCCTCTTGGAGTCGGAGTGCAGTGAAGCCCAGTCTTAGTCCCAGGTGTCAACAACAGTCTAAAGGATTATGTGTAGAGCCACTTACCAGAGTCAACATGCATCAAAGACCTTCCAAGGACTTTCAGTGGAAATGGTGCATCCAGTTGAAAATAGGTAGTTTACTCAGTTGACAGAAAACAGATTGAGAACTGACATTAATAAATTCACTAGCCATTTTAACTAGCTGTGCTGGGACTTCAAGAATAGCCAGTAATTAACTAAGAATTCACCCAGGTATCATCTGGAAAGTTACAGAGACACAACATCTTGGTATCTTACTGTAAGAGGTGACCCTGCCAGTGGGAACAGGAGGATGGGTCTGACCCATAGATAAATCCCTATCAATGGAGTGTCTCCTCTCAGCTAAGTATTAGCAGAGGGACACATTCATGCTCTTACTCAGGTGAGACTGAATCAGGCATCCTAAAACAAGGCTTGCGTTGTTAATTAAGTTTGGGTTGAACCCAACGTCTGGTACAGAGGTGGGGCCTTGACAAACTGACACCTTCACAGGGACAACATCAAGTTGGGACACCTCAGCCCTATGCCAGGCATCTCTCAGCAGCTACTTCCACCAGGCCTTGGGTGAGATATTAATTAGCACATCTCCCCTCAATGTCAGTCCAGTGCTTAAGTCAGACAAGCAAGTTGCACAGTTCCCAGATTTGTTCATGTCCAGTTCAAGATAACCATGGTGATTAATTCACATTCTTGCTTTACCTACAATTTTCTGTTGATTTACAGTCACTGTATTTTGACACAGAGAGCCTGGTAATTTCCTACCATTCCTAATCTGGCTTTAGAGGGTAGGATCTCTACAGAAAAAGACTCTTCAAAAAAGACCTTCAGGAAAGTGTTCCTCTACATTTAATGCTTTTGATACCTTTCATATATTTAGTATCTAAAACTCAGAATTAAGAACTGTATATGTTAGCAAAACCCTTTTTCACACAACCAACAGTATGAAGGGGAAACCTAATGGTGACAGTAATGGCTGAGAACAGTTGATACAGCTGCAGTCATCTTCTTCATCATTAGGGAAAACTTTCAGTCGTAACATTACCTCTCTACAACATCTTCTCCATTCCAGCAGGTTGAGCTGTCTCTCATCACCAGATCTCCATCACACAGTCTTTCTGCTATTGAAGCATAAAAGGTTCGGGATCGCTTCATATAACTGATGAATTCTCTGCAATGGAGGAAGAATACATTTAACAACAGTACCATATACCATTTAAGCACCTTGTAAACTTAGTCCTCTATGAAAATCAAATTTTAGATCCCACAGAAAGATTAAGTCAACCAAGCTAATTAGTATTTATTTTTAGTGCATTTCCACTGCTACGTATCATCCATTATCACATACTTCCATACAAAGAGCAGTTTCAAGAAATGATGTTAACACCTCAAAATTTTGAACAAATTCATGACTATATCCTCAAGAGAATAAAAATAAATAAGAAAGATAAATACATAAGAGTGGTAAATATACATAATGTACATAAGAAAGATACATGTAATTATTATTAATAAAATTAATTATTTATGCAATTAATGTATATAAGAGAGATAAATAAAGAACTGTCAAAATACTCCTGGAAAAGGCTTTCTAAAGCTAATGTCCCATGACAAAACCTGTAATATGCCATTAAACACACATGGAACAAAAGAACAGAATGGTTCCTGTCTCCTTGGGACATGGTGGGGCCATTTCCTCCCCATAGTCACTGGAAAGAAATTTCTCTCCCATCAAGTCTGGCAACATGCCCACAGGAGGTGGTTGTGCCTGCTGCTTTGGAGAACCACCAAAATTCCTGGCCTGTACAAACAACCCATTTCTGATTACATGCATATGGAGAAATGCCTTGTGGCTAAACTGCTGCCTCCATAATCTGGTTTCTAGCTGAGGCAGTGATAAAAATGTACACTGTAATAAAACAGGTGTTAATTCAGAACACAATTGGGAGCACTGTGATACAAGAAATTATCCTCTATCCATAGATTCAGAAGCTCCTGGTTCTATTTGGTATAAGATAGCTAAAGACGTTGATAAGGAGGTCACAGAAATTCACTAGAGTTATCATGGTGCTGTCTGTCTCCTTTCGGAAGGCCAAAAGACTCATTCTGGTATACTTTGGCTTCTGCAGGACAACACTATCAGGCAGGACAACAGTGTCCAGAAGAGGTGTCTGTGGATGCATCTGCGTGGAGTCAGGCACATGAGCTGTCAGGATGGATAACTTTTTGGAGAGCAACAGCTGCTTTAAAGAATGTTTAAGGCTACTGCTATGCATCTATCCTGAGGGCTGAGGCAGGGTTATGTTTCCACATAACTGTCTTCACTTCCCCTACATTTTTTCATTTATTTATTTATTTATTTATTTATTTATTTATTTTCCATCCTATCTAACATGTGACTATCCTATTCCAGATAAATGAGTCAACATATGGTCCTACAGAGCAAGATTACCCTAACAATGCAAGAAAGTTGTCATTGTAAGAGAAATAAATAAGCAAATAAATAGGAATTTTTTGTTTTATAGGGAAGAAATCAGTATTTCTACCTCTTGACCACTCACAATAACAGGAACTCTGTGTATGTACACACTGTAGCTAAGCCTGGCCACCTCTCTGACAGAATCATCCTGAAAGCATTTATTAATGGAAAGCTGATACAGAAGCTGAAGATTTTAAGTCCTCTAAAGGCAGATTCCTTTGAAGGAGTTAAAAATGACCCCTTTTAATAGAGGCTAAAGCTCATCTTACTCAGTTCAACCTAAGAGGCTTTAACTCCACATTTTCAGCAGCAGAGTTGTGACATTTCAAAACAGCATCTTTGCAAATGAAAATCTGTATGTGCAACTCTTAACTAATAAAAGCATTTAGTTTTCATCAATATAAAACTAAACACGCTAGGCAGAGAAAGCAGTGTTTCCCAGTGCCCTGCTGTATAAAATCAGCACACACAAAGGTATGCCAATTCCTAGATTACAGCTGAAAGAGAAGCTTACAATGGAGATGAGCAAAGTGTTGAGTCTAAGCAAGTCACTTTGTTTTCATCCTTACCGACAGATTTTTTTCAAACTTCTTGATTTGTCATTCTTTGAAGCTTTCAGAGGCAGAGAACTGCAATAGGCCAGGAAGAATGAGCATCAATCAGGAGAGAATGGGGAGCAGGAGAGAAGCAGGAGTTCAGGCAAATGAGGGGGAAAAAATGAGAAACAAAAGAGAAAAGTAAAAATTATTTGAGAGAAAGGTCATCAAGCACATGCATAGGATAATACAAGAAAATAAATAAGGAGGAAAATTGTCATGAAATTTTTCCAAAGAGTAGATGCAATTCAACATGTCAAAACAATACTGAGGAAATACAATGGAGATTTTGTTTCTCCCCATCATTTTCAATAAGAGCCGAATAACAAATGCAGCACACAGCCAAAAGCTGAAAAAAAATTCAGTAGGACTCAAATTAACCATAACCAATACCAAATGGAAGAAGTGTGCCCCGGTGGCGCAGTGGTTAAAGACGCCGCCTTGCAACACTGGGGCCCGGAGTTCGAATCCCCCCTGTGGCACAAGTGGTAGAAGTGCAGCACTGCTACACAGAGGCTCGAATTCCGGGGGCTGGACTCGATGATCTCTAAGGTCCCTTCCAACCCGCACGAAACTATGAAACTATGAAACTGCAAATATATGAGTCTATATAGGAAAATAATGGGAATGATTATTATGGAAAGGGGAATACAAATGAGTAGAACTTGCTTTCTTGTGCAATGAGCAATTTGCTCTGTTAACAAGGAATGTGTACACAGATATCTTCTGCTGTTCATTTCTGGACAGACCGCACCAAAGACTGCAAAAGAAAATTATACAAAGCAGGATATATGGGCTTTAGGACTGTATCTGAAGAAAAACTGGGGAAAAATCTGGCAGTTACTGCAGGTTCATTTTTTAGGCACTGATATCAGAGGTCCCTTCAATATTGTCTTTAACATCCTGATGCAATTTTCCATTAAATGATTTGAAAGCACATTCTCCTCTTTCTTACACCAGTACTCTTAAGTATAAAGTAAAGGCAATGCCTGGATTAATAGTTGCCAATCCAGTTAAGTCTTATTGGAGAGAGACAGTACCTCCACCTCCCTCGCTAACTCTCAGAACACTGCCAATTTACGTCCTGTTTTCTGGGAACCAAAGGCCAACAATGGCCACAGGACAGGACTGACCTGCCATGAGCATCATGCACCAGCCACCACCACTGAAACAGTGCTTCCAACACAGCCAGACAAAAAGAGAAATCAAAATTCACACCAGGGAGAATTTGGACTAGCCAAAACTTCTGCATTCATGACCCAGAAATGTTTTGTTTTTCTCTACAGTAAATTCATTTGCATTTGATGTTAATAGTCTACATTGTATTAGCACCTTACTACTTAAATTTCAATAAAGCCACATGATACCTGACCCAACATATAAATTTAAATAAAATGGATCATCTTGACTTCCAGTATTCTTGAAGGTATTCAAAATTAGTTATTTTAAGTTGTATAAGACACATCTGCAAACCCACAGAAAAACAAATACCAGAATATCATTTCAAAGCTTGCTTCCTTCAACTAGGGACCTAATACAATGTTGTATTTTTCTCAAACGTAACAGAATTCTGCAGAAAGATTTCTATCCAGTCTATGCTTAGTGGCTAGAAATATTACACACAGAAGAAATGCCAAAAGGCATTTTCCAGGAGTCTGAACCTTGACTCATGTAGATTGTGCTGAACTCAGCAACAACATTCCAATCTACTGATTTAGATTCTGTACATGCCATGTACATTCTGTGTAACATCATATGGTTTCAATTTTCTCATCTTTACTGTATGTTATAGTAACCTCCACGTTAAAAAATTACAGCAGCACCAGTCCTGACAGCTTCAGTTAATCACTGAATGCTATTGTATAATGGGAAAAAAAAAAAAAAAAAAGTTTAAAAAAAAGTTTAAAAAAAAAAAAAGTTTAAAAAAAAAAAAAGTTTAAAAAATGCATACTTCTCAGCTTAATTGAGCAGAAGGTTTGCTAGGACATCCTGCAGTGATTATTCAAGTTTTACCTCCTTAATGTTATTTTCCTCCTCTTACTTAGCTCTGCATAGCGAAAAATAGGAATGAGATGTGGGGGAAAATAAAGAAAATCTCACAGGAGCCTATGCAGTTAGAGGAGAAGAAAGCCACAGAAAGAAGATCCAGCTGCTGCATCAATTTAGGGAGTGTGCAGGATGATGCTCCACTGAACAGCACAGGGTGTTCCCTTGAGTGGAACCTCCTCCAACCAGACACTAAAAGACAGAGGGCCAGAAGAAAGCCCCACTCAGCTAAGAGAAACCATCTCAACAGGCCTAGCTTTCAAACATTTGAGAAGCTTTCGTTCCACTGAACAGGTAAAATCGGTTTCTCAGACTCTTTGGTAAAGAAGCTTGATTCTATACTTGTCTTAGCAGAGGTGTAGTACCTTTGGAACAAATGCACATATGCAAGTATAAACTGGTACTAGGTTTTTAAGGGCATCTATAAGGTCACATTCCACAGATTTGCTGCTACCCTGACTGGTTCTTTAAGTTTGAAAATATTCTAGTGCATTAAGGGAGCCATCGCTTTTTTTGTTTACTTGGGGAGTGTTTAGTCATTTCTTCTTTTATTTTTCTTTCCTTACTGTATAAAGGAGTTGCTCTCTGTATGCCATTTGAAACAAAGATCATTTGAAGAGCTGTGTACAACATAGACAAGCAGCCTGGGATGAACCCCAGTGTGACCTAGAACCTAAACTGGCAGACAGCTGACATTACTGCCCCGGATTTTTTAAATTGTCAGAAGGAACAGCACCAAACAAGATTCACATAATTGCTCTCATAACCTAGGTTCCCTGCAGCAGTTACCTGTTACTAAGTGCCTTTTGTACAACCAACTGCAGCACTTATTTTACTCATCATCATGAAATTTTATTGCCTATAATTATTTTTATTGATATACGTGATTGAATGATAGATGGAAAACAACAGAAGTCATTCACTGTGGGTTTTTTTTTTACTGTTTCACAATCACAGAAACAATGTACAAACTTTCTGCTATATGTTTTATCACAAGCTCTGGAAAACATTCTCCACCTTTTACTAATTATGTCTGCATCATTAACTTTTGATGCATGAGCTGTCCACAATACTTACTGATGCTATATTTCAATAACACTTAATCCTAATTCTATAATGGCAGCCTAACTTTAGATGCTTGGGGTAATGTAATTCTTAGTGAACAGACCAAGTCTGGAAAAGTCTAACCCATAGAGAATAGTTCAAATACATTTTCTTTTCCATTTAAGTGGAAAGAAAGTCTTTTTCACTTACATTTTAAAAGGTGAACACTCAAATAATTCCAGAGGTAGGGAAGGGATCCTGAAGTGGAAAAGAATTGCTGTCATGATACTAAAGACACCAATTCTGTGAGAGGTCACTATTTAACAGACTGTTAATTCTGCCTTTGTTGTTGCCAGAACTTAAGTCCCAGTGAAGTCAATGAGTTATCAGAAGATAGGCTTAGAATCCTATGGTTTAAAAACGTATTTTGTTAATAAGACTACTGCTACTCTTTGGATTGTTACTGCTGAATTTATTAATTTTCTTAATGCCCTTTTCTCTCATATTCCATGTACATAGTAAAAAACAATTCATTCCAAGCACTAGCACAAAATGTTGATTTTCAATTTTAAACTACACAGTTTACACAAAATTACTGCCATCACTTTGCTTGCTGCTGTCTCCTACCTGTATAATTTTTTCTTATTCTCATAAGCTTAGGTGATAATTAAAATAAAAACAGATTAAAATTTCATTTTCACAATGTGGACACCAGAACCCAGGCTACATAAATGTTAATACTGCTCTTATCAACATGCAGAGACACACACAGCCTCCCTGGGAAGATTAGTCACTGTTTTTATTTAGATGCTTTGGCCCAGAACAATTCCACTCACTTTGCTGAAGTTGTTCCAGATTTACACCGGTGTTACTGTGTCTCGCTCCAATTTAGGAGTGAGGCAAAGGTTCTTTTAATAATGTTATGCCCGGCGTGAGATTAAGAAGAAGAGCATTCAAATGTTGATCCGACCAGTTTATTGGAAATAATAGACAATTGAGGGGATGGGGAAGGGAGAGTGACGAATGCCTAAATTAGGGTGATGGGGAAGGGAAAGTAGGCGATAGAAAAAGGTAGAAAAGAGCAAGAATTACGTTAAAGCGGGGAATAGTCACCTCCTGGATGCAGCAGCGTCCCGTAGCACGTTGTTAACGTTGGTCCGGGGCAGGGGAGAGCAGCAACGGAGTAGCAGGCTGCAAACAGCAGATCGGTGAATCGCAGAAAAGATGGTCAGAGTACCGTGGTCTCTAGAAGCAGAGTCTCGGGCAGCGAGGTCCCTCGGAGCAGAGTCTCGAGCAGCAATCCCAGAAAAGAGAATAGGCAGCAGTAGGACAACGGTGGAGGGATCTGAGATCGGATACCTAGATGCCCCAAAGGTTCTTCAGCATGCAGCCATCTTCTTCAGCATGCAGGCGCTCGCGTAGAGAGGCATCTGGTGTCAGAAAACCTCTCCCCAAAATTCAGGGTTTGTCCGTGCCCTTTTTATCCTTCTTTCCAGCCTTCGAGACATTTCGGGACGGCTCGGGTCAGAGTCTTGTGACTTCCTCAGAGCTGTCAATCTTCCTTGAGATGGGCCAACAGGAAAGACCACTTAAGGGCCATTAGTCCTCAGGGATGGCCATCTTCCTTGAGATAGGCCAACACAAAAAGACCACTCAAGGGCCATTGATCAGTATCTTATCTCCCTTTCGTAGCTCCCGGACTTGTCCATCTCCTGTGTGTCTCAGACAAAGGCAGTCCTGGAACCTTGGCCAGGACTTGCCTGAACTTGTCCATTTCAGCAAACTTTGAGACAGTAATGTAAAAAGCATGGCTTCTTACACCACCCCGTGACTCAAAGTTTGCTTAAAAAATTGACCACTGCTGATCCAGGATGGTGAGAAAAAGATAGCAAGCATGAGGGTAAAGGAAGGTGAGGGTGGGGAATTAAAATGTTTAATACAATCATTACGAAAGATTTCTTGATGTGCTCCACTTCTCCATCACTTGAGGAGGTTACAAAATACATGGACAATACAACACATTGGATAAGTTCAATGAAACATGGTATCATACACAAAACAAACATGAAAGTTGCGACAACACACAATAGATAAAATAAGATGCATTTTACCCACAGTACACCTGGAAGACAGAGAAAAAGGTCAAGGTCTGGACTTTTCCAAGTTTGGACAGGAACACGTATACCATCAGCAATTAGTTTAACTTTACCATTATAAATCTTTAGACAACAGGTGGAATCATTTAATTTGACACAGGCATCTCCCAGTGATTCTTCAGGAGGGGTTGACACAAATATTACATAATGAATAAAAGATAGAAATTGAGAAAAAACAACCATACATTGAAAACAACCATACATTTAACAATGACCAATAGTAAAAAATAAACAAGTAAAACAATAGGGATATTTGTGTCAGGAGAACTTTCCACTTGAGCATTTCCAAAACAGTTCAATTGCTGAGAGATATATACTAGTCTGGCAAGTCTAAGAACTGTTATAGTCACAACATAGTGTAGGATACCCCAGAATTTAAATCGTAGGGAGTAATCCCAGAAACATACACATTTCTTATCAAAAACGAAGACACTTTCCAACAACAGTGTTTTGAATGGAACTCCTGTACTGATGAGACACTGGAAAGCATCAGTGCAAAGGGTTTTATGATAAATTTCACTTTAGTGACCACATCTAACAGATATTAGATAGGTCCCATTGCTCATTTCCCAATTCATTAGGAATTTGGAAACACCATGGAGTTACATGCAAATCACCGTCAAGTTTGACCAAAAGAGGTGAAATATGGGGTTAAAAGGAATGATTACCACTGTGCAAAGAGTACAAGAAAGCCAGGATAACCTGAAAAAAAACTTGGAACCCAATTGTGAAGTTTAAACAGATCCAAAGACTGATACCAATCACAACTCATAAGTACAGCAAACAAAACATAATACTATTGCAACCAAAATATGAAATAAAGAGGTATATCAGTATTCTAGCATGATCACATCTTCCAATTTTTTCTGTCACAAAACACAAATGGTTAAAATCAGCTACAAGCCATTCTGTTCCGTGAAGGTCCTGCGGGGATCTTCTGTAAAAGAAAACAAGACAACTCGCCCTTTGGGGGCTTTGTTAATACAATTATCTTCTCCTTTTAGTCGTGAGCCTCCTAACAAACATCCATCCTTCACCCCCCCGCTCACTTGAAGAGGGTGAAGGAATCAGTTTCCCGACTGCTCAGGTAATTCTTTTGTTACTGCAGGGGGAGCACTAGGAACCAGATTTTCAGGTTTAGCTGGCCAACCAGTCACCAGCCTCTCAAGCCTGTCTGTTGCTAGTCCATTCATTATTTCTCTAGGAATACCCTTTTTCCAGCCCAAAGTCCATAGTCCATGACGTTTATGATCAATGTTTCGCCTACCAGTTCTTTCTGAGGCTAGAGCCTTTTCTATTCTATTAAATTTTGGGCTAGGTGGCCTGAGAGCAAGGGTGGTTGCTGCGAGCCTTACTCCCCTTGGCTCAATTCTGCTGGTGGATGAAGCCACCGGTCCATACTTCCTACCATAATTAATCAATTCTTGGGCAACCTCTCCCCATGTCCATACCTTATACCCTGATTGCAAATGGCCTGAGGTGCCAGTTCTTTCTAATGCTGGCCGAGTTCTTTCTCCCTGAGGCATAGCTTGTATTTTTCCCTGCAGTTGTATGCCTATAGGTTTCAGCGATTCTGGAAGCCCCCTGATTAAAGGAGTCATCCGTTCGGGATCAACAGGCATCAGCATAGGTGATTCATAATGTGGGTGCAGCTTTCTATCATACATCATTTGGAGACAAGCGGCCTTTTGGACACTTTCAACCAATTGGTCAACTGTCCCATTAATGGCAAGAGGGTCTCCCCTTTCTAAAGGGTTGAGACCACCAGCCCAGTAAGCAGCCCTCTGTGTTAGGGACCAGGGAGCACGGTTATCACCAGTAGTCAAAAATACTCCTGGCCCCCAATAACCCTCAGCCTCCTTTTCGGTTAACATAATTTGGTCTCCACCAGTTAAGCTGACTCTCCATACATATTCCGTTTCCGATTCCTTTGGAGAACGGCTAAAATCTTTTTTCAGTTTTGCTAATTCAGTGGCAGAAAAGGGAATTTCTTTAACATTCATTTGAGGATCCAGGTCCTCTCCATTATCAAAAGTATATTCTGTTTTTATTAGAGGGCGCAGAGGGGCTATTGGGGTTTCAAACTTATCAAAATTTTCTTTTGCTTCTTTTAGTTCTTCCTGAGGATACAGTTTTTCTTGTGGTGCACCATGAATATCAGTGTCACCAGTATCTTTATATGTTAAAATTTCCTTAAAAGCCATCTGTAACAAGGCCGAATTATGTCTCTCTCTTTCCAATTGTACTTCTAGATTTCCAATTTGGTTTTGCAAAGCTTTCACAAGTTCCTGGGTTGCTTTAACTGTTTCTTGTAACGACTGTATAGTCTGGTTTTCCGCCTCAAACTGCTGGTCTCGGAACTCCACGGCTGCTTTTAAAGCAGCACCGAGTACTGCACAAATAAATGATTTGCCTTTCCCGGCTCGGGTACGAGCCCCATGTTGTAAAACGCAAATGCGGTCAGAAACAGCCTGCAAATTATACCAATTTTCACGTGCCCAGTCTATCCCTGATGACGATGGCCGAGACGCGTGCTTTTCAAGGATATCAAACAACATATTTTCACCTTCCATATCAGATGTAATTTTACTCACAACCAAAAGCTGAGGGAGGAGGCGATTCTTTATCTCCTCAGAGAGGCAAACACTTAACAAAACGAACAACTGCTCAAAACACTCCTTTACACAAAAGACCAAATGACTCAATCAACACTTCCAAAGAAAGTGTAAACACCTCAATCGGTCCTGGCTATTCTGGCAAGCCACAACGAAAAACTTCAACCTCCAAGCAAAAAAAAAAAAAAAAAAAAAAAAAAAAAAAAAAAAAAAAGTTAGAAATAACTTCTAAGTTTCTCAAAAGTAATAAACTTCTTGGAGAAGCACACACCACTTCCACAAGAGGCTCACACACAAAACTTTTAAAACCAAAGGTACGTCACAAGATACTTAAAACCACCACAATGCAAAATAGTCTTCCCAGGGAGGCACACACGTGTAAAACAAAAGCAAACAGTACAAAATTAATTCACTCGTCCCCGAGAGGTATACACGTAAGAAAGAAAGTTTCAGAATGTGGAGCGGTCTTCCTGGAGAGGTGCACACGTCAAATTAAGTTATCAAAACAATCGCTCCTTGCAACTCCAGGAGAAACAGACAGAAAAGTTTTAGAGAAACTGGAAGGATAACACTCTCACGACGGGTATCCTGCCGACTACGCCAATAAAAATGTCTCGCTCCAATTTAGGAGTGAGGCAAAGGTTCTTTTAATAATGTTATGCCCGGCGTGAGATTAAGAAGAAGAGCATTCAAATGTTGATCCGACCAGTTTATTGGAAATAATAGACAATTGAGGGGATGGGGAAGGGAGAGTGACGAATGCCTAAATTAGGGTGATGGGGAAGGGAAAGTAGGCGATAGAAAAAGGTAGAAAAGAGCAAGAATTACGTTAAAGCGGGGAATAGTCACCTCCTGGATGCAGCAGCGTCCCGTAGCACGTTGTTAACGTTGGTCCGGGGCAGGGGAGAGCAGCAACGGAGTAGCAGGCTGCAAACAGCAGATCGGTGAATCGCAGAAAAGATGGTCAGAGTACCGTGGTCTCTAGAAGCAGAGTCTCGGGCAGCGAGGTCCCTCGGAGCAGAGTCTCGAGCAGCAATCCCAGAAAAGAGAATAGGCAGCAGTAGGACAACGGTGGAGGGATCTGAGATCGGATACCTAGATGCCCCAAAGGTTCTTCAGCATGCAGCCATCTTCTTCAGCATGCAGGCGCTCGCGTAGAGAGGCATCTGGTGTCAGAAAACCTCTCCCCAAAATTCAGGGTTTGTCCGTGCCCTTTTTATCCTTCTTTCCAGCCTTCGAGACATTTCGGGACGGCTCGGGTCAGAGTCTTGTGACTTCCTCAGAGCTGTCAATCTTCCTTGAGATGGGCCAACAGGAAAGACCACTTAAGGGCCATTAGTCCTCAGGGATGGCCATCTTCCTTGAGATAGGCCAACACAAAAAGACCACTCAAGGGCCATTGATCAGTATCTTATCTCCCTTTCGTAGCTCCCGGACTTGTCCATCTCCTGTGTGTCTCAGACAAAGGCAGTCCTGGAACCTTGGCCAGGACTTGCCTGAACTTGTCCATTTCAGCAAACTTTGAGACAGTAATGTAAAAAGCATGGCTTCTTACATACTGAAAACAGCATGTCAGTCAGAAATACGTCATTGTGATTTTATGGTCAGTGGGTTCTGACATCTATTCATGTAACATCAATGAATTGCAAAGACATCCTTCCCCCACCTTCACATTTACAGAAAGCTAACCAGGAGCTATGCGAGGGAAAATGAAAACCACAGAGCATCAGAAAACCATCAGGAAACCATGGAGCAAGGACACTAATGCCAGGACTGGGGCCAGTGGCAATAATTCAACATTCCAGTTACTCAAACGGCATACAGCCAAAGAACAGAAGCCAAAATAGGCACAATATCCTAAACACAAGTAGTTCTGCTCTTCTTCTGTTGTATAACAAGCCAGACAGGCTGCAAGGAATCTTACCGTCTGCACCAGTGAGAAGGGAGAACTTGCTCTTTCTGCTCTGTAAAATCAATGACTTTGTGTCATGGTAATGAACACATTACCTTTCCTCACATTTCCCCTTATCATCTCTGCTCTGGGATAAGTCTACATCCTCTGGGTCCTGAGCAATTGCATTTTAAGTACCATAGACTCAACCATGGAAAAAACCTCAGAGTTTATGAGGGAAAAGCTTTCATCATTTTCATTAAAATTTTCTGGAAATAAGAACATGTTGGTGCTAAGTAGTGACATCAAGTCTGGCCTGGTTTTTGTTTGTTTGTTTGTTTTGAGAGATCTGCAATGCAATATCACATACACATTTGTCTAACTATCAGCAATGGCAATAGTGGAGTATGCATGGACAGGATGACAGAACTGTGTCTCTGGCTTAAACACTATGGGACAAGGAACCAACAACACAAATTGTGAGGCAGAGAGTCTATCTGAATTCAGCAGTTGCTTAGGGTTACCTTCTTTTACTGTTCAGACCAGTATGAGCCAACACAAGCGTCTGGGCTTCAGTTGCTTCCTTCAGTGGCATTATACGGCCTGATGACAAGTTCCCTCCTCGTTGTTTGGGCTCTCCACACACTTTATCAACCTGTATGAATGGAAGAGAAAGAAAAACTGTGTTTGAACAGTGAGACTGATTTATAAATTGCCAGCCTTTGGGCTTTTTCTGCAAGAGAAGATATCCAGGAGACAGAAATAAATTATTCTTCTTTTCAGGATCTAGAACCTAGCTGCCTGCAGAAGGATGAGGGATGAGCTACAGCGCAAAAAGCATTGTTATCAGAAAGCCATCAGCAGTTGTATATATTTATGTCCACAGCAGTACAGGACAATTTCCTCTGTCTTAGTAGTTTTCCAGAGGAGATGGGCTATCTGAAACCTAAGTGTGCCCCAGTGGCGCAAGTGGTAGGAATGCCGCCTTGCAACACTGGTGGCCCTGGGTTCGAATCCTCCCTGTGGCGCAAGTGGTAGAAGTGCCGCTCTGCTACACAGGAGGTTCGAATCCCAGGGGGTTGGACTCGATGATCTCTAAGGTCCCTTCCAACCCGCACGAGACTGTGATACTATGACTATGATGATGATACAAGATTCCTCCAAAAAAACAGGCCAATTGAATACGAAAAGTGAGAATCTGTGCAGGCATGGCACTTACCATCAATCTTAGGCATACGAACCACAGCCTCATCCAGTATAATACGCTGTAAAGGAGGTAAAACTAGCAAGTGAATGCAAATGTACTGGATTAACCGTGACATACAGACAGCAGCCAGAACATGAGTCAGTCACCTCATTCATTACTGTCTATATTGCGCTTGCCACACCATGGACCATCACCACATCACCTTAAAACAGAGCTTTGTAAAATAAAATATTTTCATCCTTTTTAAACTTTTGAAGGAAAGAAAACACTATGGAAATGAAAATATAAGAAACAAAAATGTCTTTCTGAGCACTCTGGAGCTCAACAGAGAGTCTACCTGAGTTACAATCCTGCAAAGGATTCTCTCTCTTCTGTGCCCTGGCTACAACATAGAGACCAAATTCCCATCGCAGGTTTCTGCAAAAACCATGTTGGTTTAACTAAAGTTTATATCTTTAAATTATACACAAAGCAAATTGTGTCACTATTGCTTTAACCAACTGCTGGAGCACTTTGGAAAAGAAACGTAGTTTTTGTGAACGTGACCATACAAGAGCAACGAAGAACTTTTCTAGTTTTCCTCTGCAAAATTTCCAAGAGAGACAAGTCCTTGTCTTTGTTATGAACCAATAGTTTAAGCATCCAAATGAAAATACTCATTTTGTTTTGAATTGTGCTTTTGAGAAGAAAGAAATAAGATCATCTATTAAGTTGCCAAATCTTAACTTCTGGGTTTTCTTTCTAATTGATACTAAGAGCTTCCTGCAATTCAACCACACTACTTTCAGAAAAAAATATTTCTCAGTGGAAAATTGTGCCATTCAAAAGAAGGTGAATCATTTAATGAAACAGCAGGTCCCAGTCACTATTTATTTTTATTTTTATTTTTTATTGTTATTTTTATTTTTATTTTTATTTTTTGCCTTGTGGGCATTTTAGTGCTCCCCTTACCCAGTACAATATAAAATACTAGAAAACCTACATAATTTATACTATTGCACATGTTTTAACCTTTAGTAAGACTAACAAGATGGGAGATAAAATTATAAAATATTATTAGTAGTAACAGAAATTCTTTAATGACTCAGTTGAGACCTGAACTGCCTTTACAAGGAAGAAACAACTACAGTTAGGCAGACCCCGTCAAATACCATTTGACACATTCGGGGTCAATATACTGTGTGAAACTGGGCAGAGGATTTCACTGGTGTCGCAGAAGGACTAACAGGAGCACACAGTGCACAGGTGGCCCCCATATGCAGTGCAGAATGTTCAGTCCTTTAGGCTACTGTGGACCACCAGATATTCTTTCTCCCCATCCTCTGCAGGGCAGCAACGATACCACCACGGCTCCAATGTGCACACAGGTGGCTTGAAAACGTCTTTTGATGTGAAGACCAAGCTCTTCTTTAGCTCTTGAGTTACTCCTCATTTGTCCCATCTTTTTTCATGTTTTCAGTGAGTTGAAGAGAAAGCTAACTGCATTATCATTACTTAAATGTGAACTGTGATGTCTCACTGGAATACTTACAATTCAAAGTAATAAGACAAAATGCTGAATCGTATGATATTTAATTATATATTCTCTCTAACAGTTTACTGTTTTTAAACCTACAATTGAAAACTTGGATTCCTCATATATAAACTGATTAATCAAGGTTTCAGAAATATATACATTTTTACTGGTCTTAAAGTTGTTTTTTTTAAGATATACACCAACGATTTTACCTAAATATCTTTCAACAACCATTAGCTACATTTCTCCTGTGAACTCTTTGTAATGAAATACAGACTCATACACAGCTGGATTATACAACCTCTTACTATGTGTACTTTAAAAGAATGACTATTTACAATTATTAAAAAGGCTGAACAAAATAAATTGGAAAAAAAAATCTTATTTGAAATCTTTTGAACTGTTACAGCTTGAGCAACCTTAAACACTGAGGTCATATTTAATATATCTTATATAATCAAACAAGGGGGAAATGTCATGCCCTTCCAGATACCAAGAGTATCTCAACTCCCTGAAGCAGGAGACCTTTTCACTTGTTCACAGTAGTAATTTTCTTTGAGGCTCTGTATTCTAAAATATTTTCTAGTGATTGAACTTATGAGATATTACAAAAATGCAGACAGATTTTCCAGAAAGCTATTTCCCAAGCTGAAATGTAGCAAAGTTCTGTGAAAACCCAGAGGCTGGGTGACAGAATCATAGGAAGACATGAGTTAAAAGGGACCTTAAAAATCATCTAGCTCCATCCACCCTGCCACAGGCAGTGTTGCCAGCCATCAGATCAGGCTGCCCAGGGCCCCATCTAACCTGGCCTTGAACACCTCCAGGGATGGAGCACCTGCAACTTAGGGCAATCTGCATCAGTGTCTCACCACCCAATGAGGGAAAGAAAAAAAAAGAAAAAAAAAATTGCTCCAAATATCTAATCTAAGTCTCCCTTCTTTTACTTTATTCCCTTATCACTATCTACTCATGATAACAGTTGGCCTCACTCCTCCTTTATAAGCCCCTTTTAAGTACTGGAAAACCACAATGAGGTATGCCCAGACATTCTCCAGGCTAAACAAGCCCAGCTCCCTCAGCCTATCTCCATGAGGGGTGCTTCAGCTCTCTGCTCATCACTGTGGTCCTTCACTGGACCTGCAACACCAAACTGGGAGGAAGTGTCAATCTGCCTGAGGGTAGGAAGGCCATACAAAGGGCTCTGGATAGGCTGGATCAATGGACTAAAACCAAGTGTATGAACTTCAACAAGACCAAGTGGTGGGTCTTGCAATTCAATCAGAACAACCCCAGGCAACACTACAGACTTGGAGCAGAGTTGCTGAGAAGTGGGAGTGTTCAGTTTGGAGAAGAGGTTGTTCGAGGGAGATATTATTGCTCTCTACAGCTTCCTGAAAGGAGGCTGTAGTGATTTGGGTGTCGGCCTCTTTCCCCTATTAACAGCAATAGGAAAAGAGCTAATGACCTCAAGTTGTACCAGAGGAGGTTCAGGATTCTTTTTTTAGGAAAAAAACTTCTCAGAAAAAGCAGTAAGGTATTGGAATGGACTGCCCAAGGAGGTGGTGGAATCACCATCACTGGAGATGTGGTATGGAGGGACATGGTTTAGTGGCCATGGTGATGACAGGTTAATGGTTGTACTAGATGACCTCAGTGTTCTTTTCCAACTTCAATGATTTTATGAGCCTGTGGTTTTTTTCCAGCCACCAGGGACTACACCTGACAGCAACAACTTTTCAAATAAGATGGAGAGTGGCTTGGCAAACAAGAGCCTACTCCCTCAAGACCTTGGGGTGCATGTCATCAGGCCACACAGACTTGTACGTGTTCAGCCTCATGAGGTGATATCAGACTTGCTCTGCTTTTACAGTGGGAAAGATTTTGCTACCCTGATCTATGCCTAGAAGCTCAAGGACTTGAGCAGCATGGGAAGCCTGACTGCCAGTGAAGACCAAGGCAAGAAACTCATGGAGTACTTCAGCATTTTTCATGTCTGTTTAAGCCAATTCTCGCATCACATTTTTCAGAAATTGTGGAGCAGGAAGTTAACCTCAACAAGCCTCCTGGATTGCTTGCAGCCAGACACGGTGCTTTCTCAGAAGATATCCAGGTGGCTGAAATGCATGGTCGGGATGAAAGCCTGTGAGTGCAAAGCATTGCAAATGCATTGGTATAGAGGCACTTCAGCTGGACTATCAGCTGTGTTGCCTTCTTGGAGAGCTCTCCTAAATTCCTCTACAACAAATCTGAGTTTTTCCCCTGCTGTATACTAAAGTGGTTCTTCTCTGCCACTCAGAATTCCATCCCCCCCCCCCATTTAATCTAGTTTAATGCTTTGCTAATCAATGTGGACAGTTTGCTGCTACAACCTCTGATACCATGCATCCCTCTTCCTGGTTACTGTTGGCTGCTCAGACCTCGGGCTACAGACTGCACCCTGCACACCCTAGTAACAAGTTTCAAATTAGAACTGAGGGTACTGATTTCAGCTGTGAAGCTGGAAGTGAGAGAAGCAAGAAATAGTGAATTATGGGGCAATCAGGTTTCAATTTTCAGACTTGTATGCCTGCTATGATAAGTAATTTTGGTTGAGTCAGACATACACTTGTCACTCTGTTACCACACTGTCTCAAGACACCAACAGGAATCTTGTTTACTAATTGATCAAGCCAACCACAGAAGCACATAATGCAAATATAGCATGCTTTCCTTTGGAGTGGCTGCCACCTATTGCTATACAATACAGTAGAATTATTGCAAAATGCTTAAGAAGAGTGGGATCACATTCAGTAAAATGTAAGCCAATGTATGGTCAAACCTACCACAATTTGCTCATTGCCACTGCCTGTAACTTCCTGAACAAAATCTTAAACTCAGTGAAAAGAGGCAACAGTTGGGAAGATAAGACATCTACTGTAAGGAGAGAAGACAGCAAATAATTTTTTATTTAAAATATTCTCTTTGTCATACAATACATACTAGAAACACTGCATCTTGATGATAGCAAAGTTCAGCCATAAACAAACTATGGAATTACTAGTTCAAATCCTTACACAAGAAATTTGTATTTCTTGTGAAAGGTGAATATAATTGGTTTTAATCACAGTTTGAACCACAGTAGTATTTTAGGTTCAATTCTGTAGTCAAAATACAAGTGTGTCAGAAATATATACAACAAAGTCCTGAAGAAAAATCACATTCTGCAGAAATGACAGGAAACTGTAGGTGAATCCTACATATATATAACTATAAAGTATATGTATAACTACAAAGATACTAAAATAAAAATCATTCTGATACTTTCAGGAAACATCTGGGCTCCTGATGGGCAGATATCATCATCTTTCTAAAGAAAAATACAACAGGAAAGAAGTAATGTTTTAGCAAGAATGAAGAAGTAATGGAATACTATTTTCTGATAGGGATTAGCTGACACTGAAATCTGTTTTTAGCTCCCTCATTTAACTCCATCCATTTTAATGTTTTTGCATGCTTTGGCATGCTACTGTTTTGCACCAGAGGCTAAGGAAATCTGGTCCCATCTTCAAGCGCAGAATGATAAGGCACTTCAGCAACCAATCTCCGAGATGGCTTTGTTGCACCTCCCTAACTGCAGAAGTCTGTCACTGCTGCTAACAGTGACAGTGTCCCTCCTGTCTCAGCCAGGGTATAAATGATAACACTAATAGCATTTGGATGCCAGCTTGTAGAGCTGTTTGACACTGTATTTCAAGATTCTTGTGTTTTTTTCCTCTGGGAACTATATCCCCCATGCAGAAGGGATAAACAGCCTGGAAGGGCTACTTAAAGCCTCAAGAAGCTAGAATATGAAATTAGGAAATTCAGAAAGCTCTAATAAACTCCCTACCTTAAAATGTGGGCTGCAAACTTCAGGCAGTCATTTCAAGGCCAAGGACCTTCCTTGACAGCAAGTTCAATTGGAGCCAGCAGAGTCCTGGAACCAAAAGGGCCATCTGTACCCTGGGAAGCACCAGGCCCAGCACTGCCAGCAGACAAGGGAAGGGATCGTCCCACTCTGCTCTGCAAGTTTGGGTGCATGTAGGAAGGATATAAGCTATTAGAGAGCTTTCAGCAGAGGGCAACAAAGGTGATTAAGGCTGTAGGAACAAAGCTGGAGTCTGGTGCTCATCTATACATAGTTACTGCAATTGCAATTACTACAGAATTATGGGAATTATTTTGGAGAGCTGGCCAACTCGACTGCAAACAGTCATTCCTTGTATCTGAACAAAAAAAATTTGAAAGTAATTATGAGGAACCTAAGCCAGATATGATCCATGTATAACTTGGTCACAAAATTCTCTGAACATACATTGCAGGTTCAAGTCTGATATACTTTCAGAGGTGGGCATCAGCAGTCAAGTATGTAGGCACAAGCACAGACAACAGAAATCATCCTAGCAGGCCTTTTTGCACTTTTCTCCTTAAGAGAGCTCTGAAGTGAGGTGTTTTGTCTCCAGTCTTTAGATAATTTTTTTTCTCAGAAGTTTCCACGTGTCTGGTATATCCAAAAGAAGGTAGTAAATGGTAAGACATTGAAGGATCCATTTTTGCTCATTTCATTACTTTGATTTGGTGTCTGTACTATATTACATTAATTTTATAGCTAGTTACATAAATAGCGATTCTTGTTTTACAGGCTCTCAAATAATTTGAAATGCTTCTCAATTCACTGTGTATTCTGTACGGCTCCTCTTTCCCTTCCAGGTAGTTGAAAACAGAGTGATGTGAGCTGAGGATAAAGGACAGGCAGAACACCCGTGTGACAAAAAAGGGACCCTAGGTCACATGCTTAACAGCTCCTGGCCAAACTTTCTTTGCAGTCAGAGAAGGGCTAGAAATTAAACATATCCTAAAAACCAAGCTTCAAGAAAATATATGGAGGAAGCTCTCCCTAAGAAGCAGAAGCGTTTACTCCAAACCTCTTTGAGAAAAACCTCTCCTTTTACTATACCTTGATGTTTGAGTGTGTTCAGGCATGTATATTTAGGGAAGAGAGCATCTCTATTAGAACAGGTTAACGCTACAAACATGACTCAGACTTAAGTCATAAGAAGGGTGACATACTCTGCGTTCTTAGAGCATCATTTTACCTAAACAGAAAATACCTACCTAAAATGGTAACCATGTGCAACAAGACAAATGTTCATCCTTTTCTGGCAACATTTTAAAATTCTTGTAAGACTTTATTTTTTCTTTTTTCTTTTTTTTTTTTTTTTTTCTATTCATCACAATAAGTAGGTAGTTGAGCATGTAAAATGCCCAAGCTTTTTTTTGCAAGACACTCTGAAAATGACCTAATTAAAATGTGGGAGATCAGAAGTCCACAATGCTTTAACACAGCAGCTGAAATAATGCTGTAAATTCTTGCAAATACTAAATAAACATCAATAACAATGTCAAGACTCCCAAAGAAGTTTGGAATGACCTTCAAATTTATAAATGACATCAGTAATTAAAAGAGACTGGTAAATACATGCATTCAGTCCTTTCATTAAATTATACTTAATTTCAATAATCATTTGCTCACAGTTGCTGTCAAAATCAGTGTTTTCATGTGTTAATCTTTTTCTGAACACAAATTCAGTGAAAACAAGAAGTTATTCAAGACCTCCAACAACAGCAAACAGTGTAACAACTGAGGCAGCATCACTTTTTAAAAATATTTAGAAGACATTTTGCACACTGAGATAAGTACATTATAAGCAAGTTCTAAGGCTTCTCTCCTGTGCCCCAAAGAAATCTCTTACATGTTTTCTTCTCACTCTTGAATCTCAGGCAGATGTCACTGGGAGTTCGGCATCAAAAAGGATGGAGACACTGCACTGACTGGAAAACACTACCTTCTCCCCAGAAAACAATAATAGGATGTTTAAAATGGGATGCCTCAGTTGGATGTGTGAGACCTTAATCACAGCACAAAACATCTCAGACAGGGACACAAACCAAGCAGCAGACATAGCAGGAGAAAATACAATGTGCATGACCATACATAAAACTCTCAAGGCTTTTTCCAGTGTTTGGGTACTTTACTGTAGATTCATCTCACAGCTCAACAGAACACCATCAAGATTTGGTGGCTTTGTTTCCTACCTCTAAAATGCACACAGGTCTTGCTTCCGTAGAGGGAACTGAGGACTAAAGTCACACTCTATAATGCTGAAATACCAGCAAGTCGTTAGCAAGAGAAGTATCAAGACTGATTTATCAACACTGCAACTTTCCCATCACAATAGGAAGTAACTATTCCCATTTTTCAGACAGGGAAGCTAGGGCAGAGAGATTCACAAATCTGGGAAAAGCATGTAGAGCAGGCTTGGAACCAACCACCTTCTGACAGGCAATTTAGTTCTCTGACAATTAACTCATTCACTGTTCAAAAGCCCTGGCGAAGTGCCTGCACATACTTTCCTTGCCTACCCAAAACTCTTGGGTATGCAAAACTGGGCTACAAGTCTTACAAGAGTTTGGTCTCACCAATTTCCATGGCTGCCTCTGCAGACCCAAACACAAAGACAATCCAGGCAAGATGCACCTAAGCAGAAGTCCAAGACCACCCAGCAGCACAGCAACAAGAGTTGGCAGTCATCAATGCAGCACAACTTACTCTTTATGGCTGTAATTAAACCACCCTGAATACACCAGTTTATTTCACTCAGTAATTGTTTTACTTGCTTTAAACAGGAACTGGAAGCAGTTGATTTGAGCTATGTGGTCAATGCTCATCTGCTTTTCAAAACATGTATGAGGATTTTTTACATGAATAACATGCATTTCTTTACTTCCTTCAGAGCACTAGAGAAGAGTTTATTTTCTCCTTTTCTCCATTCACAAGAAAGCAGTACTGACTCAAATCAAAGCTAAATTAAGCCACTGGTGTTTTCAATGCATGTGCCAAGAGACATTGCCCTCATAAAAGCATGCCCATGGTGATGTATAACAAAGGCAAAGAAAAAAAGTAATTTACTGTGAGCTGGCTTTACTTCAGTCCCCACCTCCATTCCACAGTCTGCAGCCAAAGCTGGTGAAGCTGATGCTTGGCAGCAGGCTCATGGAAAGAGCAAGCTGGCCAAGCTTCCTGCTTGGCCACCTGTCCCTTGTGTTTCTTCACACACAGCCACCTCTGCCTGCAGCACTGAACCCTGCTAATTCAAGTTCCCCAGGCACTACTCTGCAGAAGGACCAGACCTTCCCCACCAGAGTGCCACCCCAGCAGCAGACTCATTTCAACAGTCTCCCTGTGCCATAAGGTCCCATCAGTGTTCCTGTCCTGACAGAGCCGGCCACTCTCACAAAGCCTTACACAGCAGCACTCATCTCACACAGCATAAAAATAATTTCAATTCCATAAGTAACTGCTTAAAGAACTGACAGATGTGGAGGAACCTAGTGTACCTTCTCTTCATAGACTATTCTAGCATGCCTTTCTTCATAGCAGCATATCAGCTAGACAGCCTGTCATAGAACAAAATCAAACAGTATCATCTTCATCTTCTTCCTTATTGTCAAACTTTATTTTCTTGCCCTGAAACTGTACCTTCCCTTTGTGGTTAGACTGATGATCACTGTTCCCTCAGCTGCTCCCCAAAAGACCTGTACTCCAGGCCCCTCACCAACCAGGAGGTACACCAGTTTCACTGACCTTCCTGGATACATTCCAGGGCATCAATGTCTTTTAGCACAGTGAGAGGCCCGAAACTGAACAGAGTGCCCAAAGTGTGGCCTCACTAAAGTTGAGTACAGGGAGATGATCATTCCTCTGCTTCTGTTGTCTGCACTATTTCTAATAAAAGCCAGGATGTTGTTGGCCTTCTTGGCTACTTGGGCATACAAAATGATCCAAGGAATGGAATACCTTCTCTACTAGGACAGGCTTAGAGAAATGGGGCAGGCACATTAGCAGAGTCTGTTTTGACAGGACAAGAGGAAACTGTTTCAAACTAAAAGAGGGAAGATTTAGACTGGTTATAAGGAAAAAGTGTTTTATGTTAAGAGTGATAAAGTACTGGCACAGGTAGCCCAGAGATGTGGTGGATGCCCCATCCATAGAGACACTCAAGGTCAGGCTGGATGGGGCACTGAGCAACCTGACTTGATGTCCTTTAAATGCCCCTTCCAACTCAGACCATTCTATGATTCTAATACTGAAAAAGCTGTAAAGGTAATGAGTCACTAGTGACAAGTGACAGGACATGAGGAAATGGTCTCCGATTGCACTAGAAGATATTTAAATTAGATATTAGGAACAGTTCCTTCAAAGCAGATGAGATGCCAGGGAATGGTGGAATCCCTGTCTCCAGAGATATTTAAGACAAGCGTATCTGGCATTGAGGGACATGGTGTAGTGATAGGGCTTGATGGGTCAGGAGGATGGCTGGACTTGATCTTGAAAATCTTCTCCAGCCTAGATGATTCTATGATTTCCTGGGTAATGCAGAAAGAAGAGAGAAACTATTTCACTGAGCCACAGCTTCACTGGACTTCATTATATAACTTACACAGACTCACTGTATCATCAATCTAAACAGTATCCAGGAAGGTTTTAAGGTTTCAGATTCTGGAGTACATTCTCTCTGATTCGGCCAACAAATAGAATGAAAGCTCAAATGAACACCTACTGAGATCAAGCCTATGGCTGGTTGCAAAAAAAAAAACAAAACCAAAAACAAAACCAAAAAAAACAAAACAAAAAAAAAAAAAAAAACCCAAAGCTAGGGATACAATCACACTTGAAGCCACTTAATTACCAGATACAGAATTTATTGCAGCTACAATTTCATCTTTGATTTCACGCTCCTGCAAGCAGTTACAAGGCACCATGACTAGATATTGTCATAAAACCTTGTAACCTATCAGCAACAAATATTAGCAACTAAAGTAATTAACCAAAAATAACTTTCCAACTTATTTTTGTATTGCCTTCTATACAGTTTCTTTCTTCTCCAAAATTTGTGAGGAATTTCACACTTAACACAGATAAGGCTTCATTGATATAAACTCATCAGACTGGCCAGAGCTCAGGTTGGGCTATTTATGAACTATCTGAAACTGGATATTAAATATGATCAAAGCATCTTCATTGTCCTGCAAACACTATAACATTGATTATTCAAGATGCATATGGGATAAGTATGATCAAAACTATAACATAACAACCAACTGACTCAAAGTTCAATATTATGACTGAACTGACATCAGCAATCAACAGCAGTAAGCAAACAGCCATAGTAGCTGACTGATTACCTCAGTAAAAAGTGTTGCATCTGTTTCTTCTCCTGTATCACAGAATGACCTGGGTTGGAAGGGACCTCAAGGATCATGAAGTTCCAACCCCCCTGCCTGGCAGGGCCACCAAACTTCCACATTTAACTAGATCAGGTTGCCCAGAGCCCCAGCCAGCCTGGCACTGAACACCTCCAGGGACGGGACATCCACAACCTCTCTGGGCAGCCTGTGCCAGCACCTCACATCTCTCAGTAAAAAACATTGCTTCCCCAGTTATCCACCATACGATGGAAATAACTTTTTCCTGAATTTTAGATGTCTAAGCCAAGCCTGATGCCTAGATGTCTTGAATTAATTAATCAACATAAGACACAATTTGGGATGGAAGGGCAGTGGTACTTTTTTTTTTTAACTGTCTTTACCTGTGTTGCTCATATTAGCATCAGTACTCTGAATGACACCACAGCATAGAACACTTCATGAGAATCAGACTGAGATTTGACTTAAGACTTAGACTTAAGACTAAGACTTTGGCTGAAAATGGTAAAGCTGTGACCATGTACCTGGTCTGCCAGATACAAGAATCTATCTCCCCAGAAAAAATACACTCAGACACAAAGGACTTACTATGCTGTGGCCTTTCTGCTCATCTGATCAGTCACCCAAATTGCCTGCATATACAACTTTGTTATGACAAAACCTTGTAGAAAGGCCATAGCACCAAAATCCCTTCATTTCATATATATATATATATATATATATATATATATATATATATATATATATAATTTTTTTTTTCCACATTAAGGGTTAGAGCCCAGGCAACATAACATTAAGACACACAGGAAGCTAAAAAGCAAAATTGGCTTTTTTTCTAAAACAGGTCTTAATGTAGTATGCCTGTAATAATGAAAAATCAAATGAAAAGCATGCCGATTCTTGTTATTCTTCAAGTTAGACCGTGTCCTTGGATAGTATATGAAACCCCAGAAATGCAAAATACGGAACTAATAAGCAATTGCCCAGAACTTGATGATGATCACTGTGAAATAAAATCTGAGGTTTTTTAGTAGGCTTTGATGATTCTGAACATGAAATTAAGTTGAAGGTATTTTAAATTAAACCTATAATAAAAGCAGCTGCTGGAAAACATGCACAAGACAAAAACCCAAGCAAAATTATTGTTTGCTGATATAGTGAATAGATAATCTCATCATGGCAAGCCAAACGGCATACTTAACTAGATGTACAACATACAACTCCACTTGTATTAAATTACTAAATAAAATATATCCACGCCACAGTGGAAAAGTCCTGACTGAATAAACTTTGCAGTACTATCTATCTGGGAAACTGACCTCCTGTTCTCAATACTACAAGATCCTGTGGAAATTCAAGAGGGATACAAAATGCAATGCTTTCTGCAGCCTTTTGAATTGAATGAGGTTTTCATTCTTAAGTTATTTCTCTAGGTATCAAGCCCGCGTTTAACAGTGTTAGAGTTCTCTTTGTAGTTGTTGGTTGGATGGCAGCAAATGTGTAATTCATTCATTCCATGGTGTGAAAAGAAATAAAAAACAAACTCAGTTTTAAGACCTAAAGGCTGGCTGACATTAACAGCACTAAACCAGTACAAATGTAAGCTGTAAAAACACTAACAAAGAAACATTGCACTGTTTCATCCTCAGCCAAAGCAAAGCAGAAAAGTTCTGTTAGGAATCGTTTGGCTGTTTGATAACAGGGTGATGGATGCCATGGTTGACTGCACCAGCATGAGCTAGTTCTGGATTCAGCCAATTGCATTTAAAACATTCCAAGGCAGCTGAAAAAATTATTTCCAAAAACAATGTTCTTATGCATTTAACCAACAGCTGCTTTATCATCAACTGCACCTAACTAGATCTCCTGTTTATTCCTTCAATGGTGATTAAAAAATCTAATTCTTGGGAAATTGTTTCTCACTATTTAATTTCACTGTAGCATCTGCACATCTCAGAACACTCCTGACAGTGAAAACACAAATGTTTTCTTTAGCCCAGAAAAAAATTGCACATTACCATTGCTAAAATAAGGAAATATCTACCTCTCCATAAGCACCAGGAGATAGCATTATTTTTAATCTGAAACGTAGAGAGGAAAAAATAACAGCCATGAAATACGTTCATGCATTTTAGAACAAACAACTACAAAAACCAGTACACATGCTGTGGATGACTACTGGTCATGCATCGCAGAACAAACATACCCTTTTTCTGTTTTCCACAGGGACAAAATCACCAGAGATTTATGTAATGAAGTTATGAACTAAACTGTCCACAGCAGACATGGTATATAATACAGAAGCAGAGTAGAAACAATACTTATAGTATGTAAAAGTGAATGCTACATCTCTGGTAGCTATCTGCATCTTCAAAATCCCAGCTTCTTCTCTTAATTTGCCTGTGAAAGATGAGCTGGGATTGATACACCTATGCCAATTCAGGTTTTATTTGTTCCTGAGCCATGAAACATTCACATCGCTCCTTCCTTCCAGGCACCCTGACTGCTTGAAGGGCCCCTGCTGACCTCAGACTGCTCACCACAGGGCCCAGTTCCATACGTGTCATGTTATTTGAGGAAACCCTTATCTGGACAGATGAAGTGTAAAGATATACTTCATCTACACTTACATATATATATATATGGAATATGGAAATAACATACTGAGTATAAAGCAAAGCAATAAAAAGGACCAGAAATCTAAAGAATTTAGCCAATAAGGAAAGGCTAAGGAAACTGGCAGCAGTAGGCATGGAGTAATACACTCACTGTCTTCAAGTACATAAAACTGTGCTGCATGTAAGAATAACCTATTGGCCATATCAAGAAAAAAGTATACATATACACAAGAGAGAAGAAGTAACAACATGTTGTAGTGGGGATTTATGTTAGATATTGAGATAAATTTTCTTACAGTAATAGCAAAGATTTTAGAAATGTGCTTGGGGACATCACAAAACCTCCTCTTTAAAAGCAGTTTTAAAAACAAATGTCAGAAAAGGTTTAAGCATAATAATTCTTGCCTCAGGCAGGGGATTGGTATTGCCACAAGCAGAATTCTGTCTGCCAGCTCTATTACTGTAAGATAAGATTATCTGTTGAAGCTAGAAGGAGTCCAGTGAAGGGCCAGTCCTTACTCTCCTGCGTAACTAGTGGTAGGGTGAGAAGAGATGGCCTCAAGTTTCACCACCAAAGATTCAGATTGGTTATTAGGAAAAAACAGTTTTTCAGAAAGAGTGGTCAAGTGATGGAATGGGCTGCCCAGGGAGGTGGTGGAGTCACTGTTCCTGGAGCTGTTCAAGAAACGTTTAGATGTTGTACTGAGGGACGTGGTTTGGTGGAGAAATGGTGGTGGTAGGTAGATGGTTGTACTGGATGATCTTGAAGGTCTTTTCCAACCGTGGTGATTTTATGAACTGTGAACTTACTTAAAATTTTTACACTCTGATTTTGTAATAAATTATATATATTCTTGAATAATAGTATATTCAATATATTTAGAAAGCTTCTATATTTACACTGGAATACAAAACACATTCAGGTAACAATTTGTATTTGGATATTCTTAGCGCAAGATTTCAAATGTGAACTGTACCACAGCAAAATGTTTTTTTGTCATAAGAATGCAAAGTGAAGGCTCCCTAGAAAATGAGATGTATATATAAAAATGAGTTAGACAATATAACTTGGAAGCTGAAGAAACTTTTATGCATTCACAAAACATGGCATTAAAAAGGAACAGTTATATTTTGCTTTGCAAATCTCAGCATTTTTTTTCTTCAAAGAGTATTAGTTCCCTAAGTGACTCGCAGTCAGTTTAGCTGATCTTGATAGGAAATGCGTATCTTATTTAAAAGAATGAAAAGTTACTTTCACTCATAATATGAAAGTCTCCACAAATTTTAAGTAACAAAAACTTATTTAAAGAGGTAGTTCTCCCAGAGGTATAATTGTACTGTTTCCAGCAGAGGCCTACTAAAAGAGTTTATTTGTGAAAGAATAATCTTCAGTTTGAACTTTCTCACCACACTCTCCTGTCATTGCTATGCAGTGTAGGAGCTAAGACTGCTTGCCATGCCAGACATGTCTGTTGAATCAGAACTAATCTTTTGTTCCAGATATTTGCTTTGTAACTTTTTTCCATTACTAGACACTTTCAAGGAAATATACTTCTGTACTTTTGAAGCGTAGATGACTTTTAGATAAGTCACTTCCAAAATGATTCAAAATATGAAAGATTTCGTTTTAAGTAATAGTAATAGTCTCGTGCGGGTTGGAAAGGACCTTAGAGATGATCGAGTCCAACTCCCGGGATTTGAGCCTCTGTGCTGCAGAGCGGCACTTCTACCACTTGCGCCACAGGGGGGATTCGAACTCCGGGCCCTGGGGTTGCAAGGCGGCATTCCTACCACTTGTGCCACCGGGGCACACAAGTAAACCACTTGGAAACATGCAGCTTTACTTTGTCACCTCTACTGTGTGAACCATACTGTGATGAAAAAAATAGAAGGAACATCATCTAAGATAGTGCAGTACAAAATTAAAGAGTACAAAACTAGAGACCAGAGACTTACTTCTATTAAATATAAATGGCAACAGAATAGCATGATTATGACAGCAAATCCATTTCAATAAGAAAAAAAGAACATAGAAACCATCAACACTACTGATTTATGAAAACACACTAAGGAGATTGAAGAAAGACTGATTACTGTAATACTCATTCCACTTTACTTATCACGGAACAGTATCCTTTACTTACACCACAAAGAGATCAGGGTTTGTTCACTTTGTATATATAAAACCATGAAGCAGACATACAAGCACTCTGCGATGCAAAATACGGATTACCTATGGTGTCTGTAGGAAGAAGAAGCAACTAAGCATGTCAAAGTAGAACATCGTATTAAATGTGTTGCTGACATATCAGAAATGCAGCTTCATCATAAACTTTAAAAAAAAAATTAAAATTAGAACTTGATATAAATATTAATTTGCATGTGGTTTCTCCTTTCAGTGCTCTGAATTTTATTTTAAGTCTATTTAAAAAAAGACTTGGTTAGATCATGTACTGTAGGAGCAGCACCAGGGAATGTGGCAAAGCTAAAAACAGTCTTTGTGTTAGCCAAGCCACAAAGCATCTGAAGAGCCTAATTCATCACAAAAATGTCAGGACTCTGACAGCTGACTGACACATTGGTCACTGCTCGCTCCTTCCCCTCTGACAGAGGAGCTCCTTAGATATGACATGGCTGATTCTAGACAGAACAGCTCAAATACAGTGCAGTTATGTGCAACCTCAAGAAAAAGAGAACAGCTGAGAAGTCACTAAGTTGACAAAATTCCATGTGTGCTTCAAGGGAGCATTTCCACACCTTTGTCTTCCTGTCTCTTCCCCAAGGGAGACAGCAGTGCTCCCCAGGCAAAGCAAGGATGCAGCAGCACAGCCCCGGGCAGCCCCAGGGACCTGCTGTGCCCATGCTTCAGTGTGGTGGGCACTACCATCCCAACACAACCAGAAGCAAGGTCTGCCCACGGTTCAGCTCCACCAGCAACACAGGTCCTGCCCACACTCCACGCAGTGGCAGAGGACAAGCTCTTCTAGGTGACAGCCATTCTGTTTTTTGCTTTAAAACTAAGCCTCTGCTTAAATGTTTTGTCAGAGTGGGGCCACTGTACTCAGTTTCTTGCAGAACTGACTCCCATATTTTTATATCCATAATGCCTACTCAGTCTTTCTACCAAAAACATTTTTTTTTTCCATGAGTTTTGTTTATTTTTTAAGACTGAGCTCAATGAGTAAGGGTAGGGGTTAAGCTAAAGTACACTGGTGTGATTGCTGTGTATGTTGATGGTGCTACTGAAAAGAAGCTATAGAATCATAGAATGGCTTTGGTTGAAGGAGACCTTAAAGATCACTAAGCTCCAACCCCCTGCCGTGGTCTGGTTGCCACCCACTCAATGAGGCTACGTAGAACCCCATCCAGCCTAGCCTTGAGCAACTCCAGGGTTGGAGCACCCACAGATTCTCTGCGCAATTGTTTCAGCACCTTATCACCCTCTAAGTAATTAATTTTTTCCTAACAGCTTACTTATATTTCCTCTCTTTTTTTTAAAGCCATTCCCTCTTGTCCTATCACTATCAGCTCACATAAGAAGTTACTCCCCTTTCTGCTTATAAGCCCTCTTCTAGTACTGGAAGGCCACATTGAGGTCTCCCTGGAGAACCATTTTAGAACAGTATGCATCATGGGAAGCAAGACAAGGGAGCAGTACTGCATGTGATTCCTGGTGATTACTAGCTTCCCCACTGGGTGAGCTTCTCACTTGGCTGAAGGAGGAGTCCTAGCAGGAGAACCATGAGTCCATGGACTCTGCATCCTCTAAAATGTATGACACACCTCATGAAGGCAAATCTGTTTTCATCTGCCATTTTTTTCTCATGGAAATGCACCTTGGTTGTTCTGGGTCAAAGTGACTTGGGCTGGAAGGTGGCATCAGTGGATGGAACTATTAAATTCCTAATATAAATGAATCCTACTGAACCACTACCTCTGCAACTGGGCTATCTGCAACAGAAGTACTATTAGTGACAGTGATATTATGGAGAGGAGAGTTTATGGAGAGGACCTCCTCTGCATTCTGCAGACTGTGGCTCTCCCTCTCCTCTCCCCTTTCTTCTCTCTTTATTTGAAGAACAGCAAAGCAATAAAACAGTGTCACTACTGTGTTGATTCTACCATCCTGAGGATTTACCAGGGCCTCTCAGCTCTTGCTTTTGATGAAATACAATGGTAGGAGATAGAAAAGTAGGAAGTCCCTCTGATTACTCAGAGGGTTTTGATACCCAGCAGAAACACAGTGCAGAGAGTCTCAATGGGTTGTGTAAATACACCTCTGTATTTACATATCTATAATTGCAATCCAGACTGCATGATGAGGAATCGACACACTCAATGGAAAGTATAGGCAAAACAGAGAGGAAATGAAAAAGTGTCTGCAAGTGGCAGCACAGATGAGAGAGTGGCACCCTTGAGAGTTTCCAGCAGCAAAAAGGCTTTCAATTACAGCTACATGCTTCCACTTGATAATGTCTCCACTTCCCCTGCCATGCTGCTGGCAGGCTGCAGCCAGATCATCGCTCCATTGCTGTCTGCTCTCCTCCGCAGACACACTTGGCCATTTTCCCAAAGCTCTGTAGGGATGGCGATCCACTGTTGCTGATTTACTGTGTTGTTTGTTTCCCAGACGCCACCTCCTCTTGAAGTTCACATAAAAGGACAAAGGACTTCCTGGTGGCAGGTTCCCCTTTCCTTCACCCAGTCTAGAGGGAGCCAAACTTCTGAAATTCCAAACTGAGATATTAAACAACTCCATCAGCTCAGCTCAGCTCCACCCTTCTGGGCTGTCTCAGGGGCTGCATTAATTTGCTTGTACACATGCGGGCACCATGCGGGTTCCAGAAGCTGACTGGCATGACTGATGTGCTTCCCTGGTGCTGTTTTGTTAGACAGTGTTACTGAAGCACTGCATGCAGTCTGGTAACTGTTTGTAACAAATGTCTGACATGGGGCAAAACTGTCCCTTGGGCAGCAGCACAGTGCAGATGCTGACACATAATAAATATCCCCAGGTGACAAGCAATGGAGTCATTCACTTGCACTGTGGTGGAATGGAGTTGCAAAGGCTCTGCTGGACCACTATAGAGCATCTAGCATTAGGTGTTGTTGAGAGGTGATGATTTAAAGTTCATTTGTACAGGGGAAAGCTGCTCATACCTATTTTCTCTCTCTTAAGCATGCAGCGCTACTGAGGTTTACAGTATCCTTGGGAAATGTTTTATTAATTGCCATAGTGTTCATTCCGAAACCCGTATGTGCTGCTGTCCAGTGATGCTCCAGATGAAGGACGAGGAGGTGGCAGAGCTGGATGCAGCCCAAGTGATAAAGGTGCAGCCAGCATCCTCAGTCCTATTGCAGCAGATCTGGGAGCTGTAAAAACCCTGTGTTCCCTTGCCCTCATTATGCACTCACAAGGTCCACTTGCTCTTTTTCTATGATTCATTCTCCATTCCACTTATAAATCATGCTTGGCTTCATAGGAAATTTTATCTGATTAAGCAGCACTGAAAGTGAGATTCTCCTATTCACTTTCTGAAAGAGCAGACTATATGAAGGTGAAAAAGTAGCTGAAAGTCACACTAAGTACAAATAATATGGCGCTGGTTAGTTTATGCTTTCAATATGGATACATTTTTCTGTGTATGTTTAAAATTTAGAACTCAGTAAGAAAGAAGAAAAACAAGCAAGTATTTCAGAAGTGCTTCAGAATGAAAAGCCTTAGCAAAAATACTTTCCAAGTCACTCCAATTTGAACAAACAAATAAATAAATAAATAAAAATAATAGATAAATAAATAATAAAATAAATTACTTTTCTATTGAAATGTGTTGGTGAGAAATGCCCTTAAATGACCTTAACCCTTTATATTCAAAGTCTATTAGGCTTTCAGAACCAGAGGAAGGAACTTTGGTCAGACTGAGAATTATGCTGGAAAGCCACCTCTACAACTTCCCTCCTCTTCCAGCTGCTTGTAGTGATTCAAGGGGGCAACACAGCTCAAGGAGCTCAACAGGAAACACTGGCAATGGCCGCACCAAGGCAACCTGCTAAGGCTGTTATGGGAGAGAGAAATTGGGCTCCATACCACACAGCCTGTAAGGCTACACAGCTTTGAAGAGTATGACATTCTAGCAACAATTTTAAGTCTTGTTCCTCTTCTGCTATTCAAGCAAGCATACTTCCTCAGAGAGAGCTTACGCTCAGAAACTAGTTTAAATAATGCAGGAATAAAAGGGAGTAGTAATTGGAAAGAATTTACCATCCTAAGAGTTCACTCCAGACAATTAAGATGCTGTGAAGAAACAGCCATGAGGCCTTTGGCAGCAAACCAGTAAAGCACTGAGTTTCTTGTTCTCTCCTTAACCTTTCATTAAACATTCTTCAAATAAACACTGCACACATAGGCAAAACTGCAACTGCTCAGAACTTACAATGACAAGCTAATATTTATAGTCTTAATGCACAAACAAATCAGCCACATAAAAGTTTTGTTTTGTTTTGTTTTGTTTTTGTTTTTTTTTTTGCTGGCTGGCTGATTTTGTTGCTTTGGAGAAGAGATGCTATGATTGTAGAGGACTTTGACATAAATATTCCCTCTTGCCTCCCAAAACATTTATCCCCTAAAGACCATCTTTCTACAGAACTGTATATTTGCTGTCATTTGAAGATGTCTGGAAATAGATTAAGGTGCAATTCCAAGAGTTGAACAGATTCTCTATTCACTCCTTTTTATGGATGACAGAAAAGACAAACTCATCAAAGTTCAAATATAAGATGCCCTGTTCCTTTTCCATAGCACAGTGGATCACAGTCATCACTGAGCCATATCATCGATCCTGTAGCCTTTAAGCTCATTAAACAGACTATTAAGAGTGAAGACTTCAACAAACTTGTAATGGCAATATAAAATCATATGGACTGCAAACTAGAGCAGTTCTGAAACTGACATGTCTGTGAAAACAGAGGTGGCCCCCCAGGCCAAACACATCCTGTTCCATATGACCAAGTTCAGTTCTGCCTCACATGTGAACAGATCTACAGCCATCACACATCAAGTAGGAATTTCAACATTATGCTGAGGCTGAGAAAAAAACCAAGCAACACCTTTCAGCTGCAAAGTTCAAGGTGAATTTTCCTGCCACATGAATAGCATCAGAAGAAGTAACTTGTCAACCAGAAATCAGTCAGCTGCTGCTTTGGTTACTATGTAAAACCTGGAGCTGCTGTTGGTAGTTGTTTACTAACAAAGCTCTTGAAAAGGTGGTCTACAGCATTCCCAGTGCACTTACAGGCATCTTCACCATGATCAACAGCTGTACTCCTGAGTGAATCTGGTACAGTAAGGGCAGCCCTACAAACAGGCTCCCTGGGCAAAAACAGTTCCATGGAGGTTTGCCCTTTCCAGAAGCTGGAAGGACCCAAATAGCTTTTCCCAACATGTTCTTTACATGTTCTAGAGGGACCTTATCTCACTCTACAGTATGTAGGGGGCTGGATTGGCTAGGACGATCTCAACTGATGGATCCCCTAGTACTGACCAACCAAGTGGCTTCTGCCAAATGCTTCTCCCAGTGCTTAAATGTTCCACCACCCATTGTTTTCAACATAGATTTCAACAACCCATTATATCGTTCAATTTTACCAGAAGTTGGTGCATGGTAGGGGATATGATAAATCCAATCAATGCCATGACCTCTGGCCAAGCTATTTACAAGGGAATTTTTGAAATGTGTCCCATTATCAGACTCAGTTTTTTCTGGGGTGCCGTGTTGCCACAGGACTTGTTTCTCAAGACCCAATATGGTGTTTCAGGCGGTAGCATAGGGTGCTGCGTATGTTTCAAGCCACTCAGTGGTTGCCTCCACCATGGTAAGCACATAACACCTACCACTGCGAGATCATGGCAAGGTGATATAATCAACCTATAGCAGCTGGGCTGGGCTGGGCAAGCTCCAAAGGTAGATAACCATTCTGCTCGTTCTTCCCATCTTCTCTGCTTATCTACTGCCAGCAGAGTGAAGCCTTGCACTCACCAAACTGTAAAAATGAACCACTTTCAGGCAAGTTCTTGGTTCTCAATGTCCCTAATAAAGCTGTAACATTTTCCACCCTCCCTTTGCATTCCAAAACCCCATGTTTTTCAAGCTTCCTCCAAAGTTATTCCCACAGTGTCTATTTAAAAATACTTTGAGTTCAAGATGGTTTTTTCAAGACCGAACTAGAGTATGTTACAAAGCAAGCATCTTTTATATTATCAAGCATTTGGCAGGTAGGTAAGCTCTTACAAACACTGAATCCACAGTCTAAAATGTTCCGGAGAAAAAAGGAATTGACTTGAAGTAATAAGAGATGGGAGAATTAGCACACATCCTTGGAGATATAAGATGACAAAGTTAAGTCCACAAGTTGCTTCTAAAAGAAAGACTACATTTGTGCAACATTTCAACTGTGAAACAACAAGCAGGGACATGAAGCTCGATCCAGTTCACAACAGGTTAGTAGGCTAATGCTCAATTGACTTCATAAAAATAGGACTAGAAATTATTCTTTAAAAAAAAATATCACTTTTTAACAATCAATGCCATGAAAGCTTCTTTGAATTCCAGTGTTTTGGTGGTTTTTCTTTAATCCAAAGAAAGGTACTGCTGTTATATACTTTTCCCCTCCAAAATTGAAACTGTACTAAGTACGAAATTAGTGAAAAGCTGATGTAACAGATCTTAAAACATGCCAACAATTTAGGAACATTTACTGTTCAAACCAACACACACTTCACTGGCAACTAAATAGTTAAAGAAAAAAGGGAAAAAAGCCTTAAAAGACTCAAGAGAATTAGATGTTGCTAAAACAATTTTATGGTCCTTTCCACTTCACTGGAGGTAGTTTGTATGGTTGACTGGAAGCTATTCAGTGCTGTCAAACATCTAACACTCCCACAGATAGATGCCTTACAATGAATAACAAGCAGTCCAGCAGCCAATATGCTAGAGCTGCATTTTTTACCAGGGTCTAGACCCCAACCCCGCAACACCCCAACTTCATTGTTTGATGCCTTGTTAATTTTTAAGACCAAAAATTAACCACAACAAACAAAAAGATTTGGAATCTTGGCACAGAAAGTGCCAAGATTCCAAATAACCACAACTGCATTTAATACAATGCAATACAGAAATTCAGGCCCACAAGAAAATCTGTGTATCTGATTTTCCTTTTTTAGCTTACATTGCTTCTGTAAAAGAAAATAACATTCCACTTCAGTAGGTGATTTGTACAGTTTCGGGAGGCTTGCAACAGAAGCAGAGAATAGAAGGAAGAAAAGTAGAAACAGTCAATAAGAATGTACACAACTGTTGCTGAAACATTAAGCACATCAGCTGTCATCCTAAGTACCATTTTTTCCATATTATCCCAACCGCTGATTTTGCTTCAAGCAAAATCTTGGACTCATACTATGCTTATATTCTAGATCTTTCAGCTGCAATAATGGTGAAGTACTGACACCAAAATCGTATTCCAAGCAAGACACAGACTGCTCAGTGAAAATACGACTCTTACCTTGGTAACATATATGATTATGACTGATTATGGCTTCAGTAGGACTTCAGTTCTGTAGCTCATGTCCTGCCATGTCACACAGGGCACATACACTGTGACCTTAGGCACACTTTTCCATGCTTGCTGCTTTGGGACTGAAAATGAGCATCTTTCTGTCCATTCATCTTACATGGGTCAGACCATAAAAATTACTTTCCCTAATCTTTCTATACATTGCTGAATTTGTAACAGAAGAGTTGTGGGAACCTTTCCATTCTACTTCTCAATTTTTTTTCCCATTCAGAAAGTTCTGGTCCAAGTCCAGTGCAGTCAAACAGGCATTTCAGGATATATTGAAAATATTGTTCCATTGGCAGATGCCTCTTTCCCCCCTTAAACAGAAACTAACAAGTATCTATACGGCTTGTTCATTCAGGATTAGAGGAGTACACTCTTACAATTTTCAGTTAGTTAAGAAAACATGCCGAGTTGCACCATATGTTAAGAATACTGAAAGTCTACTTAAGCTTTCTGGAAAAAGGAAGTACTGTTGGAAACAAGCAAACAAAAAAAAAAATCATTTCTAGTTCCATCTTTATGACTGCCTTGTTTAGTATTAAAAATCAAAACACTAATAATGATGTAATATAGACAGTTAGAGGAATCCATTTAAAAATGGCTCGAAGGAGGCAAGTATAGGCAACAGAAATGCAGACAGAAGAGTGATGTGGATATTTTTCATGACTACAAGCTTCCTGCTTTGCAATAGGAATAAAATTTTTAAAACCACTGATGGGAGACTAATGAACCAACTGAGACCAACTGTCAAACTCTATTTTTAACGACTCTAAATTCTAACTGGTACTCTATGTACAGATTCTTTTCAACTCCTAATCGTGTCTCTAACTGCAAATCATAGATGAATGTAAAAGAAGCAGTTGAGCATCACCATCACCATCAAGGACAACATTACCTTTTACAGATCATGTTTTCAACTTCTCATACCTTCCTTGAATTTTTTCTAAGGCGTGGAACTAAAAAAAGCACCACACAAACGAACTGCTAGAAAGACATTACATCAACTCTTTCATTTCAGCATTAAACTAGTCACCTCTAAAAACAACCTGTATTTAGTGGATCTCATCTCAGTACCGCCCATCTTTCTCCTTGATATCTTCACAGCCTGTGGAAAGACTGCCATTGATTTCTTTGGATTTTGGCGAGATTTTCCCTCACAATAATTAACTTCATTCTCCCTGATGCTCTCAAAATTCTTAGCAACATGTATCTTAAATATGTATCTTCTTAGGTTTTTCCTGACTCTATCTGTTTCTTTTCCCAAAGCTTATTCTCAAATTTTTGACACATTAATTGATAAGCTTGCTTCCAAGAGCCTATTTGGCTCAAGGCACAGATATTTCTGCTCTCTCCTAATTCCCAGTCTCTGCTGATATTCAAAGTATTACCACCTCCATCAAACATTTCATTAGCTTTTCCTTTTTTTTATTCCTGGAGTCCAAAAACAGCATCAACCAACACCCCCAGGTCCCTTTCCTCTTCACAGTCATCCAGACACTCAAACCCAAGCCTGTAGCGCTGCATGGGGTTATTGCGGCCAAAGTGCAGGACCCGGCACTTGGCTTTGTTGAACCTCATCCCATTCATCCCTGGGGTACACCATTTGTAACAGGTTGCCAGCTGGACCTAACTTCATTAACCACTACTCACTGAGCACGGCCATCTAGCCAGTTCCTTACCCAAAGGAGAGAATACTTGTCCAGGCCATGGGCAGCCAGTTTCCCCAGGAGAATACTGTGAGAGACCATGTCAAAGGCTTCACTGAAGTCTAGGTAGACTACATCAACAGGCTTTCCCTCATCTACCAGTTTGATCACCCAGTCATAAAAGGTAATGAGGTTGATCAAGCAGGACCTGCCATTCATAGAATCACAGAATCATACAATTACTCATTACTTATTTACACTTGGAAAAAGAAATAAAAAATAAGAATTAAAAAGCAGAAAAGGTGCAAAAATACAATTTGGTCTACAGCAATATAGTAGACTGAGTGCATGAGAAAACAACACTTATTTTTAAAACATAAAAACACAAAATGTATGGAAAAAGTCTCAAAAATGGTAAGGAAGCGTGAACAAAGTTGGCCTCCCTATCTGGCTCCAAGAAGCAGTCAGGACTCCTACCAACATGAAAGACAATTAGATTTCAGCAGACAATCCAGAAAGTAATGATTGTGATTGCTGATGCTGCAGACCATGGCTGGCCCACATTCAGTTAAAAAAGCTGAATGCAAACCAGTATCATTGAACAAACGGCTTGGAACATTCTAGAGGAATCTGAGGGGAGGTTAATAATATCTTAAGGTGACCTTTCACCTTTGCTATCCCAGCAAATGAGGCAATTCTCTTGGCTGTAATGGAAGAGATCAGCAGAAGTTAGTCTCTTGTAATTATGCACTCTCCCTAAAAAGAGGGTTCTTTAATATATAATTTTATAATAATTGTCTTAACCTCATTTGAGGAAAGTACACTAAGCACTCTATTGGTTTCCTTCACTCCTTACTCTCATTTGAGGGAGACAATTTAACTTCTTATTCTTCATTATCATCCATGTAGGCAGCAAGCTCAAAAATGAACTCTAATTTTTAGCTGTGTTACCTATTAAAAAAATGTAAAATGTTTCCCAAAAGGGCAGGTGCATTAATTAAGGCTGCCTCAGGAAAAACAGAAATTACTAGGAGTGCTCTGCTTCCCTGAATGAATTTTCCATAGATTATTTATAATTGAATGAAACCAATTACAGCATTTGTAATGGAAATTATACATACATTAAACATTTCCATTTTTGCAGAAGCTGAACTGCACACACAGGGAAAGGTCTCTACGCTTATGTGAAAGGAAAGAGAAGTCATCTTTTTCTGAAAAATAAAGTACAAAAACATCTTAAAGTAATCCAAAAGAGTACTATCATAAAACTGAGAACTGGTGCCCAGATTCCAAGAAGCCATCTCACAGAAAGAAAGACTGAATCTGGAGACTGAACTCCTTTCTGTTTCTTCAGAGAAGAAAATACAACTTAATTAGGCTGGATTTTCTAAAAAAACGTTATCCTCTGTAACTAATCAGTAAAGTTTGAAATCAATATCAGACAAAACACTTGCTCAAATAACGCTCTGTCTTCAAGTCACAATCTTACCCTGCAGAAATCCAATCTCTGAAAAAAACTGAAGACTGAGAATAACACTGGTAGTTCTCTCTCTTTGTCAAACAGAAAGCATCCTTTGCTGCCCTACAGAGCCGTCCCTAAAACAACACACAGAACTTTGGGAGAAAGATCGAATGCAGTTTCAAACAACACCTTTGACTGAATGCACTCTGAATGGAAGAAAGAAAATGTTTCAGAGTTAGTGCAAGGGAACTGAGAAAGACCAAAGTCAAATAAAACGACCCATCAAAGAAAACTCAATGACAATTCAGAGTAAAGCAGCAGCTTTGAAATCAGCTAGAAGCAATACACTCACTGACTTCATCTGTAATTATAAGGTATCACCTGGATTACGTATGCATTTTACTCCATCAGCTAAACAAGAGAATATGAAGAGGCTTACAAATGCCATGTGGAATTACAATTTAGCATTCTGTAGCATGTTGCATGTATTGCAAGAAATATTTGTCAGATCATTTTTGCTTCCAGAAGTCAGGAAGCTTCAGTTTATTCCTAATTGCTACTGCATAATCAACAATGAAGTAGTGCAACAATTTAAGAGGTATCTATCTATACTCAGATGAAACTTGTATGTATTAATTAAGAATATATTTTCATTTTCCTATACGTGCATATAAATAATCTGATAGGGAAAATGAGAGCAGATGTAAGAATATTGTTCATTATGCGTTCTAGACTTATGTTTTATGTTATAATTTATGCTTAATGTTATACATTACGATGCTACCAATAAGGCATCAGCAGGAGCAAGATCCATTCTACAACACATGTATGCTTCAAGGTCAATAGTGTAGTAGCCAAGAAAGTATACAAATCTTTTCTTAGCATTTCATGTTTATCCTTGTTTATCAAGCTAGCAGATATGACTGTCATGGATGTAATTATGGATGCTTACAAAGCAGAACCTCAGGCAATGTGAATTAAGATCATTTCAAATATATGGTGAAAATTCTATCAGATTACTAAAAGTGGGGGGTATTTACTTATTTTTTTACACCCTTTACTTATATACACTATGTTTCCAATCACTCTTCTAAACTGAAGGGAGCTGTGGCACTAGGTATCTTGGAAGGTTAAAAATGCAGCGATTTTCTCCTGGAGAAACCCTTACAATATCTTTTTTGCACAGAATCTTTCAGCTTTTTTTCTCTTACATAATGGATGACCCAAGTTCAGCCTAGGAATTAAATTTTAGATCTGAGCATTTCTCTGAAATTTGTCCTATGCAAAAATTCCTTCCCTAAGAAAGAAAGATTTACATGTATTTGTATTTTTAAATTAGGCTTTCTCCTCCTTAAGGCCACACTACTGCATTTTGACAGCCGTGTTAAACTTCACAGGGATGTCATCAGATACATCAGTACTCATTTTAATAATTTCCATTCTAATTTTCAACACCTAGAGAGAATATCAGTCAGATGATGCTATTATTTATGCGAATTCTGCTATTCTAGTTATGTCCTCCTTAATCTCCCACTAAAAATGGATGGAATTATTTTAGTGCATTTTGTTCCTCTGCTAATGTAAATGTTGTCAAATAAGTGTCTTTTCAATTGCTTTTTCCATCTTTCATTGGGAGAGGTTACTCACTGTAGACCTCTACTACCTTCCTGATGTCTCAATCATCAGCACAAAAATGAAGTGACTGTTATATTACGAAGAAATTAATTTATTTGCATTTATTTAGAAACATACTGTTTAAACCCTCTACATTATTGCCTATGGAAGGCCTCCATACCGTACAAATACTTACATGCTAGGGGAACACTGTTTCTAGAATTCCAGGATCAAATACATCAAATAATATTCTCACAGACTGCTAACAAAGATCTGGTTGAAAACCAAAAGCTGATTTACAGAAAACAAACGTACAAATAATGAAATTTATAGATGGGCGTAGAGAGTGATCAGTGAGTACTTACTGTAGCAGAAAGCTGTGGTCCATTCAACTGTGCGTGCAGGATGGCTTCATTGATGGAGTTCCAGATTCCCGTCAGTACCATTTCCAGATCATGCGAGGAAGCCATTTCATTAGTCAGATATTCCAGAGCAGAGATATACTCCCTCCATTGCATATCCAGTTCTGACACGCTGGCCAAACAGCCCCTCATCACATTCAGACAGTATCCAACACAGGGTCTGATTAGCGTCAGGCCCTGGCAATGTGGGCAGTACTGCATCCTCACCAGAGCTCTACTGCACTCCTTGGTGAGAGCAGTGTGTTCAGTATTATTTATCACTTCAGTGCCCAGACTGAGGGCCCGGCTGAGCATCCTACTTGCCCAAAGAGATTTCAACAGCTCTGTAACCATGTTTTTAGAATAGCGTCCAAAAGGATTTATGTCTTGTCTTGTAAGCCGAAGACACTCAGTATAGTCCTCTGACAAATCTGTAATTCCTGGATTTATTAGCCGACTATACACCAGAGGAAAAAGACTGTCAAAAAAACGTAATACTGCATTTTCCACTGTAGTCTCCGCACCAAGGATGTAGAGGGACATGTCTGTAAAAAGTTCCTTAACTGGCTCTGCTGCTTCTTTTGCCATAGGCCTGTAAGCTGTCTCAAATAGAGATCTTGTGCGGTTTTCAGCTAAGCGCAGGAAGGACTCAAAGGCCTCTAAAAAAAGGGGGGCAGGAGAGAGAGAAAGAAATATGTTAGATGTTAACAGCAAGCAGCTTACATCTCATTCACAGGACTAATAATATCCTGAGCAGGGACTCCAATGGGTATACAAAGTCTGCAGCATGAATACACTAATAGTTAATACAGCTTTCATCAGTAAAATGATAAAAAAGATAGGAAAATATTACATGTGCTTAAGAAAGAAATGTCTTAACATACATGTATTTTCTTAAGAAAGATTACTGTATTCTCATTCGTTAGCCCCTGGCTCAAACTCTTGTGGTTACTGCTAGATCTTCACAGACTCCAGTGGACACAGGACAGATGTATCTAGATGGCTTTTTAACTAACAATGCATTTGGGCAACACAACTAGACACATTACCAAAACACTCTTTACAACAAGCACTGTTGGTTTCAAGTACTCAGGGAGGATTACAACATTTTCAATGTCTTGAATATGTCTTATGAAACTGTACAACAGAATGCTTCGAACAGGCAGAATTATAGAAGCGATGCAACTGCTGAACTGTGACAGGAATACCTGGTAACAGGGGGGGGGTCCATAATACACCCATCACACAATTACTGCTGCACAGGATCATATAAATAATTATACGATATCAGAATTTAATAAAATATAGGGCAAAAATTCATTTTTAATCTTCCTGTAAACCCATAATAAAGATGCACTGGCGCCTGTAAGAAGTCTGAGAATAACACGTACATTTCATCAGTGCTCAGAATCGTTGATCCTCATTCATCATCCGTACTTCTCAACTGCAGCTACTTGAAATGATCTAATAATTTAAGTTTGTGAATGCAGTATCTTGATAACATAATGACAGCCTAACGTTTTGCTAGCTTTTCATTCCAGATGATCTACTGCTATGAAATAATACTGCACCAAAAATGGGGAATATTGTAAAGGCAATTGTGTTGTATGCAGTCTTGTCTAGACTTGTAAAAAAGACATATGTGCGCACATTTGGATAGCTGATATGCAGAGTGAATACATGCTAGAATGAAGGACTAGACAAAGTTAATGTACAAAGGACAACTTCAGATAAAGCTGCTGGTCAGCAACTCAATGAAAGCTTGAGACAGATGAATGTAAACACAAGCTGAAGCTTTTCTTACATAGTTCTGTAAGAGAATGGCTGAGATGCTCTTCCTGCAAAGAACAAATCAGGGATAAAGGCAAGATATTGTGTGAAGAAATTCTCTCACTGTTAACAGCAGCTTGGCCTGAGCTTCAGCCAGGGGTGAGGCCGAACTTGACATCAAGTCCTCTATGAACAAAGAATGAGATGAAATCTTAACTTCAGGAAATCAGTATTTCACTTAACTACACCATTTTTGAATGCTCTAAAAAAAATAAAAAATAATTTAAAAAAAAAAGATTTAAGAAATACCATAGTTAAGGCATTTCAAATTGCTCAACATAACTATTATACACTGACTGAGGTGCTAGAATTTGTAGACCATAGAATCAATTCCCTAGATTATTTTTTGATAACACAGAACACAGTAATCTGAACTATTCCCATTGCTTTCTTTGGAAACTGTACAACAAAAAGCCTCTGACATAAATCATGCTCACACTTTCCTGAATTGCAAGCAGTTCCTGCTAAGGGAGGAGACCGATCACTTTCTGCCTCTTGAGGACTGGCCAGATAATGGGTTTTCAGTCTAATCCTACCCTGCATTCAGATGAACATCACCATATGATTCAGAGCAATGTAATACAAACTGATCTTACCCAAAGATCAGCTCAGCAAAGGAGCTGACACAATACTGTAAGATCAGCACACACTGGCCAAGTTTTGTAGAAGAGCCTGCTCACTGCATTCCTATTTTACATCTCTCTGGACAACTAGCTTGTTTGCTATAAGGAGCATTACAATCCTTTCAACACAAAGACCAATTTAACCAGACAGATACTACAAGATATCTCACTGTACATTAAATCATTGGTATTTTATACACATGAGCTGTTTCCTTCAGCCTGAGGATCACTTCAGCACTCTCACTGATGCTAAGCCACCAACACTCCAGAAGAATTTCAAGAAATCAAATGCTTTTCCACTCAAAAAGAAAGAAGCTTCTTCTCAGGCAGAGACACGTCTTGGCAAGCTTCAGAACAAAGCAGATTTTTACAGCTGTGTTAAAAAAATAAAATAAAAAAAATCTTAACTTTGTCCATGATGGAAACACTGGCACAGTTTACTACCTAAACTGTAGTAGTCAGCTGTGTGCCACTGTACCACTGGATTTTTTTTCACCCAAATTCATCTACTTTTGTTTGTAGGGAAAATCTAACCACCATTTTTATTCATCACATTGAAAACACAATGGAAACCTTAACAGCATGAAAACAACGCCATAGGAGCTTCCTCCTTCACTTCATTCCTTGCAGACAAGCAGCCAACCATTAGGTTATAGAAGCAAGGACTCTCTCCAATGATGCCAGTAGATTCTTACACACTCTTGCCTTCCACCCCTGTAAATTCTGCAACTATCACCCTCCTTATCAAAATAAGTGGAACACTTATTAATCAATTTCCAAGTATTCTCAGTTTCCTGAGAAATAACAGCCCCCAGTGAAAGATGAGTCACTGTACCTCTCAACAAAACAGATTTCAGGAACTTCCTAGATTGTAGACTAGAAACCACTTAGCCCTTTCAAACGTCCCTTGGCTGTCAACATTCTGCATGCAACTTAAATGGACAGGTATGAAAATAAAATAGTGAAGACCGTTGTTTATTTTTCACTGAGCAAGAGAAACTATAATGGCACATACCTCTATTCCTCCTGCGAAAAGAGCCAGAGCAGTGAGTGCATGGTACAAAAACATTTCCACTGGTTGTAGGTACACTGCAAACATCTGTAAGGTACCATATGCTTCCACTGACTATTTGTCAATGACAAATCCAACAATCATCTTGACTTTTTCTTGTTGTAAGGCATTAAAGTATGTTAGAGAATCAAATTGCTGGGTCAGCTGGATGTTCTTAGATCTTTCCTCAGAAATAATGCAGCTTCAAGCAGTTGAAGCTGTTGAGAAGGAGAGTCTACCCTTGCATCCTGTTTTATAAATGATAATTTATGTACTTTCTATGGTACTTTGTACATTTCCTAGATCTCAAAAGTCTAAGTAACAGGGTGCTCCTCTGTGAAGCTTCAGCACGCTCAAAGAAGAAAATATTTGGACACCTTTAGCAATGGTCGAGAAACCAAAAGTAGAAGCCAGCACAGAAATAACATCTGTATACAATTTAGGTTTGTGTGTGACCGTAAAAAAAGACTGACAAATTGAAGTTGCTCCATTATTTCTTGGGTCTCTTAGGACCACACTAAGAGGTCCTTTCCCTTCAACATCTTCCACCTAGTACCAAGTTACAAAATACATGAAAGCTAGATTTGTTGAAAATGTCTTTCTTTTAATGCTTTCAAGTCTTTTAAATCTTCTATGTCTTTACAGTTTGCTAAAACGCAGGTCAAGACAAACATATTTTGCAGCAGTAAGAATGAAGTAAAAATTATTTGAAATTTGATGCAGAGTTCTACATACAAAACAAGAAGTCCCACTTGTACAAATCTTTGTAACAGACATAATAAAATTTGGAGTTCAACATCCATGGATAATCAATAACATCTAAACGTTTATGTATGTGAACAAAAATAACGAAGATTGCTCATGTAGTATCAATAAATTGCATAAGCAAGTGTCACAGGTTAAGCAAAAATCTACCTGCGCCCGTGACAGGGGGGCAGCTGGCCCAAAAAGGAAAAGGGAAAAACGGAAAGGGAAAACAGCGGCAATGATCTAAGGAGGCACACTTATTTACTAAATACTATATCAAAATACAGGATAACACAATATAATGCAAATTAATTGAAAGTAAGGCTGATGAATCAAGCAAAATAGGAAAGAGAGAATATGTCCCAAAACTGAGAGGCCTACTGTAAACTCTAGGTGAAACAGCTGGAAGGCTCCCACACACTCCAAAGATTCAAGAGAGCCAATCCAGCCCCGAAGTGAGATTATATATTGTCCTGGTCCCATGACTTATCCCTGACTATGATGTTCTCTGGGAGATGTAGTCTTCTTCTGTGAGCTGCGCATTCAGTAAAATTATCCATGCTTTACATGATGTTATGATGTGGAATACTGATAGCAAAATTAAAAACCATGACATTCCACCCCTTATTCTACATCATTACATTATGCTTAATATACACACCATAAGCTGTGCCATCATATAGGAAGCAATCGCATCTCCCGACTTCTGTCCCTAACCATGAAACACACTTCTTTTCCTGAATCAAACATTCCTAGATCACTTTCTTCTCTTCTGTGAACTTAACCTGCTTCTTTACAATGCAATCTTGCACAAGGAGCAAGATGAAAGAACCAAAAATCTTAAGTTGTTCAAGACAGTGCAGGAGGAATACGATCTACTCTGTTTTAAGAGTCTTTTCATTCTTCTGGGTATATTCTCATTAACTGAAAAGCAACCAGATAGAAGTCTCTAGGGAGGATTTTCTCAGCCCTCTGACTGTAGAGGAAAATTACTGAGTTTGTTTCAGAAGGTCATGAACTGTTTCATGATTTCCAGCTGAATTAGTGAGGTGGTCTGTCATGACTCACTTCTACAAATATAAATGAAAAACAGCCAAACGAAATAGGGTTAGCTTAACAAAGATGATTTTTTTTCCTTCTCTGAGCTTAAGTGTTAATGTATAAATTTAAAATAATAATAATAATAATAAAAAGCAATTCCAAGTGCCAAGTGCTAAGATCACAAAATAAGACTTAAAAAAATCCTATTAAAAAAAAATTAAAGCTGCATTTATCAAGATCTTTAAAGTGAAGAAAACATAACAGTAATAATGCTACCCCGTGCACTTAGCAGCAATGGCTGTAGTATGGAGCTGCCATCTAATCTACAAAAAAGTTTGGGGAGCTGCCTGGTCTAGAGAAGAACTGGAATGCATTTGTGAGACATATGCAGGCATCTCTGCTGCAGAGGGACCAATCTTAGACAGATGACTTTAGGTGCAGTAAGCTGCAGCACTGTATTTTATTTTACTGTCTACTATCCCTGTGCAACTGTCTCCAATGCTTCTAAATACACTGGGTACTTTTTATGCCAACTTTTTTTCCCATCAGAAAATTACTGAGGCCCAACGTCAAAAATTTCCTTCAAATCTATGACATACATATCTCAGACATAAAAAGGACATGGTGCAACTATTTCAAATATGTAGTCATCCACTTTACTATAATATAGTCCAGTCTTTTCACTTGTGTAATGTTTTCACATCCTGGCCTCTATCAGTTATTCTTATTTGCTATCCTAATGTCACTTGCTGCTCTGTCCTAAAAGTGCATTGAACTTTCACCACTCATTTCTGCCCTAAATTTCTGTAATTAATATTAAAACAAAAAAAAGTTATGGGCAGCAACAGCTACCCAACTGCAAGAGTCTATAACAATTTTAAATCACCAATGAAATATTTCAACAGCATTGGTCATTTTGTTTCTGAAGAAATTTCAAGACATGGGCATTTTCATTATCAGACACATTATCCACTTCTCCTTTTTCTGGATCTTTAAATCCATTACAATAAATACCTCCCATTGTTTAATTTTTACTCTCCGAAGCCCTAGAAATGATTGCTTGTTTAAACAAATACTCTTCAGCATGAAACTTTGTATAACTCTGTAATGCGATCAATCCCTTCAGAAGAATGGAATAAAAACACAAAACAAACAAAACAAAGTACAATAAAGTGGACCATTTCCCAAGCAAATGATGAAATTATCAGAAGACTTAAAATGAGGATATGACAGATAAAATGACAGACAAGACTAAGAAATTCTGTGCTCTGAAGGAAAACGTATCTGCTGCATTTTAGATCCAGTGCAAGAAAACATACTGGCACATTTATATATACAATATAGTTCATATTGTTTCTGCAATACAATTCTTAATCCTCAAAATCTGTAAGGGCATTTGAATTCCTCTGACAAATCTCTCGCCTTCTTGTTCCACAAATGTCAAATTGCCAAACCCTTGTTTTCCAGTTTCATCTTGTACAATATCCCTTTTCTAAAAGATGAGGAGGAAGGCTGGTGTAGTGTGGGAATGGTTATAAACCATTGTTTAAAACCATTGCCTCATATGTATCCTGCCTTGGACATAGTTTTTCCAGTCTTGCGGACATATCATACCTTAAATATCTCATAATATCACGATCAAACTTTGATGCTTATTTACTCATTTTTACTGGTTCTGACAATTCTCTGGCCTGCCTGTGACACTTCACTCAATGTCTGGATGTCATCCGGGTTTCAAGGTGTCATTATGACTGCATTCAAGTTTGCTGCAGTTTTACCACTTACTGCAGATATTCTGTGTAACTATTTGCAAATTCCCTTATAAATTTATATTTAATACCCTTGTACTGCAGACCTGCTTTGGCAGCTAAGAGGTCAGGAGAAAGTGCAACAGCCCAACCCTGCCACTCAGCTAAAGAGCTTTCACAGTCTGGATGTCTCTGGGACTGGACTGTTCATACTGACATGGCTCACACAGAACAAAGATGGAAGGAGGGGTGGATGTTACTGAAGGAAACAGGAAAAGAGAAATTTAACATCTTAAGCTAGAAAGGTTTTTAAAAAAATCTCAATAGGACCCCATTTCTGTGCTCCTTTTTCCCAGTGCCCCCAGGCTCAAGACTCCTGCCAAGGGCAGCAAGCACCAAGCAGTAATTTAGCAGAGCCTAACAGAGAGCAAGAAGTCATTCAAATGAAAGTGGCATCAGGTGAATGGGGGGAAGAGAATCTGGTATGGCAAAGAATACTTCACAGGAGTTGTTAATCCGATTCTTAATGGAACAGAATAATTAAGTATCTACAAGCATTATGAAATTTAGAGGGTTTTTTTAATACTCCATATATTTACTTGGAATTTATATGCAATGTATAATATAAAAATTGTATTTATATTTGTATAGCAGGTTCAGTTACAAATTTCTCTACAACACTAGTGCATAAATTTGGTAATCCTAATCACACTATTTAGATATGGTACTATAGCCAAGCAGTCTATCAGACTCACAAAGACCAACATCCACTCACACCTTTGGAGAGACAAAAAGCTTGATGTTATAATGGGGCCCTGAGTTGTGCACAAACATATACTCATCGGTCCCTAAATTTGTCAATTGATTTAACTGAGAACTGTCAAAATATTGAAAATATATCCAGGGGAAATTCAGAATTTATTTTTGGATCTTGCAGTTAACAGGAAAGTGTGAAATTGGCTTTCAGGACAGAAAGCAGTCATTGTGAAGGAGCTTTCATAGAGGAAAAAGACCAAAATGATCCAGTCCCAGGTCTGATATCCTGAAGTATTTCTCAACAGATGCTTTACACACAGCTGTATGAAGCCCTGTAGTTGACAGCTCAGGGTATAGAGTATCACGCCCTGGGGACCTACCCATTCTCACAGTCTTCCCAGTCTTCAGTATCCCTCAAGAATTTCTTGTTTGTTTTTGTGTCTTTGACTCTTTGCTCTTCAAATTCCATCTCAGGCCCCTCAGTTTCCTTCTCATACATCACACTCTGGACTGTGCCTCTGTCTCTAGCATTCACTCATGTTCAATTTCCAGTTTCTGACAGCTATTTCTTTGGTTCAGATAACCTCCCAAATTTTGTGTTTAAGCACATGGATTCACTTGCCTTTCTGCTCCTCCTCCCTCACGGTGCTATTCCTGTTTACAGACAAAGATCCTGTTTACAGTGACAGACTGTTGTGCTTAAGTAGCTACTATGCCTAAACTACAGTTTTTATTTCTATGCTTAATCACAACCATATATTTAAACAGTGATGACACTGTTATTCACAAGGGGACTTCAAGCAAGTTGGCCATTATTTCTTCCAGTGTCTGTATAGCCTAGTCTCAGCTCTGACTGTAGAACTCTTTAGGGAGCATGAGATAACTTGGACATTTAAATTTAAGTCACATAACCTGGACTCAGCCTTCACCTAACTGAAGCAATTAAGACTGAAGCAGTATTAGGAATAAAAGTGACATCTAAGAAGGGTATTAGTAGCACATGGATAAACAGCAGATTGTTCCATCTGCTTTTTATTTTATTTTATTTTATTTTATTTTATTTTATTTTATTTTATTTTATTTTATTTTATTTTATTTTATTTTATTTTTTCAGAAGAGCATAATAACAAAACTTTCAGAGACTCCCAAGCCCTGAATACTTTGTAGTATCTTCATTAATACTTTTTATTAGTGTTTTTGGTAAATTCAACACTGACATGCTGGAACTTTGCAAAAAAGTGACACACAGAACTACCTAAAAAAAAAAAAACCAAACAGAAAAAAAACCAAATAAACGTATTTCCTGAAATGCTGAGATGCATTTCAGTTCACAGTACTGAAGCAATTTAGGACTCATTTCCCATTTCAACTAACCTGACAAAGCAAAGCAAAAATTACAGGCTTACTGTATCATTACAGAAGCCATTACAGAAGTTCTTCAGTGAGCCTAGAGAGCAAAGTCCTGTTCCTATTAAGACAGTGTTGAGATCTGTCCCCAGATGCGTTCTCTGCACAGCTTCAGAGGTCTTCATCAATAGGCACATCTGCAGATTAATGACAGAAGTAAACTGCCATGTATAATCCTTCACACATCTTCAGCATGCTCCATGTATTTACCTCTTTCAGCCTCAATGAATTAATCTTCTCCACTCTACTAGACAACTCATCGTGCTCTCTGCCACTGTAAGTCCCCATCTCCTCATTATGCTGCAGAATGTCTTTCATCTCTGTCACAGTCACACTTCTGAATTTAGCTCTATTTAATATCTACCTCAAGGCCATTCTTTTTCAGACATGTGACTAATCCAGTTACTTTTCTAACAGAACAAACATATTTTGTTGTCACTTTTCATTTTTTCTTGAAACATCATCTTGAAATATCATCCCTCATTTCAGGTTCTTTTGTATTCAGAATATTATTCTGAATATATATTCAAATATTCTGAATATATATTCAAATATTCAGAACCTACCAGTGCAGAAGAGTAAAATGCTAAGTTTATACTGCTTACATTGTACAGTTGCAAACAGATTAAAATCCAACAACAGGAATTAAATATTTCGTATGAAAGTTGCAAAATATAATTATCATGCTTTTAAATAGACATTTGCTTCTGAAAGGAATTAAGAATATATTGATCAGCACAAAATGTCTAAAGCATGCAGAAATCTTGAAATAAAACTCTTCAAAATACAAGGGAATGGAAGATCCCCATTTTAATTTCCACATAATCTTTGGATTTTTCTTACTGGTAAGAAACATTTGATAGAGCTTCAGTAATTAACAGAAAAAAGACAAAAATGCTGGTTCTTGCTAAATAAATAAATAAACAATAAAGGTAGCACTACATATTTCATTCCCACATATATAATGTAATCTAGGAAGGAAGGGGAACATGGAATTGCATCAAAGACAAAGATCCAACTGGTGAAACACTGCCCATTTTCACACTCTATATGTACAGCAGAGTATGACCTTGGACAAAAATTTGTTTTTCTACTGTTTACTGCTGTACACAGAAGAAAACAATATTGTTGACTACTGAACACAAGCATAGGACAGACTTCTACAATGATTTGTAAGGACTTTCACATTGTACCCTAAGAAAAAGGTCCATCTATTGAAAGACTACCATACATACTGATGAACTTCTAAACTGCCTATCCAGATGGCCAGGCCCAAAAGGCACTGTGCCATATGTGCCAAGGGTTTGCCCTTAGCAGGTGAGTAAGGGAAGCAACAGAGGCTGAGATTTCCCAGACAAACAGCTAAAGCAGCTAGTGGGCAGTAAAGCTTCAATAAGCACAAGAGCAACAGTAGTACTCTACAGTCACATAAACACCTACAGCCACATTATCTACAAATGTATCTTGAATACTGTGAAAGACAGAACTGGTTTTCTTTTGTTGTCTCAAAGTTTGCTTCATGAGGCCTTCCTGATGATAAGACTCTGACTGGCGACTGCTAACTATCTAGGAGGGTGAATGGTGGGTGTTGTTGTGCCACAGCAACTCTGCTTACGATTGCAAAGATAAGCAGAAGCAAGACAAGCAGTTTTCTTCAGGGGTGCTGCTCGAAGGAGCTGACCACTGCAGAAGGCGATAATGCTTGTGTCTGGCGACAGAGACACCCCCCCCCCCTTTTTTGCTGGCTTATCTGTGGGCCAGGAATATCACAAAAGCTGGTTTAAATCCCTACTACAAAGTGTGTTTACCTGCTTGTTTGGAAGTTCAGTGTTTGCTCGAGATACGTTCCCAAAAATGCTGTGTCAAACTTCAAAGGAGAAAAACAACCTCACCGAAATGGGGGATAAAAGGCCCTCGCTAAACTGGGGACTTTGGAGACAAACTCCCAAAGACACCTTTGACGGAGAATTCCCTGAGGGGAAAACTTTGTCGGAAGAACCCCGGGACCGGCTTGCTGCGGAGCTCCCTGGCTGTCTCCCATCCCCCGCGGTGATCAGACGAGTTCCTGAGATCAACGGACCTACTGTGTACCTCGCTGGACCCACGGTGGTGACTATCTCTCTTGCTCTCTGCAAAGACTCCTTGCTTATATTTCCTACTTTCCCTATCGCCTACCTTCCCTCCCCCATCTCCCTAAAAATAGCTAGGACTTTAATAAACTGGTTGGACCAACATTTGAACCGTTGCTTCTTAATCTCACGCCGGGTATACACATATCAAAGAACCTTGCCTCCCTCCTACAAATTGGAGCGAGACAAATACCTAAGATAAATTTCTCAAAAATAAATCAGTGGCTGGAAGACTGTGTGGAGGAAAAGTACCTGGGGTGCTGGTCAGTGATCAGCTGCATGTGAGACAGTAGTGTGTCCAGGTGGCCAAGAAGGCCAATGGCAACATGACTTGTATCAGAAATAGTGCAGCCAGCAGGAGCAGGGAAGTGATCATCCATCTGTACTTAGCCCCGGTGAGGCTGCACCTTTAGTACTGTGTCCAGTTTTGGGCTTCTCACTACAAGAAAAACATGAAGGCCCTGGAGCATGTCCAGGGAAGGGCAGCAAAGCAGGTGAGGAGACTGGAGCATAGGTCTTACGGGGAGCGGCTGAAAGAACTGGGATTGTTCAGTCTGTAGAAGAGGAGGTTCAGAGGAGATCTTAACACTCTTCACAACTCCCTGAAAGGAGGTTGTAGCAAGGTGGGGGTTGGCTTCTTCTCCCACATATCTAGTGAGAGAAAGAGAGGATGGACTAAAGTTGCAGCAGGGGAGGTTCAGAATGGATATTAGGAAAATCTTATTCTCTGAAAGAATGATCAGACACTGGAATGTGCTGCCCAGGGAGAAAGTTGAGTCACTATCACTGGAGGTCTTCAAGAAACAGGCAGATATGGTACTAAGGAACATAGTTCAGTGGGCAACACTGATGGATGGTTGGACTGGATGATCTTGGAGGTCTTTTCCAAAACTTATTATTCTTTATTTCTCTGCTGTCTGCTACAATCCAACATTTGCAGGAAACACAGCACATAGTCTCTACTACTCCATCTTCCTGCTTGAGAAGCATTAGGCCTGTAAAGCCATAACCATCTGAACATTTATAATCAATCTGACATCTTCCAAAACATCAAGGACCCGAGGACTAGCACAAGTGTTTTGACACATAAAAACACGATTTTTGGCTCTGGATTCATCCCTCAGGTTCAAACAACTATTTTCTTAGGAACTGGTAGGAAATCTTCTTTGGCTACTCTTTAGCAACATTTTTTACACTCTGTATTGACAATGTAACAAAGTCAGTGAAAAACTGAAGAATTTACTGTGTTTGCTCACTGTAAATAAATACCTTCAATCCCAAACCACACCATAGAAAAGCAACCTTAATTTCTTATTCATGAGTAGCCCTCCTGACCCCAGGACTGTACACAAACTGACCATTTCTGAGTACTTCTGAATTGGACTCATACAGTATACAGCTAAGATAGAAAACTTGAAATTTGCCTGGATGCCTCATGTATTTTCAATGGAATGAGCTAGCATATAGCTACAAAACAGTAGTCTGCGTTCTCCTTTCTTTTCTCTACAGCCTTGTTCCCCTACCATCAGCCTCCTGACAGGTGAGATATTTTTCCACTAACACACTTGCAATTAATCTGCCGCCAAAGAAGAATCAGAGTGAAACAAAATGTGAAAAAATAAAGATTCATATTACAGAAAAGTCTAAAAACAGCACCATTTCAATCAGGGTTAATTTCCCTGGGATTATATAGTCTCTTCTGTACAAATGCACTGTTCAGTTATTACTTCAATTTCAGAATTCAATTTTCTCCCCAGCGCTCAAGATGCAAGTAGGAAGGAAAGCAAAGAAGGAAAACGAAAATCAAAGAAAAGCTACGACACTAATCTTGTACTTGTGCTTTAGCTGATGAACCAGGAGCTGCAAAATCTTCAGCAACATTTTTCCCCTGAAGTAAAACTTCAGCAATTTTAAAATTTCAAGGTTATTTCCTTCAGAAAAGCTACAAGTACTATGGATTTTATTCATTTCTCACTGATGTTCTGCCTTCTTAATGAAAATTAAAGCTCAAAACATTTATTAAGAGTTCAACAAAGTAGTTTCTTTGTAAACACAGTTATTACCATAAGCAAAAAATGACACATTCAGATTGAGTTTCAAGTGCCACTGTTTTTGAAAAACTATTTTGACCCAAAATCCCAGTGCAATTAATAACTCCTCCTACTCTTTCTTATTCCTTAGGTGTAATTTTTTGCTTCTAAATGAAGCTTGCCATCCAAATACTATAAATGCTTTCCTCACAGAAGGGTGATATTTACCTGCTGTACTGTGAGCTGTGAAGGACAGCTGTCTGTATTCAGTGAATCTTGCACAGCTGAAGGGGACAGCAGTTGCCCATGCCAACAACGTGCACATCTCCTCTGAAGCTTCCAGCCCCAGGATGCACCGTCTGTAATGTCCATAATGCCTCAGCAAGTCCAAAAGCAGGACCATGCAATCTGGTTATGTGAGTGTCACTTGTACTTTACCTAAAGATCACACTTCAATGAAATTATTGCAGGTAATTAAGAAACAAGCAAGCAAACAAACAAAAACTCAGTAAGTATTTCTCCTTACAAACTCTGAAATAGTTAAACAGTGGGCTCAAAGTCACAGCGGCAGGATTTGGTGGATGCCAGAAGAAAGTGCAAGTCTTGAATCTGCAATCATACATCTTTCAGAATTAATGTTTCATGACTGATTTGTCATTTTGTCAGACCTTTGTAACAATTTACCTATTACCTCCCTGCTACAATTACTCTGATGCATAAACTACCTGTACCAAAGTATAGCACATATATCTTTTGTGCAATAAACAAACATTAGCCAGCACTGAAGCATTCATTCACAGTGTAAGCAACTACGATTGTCTAAATGCAACAGGGTAGTTTCAAGCAGCACAGACACTAACACAGGGACCACATTCACCCATAGAAAGGGCAACAGCACGTGCAAAGGCAGCAAAGATCCCTGCATCACCATAAGTGTAGAGAGTGTTTTTTACAGCTAGTTTGCTGAGAAGGGTTGTAAACACTGTGCAATTAATCAAGCATCTGCACCACCTGCAAGGACAGCGAGAACATCAGGATGCCCTGGGATGGTGATAAACTAGCCATGGTTCTGGGAACTCAGCAAGGGAGTAACTTTCAGTATGATAACAACAAGCTGCTAAGATACTTGGGGATGGTATATAATTGGGAACCAATGATGAGCTCCGCTTTTGCAATATGTATGAGCTAATTATCCGTATTATAAATGTACACACAGCCCAGGAATAAACGAGAATAGCTGATCATATGTCAATGACAGGTGTGGTCGTCTGCTTTTCTCCCGACGTTCAACAACACAAAAGGATGCAGATACAAAACACACTGCACTGCTATGCCCATATGCTCCCTTCCTCTTGAAGTACACCTCAGAGGCAGGTGGATCTCTTTTCAACACTGAAATTGTGTTCTGATATCGTGGTATGATTTCTACCTCTTAACAACAGCACAAATAAAGAATTATGAGACACTCATCTACCTACAGTAATACATTGCAAAGATTCACAGAATACTGGAAGAAGAAAGTTGAAGGACCAATTTCTGGAATCCAAACCCTTAAACAAGAAAAAAGCCTTCAATTTACTATTTAAATACCTACACCTGCACTAGAGAATTGTGAGAAAAGCTTAAAATTCACCAAGTTAATGAGACACAACTGCCATTTACAAGCCATTGCTAATCCCAGTGGTGCACAGCCAGGTTTGCTTAATGCATAGCTAGTCACTCATTTCCAAATTAAATTATCCAATTCATCGTCACGAAAGAAAAACAGGGCCCTGTATGTGAAAATGCTTATAGGTACTTAGCACTGAATAGGCATATGACTGCAAGCTTTCTTTTTTTTAATTGGACTCTTGGTTTGGTTTCTCTTTTTGGCTGCTATAATGAAATTTCAATTAGAGAAATATTAGAGAAATTGTTTTTGAAAGACTACAAGCAGACAGAATACAAAAGGAGGCTACTTAACACTTACGTGGATAGGGTCATAAAAATTTGCAGAGAAACAAACACTTAAAAAATAAATGCCAAGTTCACTTTCCCAGCAACAAAAGGATGCTTCCAGGAATTTTCTCACTATATCCAAAGCCTTGAACAAGGATAAAGTTAGGAATAAGAATGAGCAGTTGCACAAAGGGCAAGAAAGTGGGCCCAGAGAGACTGGGTTCAGCAAGCCAAGAATCTGGTGGAGAAGGCCTCCACAGAAACCAAATAATCAGTGAATGAATGGGAAGAACAGGGTACCAAACTGCAGACCCAAAGAAAAACAGTCCAATCTAATGCCAGTGCTAGACTGCTCAAACACAGTCTGAAAATGGATAACATCTGTCATGAAATCACTTAAAAATGACTGACAACAACCATCAAACACAGTCAGAGAATTTTCATTTTTCTGGTAGTCCCACATATCTTCACATCCAGCAATGTTCCCCGCCACCACTGTTCTTTCATCTGGACTACTGGGTTTCTGACAGAGACAAAACATTCTTTAAAATTTGCTTAATTAGCTTTATAGCAATATATTTGGAGAATTACTTTGGGTTTCATAGAAACAACTTATTTCCCAAAAGTATTGTGAGAAAATTAGATGAAGCATTCAGATTTATAAGCACGTTAAACTGAAACATGAATATTTTATTAATTGGTGTGTTTTCCACATGAGAGAATGAGACTAGAGAAATTAGGAAAGTAAAATACCTTTCACCTGCCACTGGAAGAGGAAAGAAAACAAAATAATACTAAAGAACGTGCCACAGAAATCTTTAATTTTTACGAAGTAAAACATTGCTAATATATAAAACATGCACATACTCAGGTTTTTCTGCAGCAAAGGAAGAGGATGAAAAGCTCAGCTACTATTCTTTAAAATAATAAACAAAAGGTTATGTTCTAATTACAGTGAATACTGGCCATCTGTTATGAAACTAAAGGACTGATTAGAAGAACAACGTCTAATTTGATCAACCTTAACTAGCCAGGTTAATCCATGAAAGGATCTAAACAAATGTATAAAGCTTTTCTGATCACCCCTGGATTAACTGGCCTAATCCAATTGGATATATAGAGAGTTTTTACACCACCACACTTATTTCAAGTATTTTATTGTTTCTGTTGTATTTCCTTTTTTAACATATTTAACTACTGTAAGAAAAGTATTTCCCAACTTTTGGTATTTCCTTATGAAACCAGAAAAGTCATACAATGAACAAATGAAAAGTGTAACAGAAGAGCATTCGTTGAGATTTCCCCTTCTGCTGGTTCCTTAAGACCTCATTTTCAGTTCCAAAAAATGAGAGGGATTGTTTATACATTAATCACCACATTATATCATCATTATATGGTCTATGTGCCAAAGGTGGCACTTTCTTTTTTCCTTGACAACTTCTGCTCATTGCTCAGGCCCTTGACACAATTGCCAGGCTGCACACTGATAGGCACTACAATCAAATATTCAACTCAAAAATTGTATTCTGTCTCTTTACTACACACTTACAAGACATATCTTACCAGAGGCAACTATCCCTTGCTTCACAATCTCACCTTATTCGTGTTATTGCTTTTTGGTAGTACATACATTTGTGAACCACTGTTCCCAGGGATAAATTATAGAAAGAGTAAAACGTCATCAAAAATCTCCAAAGATCACCTTGGGAACTCACTAAGAATTGCAACCATTTCCATTGAACCAGTTTGATGTAGTAGTTTCCCAAATAACAAGGTAAAATATTCCACCAGCTTAATGTTGTTGCTGGTATTTCTTTGTGTTTTAACAAAAAGGGAAAGAATATTAAAATTGTTGTTGCTTATATACATTAACTTTATTACATATGAGGGCTGCTCCAAAAATAATGTCTCCCATATTATGATGTTGGCCAATGACTTGAGAGGTGGAAGTTGATGATATGGAAGCAGAGGCTGAACCTTCCCAACAATATCCAATCACATTTTGTTGCTGCGCTACAGATGGCAGTAGAGGGGTCATCCCTCTGACAAAATGGTGTATGACACGGAAGTGTGGACGAAGCAAACACATGGAATTAAATTCTTCCATGAAAAAAAACAAAACAAAACAACAACAAAAAGCTCCCACTGATCTTCACTGCCACTTTCACACTTGCTGAATGTTTATGGAAACCAAACAATGGTTGTCAGCGCAATGAGAAATGGGTTGGTGCTTTTCAAAAGTGGTAACAGCAATGTGAAAGACAAGCCACATTCCAAGCAGCCATGCAGATTTTTATGAGCTCAGAATGTAGGCTTTTGTTCATCACAGTTGAAAAAGGACAGCTAATGCTAGTATCTGTGTTGAAAAAGTGTCTCGTAGCTGAGAATGTGCTTTATCAAACAGTGCTATTGCGCTCTGTATCTGTTGCCTTTTTCATGGAAATAAATAGGAGGCATTACTTTTGGTGTGACCTACATATTTTGCAACTAAATTAACAATATTTAAGAGTGATGAAAAACAGAGAGATTCATCTAGGCTTTTACATGGAATTATACAAAAATAACTAACACAACTGGGCACTCGTCTCCCCTAGTGTCTCTTGAGAAACTTTGCATTTGATAATTAATCCAATGTAGGTTCAACCTCTAACAGAATCTTACGCTCAGTAAATCACAGTTAACTACCCTAAAATTCTTTATGCTATAATCCAGAATTAGACCTGGGTACTTGAAACCAAGGACAAAGCTGTCTCCCCTGGTAGAATATGGTTCAATCTCAAATCAGCAAGCACTGCAAGTGTTAGCCAGCCAGCCAGCTCATGGCAAGTATCCTGCTGCAGGAGCTACTGCCTTCCAGCCTGCTGAGAGCACAAGATCCAACTACTCCTTTGTACTGGAGGCATACACAATTTAGGAGATGTTTTCATAAGGAATTCTAATAAAGAATATTTACTACGAAGAAAGTTCACTTCTTCTGTAATTACTTTGAAGTTTTGCAAAAACCAAATGAAAAACCGATGGTCTGGAAAATCAAGATTAATATTACGAAAGAACTAACGTATTTCATGCTTTCAGTGCTGCTCTGATGACATACCTCCATTAAGACTATAAGCTTTTGTAGAAGAAAAAAAAATTGGCCTTCAATCATTCTTTGGTGGCTTTTCAAGACTGCAGTTTCATCATGCCAGAAGAACAATGCAAGTTAACTCTGCACGAGACAGCTCGTGTCTGGAAGCAATACAGTTGCATTTATTTTGTCATCATGCTGCCAGACTCACTACCTCAGGTCAATACAAGCTGAGAGATCTCTGCGCTGCAGGCAACAGTGTCACTGACCTTTCTTCTCTACATTACAGCATCTGTGGATGTTCTCACAACCAAAAACTACATATGTTTTTAATAATCTGTTCTCTCTTATCCTTTTACCACCTGGGATAAGCAAAGATGACCACATTCAGACTCAAACCATTAACGCTGGTGTTTCAACCATCTTCAAACATAAAAGTTTGTCTATTTAATAAGAATATGCCATAGCTCAGAAAATTACACATATTGAAGTTTTTGTTTATGGGGCATAAAGTCTTGTCCCTTTGAAAAAAATAAATGACCTCACTACTACCTGGTGGAAAAATATATATATGTATTTTCAAAACATTTGGGGAAAGAAGGTTGTGGTGTCATGGTTAAAACACAAATGCATTTTTAAGATAAGTGTAACATTTAGGATAAGTTTTCAAAAATCACAATAGTGATTTGGGGAATTCCTAATGATCACAGACCGTGAATCCTAACAGCCTTGCTGGTGTATCCTGCCTTTCTCAATCATATGCAGCGATTCAGGAAGGAATGAAGGCATCAAATTAAACATGGGCTGTTGGATGCCAGCTTTACATGAGAATCTAATCTGCCTCATGACAATAATGTTAATGTGACATGAGGTTATATATGAAAGCCTTCTTAGAAAACTCATGTAGGTCAAATAAGCTTAAATTAGTGTACACTGTCAGTTTATAGCTGTCTGTACTCAAAAGTTGGTGCACATCATGCTAGAATGTGAATTCAAGATACATCAGCTATCATATCTCAAACCACAGAGGGGTCACTCAGTGCATTAGCTATACTTTTGTGCCTGAAGCTGAATGGCAAGGTACATGCAGCATTCTATATCCACACTAGGACTTCATCATACTCTCTGTGAGCAGTCCAAGGCCACAGGCACTGCAAAACTGTAGAGCAAATCATATCAAGTTCCAAATGTAGCTTAAAAACAACTATCTGTTTTGCCAGTTTAGTAACAGGCTCACCGTAAAAGTTTACACACGCTTCAGCATGAGCAGTTGAGGAGGCAACATGCTGTCATATGCAGCTGTATGTGTATGAAAAGAACTACTACTTTGTACTCCTGAGAACAGATCTCCTTGTAACTTTCAGGTACGTGTGGGTGCAGGTATTTATGTACAAGCACAGCTCTATACTGTATGGCAAAAAAAAAAAATCATTATCTTATGTACTGTTAAAGGTATGTAATAACCATACAGAAGTCTTTCTGCACTACAAATGCCATATACTAAGCACATTCTCTTGTTTGTTGATTTCTACCTGATTAAATGGTTAAGGACAACATCTGTAAACGGGTCTTGTTGTCTGCAAAGTATCACCAGTGAAGAACAAGACTTTCAGTCATTTTGTTTAGCATCTGCTATATTGGAAAACATCAAAGTGCTGGAAAACAACACAGTGATGAGAAGACCCGGAAGATGGAAATCATGTTTATTTTTCTGGGAATCCCCTGAGCATTTGATCTTAAGTGATATTATGGTCTGAGTCTCATAGAAAATATTATGGAGAACTGATAATTTAGAGCAAATGTTTGTTTACTTGCATCTATTTATCAAACCCATACAACTATGTCCTATTCATTTATCAAGCACATATGTATACAACTACCTCTTATTCAGCTACTGCAGGTACTTATGCCTCTGACAACTAAGCTGGTTTTACAACTCACATTGCATGATTTAAGGGGAAAAAAAGACTAAGTTCACAGTGTAACAAACTGCAGCAATACTGACTAAATTATTTCCCATAAATTTAACTTGGGTGAAATTTTTTAATCTTGTACTCAGTTTTAAAAATACAAATGATCACACAGAGACCAATGGAAATACCCACTTTAACCACATGCTGGATCATGCTGATGTTTCAGAAGTCTGAGACCATTATTACTGCTGTAGCCCATTGTCATGGTTTTGGAATTTTGTAATTTTGCTAACAGTATTCCACATCATAACATCATGTAAAGCATGGATTATTTTGCCAAATGTGCAGTTCACAGAAGAAGACTACATATCCCAGAGAACATCACGGTCAGGGATAAGTCACAGGACCAGGACACTATATAATCTTGTTCCCAGGCTGGAGTTCTCTCTCCCGAAATTCTCAGGGAGTGGGAAGCGTTCCCAGCCGTGTCACCTAGAGTTCACAGTAGGTCTCTCGGTTTTCAAGGACTCTCTCTCTCTGTTTCGTTCCATTTATTAGCCTCAATTATATTATATTATATTGTGTTATCTTGTATTCTAATATCATATTTAGTAAGATAAGTTTTCCTCCTTAGATTGCTACTGTTTTTATCCCATTCCTTTTTTTCCCCTACGGGGTGGCTCCCCCCTGTCACGGACATAGGTGAATCTAGGTAACCCGTGACACCCATGCTATTTCTACACATATGACTAATCTGTGAAATACAATTTTTACATGGAACTGCTGCACACATTTCAAATCAAGTAAAAATGAATGCCGTGAGACAGATACCTTGCCTCCTGAGTATGTTCCCCCCTCTTCCAAGAAATGTAAGGTTTTTGAAGATTGTAAAAAAACAGACAAAGATAACAGAAAACCTTGAAGTCAGTGTGGTTACACAGCCTTGAAAATATTTCCTTCATTTTTCTACATCATAATAATTTTTTAAGTGAACTCTGCAAGTCAAGGCTAGACTTTCCAAACATGAGATTTTTGGTAACTGAGTATAAGAGCACACAGCCACTGATTTTAACAAGATTTTTTTGTTGTTGTTTTTGTTTTTCTTTTTCTTTTCTTTTTCTTTTCTTTTTCTTCTTCTTTTTCTCCTTTCTTTTTCTTTTTCCTTTTCTTTTTCTTTTTCTTTTTCTTTTTGCCACCCAGTGTTTAAGTGTAACATACATGAATACCCACATGCACTGTCCAGCTTTGCTTCAGTATTGTGTTTGATAGGGCTATATGCAAACCTACCCATGGAGGTCTCAACTATATTTTCTGGATTAAAGACACTGATTTCCACCAACAACCACAGTTGCCATTAACAGTAAGAGTAGTTTCACACTCATATTACATAATCACAGAATGCCTTGGGTTGGAAGGTAATATCAAACCCCACCCAGTTCCACCTCCTGCCATGGGAAGGGCTGCCACTTGCTATATCAGGCTGCCTTTTATCCCCTTGAGGTACAGAGCAACCACAACTTCTCTGGCTAACCTGTTTCAGTGTCTCACCACCCTCTGAGTAAAGAATTTTTTCCTAAAATATCACTCAATCTCCCCTCTTTTAGTTTAAAACAGTATAAAATTTGGGGGAATTACGATCTCCTCCCTCTCCCTGCTGGACACTCCTCTTTTGACGTAGCCCAAGATGCAGTTGGCCTTCCGGGTTACAAGAACACAATGCTGACTCACATACAGCTTTTTGTCCACCATGATCACCAAGTCCTTCTCCACAGGGCTGCTCTTGATGATTTCTTCTCCTTCACATCTGGGATTGTTCTGATTTAAGTGCAACACCTTGCACTTGGCCTTGTTAAGCCTCTTACATGCCCACTTTTCAAGCCTGCCTAGGCTTATTTGCATGGCATCCCCCTCTTCTATAGTGTCAACTACATCACTCAACTTAATGTCATCTGCAAACTTGTTTAAGGTTCACTTGATCCCATCATTTATGGCACTGATAAAGATGCTGAAGAGCACTGGTACCAAGACAGACAGAGCCACTCATGACTAGCCTCCACCTGGATACAGAGCCATTGACCACAACCCTTTGACTAAAGCCATCCAGCCAATTTTTATTCCACCAAATAGTTCAGCCTTCAAATCTCTTATCTCTTCAACTTAGAGATAAGGATGTCATATGGGACAATGTCAAAGGCCTTGCACAAGTCCAGATGGATGACATCAGTTGCCAACCATCACTCCATCAAAGAAGACCACCAGATGTCCTTTGTCAGTCTAGTCTCTAATTTTAATCTACAAGTCCTCAATATGTTTGTGACTGCTTCTCATAGGCAGTCCATTGCAGTCTATACACTTCTTAACATAGAGTGCAGCTCGCCCATTCCTCTGACCTTGCCTGTCCCTCCTAAAAATCCCATAGCCCTCAATCATAGCGTTCCAGATAAGTCATCCTACCATGTTTCCATGACAGCATCTAGGTCACAGTTTCCTAATTGCACTACGGTTTCCATCTCACTTATTTCTCATGCCGCATGCACTGGTACTTCAGCTGAACTACTGGACTCACTGGATACATGGAGAAGCGCTCCCAAAAAACTCCGGGGAAAATTCAAGCTTTTCACTCCTTGCTTCCTGAAGTGACAGTCTTCCCTGGTTCTTCCATGTCACTCAGCAGTACCTTCCCCTCCCCCACCAAATCCAATATAAAGCCCTGGCAGTGAGTTAGCCAGCTTGCTGTCTAGTATATTCTTACCCCACCTGGTCAGTTGCATCCCATCCAATGTCAGTAGTCCCAAGTATATCAAAGGTGCATTCTAGATCACAGAAATCAAAGCCCTGGGTGTACACCATCCAGAAAATTGTTCATTCAACTGGTTTGTTCTCCTCCAACTGGAAGGATTGACAATACTACCAGTGCTCCCAATCCCTTCAACAACTTTCCAAGGGATCTAAAGTCTTTTTTAATATTCTTTAATTTCCAAGTTGCAGTCTTGTTTGACCCAGCCTGAAATATCAGCACTGGATAGTAATTATCTGGCTTTATCACACCTAGTGTCCTTTTTCTGACATCATGGATACGAGCCCCAGGCCTCTAGAGAAGTTATATGGTGAGCAAATGGGTGCTTCAGTGCCTCTTAGTGAAGAGTCCCCAGTAACTAAGACCCTTTGCTTCTTTTTCAGTTGCACTTGTTCTAACTCAGGTCCTCAGCTACACCATTTTAATATGATTACCCCTTTCTGATTCTGACCTTCCATCCCCAGTACTTCATGTTTATTGGTGAGGTTTTCAGGGGGAAAAGGAAGTCTTCTCCTACCCCAAGCCAAGGGTCCAGTCTGCCTCATTCTACATGTGTTTACCATCTGTCAGGTTGGAAGTCTCCTTCTCTTCCTCCCCTTGCTGGGACTTAAGATGGGGCTACCAGTCTGCCTGTGTCATTGCACGATACCAGCCATCAGTCTCTCTGATTGCTGAATACTTCTTAGCCTTCCAATTTCCTCTCACAGTTTGGCCACCTCCAATGCCAGTCACTGTTGATCACTCACAATGCCACATGGTCAAGCTCACACTCCTGTAGCAAATGCTGGGGACACTTACTGATGTATACTTCTGCACGGATGACAGCAGACAAATGAGCTCATTCCTCTGCTTGCCAAGTTGGCTAAAGTACAATTGCTCAGCAGCGCTGCAGTACTGTGCCCAAACAACTATTTCAGAAAGGACTTGCATATCCACCTTCTTCAGTAACTGTACACCGGCCAGGAAACGGCTATTCCTTTACCATGTTGTTTTGAAACAGAAAATGGGCATCTTTATTCTAAGAATGTACAGAAGAAACGAATAAACTTGTGTCCATCGTGTGGAAATCAGTTGTGGCACATGCATTCTCAATTCTCATTTTTGGCTAGTTCAGTAGCAGTTTTAGGACTGACTGCATCATATCACAAGCAAAAAATTCAACACACATCCACTTTTAAAACTGTGTTTAATTACTCTTTGTATGTTTTGATATTGAATGCAAATTAGCAACACTAGAAGTATCAGTCAGTACATGCAAAAAGCAGTGCTTAAGCAACACACATTCCATACCTAGGTAAAGAAACACTGCTGACTCTGCAAAATCATTATTCAAGTTTTCATCACAGAAAAGCTCCATTAGTGCATGTTAGAGACCTTCAAATTAGGGGAGGACAAAAATAGAAATAAATAACATATGTGAATTTACATGTGGATATGCTATATCCACATAGCAGTTCCCACCTGTTCTGAAGACTTGGAAATGAAGGATTATCAGCTAAAACTAAATCTTCACTAAGAAAAGGGTAAAGGTGGTTAAAGTGATTCTTATATGCATGAACTGGAAAGCAGAAGCATCATCTGTGTGACAACTACAACTGGCCTCTGGTGCTCTCTTCAAAAATCACAAATCACGCTGATAAACAGAAAATGCTAAAAAAAAGTAATTATAAAACATGAAAATATATCTTCTTAGTGAACAACTCACAGATTTCATTTTATTCCCTCCTTCTAAAAGTGACTTTGTGAACTTATCAGGCAACTAAGTATTTCAGACAGCATCTACTTAGGAAAGTTGAGGCCCTGGCTTCGCTAAGTATTAGCTCATGCAAAGAAGAATCAACAAAAATGCTGAAAAACTGTTTCAGTGACTGACCAAACCACACTGAGTACTTACTGGAAGCCTCTTGAATTCATCCTGCAATTTTTATCCACTTTATGAAACCAAAACCTATTGTCTCCTATTCCAGGACAGAGCATCTTCAGTTACCTGAAGTTTTAAGTAGATGCCTCTTGTTCACTTTTAAAACACTATATCTAACACCTATCTATATACTAACACCATCACAAATTCTCAAAGAGCCACATTATTTTGAATAAATCAAAGTTGATTTAGCAAAAGCTGAAATGACTTTAATCAACTAAATGTTTAAGATTTGGCTTTACCTGTTTGTTTCTGAGATGAAAGAAACTAGATTGCTTTGATTTTTATCAAAAAGCATACATACTTAATATTCAGCAGAACAGATTCTGACTTAAGAGAATAACACAAAAGCCACCTTTCTCCCAGCTATATTCTCTTCAGACAGACAAAATTATTCTTGTGCTATTTGTGGACACAGGTGTCAAGGGCATCCTAAGTTGCTTTTCAGAATAAAAGTTAACACTGAGGACATATATCAGATATACAAGCTTGAGTCTTCCTGGAGAGTAGTGTAAAAGTCAGGCTTCCCCAAGGAAGATAAAGCTTTTGATGTCTACCAAAATCTCCAAGTCCCTCAAGCAGCTTGTAAAATGTTAAAGTACATGCCGCTGAATCCACTGGGATTTGAAATGCTAAACTGTTTGTTTGCATGGCTAGGATATAGTTAAACCTGCACTTATTTCAGAGCACAAATAAACACAATTTCATTACCTGATCTCTGATCCCTAAAGATTTAAAGAAGATGCATTCCTATTAGCCACCGAAACAGAAATACGGGAAGCTGGAAGTAAAGAGAATGGTCAAGCTGAGATGGAACATTGGTCCTTTTAAACAATGTGTCTAATGTGTTATGACAGTTTCTTTACAGAAAAAAAAAAAAAAAAAATGAAAAAAAAAATGAAAAATGAACTATTTCAAAAAAGTATTATGTTATAAATCATGGTGTCATATGGAATATGCCTAATCCTTTTCTGAATCACAATAAGCGTATGGCCTTACTGACAGCTTGCAGCATTTATTGCTGCAAGATAACTGCTCTATTCAGTGGAGTTCTAAAAATCACTGCTTTCCAATATGAAGTGCTATTTATTTTAGAATCATGAGATCAAATCAATATGAGCAATTGATTTACTTTTTGCATATAGTGACCACTGTGCACTCTGAAAGGGAAAGCTAAAAAGCAAGATCCAAGATGTAAGTTGATGATGTTAGGAAAAGGTAGCTGGCAGCCAACAAGGTACAGCAGCACTGTAAAATAACGATCTGTCACTACAGGTTAAAAAAGCAGGCAAGAAATAGAAAAGATGAAAACCCAGTGTTCTGTCCACAGGATATGCCCAAATCAAGACAGCGGAAGGACAGTTTTCTCTACTTAAGGGATGCCAGCTCAGAAATGCCACTCCTTATCACTTGCTATTTTGTACTGCTGAAAATTCAGAAAAGAGCCCAGGAATTTGCTTATCCTCACTCTTCAGACAGTAAAAATGAATAAATTATTTTGTTTTGAATTAGCCTTAATATATAATAAAATGGTTGAGAATAAAGGGATTATCAGATTCAAAACAGAGAAAAATACATAGGTTGCTCTGAAATTTATCCCTCTTTTATTCCTAGGGAAACAACAATAAATACAAAGGGCACAACAACATTACTTGATAGAGCAAATTCTCAGCTACAAAACTTTATTTTTCAACACATTCACCACCATTAACCAATTTGCATGGATGACCTGACTGAGGTGCTCTTCATTTCATGGAGTGACAGCTGTGGACAGCCATCAGGAACATGGTTTGTCTTTTACATCACTGTGACCCCTGCTGAAACGCACCATCCACCCCTCACTGTGCTCACATCCACATTTAACAAGCACTAGAGAATATCAGTTGGCACCATTTTTTCCATATGGAGGAATTTAATTCCACACATCTGCTCTGTATATACTTCTATGTCAGCCACCATTCTATCAGACTGCCCCTCTGCTGCCATTTATTGCACATGGCACCAAAGCATGATGGAATATTGGTGGGAAGGGTCAGCTTCTACTGCCATCCCACCAGCATCTGCCTCTGACATCATGAGCCAAAATCATAACAAAAGGAGGCGTTACTTTCAGTGCAATCCTCACAGAAATCACAGAATTGTAGGGGTTAGAAGGGACCTCCAGAGATCGAGTCCAACCCCCCTGCAAGGCAGGTTCCCCACACCAGGTCGCACAGGTAGGTGTCCAGACGGGTCTTGAATATCTCCAGAGAAAGACACTCCACAACACCCCTGGGCAGCCTGTTCCAGTGCTCTGTCAGCCTCACCGTAAAAAAGTTCTTGCGCACATTCACGCAGAAGTTCCTATGCTCCAGTTTCTGTCTGTTTCCCCTTATCCTGTCTCCACACACTGCTGAAAAGAGTCTGGCCTCACCATACATTGCTATTTTAATGACTAACCTGGACTACCTCACTTGAAAGCAAGGTGAAATCATCTTCAAGACACGGGAATACCAAATCTTCTCCTATCTAAAGTTAAGAACCTAAATCCTTTAGACTCCCATCAATACTCCATGCTTCAGAATTCAGTGTCTTCCTTACAAAATCTTAGCCTCCTTGCCAAGAAGCTCCACATCTTGAATAAGAAGTTTGTGAAAGAGGAGAAATGGGATTACTGCTGACTTCCCTCTTCAGGGAAATCATTAGCACACACACTGATTCTTTCCAGTTTTATCCTCCTCTTTACCCCATAATCCTCCACATATACCCTAGAAATGTCTTTCCCGTCTTCTAAAAATTACAGTGCCCTCAATTCTCATGTGGTAATCTCTTTCCCTAACAACTTTTTCCTGCATTTATAAAATCTCACCTACTGCTCATTATTTATCTTCAGAAACTTATTTTCTTCTATTTTACCTAAGACTTCACTTGGGAGACACTAGATTACTTTTCTTTCCAGCAGATCCTAAGAGTGAAACAACCCTTTCTCTGCTCACAGCAGTACCCACTATGCTGCTGTGAATGGCCACTTGCAAATGCAAGAGATCAGTATCCATCCGTGTGATTTTAGCACACTGGCATTCTCAGGCTTTCACATACGCAATTAAAAACAGGCGAGCAAAACTTGTCTTCTGCTCTAAAGCTGGATTTTTCACTTCCAAGGAACTTGACCTGGAAGACATAAAACAATGGTGCATGCCATGGACTAGGAAAATGGAAAACCTGGAAGAGGTAGAACTTTAAAAATACTTCCAACAAGCACTTCTGAGTAGATCCTTTTCTCAGTTTTCTCTCCCTTTTAGCCCCTTTATTTCACATTGGTCTTTATAAAAGATGTGTGAAATCTGACACACTTCAGTACCAGCTAGTAATTTCATCCAGTTTTGAGGAAAGGAAGTTTTAACTCAGGATTGTAGACTGGGAATTGAGTAGATAGATTTGAGTATCAGACATGCTGCTAAAACCCTGTCCCTCAAGTCTTACCTGCACATTCTTATGTTACCTTCAATAGCATCACGTGTTTTCAGGCACACACCCCACAGGTCCAACATACAGTCTCTGCTGACAGAGAGATTTAAACGAAATCCTTAAAGCACACTTTCCACATCAGTGTTTAAAGCTCTGAAATTAATAATACTCTAATAATTTTCATATTTCTTGATTTATCCCCCATTTCACTGGGACCTAAAAAGTTACAGTTTTGTTTATTTTAAAATACGCTTCAGCATTTTTGAAAATCTGTCAGAATGTATTAAAAAAAAAGAAATAAATAATCCACAGACAACAAGATTTACCCTACTGAAAAGAAAAACCCACAAGAACCAACCTAGCACAACAGCTTCAATGAGATGTATTGTTCTAGAAAATGGAAAGAGCCTCTCCAGCCAAAAGATAGCACTACATTAAAAATTACATTGGATCAAAACATTTGATACCACTTCATTGAGAGAACTCAATGAAAATCACCAAACACACATGAGTTCCCAAAGAATCACAGAATGGCCTTGGTTGAAAAAGACCACAATGATCATCTGGTTTCAGTCCCCTGCTATGTGCAGGGTCATCAACCACCATACCGGGCTGCCCAGAGCCACATCCATCCTGGCCCTGAATGCCTCCAGGGAGGGGGCCTCCACAACCTCCTTGGGCAACCTGTTCCAGTGTGTCACCATGCTCTGAGTGAAAAACTTCTTCCTCTTATCTAACTTAAACTTCCCATCACTGTTTAAAACCATTCCTCCTTGTCCTATCACTACCCACCCTTGTAAACAGCTGTTTTCCCTCCTCTTTATACACTCCCTTCAACTATTGAGAAGCCACAATGAGGTCTCCCCTGAGCCTTCTCTTCTCCAAGCAGAAAAAGCCCAGTTCCCTCAACTTTTCCTCACAGGACAGATATTCCAGCCCTCTGATTGTCTTAGTGGCCCTTCCCTGGACCCATTCCAAGAGTTCCATGTCTTTCTTGTGCTGAGGGCTTGCAGTGGTTTCCTTTTTTTAAAGATTTTTTCTTTTTTTTTTTTTATATTCCATAGGCATTCACATCTTATGTGCTTTTAATAAATAATATGACTGGAAAAGTATTTAACATTTTTCATCAGGAAATTCTGCTGCTTAAAATGAAAAACTATCCAAGGTTAGAGACGTTTGACATGTATGTTCTCCCAAAACATAGCTGTACGTAGTTGTTTTGGTATGAGCGGCGTTTGAAGTTCCTTAGTAACAAGCACTTAGAACTGGAAATGCAATGAACTACCAAGTCTCTTGAGTGCTCCTAGCATCGACCTATACGGGACTTCCAGTAGTATTTACATAGAACTCTAATGGTATCATTAGATAACTTTCAACTAGAGATGTAACTTCAAAGCGTGCAGTTTTTTGCTCCGGAATAAATTTGGTTTAGTAATTCAGAAATGTCCAAAGGTATTTACAGAGTTAATATGTAGTCTGGCTCTGATTTGAATAAAGTCCATGAATTTTAATTAAAAACACTAATCCCACACAGGGACAGCAGGCCCCCTGTAATACAGGGAACTCTCAGGCTCCTGTAATACGGTGAATCGATCTTTTGGAAAGGACTGCAGCACTTCAGGAATGTTGACTGAAAAGATTTCCTTTTTCATAAAAGGGAGGGGAGAATGTCTTCCCCTTTTATTCTCTTTTCCTTTCCTTTTCCTTCCTTTTCCCTTTCCTTCTTTTTTTTTTTTTTTTCTTCTTTTTCACTTATTTAATACTTCATGGCACCAGCCAAAGACACATGCATACACTTTTAATCAGTTCTATTCTTCAACTTCTAAGTAATAGCGTCCATATTGCCACACTGCACCACACACTGAAATCTGCCACCACAAACAAAATGAAGTCACAGCACACTCTCTCTGGCCTACAGGTTGCAATGAGTTCAGATTTGTCACTGCACACCATAACTATTATTTACATCTTCAAAGAGGGAAAGTTTATCCCAATATTTTTTTTTTCTGTTTTTCATGCTGAAAAACAGACTACCACCATCTCTGCTATCAATCACTTTTTCCTAGATTACTGCCTGCCAGTAGTTCTGGTTCATTTTCACATATTGTTTGTTAGTAACTATCTCAACAGAAAATATTTTTAGAATAAATTCTGAGCCTTTTTCTTAGTTACAGGTTTAAAATATAAACATTTAATTATGTCAACTTGACTTAAGTCTGGACAAAAACCATGCACATGAAGCTATTATACAGTTTTCTGCTGAAAGGGTTATTCACATGACTTAAAATGTCACTTGTACAGTATCGTTTACAGATCAGTGCTTCAAATAATGTATTTTAGCCAAACCTCATTAGGAGGTCTTCAATATCATTGGTGATTAATGTGATATAAAACATGCAAAAAAAGCATGGCACTTCAAGCAGCAGATTTAGTTTTGTCTGTAAAAACCTGTGTGGAATAAAAAACATGCAGAAGTTTTTGCTTCACACATCATGTGCTCATTAAAAAGATTATTTTGTAAAAATTAAAAGAACAAAGCTCCTCAAAACTAAAAAAAAAAAACCTCAAATGTCCCTTGGAGACAGCACCTCCAAAGATGGGATCTAAATAAGGTTCGAAAACAAAAATAAAAGAGCACACATCCATAGCTCTTTATATTTGTAATTCATGATGAAAATAAAATAAGTAGCACCCAAAAAATAACAAGAAAAGAGCCTCTTCTCAGTAACAGCTCAACACAAATATTAAAACAGTGTGAGATAATGTGTCATTACCTGCATCATGTAGAAGCTACTGTGACGGTTTTAAATAACACACCAAGATGAAAGTGTTCATATTCCTCTAAAGGTCACCATAAAAGTTTAATTACATTCTTATATCCAAATCTTTACTCAAACAAAATATCAAGTATAAGAATCTGAGAAATCTGAAGGTTACCACATAAAAACACTTAACTTACTTTGCCTCAAAGCCCTAACTAAGGCCCATGGAATCTCATTTCCTGGATGACCACTAAAACTATCCAAAGGGTTGAATTACAGAATATCAAGTTCTTTGATGCCAAGCCAATAAAATACCTTGTTTTTAACAGTGTGTTTACTGTTCAAGTACATAAACCTAGGACCGAACACAACCAGTGTAATCAATCAAGCCACCATGAAAGATTTTGAAAGAAAGAATATGAAGATGAGCCCTCCTCAGGAATTGAGAAACTTAATTGGCAGAACAAAAATACATTCCATAGGCACAGCATGGCTATCTCAATGAGATGGAAGGCGCTAGGCATGTTGAGCTGACCTAGTGGCACATACTGCACCCATGCAGAAGATTCATCCCAGACAGAAAGCTCAGATCTGCAATGCCAGTTGTGAATGGCTACACAGAAAGCTGGACAACTAACTAGAAACACTCTCATGACAGTGAAAGCAAAACAAGGCCATAAGTCCACAAAACACTGTGAAGGAGAAATGTTAACATCCCCAAACAGGAAATGGTCAGTTTTTCCACTCATACTAGCATGCGACTGGACAGCAGCAAGTGAAGCATGAAAATAAAGCCACAAAGCAGTTTGCTGTGTAAGGATCTATGGTTGCTTTAAGGTGGCTACTCTGATATACAAAACAAAGACAATGGGACATGCACTAATACAGAACAGGAGGCTTTAAAAACAGAAAACAACATGTTAGATGTAACTGTGCAGCTCCTTCCTACGAAGGAGTGTTATTTTAACACTCTAGAATAGCTTCACTCATTTAACACACTATCTGGGATACTATTAGTGCAGACAGCATCCCCACCAAGAGAACGAATATTATTTTCAGGAAATCATTTTGTTTGATACTGCACAGTGTCTTTGTTCTAGGCAAGAAGGAAGCTATTCGTCCTTTAGTGAAGCCATCTGAAGAATTTCAATAATCACCTCCATTCTTCTGATCAATTTAGTCAGTATTCCTGAAAGCAGAATAAAGACAGAATGACCCCACAGTTTTTCAAAATGAATGTTCTTATATGACACCCTGCACTAAACCGGGTGAGGAGTAAAGCCGTAGGAAAGTTATCTAGAAAGCCCAATAGAGCAGCCAGCAATATTATGATTAAACAGCTGTGTTTCATGAGAGCTGAGTACTGGTTTCCAAACTTCCCAATGGCAAGCCCCATTTTTGTTGAGTTTGAAACTTCAAACACTGCTGTGCAGTTAAATTTGTCTCATCTTCTCTAGCCTGCTAACCAGAAACAATACAGTAACACCCTATCCATTCCTTTCTTTCAGTGAAGGACATTACAAGTCAGTTTTTCAGTTTGCAGTCTCTCCATTGCCCTAGATGCAGATGTGTGGTGGCTCCCCAAGATTTCACACGTTGTGTCCACATGTACGTGGCTCATAACTCGCTCATCCATTGCTTACTTCGTAGCTTTACCTACTGCAAATGTAGCCCATACCCTAAGATTTCTGGAATACGAGAGGACATGCTTCTTTTAAAGCAAGGCAGATGGATATGTTAGCATTTGATTGTTTTGCACCTGTCAGGCATGTAACGTCACAACACAGAATTTAAGCAACATACAAAGGACAGAACAGCTCGATTTTCACTTGTACTTAAACAGGACCTTGTCATGCACTACTGAACCCAGGTTCTGGTGGGCCCAAAAGGTATACTGGTGTCTGAGGGTGGGAAGAGCAGATGGGCTGGAAGGAGGGGGTCTGTAAGCCTGCTTTTTTACCTTTAGTATTTCAGTTTTATTTATCTTGAAATAACAAGTCACTCGAAATTGCTTAAAAGCCCATCAATCATAAAATCAAAAACATACAGGAAAAATGCCAGCTGGAGGAAAAGATCTTGATGACTGCTTCATAAATACAAAAAAAACGTGCATCCTTAAACCATGTTTGTAGCCTCAAAACTGCTCTGTTCAGACATTATAAAATCAGATAAAACTACCTACTGTCTTGAGCAATGACAGGAAAGTGAATATTTCGTCCTCTACAGAACCAGGAATTCTCAGATAAGATTTGTCTCAGCCATCACAAGATAAATCACTGTGGATCTCATGCTGCTGCCATTTACTCCAATCACACCTAGCCTAATTCAAAAGCTTCTAGTTAATCCACCTTCTAAGTAGCTGAGTCAGTTTTCAGATGCAGATAACTAAGCACTTTAAGAACTCTACTTAAAGCTATGCCATCCCTAGACTTATTTTATCTTCGCCATTCATCTGGCCATTATTTCCAAACACAGTAGATAGATGTGTAGGTAATTCTTTTCACCTAGTTTTTTTTGCAAGGCTTTTTTGTCCTCGAATTCTTAGGTATTGCAACAGCAAAATAATTGGGACATTGTGGAGGCCAACCTTATGTCTCAAACCTACTGAAAACACTTAAGAAAAAGGGAGGGAGGGAGAGATTATGAATATTTTTTAAAAGACACAAAAAAAATCTTTAAAATATACATGTATATTTTTCTCCATAAAATGGACTAGCCTGTACTTTAATGCATTCCACATTTAGCTTTTCTGCTGGACTCAGTCTTCATAAATTGTATTATAGGATCAAAATGGAAAGAACCACATATCCACTCCTCTAATTCAATATACATGTATGTAAAACACTTCAGGTGATAAAATTTTGTACGTTCTTTTGCTCTTTTGACTTCCTACTTGCTCTCAGCTGGAGCAGAGGAACGCTCCTCACAGAAATCCAGATTTGAGGGAAGCGTTTTTTGCTGGGAGGAGGAGGCACCTCAGCATTGAGCTGGAGCTGGCTCCTACCACTTATGATTCACTCACTTGCTATCTTAGTAATCCCATACAGCAATCTTCACTTGAGAAACAGAAGCCTCCCTTTTCCTTTGGCTTTCTAATTGAAAAGCCCTATTTTCATTTTATCTCTGGTGTAGGGGGTCAAGCTCACTTAAAGCAATGAAAAGATGACTTGGATTTTTAACTGCTTTTGGGCTAAAGCAAAAGGGGAAAAACCTTATTCTGTTTTGCAAAGACTATTTAAAATCAGTGGGGACCGTTTCTTTCCTTTGATATGAAGGAACAGATAAGCAGCAATATGCATCTTGGTAAAAGCTATCTCATATGAGATAATATGAGGAAATCCTAGCATGGCTATGTGGTCTTAGTCATCTCATCAACTGCATCTTCCAGTGCTATCTATCCACCCACAATTACTATCTGTCTAGTTGTGTGAAACTAATTTGATGGATCCAAAGTCAAACTGAACCCTAGAGCTGAACTACAGAAAGCTACACCTGGCCACAGAAACATATAGCGTTGAGCTGTGCCTCCTGACAATTGGCCCTGGTCCTCCAGCATTCCAAGAATCAAATGTCTGGAAAATGCAGATACTAGAAAGAGAAATCAAGGAGAGGCCACACACTTTTAAGATGAAGATCTCAAGCTACATTTTTCCAGAGGTATGCCTCTGGAATAAGAGTAGATAAATATTCAGTAAGATTTAAATCTTTTGCAAATGTAAACTACACTACGGATCTCAAATTTAGTATGCTCTATCTGAGCATTATGCCAGGAAGAAGTTTTTTACTGAGAGTGGTGAGGTGCTGGCACAGGCTGATCACAGCACATTGGGCACTGTGGATGCCCACCCATACAGGTGTTCAAGGCCAGGCTGGATGGGGCCCTGGGCAGGTTGATCTAGTACTCAATCCACAGGTTGGCAATCTTGCCTGTGGCAGGGGGCTGGAAACCAGTGATCCTTGAGGTCCCTTCCAACCTAAGCCATTCTAGGATTCTATGATTATCAAATTGTGGGGCAAATGGCAGAGCCTTTATTTGAGAAATAGGTGCTATAGGCAAAGATATCACAAGGAATTAACTCACCCCTCGTAGCTTGTAAAAAGGGATGAGCTGAGGAATGTGTCCCTCCCCCATTCGTACAGTCACACAGCAGCAGAGAAAAAGGGTGGGCAAAAGAGGGGAAACTGCACAGACTCCAACTGCACGGAAGTAGGTTGGCTCCAGACCCCCCTGCTGCTCCAAGCACTCTCATAGCTCACTCATTGCTTCAAGCTGTGACCCTGGAATTCCACTACACAAATACAAAGTCTTTCTTTAACACAGGAAAAGAGCCAGTTTCTCAAACCTTTCCCGTCAGATTAAAACTTCAGAGCAGACTTAGTTGCTATCCTCAGCAGCCCAAGGTTTTATAGGACATCTTAAATCTGATGCAAACTGCACTTTCATAGTCAACAATAATCCACAGTAAGACTGAGATGTAGATTTTGTGGAAGACTCAAATTCCTTATTTCCAAGTCTCATTCTGATGCAGAAAGTCTGCAGATAGCACAGCTTTTTTCATGACTGAAAAGCCAGGCATCAATCATCAATCCACTTCTATCAAAAAAATGTCCCCAAACCTCCTGTATCAACCTGGTGATTTTTGTTTGATTGCTTTTTTTTTTATTATTATTTTGGAGAAATGTTAAATGTGTGATTACTGGCATAACACAGAAGTGACTGGAATGACAACTCATTCAGAACTACCTCTACCCAATCAGAGAAGGTGTTCAGAGCTGCCTTATTCAGCCAAGATTCAGTTCCCCATTTGTCTCACTCCAATTTATAGGACATTCTTTGATATATGTATACTCGACCTGAGATTAAGAAACAACGGTTCAAATGTTGGTCCAACCAGTTTATTACAAATCTTAATCAGGGATACTGGGAAAGGGAGAAGGGCAATAGAACAGATAGGAAATAAAAGCAAAAAAAAAGTCTTTCTAGGAAGCAAGAGGGAGATAGTCACCACCTTGGATCCAGCATGGTTCATAGTTCAGTCACTGATCTTCAGTAGTAGTGGGTCATCAGGTGTTGTTGAAAAGCTGTCGTTAGAAGAACAATGGTAGTACAAACTTATAAATAAAGTCCAAAGTGGTTGAATCAGCTCTCCTTGGAGAGGCAGCTCCTGGCTCTGAGACCTCAGCAGAAACTCCTCTGTTCCCATCTTCTGGGCCTTGTCAGCAGATAGGAGGGAGCAGGAATACCCACCTGCACCCTGTTTTTTGCAGGACACAATGGTATCATTCCCCAGTTTTCTCATACCAGTCTGGAGCTCTTCAGTCACAGGCCAGGTCCACCGCCAGTAAACACTTCTGAGCACTGTCTTTCAGGGGCAAACAGGTCTGTATGAGGGTGCTTTCAAACGTCCACAAGGTAATGTTGACTGTCACATGGCAGCACCCATCACTTGCCTCCTCCATAAATCAGTTAAGAGTCTTATCACAAGAAATATCTCAGGAAGCATGCTTTGAGCCAAAAAACAGAGTTCTCATACCATTAACACTGCTCTCCCATAATGCAGCCAAATAACTTAACACTCGTATACCAGATTGTGATGAAACTAACTGTGGAAGAGAGAAGTGCTAAAGATTCCTTGTCTTTATGCAAATTTACAGTATACCTACCAAAACACCTACACTACTGAGCACCTGACATGGCTGTGGGAACAACTCAGTATTCTAGTTAGATAGGAAATCTAATTGGAAAGGCGGGCAAAAAACAACAACAACAACAAAAAAAAAACAACACAACCGCGCTGGTGGCAAAGGGATCAGGCTATCTTAAAAAATAAATAAATTTTAAAAATCAACAGAATTCTGATTTAAACCAAAAGCAAGAGCTCAACACAGAGTTTGAAGAACAGTTAAAGTGTCAGTGAGAAGCTGCTAGTGATAACTAGTGGTACTAGTTCATCATTTCCAAAATAAAATGAATAGGAAGTATGCAACAGATTATGTTTATAACCGCACAGCTTCCCTAGATCTAAAACATCTGATTGCATACAATGTCTTAAGCTTTTTTAAGGAACAGTCATAATTATGGACCAGTATTTCATTAAGTAAATCCCAATTCCCAATGAAATAACCAATAAAAGGCATAATCCAATAACTAAAATGAAATACACTACAGCTGCATGGGTAGAAACATTGAAATACAATCCAAACAGATGTCTGTAAAGAAGGCATGGGACAAGGACTCCATAGCTTCAAGTTACATGTTCTGCACAAATCCCTCAATTGATAATTTCTGTACAATGATGATGAACAGCCATTGAGACTGAAGACTGGGCATAAACTTAAGTTTTAGATGGAATTATGTCTGCATATCATGAGTTTTACCAATCTCCTTTCACACTATTTCAATTCATACCCTTATAGATTTTAGTCTAACTCACCACACTGGGCTACAAAGAACTGGTTCAATAACTACTTCAAAGTAGCTCCATGTCTATGTAATGGGAAGAGGTGAAGAAGACACAAGGAGGTGGCTCTGTCACCTGTACAATTGACAAGCAGTCATCCTGAACTAGTGGTAAGGCAGCTGATAACAACAGGGTACCAAAGTACTCTCTTTTCAGCACATTCATACCCCTTCCTCTCTTCCTCCACAAGACAGGCAACTAATGGAAAAGTGTAAGAAACCAAAGAAGAAAAGTGAAGTAATAGTGAAAAGCTGACTGAATCACAAGGGGTGCTATGAAAGTAATGCCTCCTATTTTATTATGTTGGCCTATGACATCAGAGGTGGAGGCTGGTGCTATGGCAGTAGAGGTTGAATCCTCCTGACAATATTCTGTCACATTTTGGTGCTATGTGACAGATGGCAGCAGAGGGACAGTCTGACAAAACATCATCTCATGTTGAAGTGTGTATGAAGAAAAGGTGTGGAATTGAATTCCTCTCTGAAGAAAAGATAGCATCCACTGACACAGTGTTTGCTGACCACTGATGGAAACCAAGCAGTGAACATAAGCACAGTGAGGCAGCATCTTATGGCAGTGTCAGCAGCAACGTCAAAGACAAGCCACATTCCAGGCAACCACACTCCTGCTGATAACTGGAAGAAAATACTCTATAACTTTTCTTTATACAGCTATACAGTATAGATCAAATTGCTCTAAAAATATATTAAAACTGCATCTGCTTAACAAAAATAATCATTTCAAACAAAAATCTTACACATTCCACACATAACTTGTAAAATAAAGTCAGAAAAGAATTACAAGGAATTTTCTAGTATCATTCAATCTGAACATTTGATTGTATTTTCTTAATTAAATTGAGACCCTACAGTTGGTGGAAGAGACCACACTGCAAACTGACATGTTATATTTTCATTATTGAGCCATGGACCTGAGGATTGGCCGCTGTATTATCCAGAACATACCTGCTTTGAGATACCTGCTGTCTTAACCTTGCCAGTCTTTCTCAGTCATTTTCTTTTCCAAGTCTGAAAATGCAACAATGAGAATGAAGTGCCTGTAAATCAGTCTTTCGGGATTTAGCTCATTATTCCCAACTTTTTTTTTCCTCCTATTTTTATTTCAATGTTACAGTGCCTACATTCTTGTACAAAGAACACCTAATATTTTGAACTTTTGTATCTAGAAAAGGCCTAAGAGAATGTCTTTCCTGTTTTCAGTTTCATATTAAGAAGACCAATAAAACAGCAAATGAAATTTCAACAAGTTTTCAGAGGGAAGGGATACATAACTAAAAGCTGAATTAGCACAAAAATTAGATTCCCCCGTACACTGAAGTACAGTCCTATTTATTTATTTTAGGTAGTTTAGGGCAGAAGCTGTGTTCATACACTAAGACTCCCATTGAGAAAACATCAGAACACATTTCTTCTCAGGTCTTTATACACTTCCTTCACAAAAATGTCAGACTAATTTAGGGAAGTGGGAACACGAGTTGAAAGTATTGGCAGCAATTCAACTTCAGTACTTAAGATTTATTGGATTACTCACATACCCAGCAGTGGATTAACTCAGATGAGGGACATCATACAATTAGAAACAGAGTTCTATGGAAGTGCTGTGTCTAAACCGACATGAGAAAGTTCAGTCCCCCGGGAGTTCTCACAAGTGGGCATAACTCTTGAATAATGATGACAGTAAATGAGATTTCAGGAACACGGTAACAGAAACATCACCCTCTTTGCAGAACTGTAGTAAAGCCTTAGATAAGCTCTCAGATTTATTTGCCCAGTTTTTGCAAGCATTTCTTCATTTTCTTTTGACAGCAATGCACTCTCTTCAAATTGCATGTGTGCTCTTTCTATCTAGTCTATCATTTTTATTGATTTACTGAATTAAATCCTCACCATGTATTCACCATGGAGATATGGTCCACAGCCTGACAAGTTACTTGAAAGAATGAAGAAGATGGCAGATAATTACAACAATTCACAGGTGAAATGTGGACACAGAGATAGAAGATGTGTGTATTCACTAGATTTCTAGTTCTAGATTCAATGCGCCCTCCCAAACTGAACGAAGAACAGTTTTAAACAGATAATGAAGAGACCATCTCTGCCCCAAATTGCTTACATTCTTGGTATCAGATGACAGCAAAAACCAAATGTCCTCAGGAAGGCAGCCTGCAAGATAATTATTAAGGCTAAATTTGAAGACATCCTACCTAAATTATTTATTGTTTCATTTAAGATTAATTTAACGTGTATTTCTCTCATCACCTCACAGGGAATAATGTCATCCGTTCAAAGCCTCAGACCAAACAACTCAATAGAGTCGATATATTCATTACAAAAATATATAAACAAGAAAACACTTTTGCTTAAAAGTCAAAGCAATATAATGATAGAAAACAGTCAAAAATTATTACCAAACACGCTTCTGGCAGAACTAATAAAACCATTAGTTATCTACTCACACAGTTCCATACACTGTGTGTTTGAAAGCCAACTGCAAGCTATTTGATAAAGTAAACCTGCATACAACATGCAGAACTAAAACAGTGAACTACTCACAAGGTTACTATCACTGCACTATAAGGTCACAGAATCAACTGACCCTTGAAGGACACCACTCACCAGTGATCTCCATCTGGACATGGAGCCACTGACCATCACTCTCTAGGTATAAACTTGCAACCCATTCCCTGGCTATCTAACAGACCACCCACCAAATCCATATCCTTCTTATCTGGAGAGGACTATGTTTTGGGGAATCATGTCAAAGGCCTTACTGAAGTCCCAATAGATGACATCAGTGTCTCTTGCCTTGTCCATTGTTGTAGTTACACCTTTAGAAAAGGGACCTAGGTTGGTCAAGCAGAACTTCCTCTTGGTGAAGCCATTCTGATTCTCCCTTATTATGTCCCTCTCTACCACGTGCCTTAGCACTGCTTCCAGGAAGATCTGTTCCAAAATCTCCCTCAGCACAGAGGTAAGGCTGACAGGTCAGTAGTTCCCTGGGTCATCCTTTCCACCCTTCTTAAAAATGTGTGTAGTAGTGCTTTTTCCCCCAATCACCAGGAACTTCACCTGACCACAGTGACTTTTCAGATATTATTGAGAGTGGCTTGGTGACTACATCAGCTAAGTCCCTCTGAACAATCTCTTTCTAGTTCATGTATCCACAGCAGCTTTTCTTGCCCTTCTTTGTGCCTCTTGCCATGTTCAATCCCAACTGAGCCTTGCCCTTCCTGGTCCCAACCCTACAGAGCCTAGCAACAACCCAATACTCTTCCCAGGGAACCTGTCCCTGTTTCCACTGCCTGTGCATTTTCTTCCTGCTTTCCGGTTTGACCAGCAAGTTCCATTCAGCCATAGTCTTCTGTCTTTCTTTCTTGTCTTTCTACGCCTGGGGACGGAGAGCTTGTACTGTAAGGAAAGCTTCCTTTAAGACCTGCAAACTCTGTTCCCTTGTCTTTGAGGAAGGTTTCCCAGGGGGTTTTCTTGACTAACTCCCTGCAGAGCTGTTCTACAATTCAGCATCCTAACTTTAGACTTACTCTGTAAGACTTCTGAGTGTGAACTCCAACACTGTGTGGCAACATTAAGCCTGTCAACAGCCAGTTCATTTGCAATGGTGACCAACAGTTCTAGCATTGCATACCTCCATGTAATTAAAAAATAGACAACACCACCAGGAGGTGTTCAATGCAGCCTAATCTAACATATGGTAACCCCCTGCCTTAGGCAGGGATGCAGCTTAATGATTTTTAAGGTCCCTTCCAACCTAAGCCATTCTATGATATCATTCCAGTACTTGAAGGGAGCATATAAACAGGAAGGTGAACAACTGTTTACAGGTTTATAATGATAGAACAAGGGGGAATGATTTTAAACTAAGACACAGGAAATTTAGGTTAGATATTAAGAGGAAGTTTTTCTCACACAGAGGGCACTGATGCACTGGATGCTCCATCCCTGGATGCATTCAAGGCAAGGCTGGATGTAGCTATGGGCAACCTGGCAGTTGGCAATGCCAAGCAGTTGGCAGTGCAGGGGAGCTGAAACTAGATGATCGTTGTAGTTCTTTTTTACCCAGGCCATTCTACGACCCTGGCTCAAGAAGTCATCCCCGGTGCAACCCAGGAGCATCCTGGATTGCCTGCAGCTCACTGTGCTACTTTTTCAGCAGATGTCAGGGTAGTTGCAGACACCCAGCAGGACAAGAGCCTGCAATTGCAATGCATTCTGTAGCTGGAGGAAGGTGGCTTCAACAATCTCTGCTCAATCAGGCAGTTTATAGTATGCACCAACCACAGAATTCCCTGTGTTGCCTTGGTCTCTCTCAACCACAGGCCTATGACATGCTTGTGGCCCTTCTTTAGGGACATGTCATCTCAGAGCCAAAAAAAGAAGACTCAATAAAATATGTGATGTATTAGGCGGCACGAACTCACGGGATGTAACGCGATAGGCCTCCCCGTGCTCGGTAATGTATATGTATGAGGCTGAAATTGGAGCCCTATATAAGGGTCTCACACGGTTCATTAAAGGCCATTTTACAGCTCACCATATTGGTGTGATCAGCGTGTAACTTGGTCATGGGGCCGTCAGATGCACATTCTCAATGATGGACGTAGTTCTTTAGGTTACCTTACACAAGGCAACAATTGGTGCCCCGTGTGAGGACGTCCTGAGAGTGAGTGTGCGACGGCTAACCGCGAGACGGACGCGAATCCTACGGTTAGATCCCGTGGAAGCGCCGGAGGGGCGATATATTGGCTGCAGCTACTGATTATCCTGCGGTAAGACCGTGGAAGACCGTGGGACTTTGGGCCCGGGTATATATACAAAGGGTGCGAGGACGTACGGTGTCGAGCACCAGAAAAAACATGGATTCCGTCACAAAGGTACTATTACGGGTTTGTAAAACCCACTGCGGTAGGAATGCTCCTTCTAAGAAGGAGATTGTTGCCGTTATTACTTTTTTGCAGGAAGCGGAGCTTTCACCCTCCCCTTGTAATTTGCTCAATTCGGAGCGGTGGGAATCTTTCACCGCTGCCCTGCTCCTAAGAGCAACAAACGATTATAAGGCGGAGGAGTTAAAAACCTGGGTTTTGGTCCTGGGAGCGCTTAAAGCGGCTAAGGAGGAGAAAAAGATCCAGGCAGTCGCGAATGGGGTTTTTGGGGTGGGTTCCGGGACGTCTGGGGTCCCGGAGGGTGCGGAGGAACCGCTCCCTTGCGGCGACTCCGTACCCAAGATGGCGCCGACCACGCCGGCCGTTTTCACAATGGCCATGGCGGCGCCCGTAACAACTCCGGAAGGGATGGCGGAAGTTGCCTCATCTGGGGAGGCGCCGCCATATTATCCCCGCCTATACCCCTGTTTGCAGAGTTTTCGTTCACCTGAGGGGGGTGGGTCCTGTCCGAGGGAGGGAGAGTCATGGGGGGAGGCGCGCCGTGGAGGCGTTAAGCCACCCCTAGACCCGTCCCCGGAGGAGGGACCTCATTCCCCGAAAGGGGAGGAACGAAAGGTACTGCCTGCCCCTACCCCTTTGGTTTCGTCTCCCGCGGAGGGGGAGGAGAAAGGGGAGGAACAAAAGGTACTGTCTGCCTTCACCCCGTCGGTTTCGTCTCCCGCGAAGGGGGAGGAGAAAGGGGAGGAACGGAAGGAATTGCCTGTCCCCACCCAGTCGGTCGTGGTTCCCCGGAGGAGGGGGGAGAAGTGGGAGGAGCGAGAGATATCGCGTAAGCCCACTGATTGGACTGACATTTGCGATACAATGCGAGAGGTGGGGCTCAAGGAGCGGGACTGGGCGGTGTTCCCAATTGTAGTCAAACAGGAGGGACCGGTTTGGGTACCTTTGGAAGCAAAAGCAGTTGCTCGGTTTATAGAGGCGATTGACAAAAAGGGATTGAGATCCCCGATGACAATGAGTGCCTTTGAGGCTCTCGTAGCCCCAGGTCCCCTACTCCCATATGATATTGAAAGCCTTATGAGAGTAGCCCTTGAACCAGTACAGTTTACTGTGTGGAAGGAGGAGTGGATAATACAACTCAAAGCTGTTTTAGCACAGGCTGCGCGCGATCCACAGCATCCAGCAAATGGGAAGGAGGGAGATCCAAAAACTGATTTAATGAGGCTTTCAGGTTCATCTGCGGATTTGGCTGGATCTGCAGAGAGGCAGCTTAGGGACCTCCGCCCAGGAGAGCTGCTTGCCACCACGGGGGCGGCTACCTCTGCTTTTATACACTTTATAAGAAAAGCAGAGCCTGTAGCCCCGTGGTCAGAGATTATGCAGGGTCCCTCAGAGTCATTCTCTGAGTTTGCCAATCGATTGATATGGGCAGTAGAAGGATCGGAACTGCCTAAGGAAGCGCTGACTTCTGTTATAAAGGATTGCCTGAAGCAAAAGGCTCATAAAAGTGACTCTTCAGAAAAAGGAAAAAGAACAGATAAAGAACTGCTGCTAGTACCAACGAGAAGGACATCTGTTGTATCACTTGCTGTGTGTCTTTGTGTAATTGCATTCATTACCGGGGGAGAGGGTACTCACTTAACATCACAACCAGAAAATATTTGGGTTACATGGTCTAATCGAACTGGGCAGAAAGATTTCTGCCTTAGCCTGCAGTCAGCCACATCACCGTTTAGAACATGCCTTATAGGTGTACCCAGGTGGGACCCAAAGGAGTTTAACGGATATGTGCATAAGAACAACTGCAAGAGAGATGCAGTGGACAAAGTTTTCTTTATGAAAGCATTTGAGTCTAAATTCACTGACTGGGCCAGAATGTCTGCATGTTTTATTAGATCCTTGAACACCTCCTTGCCCTGGGATCCACCAGAGTTGCAGCTTCTTGGATCCCAATCGGTTGGTAACGTAACATGGAATAAGAACTCTCAAAAGTGGGAACGCCCGGTTAGATGTTTGTATTTTTCGGGTTTTAGGACACCGGGTCAACTGTCCAATCGCAGGGTATGGGAAGGCCTACTCGGGAATGGGGCACCATTCTCGGGAACAACTGGGTCGGAACCCTTTACTTTACTTAACCCCATTCAATTTGACACATATAGCTTGACAGGGGCATATTGTGGTTTCTCAGCTGAAAGGGTGCAGGGATTCTCCCGTCCCTGCTCCGGGGATGGCTCCAAGAATGGATTTGCAGACCAATGCATAAAGCAGGGTGGGAGGTGGCTCTCTTACAATCAGAAGTATGTGGTACGTCATCCTAACGGGTCCACCTATAATCTCTCATGCTACTGGGGCCCTGACGATCTGGCATGTTCTGGTTGTTGTTCTCGAAAAGAACCTTTAGCTGGGGAAGGAATAAACTGCAATGGTACAGCCAAGGCCCTTCCTAAGGACATATTTTTGATATGTGGGGATAGAGCTTGGCAAGGGATACCAAAGAATCCAGTTGGGGGGCCGTGTTATTTGGGAAAGCTGACATTGTTGGCTCCCAATCACACTGCAATGATAAGTGTTATGAAAAAGATCGATCGAGCTCGACGCCAGAAAAGGTCAATAAAAACATTGGACCAGGATTGTAGTGATGAGGTTCAGCTGTGGGGTCCCACAGCTAGAATCTTTGCATCCGTCTTAGCTCCGGGAGTAGCTTCAGCCCAGGCCCTAAGAGAAATTGAGAGATTGGCATGCTGGTCCGTGAAGCAAGCTAATGTCACCACAGCAGTCCTGTCGGAACTCCTGATGGACGTTAACAACATCAGACACGCTGTTCTTCAAAATAGAGCTGCAATTGACTTTCTGCTGCTTGCTCAAGGGCACGGGTGCAAGGACTTTGAAGGGATGTGTTGTTTCAATCTGAGCGACCACAGCGATTCGATACATAGGAAGTTGGAATGGATGCAAGAACACACGAAGAAGATCGCAATAGATGATGCATTCGGAAGCTGGTTGGAGGGACTGTTTGGTAATCTGGGCCCATGGCTTAAGCAGTTTCTCAAAGTATTAATCATAGGTATTTTATTCTTTTTAGCTTTAATGATTTGCTTACCTTGTTTGTTTCAATGTGTCCAGGGTTGTTTACAGCGTATGATAGAAAGAATGTTTAACGAAAAAATGGAGTACCAACGGGTATATGATAAACTTTGAGAAGAAGGAACTGTATAAACCCAAGATGCCTTGGATATAATCATTAGAAAACTACTGATGTTATTAGATATTGCACTACCTACCTCTGTAGCTTGTCTACCTCACTTTTTAGATAACTTATTAAGTTTAAATTATAGAGACTAACATTTTTATATTAGGATTAAGGATTAGCGTTCGGGATGTAACGGGGCATACTTTATCGAGCATGGAGAGGGGGAAATGATGTATTAGGCGGCACGAACTCACGGGATGTAACGCGATAGGCCTCCCCGTGCTCGGTAATGTATATGTATGAGGCTGAAATTGGAGCCCTATATAAGGGTCTCACACGGTTCATTAAAGGCCATTTTACAGCTCACCATATTGGTGTGATCAGCGTGTAACTTGGTCATGGGGCCGTCAGATGCACATTCTCAATGATGGACGTAGTTCTTTAGGTTACCTTACACAAGGCAACAAATATGCTACTACATTTTAGAAAAAGTCCGTTATATTCAACACTGTTAGTAGTTTTTGTTATCCTAAAAAGATTTCTGCAGACATCACTTTCATTACTAGACACAGTTTGAAAGATTCAGAAGTAGAATCTAGAATTGTTCACCCTTGGTTTTCATTACATCTTTCACTTATTTTTGCTGTTCTGAAAGCATATCAAAGTCATCTAGAAATTTTTCTATGAAAGAGGGCAGTCTTCCTCATTATTCCACCACCCCCCCCCTTTTTTTTTTTTAAACCAGATATTCCATCTTTCTGATAAGCTGCCCAAATAACAAGGTAGGAGGGTAGGAAATGCAACCAGAAACACACAAAAAATGCCAACTCAAGTTATTTGCATTACTGTAACACGCAGGGATGCTAAGAACACACAAATATCCAGGATAAAACATGGTGCCTGACTCAAAGCTGCCAATAAAAGCAAAGGCAAACAACATCTGACAGATAAATATACACAGTGGAGGTAAGACAAGAAAGTGTGACAAAACTAGTAATCGTAGAAGGCAATAGTTTCAGTGTATTTTGGATTGACTTTAACAAGCATTTTAGTTATCTTGACCTTAAGAAGAGGCATTTAAGGGAAGATAATGAAATTGCAGATGATCTTTTCAGGTCATGCTTCTTCAACACAGAAGACAGCACTAAATAAAACAGAAAATACCATTTGAATTTTTATGGTAAGTGAATAATAAAGTTGGCATTATTAGTCAGTTTCTGTCACAGACATTGAGATCACAAATCACAAATGATTAGCATTATGGCCTACACTGGCAAGTACAAGATGAAAGGCATTATTTCAGACAAAGTATAGTAGCAGTACCAAAGAGAGAATGGCTAGGAAAACTATTTATCCATCAGGATTCTGAATAAGTACCAGTAGTGTGAATCTTAAATATGATACAATCATTAATATGCAAATTATAGAAGTGTTTGGTGAGATTTTAGCTGCGTGAAGAAGAAAACTGGTATCTACATTTATGTTGCATGCCTTTGGAAGATAGTATACTGGGAAAACCTTGTCTTGTTCAAATGCTTTCAAAATTGTGTCACTGTATGCTGTTTAAGATAGGCCTATACAAATCTTCAGTCTGATGCTGGCCCTCTTCATGATTGTTCTTACTAAATACATGTTGTTATGAAGATTTCTACTTCTGCATTTCATGTCAAGTGTAGTACAGAGAACTTGTCAAAAGTTCAGCATAGTTTAAGTGGTTTTTCTGTGCCCAAACTGATGTTTGCTTATTTTTTATTTTTTTTTTCTCTTCACCTTAAGATTCAGCAACACATTTGTCTTCAGCTTGTACTTTCTAATGGGATTCTTCGTCTGTGAACTTGCTGTCTGTTCATCACAGCATTTTTGTCAACATCTATAATAACTGTCTTGCAAATGTATCATAGTATCATAGTCTCGTGCGGGTTGGAAGGGACCTTAGAGATCATCGAGTCCAACCCCCGGGATTCGAGCCTCCTGTGTAGCAGAGCGGCACTTCTACCACTTGCACCACAGGGAGGATTCGAACCCAGGGCCTCCGGTGTTGCAACACGGTATTCCTACCACTTGCGCCACCAGGGCACACTGTGTGTGAGTCCTGTCTGTTCCCCATGCACGGAGGCATGGTATTTTCACTCAGCAGCCTTAATCTGTCGCCGGATAGGGAGGCAACAACTACAAAATAAAGAAAGAAATAAAATAAAACTGGAGGAGAGAATAAAAAATCAATGGTTTCTTGTATTCTTCATAACAATCAATAGCATGGAGAAGCAGATAGGTTGCTCCCAAAATAATGCCTCTTATTTCCACGGAAATTACAACTAAGGCCACAATAATACAGTTTAAAAAAAAAAAACAAAAAAAAAAAAACTCCATTTTCAGAACACATACAATGGGAGATGAAACAGTACAGGGAAAAATTCAAAAGATTGCTAGAGTCTCACATGACTTTCGAGTCTGGGATGAACTTCTACACACATGCATTTTATGCTGAATATGTACTACAGAAAATCTTACAGATGACAGTTTACTTTTTGTTTTCACATTTAACTTCTAGCCTGTATGTATATAGAAACAAAACACACTCCTTATGCTATTTTTTTAATGCAAAGTAGATCATCCAGAGGAGAGACAGGATCGCTACCTTCTCGTTAGGTTGTTCAGCCTGGAGAACAGAAGACTGGAGAAACTGGAGAACAGCCTTTCAGTATCTAAAGGAACAATGTGAGAAAGAAGAACACATACTCCTTAGTAGGGTCTGCTCTGACAGGACAAGGGGAAATGATTTTAAACTAAAACAGGAGAGTTAGATTGGATGTAAGGAATAAGATTTTTACAGTAAGAGTGGTGAGGCACTATCAAAGCTTGCCCAGAGATTTGGTGATGCCCCATCCTCGGTGAAGATCAAGTTCAGGCTGGACAGTGCTCTGAGCACCTGGTAAAAGCTTTGGGCACCCCTGTTCACTAGAGGGAAGTTGGATAAAATAACCTTCAAAAGTCTCCTCCAAATTGAACAGTTCGGTGATTCTATGACCATCACAGTCATGCCATTTTTTAGGAAAAAAGAGCAAAACAAATACATTTTCACGTTACCTGTTTCTTATCTGGTATCTCTGAATCTAGAATGTTGACCAAAGTATACAACCAACTTCTGAGAAGGTAGTGGTCAAATGCACAGTTTGTACTGTGACTTCAATAACTACCATTCACAACTTTATGCTAATATTTACTCACAGTCCCTGGCACATCTTGAAGTTTTCTTTTAATTTTGCATGTTTATAATATAAATGTGAGTGCATTAGGAAATACCACACATTGCAGAATTATTTTTATATTTTGCTGAAAAAGAACACTTTAACAAAACAAATTTAGTATCCTTCCACCCCATATGCAGACCAAGGCTAAGAAATTTTAGCTAAGTATCAGACTTAACGGCATAAACGGCATATAGAAGATGAATATTTATACTGGGAATAATACATGTTTAACAATAAAACTTAGGAATCATATGGCACAATAGAAATACTATCCAGCCTATTTAAAGCAAGTAGCCTGATGCATACTACAATTGTGGTCAGCATGCTGTCAACAGTGCCAATTTTTGTGGCACCCAAGTGACAGCTTGTTTAAAGAGAAGAATTAATGGATGGAGGGGGTGAGCAACAAGGAATAACTGCACAGTTGAAAGAGGTACATTTCAGCCTCAACTCAGAGCTCATAAATTATCATTCACCAAGAAACAGAAAGGTACAAAAAAGGAAGAAGATCCACTGCTCATATTTCTGATTTACCTTGACACTAGACAAAGTCTTTAAGTGGCCCTACACCCTTACCCAAAGTGAGGCAGTTACTGGCATTTCAACTGAGATGGCATCAAAAACAGGGACAAAAAGCAGCATTGTAGAATCAAATGATGTCTCTCTTAAAGGTGATTCTTCAGCACCATTACACGCAAGTTTCTTGGTTACACAGTACAGCAAATAATATTTTATTCTAAAAACTGCCAAGCTTTTCACTGTATCTGTGATTACCTCCTAATTACCTCGTAATTTGGTAAATGAAATCTGTAGGTCTCAAAGCATCTCACTCTGTCTCTTTGCAGAGATCATCAGCAGAGCAAATAAATTTCTGGTGTTTAGACTCTCATTACCTCAAATTAGCCTCAGCATAAAACAGGAACAAAGCCAAGCTTTCTGTACGTCCTCACACAGCACCTGGTAGCACTCCATAGAAGACAGGAAAAGGGATGGCAGGTTTTGCTTTGCTGTCTGCCTACAACAAAGCTTTCCTATCAGACTATTAATAGCTCTTCTGAAAGCAACTTCCAGCCTCTACATCCACACCACTTCTAATCCACAAACAATGAATCGAAGTTGCCTCATTTGGACCTGTCCTCAAGGACTGTAGTGACTGCATGACTGAACTGATGAGGCGGGTGGGGAACAGGATGATTGTACCAAGTAACACATAGTATCACCATAAGAACTAAGGAACATCCATTCAAAAATAAGCTAAAGCCATAGATTTGCTTATATGCAAGTCTCTAAAAAAAAAAATAAATAGTAATAAATTAAAAAAAAAAAAAAGAAAAAATTAGGATGAAAAAAAAATAGCAATTTCAAAAGGAAAACAGTCTGGTTGTCAAAGAGGAGTGAGTTAAAAAACTGAAGTATCCTGCTTGATCATTTAAATGGTCATTTCTATGCTGCAGGCATGACTGCAAAGACAGAGGAAGATAGTTGCACTTTTAGATGGATCAAACCCTGCAGCTGATGTCAGTGCGCCTCTTCCTACCCTAATTACGTGCAACAGCATTAAGCAAAGGAGTTCAAACAGAAAACACCCCAACAGAAAACTGATTTATGAAGTGTTTGAGCAAATACTGTGTCACTAACGCCGAAGACTTAACAGGGGGAAAAACAGCTGCATGAAACTGTAGTTCAAAGGCTGACCATTTACAGGAACAGGCATTAGCCCAAACCTAACAAGCCTGCCCACAGCTGTGGTATATTTAATCAAATCTTACAAACTTTTGCAAATCTAGATCTGGCACCTGTGAAAGTTGTCTTATTTCAGCTGCGGGCAAAATTACTTATAATAATGTTTTAAATTAAGTAAACAGAATCTCTTCAGATCAAGACATCCATAGCTGCCTGCAGCACCCAGCCATAGACTGAATACTTAACTGAACCTTTATTAAAACTAATATTCGCTTGACAAAGCTCTCTCATTAATACTTGTGGTACCTAATTGTTGGCCCTAAGAAGTGTCTTTTACCTTCCATGAAAGAAAATAAGGGGATAGGAACGTAAAGTGAAACAAGCAAAAAACTCCCACCAAAATTTAATTCCTATCACTACATTAGAAGTCAGACTACTGCAAAACCACTTCTTGTACCATACTGCTCTTGGAAGAAATTTAATCAGTACAGTATTAACAGTGTGACACACAACAAGTGTATAAAAAGCAGTTAAGAGAACTAACTAGTGCTTTGCTTTGACTACGCCAATACTACTAGAGGTGTGTTTCTAACACTGCAAGACGTGTGTATGCACATCCACAGAAGAAAGCTTTGTGCACAAAAACCATACAAGTAAACACCACCGTGTACAAACAAACAAACAAAAAAGTGCTTTTTTCCAAAGTCCAAATGAGTACCCATTGTTGTGGGAAACATGAAGACAAACCAAAACAGACCAAAAATACAAAGTTTATTTAGTGCAAAAATTTTCCCTCTCATTAAGCATCTGTCATGGTTTTGTAATTTTGTAATTTTGCTATCAGTATTCCACATCATAACATCATGTAAAGTATGGATACTTCTATTGAATGTGCAGTCCACAGAAGAAGACTGCATATCCCAGAGAACAACAGGGGTAATGATAAGTCACGGGACCAGGACGCTGTATAATCTCGTTCCCAGGCTGGAGTGCCCTCCTTCTTCTCTCGGACTTGTCGGAGAGTGGGAAGCGTTCCAGCCGTGTCGCCTAGAGTTCACAGTAGGCCTCTCGGTTTTTGGGGACTCTCTCTCTCTCTCTCTGTTTCGTTCGATTTGTTGGCCTCAATTATATTATATTGTGTTATCTTGTATTTCGATATCATATTTAGTAAAATAAGTTTCTCCTCCTTAGATTGCCGCTGTTTTTATCCCATTCCCCTTTTCCCCCTCCTTTCCGGGCCCTGGGGGGGGGGGGCCACGGGGTGGCTTCCCCTGTCACGGGCATAGGTAAATCTAAGTAACCCATGACAGCATCTCACACAGTTCTACATGTAGCAACAGAACATTTAAAACGCAAGATAGAGAAAGGACAACACACCTCCCATTGCAATAGAGCAAAGCTGCATTTTTGAATGCTCTATCTAACATAGGCAGAAGTCCAGACATAGCAAATTACAAACCACCTATTTTCCCACTTTCAGGGCATACTCGTAATTTTAACTGTCTGAAGTGCCTAGCTACTACTTTCATTTCATCAAAAGGCTTCTTCAGCAATGGACCATACAGCCACCGGCTTGACCTAAGGGGGGCTGGCAGGTCAATCTATTCTAACCTTCTCTAGTCTGTCGTAACAGTAAAAGATCACTTGAACAACTCACCAACATTTAACAATGCCAACAGACAACTTTTCAACACAGGGACCCTTTCACTACAGCACTCCTCTAAAAAGCCCTCTAATCAAATTTATGATTCATGGGTGTTACTAAAACTTTTTGAAATCTGACTGTAAAAGAAACCAAAATGCCATTTTTCACTCAAAAGTACAGAACAGAAAAAAAAGAAGCAAGCAACCAAAAGCATGCTTAACTAATCTTGTGGCCTTCTATGATGGAGTGACGGCATTGGTGGACAAAGGGAAGGTGACCGATGTCATTTACCTGGACCTGAGCAAGGCCTTTGACATGGTCCCCCATCACATCCTCATCTCCAAATTGGAGGGAAGTGGATTTGATGGGTGGACAACTAGATGGACAAGCAATTGGTTGAAAGGCCGCAGACAGAGGGTGGTGGTCAATGGCTCTATGTCCAGGTGGAGGCCGGTAATGAGCAGTGTCCCTCAAGGGTCTGTCTTGGGACCGGTGTTCTTTAACATCTTTATTAATGACATCGATGAGGGAATGGAGTGCACCCTCAGCAAGTTTGCTGACAACACCAAGCTGAGTGGTGCAGTCGATACGGTGGAGGGAACGGATGCCATTCAGAGGGACCTTGACAGGCTGGAAAGCTGGGCTCGGGTGAACCTAATGAGGTTCAACACGGCAAAGTGCAAGGTTTTGCACTTGGGCCGGAAGAACCCCAGGCACCTGTACAGGCTGGGAGGAGTGGTCCTTGAGAGCAGCTCGGCAGAGAAGGACCTGGGGGTCCTGATAGATGAGAAACTTAACATGAGCCAGCAGTGCGCTCTGGCAGCCCGGAAAGCAAATGGGATCCTGGGCTCCATCAGGAGAGGGGTGGTCAGCAGGGATAGGGAGGTGATTGTCCCTCTCTACTCTGCTCTTGTGAGGCCCCATCTGGAGTACTGTGTCCAGGTGTGGAGCCCTCAGTACAAAAAAGACATGGAGATTTTGGAAAGGGTCCAGAGGAGGGCCACAAAGATGATCAGGGGGCTGGAGCACCTCCCCTATGAGGACAGGCTGAGGGAGTTGGGTTTGTTCAGCCTGGAGAAGAGAAGGTTGTGGGGTGACCTCATTGCAGCCTTTCAATACCTGAAGGGAACTTACTCCCAGGAGGGGAGTAAACTCTTCGAAAGGGCTGACAATAGCAGGACTAGGGGAAATGGTTTTAAGTTAAAAGAGGGAAGATTTAGGTTGGATGTTAGGGGGAAGTTCTTTACTAGGAGAGTGGTTAGGCCCTGGAACAGGCTGCCCAGGGAGGTTGTGGATGCCCCGTCCTTGGAGGTGTTCAAGACCAGGTTGGACAGGGCTCTGGGCAACCTGATCTAGTAAATGTGTAGGTTTGGTGGCCCTGCCAGGCAGGGGGGTTGGAATTACATGATCCTTGAGGTCCCTTCCAACCCGGGTCATTCTGTGATTCTGTGATTATGTAAAAGCAGATTTTTTTTTTCACCTTGCATTTGCACATCTCTAATAACATCCGGCAGCAATTACTATGAACTTCAGATAATATGTGTAATGCTATAATCAAACGATAATAGCAGGGTGGCAAAGTCCTTGGTAATAGCAAATAAAAATGAGCCCAAGCATAGCAGCCACCAAATACAGAAATGAAAGAATTGCTTAACTTTACAAGGCCTCAAGTTTACACAGATCTCCAGCAAAAGATGTGTGTGCCACAAAAACCACCGTGTGCCCCGGTGGCGCAGTGGTAGGAATGCCGCCTTGCAACACCAGGGCCCGGGGTTCGAATCCCCCCTGTGGCGCAAGTGGTAGAAGTGCCGCTCTGCTACACAGAGGCTCAAATCTGGGGGGTTGGACTCGATGATCTCTAAGGTCCCTTCCAACCCGCACAAGACTATGACACTATGATACTATGAAAAGATGCCCTTGCATCCACTGCTAGCCCTTAAATGAGGGCTGTGATGGGACGCATCCTGGCTCCAGCCACTCAATATACTGCGTACACCTGAGCTCCCCTGGGTTGGCCTTGCCAACCATCAGGTGCTCAAACACTGCTTCAGGCCGTGACTTGGCATTTCCACTACAATATGCTATCTTTCATTCACTGACAAATGCTATTTTTTAAATAGCATTTTACAAGTGGAAAAGAAGTAGACCGAAAAAAAAATCTACTATTTGATAAAATAAATGCCTTGAAACAACTTAATCATACAGACCTCAAAACTTTGTATTTTAGTAACTACAGGCTTGCTTTCAAAACCCATTCCATGAAGGTGCTCAGTACTAAATATAGCATAGTAGTAAGACAAAATTAAACACATTAGTCCCATAGAAGTCAGCAAGCTGGATTCATCGCTCTCATTTAACATTCACAGCCTATCCTTAAATGCCTTTCTAGAGAAAGTCTGGTGCACAACAGTTTATAATGCACAATTCTACACAATCACTTCCCTCCCTTAAATAGTACAATAATGGTTTGAAGAAACTACACAAAGCTGTATCAACATGTTAGAGCAAACATCTTTGACAACATCATGAATTATGAGAACTGACTTTCACTGCAGAATCCTCCATGTATTCACATTCAACACTGCAGCCATAATCCCAGAAAACGGGTCCCTACATGTGACCTGTTAGGTAGTGAAACACTTTAAAAAGCAAAGAAAACTGTATTTTCATTTGACACATTGTTGTGTTTTTGTGATTTTTGTTGTTGGTATTCCTCATCAGAACATTACACAGAACAGTGGGAGTTAAAGAGTTAATGTTCTTGTTCTTTGTTACCGCCTTTTGAGTCATTTTGGGATCCCGGAGGAGAGTGGATGGGCGGTATCCCCAGGATCCTGCACTCAGCCAGGGGAGGGAAGGGGATAATAGAGTGTATTGGACTGTGTAGATTCAATGGCCTGGTACATCAGAACCACAGGAATATAAAGCACTGGTAGACACTGGTGCCCCGTGCACTTTGATGCCCTCAAGTTATAAAGGGACAGAACTGATTTATATTTCTAGAGTGACTGGGGGCTGTCCTGGAGGCAGAAATAACCCTCACCAGTAAAAACTGGCAGAAGCATCCTATAGTGACTGAACAGGGGACTCCATGCAAAGTCGGTATAGATTATCTTAAAAGGGGGCATTTCAAGGACCCTAAGGGATACCAATGGGGTTCTGGAATAGCTGCTGTAGATAAAGACAGTATTAAGCAGCTGTCTGTCTTGTCTGGCCTGTCAGAAGATCCGTCTGCTGTGGAGTTACTACAGGTAAAAGAGCAGCATGTAACAACTGCTAGGAAAATGGTGCACAGATGGCAGTACCACATCAAGGGGGATGCCTTGCTCCCCATTCACAAGCAGATTTGTCAGCTAGAGAGTCAGGAGGTGATTGGCAAAACCCACTCACCATTTAACAGCCCCAAATGGCCGGTGCATAAAGGCAGTGGAGAATGGAGGCTGAGGGCAGATTACCACAGCCTGAATGAGGTCACACCCCCACTGAGCACTGCTGTGCCAGATATGTTAGAACTCCAGTACGAACTGGACTTGAAATCAGCCAAATGGTACGCCACCACTGACACTGCCAATGCATTCTTTTCCATTCCTTTGGCCACAGACTGTAGGCCACAGTTTGCCTTCACCTGGAGGGGTGTTCAGTGCACATGGAACCATTTGCCCCAGGATGGGAAACACATTAGCCATGGGCTGATCCAAAACATATTGGAACAGGACAGTGCTCCCAAGCACCTGCAGTACATCAGTGACGTTATTGTGTGGGGTGATACAGCATAGGAAGTCTTTAAGAAAGGAGAGCAAACAATTCAAATTGTTCTGCGTGCCGGTTTCACTGTTAAGCGAAACAATGTGAAGGGACCTGCCCAGGAGATTCAGTTCCTAGGAGTAAAATGGCAAGATGAGCGTCGTCACATCCCAGGAGATGTCATCAACAAAATCACCACTATGCCTCCTCCAACTAGCAAGAAAGAGACAGTCTTTTCTGGGTGTAGTGGGCTTTTGGAGAATGCACATTCCAAACTACAGCCTCATACTGAGCCCCCTCTATCAGGCGACATGAAAGAAGAACAGTTTTGCATGGGGCCCTGAGCAGCAGCAGGCTTTTGAACAGATTAAACAGGAGATGGCCTGTGCCATGGCCCTAGGGCCAGTATGGATGGGACAGAATGTAATGAACATCCTCTATACTGCTGCTGGAGAGAAAGGTCCCACCTGGAGTCTGTGGCGAAGAGCCACAGGAGAGACCCGAGGCCGATCCCTGGGATTTTGGAGTACAGCACATAGGGCAATGGAAGAGGGCTACACCCCACCTGAAAGGGAGATCCTAGCAGCATATGAGGTGGTTCGGGCTGCTTCTGAAGTAATTGGCACTGAAACGCAGCTCCTTCTGGCACCTCGACTGCCAGTGCTGAACTGGACATTCAAAGGAAAGGGCCCCTCCACCCATCATGCTACTGATGCCACCTGGAGTAAGTGGACAGCATTGATTACATGAGCACCGATGAGGAACCTCAGCAGTCCAGGAATCCTAGAGGTAATCGTGGATTGGCCTGAAGGTAAAAATTACCGGCAGAAGAGGTGTAACGTGCTAAAGAGGTCCCACCATACAACGAACTACCAGAAAATGAAATTTTCCATGGATGGATCATGTCATATTGTGGGGAAGCATCACAGACGGAAAGCTGCTGTGTGGAGCCCCACACGACAGGTTGCAGAGATCAATGAAGGAAAAGGAGAATCAAGCCAGTTCACAGAGGTAAAGGCTGTCCAGCTGGCCTTAGATGTTGCTGAATGGGAGAGGTGGCCAATGCTTCATCTTTATACTGATTCATGGATGGTGGCAAATGCCTTATAGTGATGGTTACAGCAGTGGGAGCAAAATAACTGGCAGTGGATGGGTAAACCTATTTGATCTGCTGAACTGTGGAAAGACATTGCTGCCTGAACAAAAAATATCGTTATAAAGGTGCGTCATGTAGATGCTCATGTGCCCAAAAATAGGGCTACTGAAGAACAACAAAACAACAATCAGGTGGATCGAGCTGCCAGAATTGAGGTGGCTGAAATAGACTTGCACTAGCAGAACAAGAAAGAGTTATTTCTAGCTCAATGGCCTATGAGAGCTCAGGCTATCAAGAAAGAGACACAACATATATATAACCTAACCCTATGGTAACTGTGGATGCTATTGCACAGGTTATTCATGACTGTGACACATGTGCCATGATTAAACAAGCCAGGAGGATAAAACTCTCTGGGAGGAAGGGCAATGGCAAAAAGATAAATATGGGGAAGCGTGGCAGGTTGATTTTATCACCTTGCCATGATCTCACAGTGGTAAGCGTTATGTGTTTACCATGGTGGAGGCAACTACTGCGTGGCTTGAAACATATGCAGTACCCCATGCTACCGCCCAAAACACCATATTGGGTCTGAAGAAACAAGTCCTGAGGTGACATGACAACCCAGAAAGAATTGTGTCTGATAACGGACTCATTTCAAAAATTCTCTTGTAAATACTTGGGCCAAAGATCATGGCATCCCCTACCATGCACCAGCCTCTGGTAAGATCAAATGCTACAATGGGTTGTTAAAAACCATGTTGAAAACAACGGGTGGTGGAACATTTAAGCACTGGGAGAAGCATTTGGTAGATGCCACCTGGCTCGTCAGCACCAGAGGATCGGTTAATCGAGATGGTCCTACACAATCCAGCTCCCTACATACTGCAGAGGGAGATAAGGTCCCTGTAGTACATGTAAAGAACATGTTAGGAAAAGCAGTTTGGGTTCTTCCAGCTTCTGGAAAGGGCAAACCTCTGTGTAGAAATGTTTTTGCACAGGGACCTGGGACAACTTCATGGCTGATGGAGAAAAATGGGAGGTCCAGTGTGTACCACAAGGGAATTTGATGCTTGGGGATTGCAGTCAGTGATTCCATGTATATATATGTAAATATATAAAAGTCTGTATATGCAACACATGTTAATTATTGTTTGTTCAGATATATGCATATGTAACACAATTATTCTTTGTTCCTGTACAGATCTATGTTAAGCATGATGTGGTGATGTGGAATAAGGGGTGGAATGTTGTCATTTTGTGATTTCTGTTTTCAGTATTCCACATCAGAACACCATGCAGAACAGTGGCAGTTAAAGAGTTCATGTTCTGGTTTTGTGTGACCACCATTTGGGGCATTTGGGGCTCCCAGAGGGGTGGGGCAGCATCCCCAGAGGACCTGGCATGAAGAGAAAGGTGGGGAGACTTCAGACTGGACCCCAGCCACCCTCTGCCTCTGGCCATCTCAGCTCACCGCGGAGCAAAGCACGTGCCGCCCTTGAACTGTCGTGGTTTGACTCCTACTTCGGGTACTCTTTTCTCTATCTTTTTGTTTGATTTGCTTACATTTAGTAAATTCCCACTCCTCCTCAGATCGTTGCCACTGTTAAAACGATCTGCTCTCTCTCTGCCCTTCCCCCAGTCCCGGAGTGTATGGCCTGGAAAACACCTTCATTTTTTTTCCTTCGCTCCTTTGTCTCTCATTTCTTTCCTTTTTTTTTCCCGGGGCCTGTGCCCCCCTGTTATGGGCTGATATCCAGGGATGACCCCGTGACACACATCAGTTAGAGCACTCGTTCTTCAGCTTCAAAATTAAATTTCAATTTAACTTCCTACACCTGTAAATAGTTTGACAATGTAAGAATATCAAAAGACATAAACAACTATCAGGCACTTAAATGACATTGAAAATGCCTTGAAAAACCCACACAAAACTTTTTTTAAAATTATTTCAGAAATAAGGGCCATTCTATTCCTAATTAGATTTAGGCAGATACTGAAATTTGGCAGTCAAGAATTGATGCCCTCACATTTTCCCATAAGGCAAGATCATTAAAGAGAAGGGAAGTAAACAAGAAGCCAGTGACTACAATATGCAATGCAATGAAAATGAAGAACAAAAACAGCTTTTCTTTCATCTGTACAGGATGATTGTACAAGCTGTTCATCATGGGACTGGACTACCCCAAAAGTTCCTACCTTGAAAAGCTGTGGTGTGGCCAGCAATCATGTACTTCAGTTCAAAATTCAGTGCCTGGATACTCTGCATCCTCTCTCTTCGAACAGCTGCCTGGTAGCTCTCTTCCATTTTTTTGGTGCAGCATGTTGGTGCTCTATCTTGACAGATCTGTAAATCTGACTCTATTAAAAGAAAGGGAACAAGCACCATTAAAACAAATGCTTCCTAACATGAAAGCAACAGCCAAGTTAAAAAATTTCCAGCAAAACACATTAAGTATAAAACCGCCTAAATACAATGCAAGGAGACAACAATAAGATGTGCTCAGAGTCAGGATCAGGTGAACTGAGAATGAAACCACACAGAGGAGCTTCAATAAATTGACCTTGCCGAAAAGAATAGCTGCTAAAAACATCATGTTTGATCTGAAAACATTCCTTCCACCTCACTCGAAAGCACAGCTAGTTTATGGAAAAAGAAGTCAAAACCAAAAGTGAAATATTTCAATAAACCTACATTTTTATTTCAGTTCATTAAGTAAAAAAAGGTCGTGTCAGACTGTAGTGACTCAAGATACTGTTCTGGAGGTAGACTTGCATCAGTTTAAGAAGTAATTGTATGAATAGGAATGGTAAGTCTGCCCACACAAGCCAAGTTGCTGGTGGAGACAGTTAAAGAGCTCCTCCTCCACCTGGACTGTCACAAGTCCATGGGACCAGACGGGCTCCACCCTCGGGTGCTGAGGGAGCTGACTCGGGTGATTGCTGAGCTGCTCTCTGCCATCTACCAGCGCTCCTGGTTAACTGGAGAGGTCCCAGAGGATTGGAGGCTTGCCGATGTGATTCCCATCTACAAGAAGGGTAGTAAGAACCCAGGGAACTACAGGCCTGTCAGCCTGACCTTGGTACTGGGGAAAGTTATGGAGCAAATCATCTTGGGCGAGATTACATGGCATGTGTGTGGCATCCAGGGGATCAGGCCTAGCCAGCATGAATTCATGAAAGGCAGGTTGTGCTTAACCAATATCATCTCCTTCTATGATTGGGTAACCAGGCTGGTAGATGAGGGTAATGCTGCTGATGTAGTCTGCCTGGACTTCAGCAAGGCCTTTGACACGGTTTCTCACAGTATTCTCCTGAGGAAACTGGCTGCCCATGGCCTAGACAAGTATACCCTTCTTTGGGTAAGGAACTGGCTGGAGGGTCGTGCCCAGAGGGTAGTGGTTAATGGAGTTAAGTCTGGCTGGTGACCCATCACAAGTGGTGTCCCCCAGGGGACGGTACTAGGGCCCATCTTGTTTAACATCTTCATTGATGACCTGGATGAGGGAATTGAGTGCACCAAGCTGGGAGGTGGTGTTGATCTGCCCGAGGGTAGGGAGGCCCTCCAAAGGGATCTGGATAGGCTGAATCACTGGGCTGACGTTTAATGGGATGAGGTTCAACAAGGCCAAGTGCCGGGTCCTGCACTTTGGCCACAATACCCCCATGCAGCATTCTAGGCTTGGGGCGGAGAGGCTGCATGACTGTGAAGAGGAAAGGGACCTGGGGGTGTTGGTCGATGCTCGGCTGAACATGAGCCGACGGTGTGCCCAGGTGGCCAAAAAGGCCAACGGCATCCTGGCCTGTGTAAGAAATAGTGTGGCCAGCAGGAGCAGAGATCATCTCTCTGTACTCAGATCTGGTGAGGCCACATCTCAAGTACTGTGTTCAGTTTTGGGCTCCTTACTACAGGAAAGACACTGAGGCCCTGGAACATGTCCAGAGAAGGGCAACAAAACTTTTGAGGGGTCTGGAGCACAAGTCTTATGAGGAGCGGCTCAAGGAGCTGGGATTGTTTAGCCTGGAGAAGAGGAGGCTCAGGGGAGACCTCACAGCACTGGAATGGCTGCCCAGGGAGGTGGTGGAGTCACCATCCCTGGCAGCACTCAAGAAGCATCTGGATAGGGAGCTAAGAGATACAGTTTAGTGGTTTTCTGTAGGTACAGTAGAGGGAGGATGGTTGGACTAGATGATCTTGTAGGTCCTTTCCAACCTTGTGATTCTATGAAAGATGTGACTATATCATGCTGGCAGCTGGAAAAGCAGTGGGAGGACTGTACATCACCACCCACTGAGCATGCTCTACTGCTCTTGTGTGTTAAAGAAGCTGGTTTGCGTTGAAATTAGCTTCTTGGTCTGATTTTAACTCCTGCTTGCCCTGTGAGCATATGTTGGTTCTGTCACATGGAACCAGAGGTCAGACAAGGACTACTTCTGAGCTGGCAGCATGGAGTGTACGTGAGATTATAGTGCAGACTGCTGAGCCACTAAGACAATGTCAGAGCAGAGGGCTTGCATTACTCAGCCTCTGCAATGCCAGGATGTTATGCAGAACATTTCCCCTTGCAGCAGTCCTCTGAGGTCTTCTTTGAAAGCCTTTGTAAATCTCAGACCTGTACCAGAATGGTTTGAAGCACAGTGCCCCTTGATGCCTGCAGGACATGCACAAGGAATCCACACAGCTATCAGTTCAGCACCCATCGATGATTTTTGCATCAAGGCATCACACATCTCTTTCCAAAAAACCAGAAGTACAGAGATATTCTCACACTCCTTGGACTCCCCATCCCTCTACGTCCTCAGATGAACACTCCAGGAGCTGAAAGATTAGTTTTATGATGGTCCAGAGCAAAAGTGATTATAGAGGGCACTCTCAAATAGACACAGAACTAAGCCCCTGACAGTGCTGGAGCATTAAAAGACCAGCAAAAAGCAAGTCCCACTCCCCTCACAGTACTATCAGGGCAGTATTGTATTGTACAGAAACTACATTTCTCTTGCTTCAGTACTAGCCTGGGGCTATAACTTCTAACACAATTATAGAAACCTAATACAAGCTTTCAGTACTACAACAACCTGGGTGCTGAGATTCAGTTAGAACTGATCATTTCTATCTTTAAGTCTTTAATAACACTGACACTAAAATGAATTATCACTCATCTTAATGCTTTGCATTATCTTTCCAGTAAAAAGAAAAGTGGTGAGGAACACAGACTCAGTGGTGACCAAGGGGCATATTTCATGAGCACTGCTGATCATCAACAGAGAGAAGACCTTAATGGGAAACTCCCTCTTCAGGTTTAGGAGCAAAACTATTCTGTACTCCAAAGAGAAGACAGAAAGCAACATTCACAAATATGAAATAGGGTAGAAAATTTAACAGCATTATTTCAAGCCTGATTTTGGTAATAGCTATCTAGCATTTTCATAACTGTTTTCCCGCAGGCTGCTCATTATTTTATGTGTCACTATAAAATAATTCAGTTTGGAAGACATCTCCACAGGTCATTTAGCTCAGGTCTTCCCCTAAAGTCATTATGACACAAGGAATCACAGGCCTTTCACCTGCAGCTTGAGACAGACTTTCCACCCACCTCTTTGTTCAGGGCTCCTACAGGTACAGCAGGAACAACTTACAGGCTAATACAGAGTAGTGCATGCCAATTTATCACACCAAATCCCTGGTTTAGAGGAACAGAGCAGGAGCAATCCCACTCTTCCTCAATGAAAGCACAAAAGGCATCTTCCACCTGCACTTGACCTATAGTGCAATTATCTATTAATCTGTTTCTACTCTGTGGTATCTGGAAAAATGGAGCAATGACTAAAAACAGGATAAAGTATTTTGCAGGAATTTTTTTTTAGAAGTCATACTTAGAGCAAGAAAAATTATACTACACTGGAGCTTACACCATAAGCATTTTAGAAAGTAACAACAAACACCACTCAAAATTCCTGAAACCCTAAAGCACTTAAACAAGCCAAAGGCATCACCACCTTGTCATGAGAGTAAATTATTCAAGTGCCAAAAGCATATAAAACTACTGACTCCTACCTGGTGTTAATAGGGCCACCTCTACTGACATCAGCTGCAGAGGCTGTTGTGGTGTTTGGTTACTTTTGTTTGCTTTAAATCAGCAGAGTTTTTGGGCTCGACTCTGAATTTTGGTGCAAGTCAAAGAGACTTCGACCTTTAAAGCTATTTGAGTTAGTCTGCGTGTTAGTTCTCAAAAGCAAAGAGAGGGCTGTAATTTAGCAATAACAAAAGCTAAATATACATTCATTTTGATGGCTGACCATGCAACCGAACAGTGCTTTAAAACAGGAAGAAGATACCAAATACCCTACCATTTTTAAAATGCTGTACACATTGTAAAAGCTATACATGGAAAGCAGTATAGCCAGATCCTTAGCGCATACTAACTAATGTACCTTCACGACTTATGAAAAAGTCCTGATTTGTATAAACTGAGCTTACAGCATCCACTGCACACAATGTTTCTGAACAAGCACTATCAGAAGTTAAACCTAGTGTAATCTATAGCTTTTACTCTTTTATATTATGACAAGCTTTTCAATAGTATTTCCAAACAAAGTTCTAATCCAAAACCCAGTGTTTTAATGCTGTTACAAATACATTCATTAACCCTAAGATTCATCAGGCAAAAAGTACCTTACATTGAGTCTGGCCCAGCTGAACAGGAACCCACACTTTGACAGTCTTGAGACTCACCTGTTTGGTATAGCTGCTGCCTCAGCTAGAGGAAAATTCAGCAATTAGAAACAACTCATTTATTGGAGGAGGCAAAATCAAATGAGAAAGGAAGTTATTTCCAAGCAGGATAGCCCTTGCATCTAACTACTTCATGCATGAAAAAAGCCCACTCTTGCACACTTGCTTTATCCCCTCCCCCCTTCATATCTAGCTTAAAGCCCTCTCTACAAGCCCCCCAGCTCCTTTTAAGCTGAAGATCTTTTGTGCCAGGTATGCACAGTTAGGTGGAGTGACTTCCCCATGCATCCAGCATCACAATAAAAGAATGCCTGCCTCTTAAGACCACATTTGTCTTAAGCAGTTATCTTTTAGACTGATGTTTTTGTCCAATAACAAGTGCACATTCAGTTACAAAGCTCATTTGACTACATGCATTCACTACTACACGTATCCAAAACTAGACTGGAAGGACAAACAAAAAAAGCTTTATTCTGTCCCTATCACCAGTACAGATACATAGAACACTGTTACATACCAGCACAAGCCCAAGTAGCTTTCCCATATGTGAACATTAAAGCAAGGAGGAAGGTGGTAAGAACAGGATGTGAAGGAAAAGCCCTGTATTTCAGAAAAGGAGAATCAGGTTTTGCATTAGGGAAAAAAAAAAAAAAAAGCAATACAGTAAGATCATAGTATCATAGAATGGCCTGGGTTGAAGAGGACCATAACGACCATCTGGTTTCTTCCCCCTACTATGCCCAGACCACCAGACCAGGCAGCCCAGAGCCACATTCAGCCTGGCATTAAGAACTGGAATAAACAACCTAAAAAAGTTGTGATCATCTAATATTGCTTTAAACACAGCTAATCCCTGCTCCAGCTAGCAGGAATGGACCAGATGACCAGTTCAGGACCATTCCAGCACTGTTTTCTATTATACTACTCTTTCAGACGCTCTCAGCAGTGTATTTTTCTAATTACATCCCATTTTCACCAGATTCCCTTCCCCCTATTCACAGTTTCTAGCACACAAACACCCAGGGCAAGTTTTCCTAGACACCAGCTCCTTTGGCACTAAGTTGCTGCACCTTTTGTGAGGACTTGGCCGTTATGATCTGTTAGGAGTACAGCTGTAATTTCACAGTAGGAATCTTGCTTATTTTTTCTATATTTACTGAGAACAAAGGGAAGACTATGCAAATACTCCACTGCTTAGACCTGAACAAAGTGGAAGTAAACATGTAAATGTGAATGGGAAGCCTTTTCAAGAGTAAAATGACTTTGTCAGGGTCCCTTTGACTACATGCATAAACGATCTGCAACAAAACAAAAAACTGCTAGCCCAGCACATAGCCCATGTCTGAGAATAGAGCAATTCAAAACCCTAGGTAGTTCAAGCACTTTCTTGAACTTGAAAGGCTTCCTTAGGCACTGCTTAGTTTCTTTATGGCTTTTACATGACTTTGATGTGCACCACAGAGTGAGGAATTTTAATCTGATTGTTTGTTTTTTTTTTACAGAAAATACCTTTTTGTATATAAATCACATAATCTTGTCACCCTGAGTAGCATGAGTCAAAAGTTGGAAAAGCTTTGTGCCTGAAGCTAAAAATTCTGAGTTGTTATTTTTATACCTAAATAAGACCCCTGAATTTCCATGCGCTGAGCTACTTTCATATGGCTTGTCTAGAAATGGCACAGCAGTGATACTCCTAACTACTGACAAAGTACAGTGTGAGGTGGTAGCTAAGTTATACAAGCATCACCTTCTCCCATTCTCATCCACTCTTTAAATGAGGAATCTAAATCTCCTTAAAGTAAAGGCATCTGTGGAAACAATCAATTCTTCACGTTACAAAATCTCTTCTCTGAGTGCAAACATGACTGTGTAAACAGAAGGTTCATCCTCCCCCCCACTATGCACAATTAACCCCCAGTAGCATTAACGGAAATTATGCATGCATAACGAGCCAAGAATAGTCCCCTGTGAATAGGACCCTTGTTGGAACAATGAATATATTTAACCATTAACATCTAGGGATCTGCCGAAATATCCAATCTAACTAGCCATCACACAAAACTACCACAACCTATCTGATATAATTCAGAAAATGGCTCTCTGAAACTCTTCTCTCATTTGTTTCAAAAGGACTTGACAGCAGTCTGCAGAGCAAAACCTCCTTGCTGGGGTGAAACTCTCAAAGAATGGTCCTCCACAGTGTCTGTCACACATTCTGTGCAATGGAGAGGTCTGTAGAAAGACCATGACCTCAGAAATCAAACAAAGTAATTAGAAAACCAAAAATCCATATGTATATATATGTACTTTAAATGCTTACATACACTGACCTGTGGTATTAATGGAAACCCAATAAGAACACTACAGGGAAGAATATGGTACAGAACAACTAAACAGAGGGAAAGACTGATTAAAAATAACTTCTGGGGGAAAATAGCTGTCTTCTACAGCTGTGAAGTTCCTGCGCAACTGCCTGGCTGCATCTGGGTCTTACTCTCATGTTTTAGCTATCAAAATGCAAGACAGAACCTGAGGATGTTATCTGGATTAATGATGATTTTGATCTTGAGAATTCTGAGTCATTACATGACACATTATTAAATGGTATCATCCATGAGATTTAAAATTTCACCACCAAGTGCTTTCTATATTCTTTGAATAAGTGCCTTGAAAAATCACAAGTAAAAAATGTATTTGTTAATCCTGCAATCGTGAGTACACTAAGAATGTAATTAACAACCATCCTTTAAAACTACTGAACTAGAAATAGCAAAATAAAATTTATACTCATAATAGCATGTGCATAGTGCTTATCTGTAAGAGAAAGTTGTCACTGCTCCTTTATAAATTGTTTGCTAAATACTGCAAAGGCACTTGTTGCTGGACAGACTTACAGCCCCCAGGTGGTCCACAATACACACATACTCAAAAATTCATCTTTCTGACTGCTGCGGCAAGCCTCAGGCATGTCTGTGCAGCACCCTGTACAAAAGAGATTACCTTCAATCCATAGCGAGTCTTGGGGTGTTACCTTATTACAGGAGTGCAGAAGCCTTTCAGTTTAGTAATAAGCCACCCAGAAGCAGCTCAGCATCTGCTGAAGAGTACCACAGAGCAGTGAATTTAATTACACTGCATTTATTAGCCATGCAACTTTCCTTGTCATCAGGTATCACTAGACTGTATGACTCCACATGGACTTGGCAAAGTCTTCTCAGCATGAGATTCATTTTACACCCTAAACTGGTGATATAAATCCTGTTCTTATGTTCTTCCACAAAGTGGCTGTAAGGTCCAGAATTGTTAAAGCAGTTCAAACAAGCATCTACTTCTGGGTATCAATACTGCTATAAAGAACATTTAGCTCTAGAAATGGACAAAAGACACCCATAACAAAGCATTCTGGACATGTTGCCTTTCTAACAAACAGAGCAGAGACCGTTGTCATTAAGAAAATAATTAGTTAAATATTTAGCTTCATTACATTCACCCACGTTGCTTAGAAATTACCTTTATGCGAATGGATCAAGAATTTGTAAACATCTCTTCAAAGGTATTGACATGCTCCTACCATATTAAGTAGCGATACCTGATGTCACGGAGTTCCCTCTAGAGCTCACTCCGTGACAGTGGGGACAAACCCAGGGGAGCAGGAACAAAAGTGCCTCCCTTCTCTAGCAGCGCGGTGCGGCACGGCCCGACCACGTGCACTCCAGGAGAGGGGAAGGGAAGGGAGATTGCGATTGGGTCTAAAAAAAAAAATGAAGGAGAAGGAAAAAATGTGATCTGAGAACGAACGGCAGTTTAATAACCTAATAACGCTAAACAACAACAAGAGAGTTTCAACAAAGAGAATACCAAGTCCCAAATCTCACCGATGGAGCTGTGGAAGGCGGGAAGCTCCGACCACGTTGTCTCCTCGCAGGGAGCCGGGCCAGAAAACCCACCCCCTTCCCCACTTCCCCTCCTGTGCCGCTCCCCACATGCCCATTTAAGGCAGTCCACAGGAAAAAAAACTTGTTCCCTTAACTCCCGCTATTCGGCATGATGTTCTGATGTGGAATACCAACACCAACCAAATTGCAAAACCATAACACCTGATCACACTGACACGAGACTGAGAGAGCAGGTATAAATTCTGTGTTATGGGCTTGGCTGCTGTGTGGAAATTTATTCTGATCTATCAAAATTTGTGTTTTCCCCTTGAAGCGGATGCTGTGTTCTGAACTATAATTGATGAGTATCTACCTGAGATATTACTAAACATATGCCTCTTCATCGTGCTATTTTATGCTTTCATGGGAGAAAGATTCAATTACAAAGACTTTGGGAACTATAGCTCATTTTATATAGCCTAAAAGCAAGATCATTTTTAGAGAGAAATCCATTTTATTCCAGGATGTATTTCACACAGTCATGCTTTACACAGGTCCTCAGGTTTATGTTCATTTTCATGATTAATCCTTATAAAAGCTTTTACTCATTTTGATGTATTTATTCTATTGATGTACACAGCAAATATTATCATGCCAATTTGGCTTTCACTTATCACATTAATGCCTCTTCATTAGTACTGCCCTTTGGTTAAGCGGAACTTAGGCGTGGGGAGGATATTTTTCAGCTACTTTCTGATTAGACTTACAGACAGCACAATTTCAGTGGCAGATAAGGTGCTACAGAGGCAGCTCTCAGCAGTCACTAATATTTTAAGGGCAGGTCATTTGTTCCTAAACGGCTCTGCAGTTCAGAATAACCAGATCTTGAGGTGATCATTAAAAAAAAATGAATGACTACAGCCTTTTGCGCAGAGATTTCAGAGGGAAAAAAAAAACAACAAACCAACCACTCAAATTGTAGGAACGCTTGGCTCCTTCCCTTGACTCTCTTTGATTACAAGGGAAAAGAGTCAATTCCCTGCTGACTTTTGGATTCCTTCTCAAGATATTTACAGCAAAGGTTGATCCGAGTAACAAAGCCAGTCTTCCTTGCTCACTTAGACCAAATGGTCATGCAAATCACAGAGGACACTTTCTTTCCTAGGCTCACAGATATGAGTTTTAGAGACTTCCACCAAGTACTAGAGGTTTCCATCTGGCAAGGGAACAGTGATTCACGCTTTATGAGGCACTAAATAAGTTCAGATTTTTTTGCATACAGATTGCTCCCAGGAGGGCATTACAGATGGACAACTGAGAAAAGAAACAGAGAGAAGGGAAGATAATAGCACTGGCATGAGTCTTGCTACAGTCATCACCAGCTTCAGGTTAACACTCCTGGTGATGTCTGAGCCTGAAGAGGGCTATAAAATCCCAACAAGATTAATGATGGAAGTATCCTTACTCCAGAGGAGCCACAGGCTTCAAAAGCATAACTTTTTTTCTGCTCACAACAGCTGTCACCATAAGCACAGTTTACAGCCTGTGACTGCTCAGAGACTCAAGAAAGACTGCTTCCTCCCTGGGACTTGGTCTGGAAGAAAAGAGGGAAGAATGATTTTCAGGTTCAAATTCCAAGTACTCAGAAACCAAGAGAAACTATAGCATTTTTCCTATCATAAAGAATTACAGGGAAATCAGCCTGCAGAAGTGGAAGTATCTCACTGATACTATGTCCAGCTGCAGTCCTGCCCCTTTTGTTGGCAGCCTTTCAGCTAAACTCCCTAATACCATGACACACTCAACAAGAGGGGAAAACTGAGGCACAGCTGGCATCATCTTAGGCTACTCAGAGAGTGACAAAGCTGGTAGAGGTGTAACACGTAAGGAAATCTCCCACTGTAAAAAGGCACAAGTAATGCCAAGGATGTTTCACAAGCTAGCAGCTATGACACAATAGGTATATTTTCTGAAAGAAAATTAAACCTCACGGAAACAAGATTATTTATTTGCCTGTTCTAAAAAATCTGAACCATTCTACTCTTTTTAAGCATTAATGTGACGGTGCTTATCCAAAAATTCCTCCTAGGAATACTCTTCATCCATGCTACTGAATGTAGTATGCACAGGCAAGTACATAGGTGAAAATTTGCCCTTCCCACCAAAGACTTTTTGTTGCTTTTTCTAATGGGGCAAAAACTTTCCAGAACCAATAAGGAAGTGCATTTCACACCTAGTAAGCATGAGGTTTATGAGTGACTTTGACAGAACGCTGATGTGAACAAAATGTGTTTCAACACTGCACCTTTACGAGAGGAATTACAGCGTTCTCACTGAGATCACAGAAATAAAGAGCTGAGTGATAAGGAAGGGAAAAAAAAAAAAAAAAAAAAAAGGAAGAAGACAGGAAAAATAAAGCATGGTACAGACCCCCTCATTCTAAAATGGTTAGTCTGAGAGATATTTTCAGATATATTCAAAAATGGATCTAGCTCATGATCTTTTTTTATACATGACGGAAGCTTTGCCACAGGCTGAGATGCAGTTTCACTCGTACATCACATCCAAGGAGCGGAGCTCCTGGTAGGAATCTAGGACTCTTCTTTAGTTATTCACAAAGTAAAAAAGATTTAATATATAGACTGTTAATGCATGTTCACCTCTGCGATGGAACATTCAGTATATACACAAGGTAAGAACTGCTGATGTAAAAGTGCTGCTGATTTAAAGGTGCTGGATGACAGTACTAAGTAAAGAAGCACTAAGCAGGACAAAATCTACCCTTCAGAACTGAGCCAACACTCTTTGTTAAACATTAAAGCAGCATGAAAAGCAAACTGTCCTTTCAGCAGTCCACAAGAAAATTATCATTCAGGGGGTAAAGATGTCCTAGAACTCTTTTTATGTGTGACAGACATCCTTCTTGCTTACCAGAAGTCACCCCAATTTTCTCTCTACAACTTAAATGTTTGACTAGTTTTCCTCATATAACTAGCCAAGAAGAAAAAGAGACAGAATGGGGCCTGTATGGAGCCACCCCTGTGCTCAGTGCCAGGGAAAAAGCCCATAAATAAATAGAACCAGTGACTACGTGCAGCTACACTGTAATACAACCCAGGGTTCACAGGGTATTGCTCACTACAGCCCCATGTCTGGAATACCACGCATTGTGGTAAGCATCAGCTTTGAGTTATCTAGACTCTCTGGAACCACAGGCTTAGTTCCTTGGCAGGATAAATGCAGCTCTTTATCCTTGGAGTCAACATATAATTCTCACTCATCAAAACGTTCACCTAGGAACTGCCACAAAAACATCCCAGCTTGCTCAGCCTGTAACAATCAAAGTACAAAACCAGGAGCTTATTACCTCAATTTCCAGTCCTGGGGAAGACACAAAAAACTGTTCATCTGAATCCCAGCCAAAGCAGCAATACCTCTACCTGATCAACCTGTTTGCTATTTGCAGCAAATTACCCTTGAGACACTCACCATTTGTTCAAGAAAAACAGACTATGTTACAGACTCCACTGGCAGAAAATGAACTCCTTTAGACAGACCAAGGAGATCTGATGCTCAGCAACACCTGTTGTTAGGGCTTCCTCTCCACTCCATGTCAAAGCACTCTTCTTCTCTAGTCCTACACTTGTTAATGGAATAGATTTCACTAAAACGTAAAAATCTCACATCTTTTAGTGAGACTATGGAAGAGAATTTTAAGAGGAGTCTCTTGAGCATCTCTAAGAGCTCTCTTCAGGAGGTGACAGCTTTCAGGGAGGCCATTACCATGTTCACATCACACTTTAAGAACAGAACAGATGATTTTTACACAGGAGTCCTAATCATTCCCCATTCAAATACATTTTGTGGAGGAGATCAGGATTCTGCCCGCAAACCTGGATTCCACTTATCAGCGCCAGCACAAAGGTCACAGACACCAAGCTAAAGATGTGCATTTATCTGAAGTTTAAAACAGTGAAATAATAAGTGAAGCAATTAAGCCAGAGTAATACAGAACAAGGCAATGCACCTAACCGTTACTACATGAGGATAGCAATAGTGATTAAGAAAGATACATCACCAGTTGCCCTACTGCTTTACCATCACACATCAGGCAGGTCCTGCACAGTGCATCCACTCCCAGGTGAGGTTTCCAACTTCACTACAAGTGGGTCCAGCTTTTATATTGTTCAGTAAACAAGTTTACATGAGAATTAGGCAGAAACATCTGCTTTCATTCTGCCTTTGGATTCCATCTCAAGCCTAGCCAAGGCTCAAGGAGGAACCAAGAAATGTTGTGTACTTGTAGGCCCTGACGCCATGCTTCTGAACAAGGAAAGGTTAATATGTTCTCATAATGCTTTATCTAATCTACATCTCTTGCTAATGAGATGTTTTGTCCAAGATGCATATTTTGTTAATGAATATTTTACTAATGACTGGACACTGGGTTATGAGATTCATCTGCAGGTCAGCTCTGGTTCAAGGCCTGCTGTTCAGACCTGTGCAATGAGGGCAGGCCCCATGAAGCTGGCACCCAGGATGATCCTCTAATGGGTGACTTCAGAACTGTAGCCACACTAACAACACCAGAGTGTGCAGGCTACAAACTCTTCAGTATCTAGAGTTACTTTTATTAAGTGTGAAACAAGCACCACCTGTAGGAGATAGTAACTATACACCAGCCAGCCCCAGCCTGCTGACCCCCCATCCAGCAAGCAAAGCCTCTCCTCAATCAAGCTGCTGACTTTCATGAAGATTACAAGAATTAATAATCTATAAGACTAACTTCTGCCAGATTTATTAGTTAGCCAATAAATACTGGCTTAAAATTAGCCAAGGGCTTTCAACACTGTTGTGACTGAAAATACCTGGTAAACAGGTAACATGACTGCAGAAGTTCTGTTTTCTTGAGAAACTCAACATGTAGACGGATGAGAACAGAGGAGCACCCAATGCATGTGCTAGTCATGAGTTTTTTTAAATGACCCCTGGCTGGTGGGGCAGAATAAGATATATGCACTGATAACAGCTGCCAGGTGGAAACACTGGAAAACACTTTGGTACTGAATAAATTAAGAGGGCGTAAGGCAGGAGGCACTGCTGCCTGACAAGAGGCATCAATAACAGTGGAGCTTTGCCGGAGCTAAATACACCTAACAAACAGGTAAGATCAACACACTTTCCTTATCTCTATTACGCTCCAAAAATCCTTTTCCTCTTCATGAGAGCTAAAATTTAAAAGGATATTGCCCTCCCTCACCTTCACTCCTGCCATTTATCTCCTGAGAGCTCATTATTTGACAAGAAAGTTCAGTATGACACAGGGAATGCAGTAAAGCCATCTTTGAGGCATCACAGCATCTCTACCTTTCCTCCAGAGCAGAGCATGGTTTCCCCCACACTTTATTCCTAATACTAGAGTTTGATTACAGTCTTTTATATGTTCTACAAAAGTTTTGAGAATTTCTTCCAGGAAGAGCTCAGGAAAGAGCACAACACAGTAGATTAAAAGCCTTGTTTTACCTCTTTCACATGTAGCTCTCCAACTGCAATCTGATTTCTCCATCAGCATGAGAACAGTAGCAAGATTCAAGCCTCAGAATGCCATTCCTGCTCATCTTCTCTTGCCACAAACCAAGGAAGGTCCCCTTAGTCACAGACAACTTTCCAGCTGCACATGATCATCACTGTTTTATGCAAAGAGAAAATGAAGATCACCAGCACCATACAATTGCTTATGGCCACATGGCGAGCTGCAAGAGCTCCAGAAGGCTCTTGGAATCCATTGATGATAGCTTTCTGGTTCAGGTATTGGACAGACCGACCAGAGGTGAAGCGCTGCTGGACCTGCTGCTCACCAACGCTGAGGAGATCATCAAAGGTGTCAAGGTTGGAGGCTGCCTGGGCTCCAGCGACCATGCCCTGGTTGAGTTTGTGATCTCAAGCGATGTGGGTCTGGCAAAGACCAGGACCAGGACGCTGAACTTTAGAAGAGCAGACTTCAAGCTACTCAATGGAATTCTGACCAAGATCCCTTGGCACGCTACCCTCAAAGACAAGGATGTTGAGGAGAGCTGGCTGCTCTTCAAGAATGCCCTCCTGGCAGCACAAGAGGTCTCCATTCCCCTGAATAAGAAAGTGGGCAGGAGAGGTAGAAAACCGTCATGGCTCAGCAAGAACCTGCTGAGAGAACTGAGGGCGAAGAAAGGGGTGTACAAGCTCTGGAAACAAGGCTGTGTCACCTGGGAAGAATACAGGGATGCCATCCGGACGTGCAGACGTGGGATCAGGGAAGCCAAGGCGCAGGCAGAACTGAACTTGGAGAGGGACGTGAAAAACAATAAGAAAACCTTCTACAGGTACATTGGCCAGAAGAGACAGGCCAAAACGGGCGTACCTACTCTGGTAAATTTAAAAGGAGAACTGACTTCAACAGATGAAGAGAAAGCTGAGGTGCTGAATGAGTTCTTCACCTCGGTCTTCACTGGTGGCCAGGATTCTAGTCTTTTTCACGTCCCTAAGCCCTGCACCCCCATACCTCTATGTGGGGACCAAGGAGGTAAATCCCTCCCCACTGTAAGGGTAGAGCAAGTCCGAGAATGCCTCCTTAGACTGAATGAGTATAAGTCTATGGGGCCAGATGGCGTGCATCCCAGGGTCCTGAAGGAGCTGGCTGAGGTGGTTGCTGAGCCGCTCTCCATCATATTTGAGAAGTCGTGGCTGTCAGGTGAGGTCCCGGATGATTGGAGGGTCACGTCACTCCCATTTACAAGAAGGGGAGCAGGGAGGACCTGGGGAACTACAGGCCGGTGAGTCTCACCTCCGTGCCTGGGAAGATGATGGAACAGATCCTCCTGGACAACATGCTCGATCACATAAAGAACGAGCACGTGATCCGAGACAGCCAGCACGGCTTCACCAGGGGAAGGTCATGCTTAACTAATCTTGTGGCCTTCTATGATGGAGTGACGGCGTTGGTGGACAAAGGGAAGGTGACCGATGTCATTTACCTGGACCTGAGCAAGGCCTTTGACATGGTCCCCCATCACATCCTCATCTCCAAATTGGAGGGAAGTGGATTTGATGGGTGGACAACTAGATGGATAAGCAATTGGTTGAAAGGCCGCAGACAGAGGGTGGTGGTCAATGGCTCTATGTCCAGGTGGAGGCCGGTAATGAGCGGTGTCCCTCAAGGGTCTGTCTTGGGACCGGTGCTCTTTAACATCTTTATTAATGACATCAATGAGGGAATGGAGTGCACCCTCAGCAAGTTTGCTGACGACACCAAGCTGAGTGGTGCAGTCGATACGGTGGAGGGAATGGATGCCATTCAGAGGGACCTTGACAGGCTGGAAAGCTGGGCTCGGGTGAACCTAATGAGGTTCAACACGGCAAAGTGCAAGGTTTTGCACTTGGGCCGGAAGAACCCCAGGCACCTGTACAGGCTGGGAGGAGTGGTCCTTGAGAGCAGCTCGGCAGAGAAGGACCTGGGGGTCCTGATGGACGAAAAACTCAACATGAGCCAGCAGTGCGCTCTGGCGGCCCGGAAAGCAAATGGGATCCTGGGCTCCATCAGGAGAGGGGTGGTCAGCAGGGATAGGGAGGTGATTGTCCCTCTCTACTCTGCTCTTGTGAGGCCCCATCTGGAGTACTGTGTCCAGGTGTGGAGCCCTCAGTACAAAAAAGACATGGAGATTTTGGAAAGGATCCAGAGGAGGGCCACAAAGATGGTCAGGGGGCCGGAGCACCTCCCCTATGAGGACAGGCTGAGGGAGTTGGGCTTGTTCAGCCTGGAGAAGAGAAGGTTGCGGGGTGACCTCATTGCAGCCTTTCAGTACCTGAAGGGAACTTACTCCCAGGAGGGGAGTAAACTCTTCGAAAGGGCTGACAATAGCAGGACTAGGGGAAATGGTTTTAAGTTAAAAGAGGGAAGATTTAGGTTAGATGTTAGGGGGAAGTTCTTCACTAGGAGAGTGGTTAGGCCCTGGAACAGGCTGCCCAGGGAGGTTGTGGATGCCCCATCTTTGGAGGTGTTCAAGACCAGGTTGGACAGGGCCCTGGGCGCCCTGCTAGGCAGGGGGGTTGGAACAACGTGATCCTTGAGGTCCCTTCCAACCCGGGTCATTCTGTGATTCTGTGTGATTCTGTGTGAGCTGCCTCTGCTCAGACAGAAACCAATGCAGAAAACACACTCAAAACTAATCTCAATTAAACATCCTTTTCATCAGCCTCTGCAGGCTTCAAGTGATCTAAAAGGATCTGAAAACAAAGTTAACCACTCAGTCTGCCATCCTGGCACGCACACAGGTAGCACACCAGCCAGAGGCAGCTACAGGCTGTTCTGTAAGAGACCAGCAGCCTTTTCTCTGATGTTCCAGTCTTGCAAACATTTTTCTTAAAACACGAGGAAAGAGGGGAAATTAATTCATTATCCAGATAGGTATACGGTCATTCAAAAAGATTAACATAATTTAGCTCTGTGAAGCTCTTCATTCCTTTACAATGAATTCAAGAGAGTACTTAGGAAACAAACCTCTTACTACGTGCAACTTTTCCACTATATTTAAGACAAAAAAGGACCATCACACTACTCATCAACTTTCACGAATACTAAACGCTGTGGACATGCTGCGCAACAGAGCAAATCCGAGTTGTGATCATATACCTCCAAAGTCTAACTCCTGCCTCTGTCAATGAGTTTCTGAACTTACACACAAGAAAACTTCCGAATTCAGAATTTACGACACATCCCTAGGACTTCTACATCTGGTCAGCAAAACAAGCATTCCTTAATAACTCGGCTGCAAATTTGCCTTCTAAGGGATAATTCCAGTAAGGGTTTTCCTGCGCGAATTACTCAGTGTAAGGATCGCAGTAGCCGTAAAGAAACGTTGTGGGGGGGGGGGGGGGGGGGGGGGGGAGGAAAAAGAAAGTCCGCGGCTTCCGGTGACGACCAGCAAGAAATACCTGACGTCTCCCTGATCTCTCGCTCCCTCGGATTTTTACAGACACGCGTGAGCTTCGTGCCGAGCCCCCACCGGCCCCCGGCTGCCTCCCACGGGCCGAAGGCAGCAGCGCTCCGACGGCGACGCGGCACCGAGCGGGACCCGAACGCGATCCCGGGAGGATGCGCGCCGCCCGCAGCTCCCCAAACAGCGGCCCCGCGGTGCGGGCGGTACTGACCGGCCGTGGGCACGTCGGGGACCAGCTTGAGGGGCCCGATCTGCTGCAGCTGGAACGCTGTCCGCACTTCATGGCAGCTAGGAGCCCTGCCCGCCGCCAGCCCCGCCGCCGCCGCCAGCAGCCACAGCCGCAGCAGCCCTCGGCTCCCACCGGCGGCCATCTCGCACCTAGCGACCGGGCCGGGCCGCACCGCTGCGGGGCGCGGGCCGTCTGAGAGTGGCAGGGGCGGCCACGAGTCCCCCGGCCCGGGCCGCCTCCCGCCCGGCGCCGCCGCCCCGCCCCAGCGCCCGCCCTGCCGCTCCGGGAGCCTGGCCCGTCCCAGCAGCTCCGGAACGAAAGTTTTCGTAGAGCGCTCTGCGGCCGCCGGCGGCCGCGCGTGGCGGTGGGTGCCGGCAGAGCCGCGCGGCTGCGGCGGTCCCGTCCCACGGTGTCACTCCCGGAATCCGCTCGGGATGACGCGGAGGGCACGAGAGAATCCTCACGAGGCGAGCGGCACCTCAGTGCCCTCTGCTTCCTGCCGGGGCTGAGACCCACACGAGAACTGGAGCGCTGTCAGAGCTCTTCTGAACTCCGCTGTCCGCCCTGGCATACTTAAGCACTGAGCACTCTTCAGTGCCCTTCAACATGCAGTGTTCTCCGTAGCTATTTTCCAACTCACAAAACGCCATTTCCAGAGACACAAATCCAAGGCATTTCTCACACTGATAATCTTCCAGACATGTGGAGCATATAAAGAGCTACTATTATTGTTGTCTTATTTAAGGTTCCTTGCAAATCTTAAAATGCTACTAAAATGTTCCTAGATGAACAGGGCAGTCCACCTCAGTTACTTTAACCATTATACTTTCCCGTACAAAGTACTGAGGCTGAGCTCACTGTTGTTGAGAGAGCTGAGAGAGCAGAGGGTGCCCCATCCGTGGAGGTGCCCAAGGCCAGGCCTGGTGAGCCACACATGCATTTCATTTAACCTTGTGCCCCGTCCTAAAGATGCTATGCAGACAATACTCCCATTGACTTCATCAGGAGTTCTGCCAGAAAAGAAACAGTGGGATGACGGATTTGGTGAGTAATTTATCTGATGAAAACAGCATTATTTGGCATATATACATAAATCCCTGAATAGCATCTGACCAGTCCTGTGCAAAGGACTGATGCATTTAATTCAGTGAGAGTTTTGCCATTGTTTTCAGTGGGTGGCAAATTCAAATCACAAATGGCGAATCCCTTTCCTTGGTGACTGTTATTTTGTCACCTCGTCTTTAATGATGGATGTTGTTTTTTTTCCTGATCTATCTGTTTTTGGAATCCTAGTCTTTTTGCTTATGTATATTTTCTCAATTGAGTCTTGCATCACTAATAAGAGGGCAGCTGTTACCTCCGGTTCCCCTTCTCTCCTCAGAATACTGCTATGAAGCCTAAATTCTACATATACACAAAGACAGCAGCAAATATAGTGTCAGGGAACTGGACTGTCCATATATATAAAGTGGCTACTGTGATACATAAGGAAATGTGTATATTCCTAGTGGTTTTGTAGTAACTATATTGAAAGGCATGAATCACAGATGCATTTCTCAGGCTGGAGTCTGACTTCCCCCTCCCCCTGACCCTCCCCTTTGGAAAAACAATTTTAGATCCCTGCACATTTATTTTTTGTTTAATTCAGGATATAGGTTTTTGTAAAACTTGTGTTTCCTTTGCTTTTGTTTTTTCCAGGATGGACAGGAGGAAGTTAAAGATCATGGCTAATTTAAGAAGTAGATATTTTTCAAATACTGAAGTGTCTGCATATCTAAAGACATATTTATAAAACACATGCTTGGAATCATCTACTGCCTTCATTAGGACTGAGTCACAGGTGACGAGCATGCACACACAGCCCACAGCTAAATCCTGGCCTTGCTAACAGCACTGCACTTGACTGCCATACATCTCTTCTGACACCATGTTGGTGACAAAATGGCAACAAATTTAGTGACCCCTCTGTGATGCCATCCTTGGCTGTGTAGATGGGGTGGAGAGCACTGCATGTTGTCTACCTTGACTTCAGCAAGGTGTTTGACACCATCTCCCACAACATCCTTGTTATGAAACTTAGCACAGCCAAGACCTTATCAGACAGGAGAGCTGGTGAAGGAGGAACCTGACAAGGATTAACAAGAGCAAGTGCAGAGTCATGCACCTCAGGAGGAATAACCACATGCATCAGTACAGGTTAAGGAATGATCTACTGGAGATAAGCTCTGTGGAGAAGGACCTGGGGGTCCTAGAGGACAGCAGGTTGGCATTGAGCCAGCAGTGTGACCTTGTGGTCAATAAGGCCAATGGGATCCTGAGGTGCATTAAAAAGATCATGGCCAGTAGGTCAAGGGAGGGGATCTTTCATCGTTTAGAATACTGTGTCCAGTTCTGGACTCCTCTGTTCAAAAAAGACAGGAATCTCCTAGGAGGAGTCCAGCGGAAGGCCACAAAAATGATTAAAGGGCCTGGAGCATCTTCCATAGGCTGAGAGACCTGAGGCTGTTCAGTCTGGGGAAAGACTCAGAGAGGATCTGTTAAATGTTTATAAATATCTGAAGAGAGATTGGAGGCAAATGGATGAAGCCAGGCTCTTTTCAGTGGTGCATCGTGAGAGGACGAGAGATGGCCTAATAGTGGAACACAGAAAATTCCATACAAACATGCAGAAGAACTTCTTTAAGGTAAGGGTAACAGAGCACTGGGATAGATTGTCCAGGGAGGTGGTTGTGGAGTCTCCTGCTATGGAGATATTTAAGTCCCATCTGGACACCTACCTGTACAACCTATTGTAACAAACGCGCTTTATCAGGGAGGTTAGACTCTATGATTTCTTAACATCTCTTCCAACCCTTGGAATTTTGTGATTCTGTGACAAATGCAATCTTACTGTACCAATGAACATGCAAGGCTGTTACATAATCCTAATCTGACAGCATGAAGTCACAGATGTCAGGAGTTTCCCCCCTACAAAATAATTGGCACAGGTGTCACATCTGGGCACAGCCAGCTTCACAAGGGAGCCAAACAGACAACACAGTTATAACACAAAGGACCCCAGGTAATTTAGATCTTATGCCTTCCTCAAAACCCACACTCAGTAGGGTAGTCAGATTGAATTCAGAGCAGTCAGGTGCCTACAAACATGTGCCTAACACTTTGCTGGAAGGGGACTAGAAACAGTAAGAGAGGTACTCAACCAATTATTGTACATAACATTATTACACTTCATTAGTTAGCTTGAAACTGTGAGAGTTTACCTTGCCAACAAGTGCTTTGTTGTTTTGGTTTTTTTTCGTGTGTGTGTGTGCATGTTGGTTTTTTTGTTTGTTTGTTTGTTTTGTTTGTTTGTCTTTTGGGGTTTTTTTGTTCTTTTTTTTTTTTTTAAACAAATGACTACTTCTTATTAAGGACAATATCGGTACTTCTTACAATGAATAGCAATATAAATCTGCCCAAACAATCTGCTCACTCTTAATCCTGGTAAATACTCAGCATGAGCCATGGATATATTAAAAAAGCTGGGATAAAATCTAGGTTCAGGATTTTGTATGTCTGTTGCCTCAGCCTCTCTCTTGTTAAATATAGCTGGAGTTTTGCCAGCGATTTAAATGGAAACTGGACTAATTCCCTTATAGAATCATAGCCAGGTTGGAAAAGATCTCACAGATCATCAAGTCCAACCACAGCCTAACCATAGTACCCTAACTCTAACAACCCTCTGCTAAATCATCCCCAAGCACCACATCCAAATGGCTCTTAAGCACATCCAGGGATGGCGACTCAAGCACCTCCCTGGGGAGTCTATTCCAGTGTTTAACTACCCTTTCTGTAAAGAACTGTTTCCTAACGTCCAACCTAAACTTACCTTGGTGCAACTTGAGGCCGTTTCCCCTCATCCTGTCATCTGTCACCAGTGAAAAGAGACTTGCCCCACTTTCACTGTAAGAACCTTTCAGATCATGGAAGACAGCAATAAGGTTTCCCCTCAGCCTCCTTTTCCCCAGACTAAACAGCCCCAGCCTCTCCTCATAGGGCTGATTTTCCAAGCCCTTCACAAGCCTCGTTGTCCTTCTCTGGACCTGCTCCAGTACCTCCATGTCCTTTTTGTACTGAGGTGCCCAAAACTGAACACAGTACTTGAGGTGAGGCCTCACCAAAGCCAAGTACAGGGGCAGGATGACTTCCCTAGTGCTGCTCACCATACCATTCCTGGTACAAGCCAGGATGCCATTGGCCTTCTTGAATATCTAGGCACCTGTCACCTGGGCACACAGCTGGCATTATGTTTAAAATAAGCTCATTTCCAACGTTGGACTTGCCACCAGTGAGATCTGATGGGCACAGTCCTCTCTTGACAGTTCAGCTGCCAGACAAAAAAAAAACAAAACCACACCTTACTGTAAGAATTCCTTAGTCATCCCAAGAAAACTATTAATCCTGTCTTTAAAGCCTTATTTTATCTTTATAAACCCAGTTTGCCAAGGCACATGCTTTAGTTTAGTGCCCAGGGAACTCAGATGACCTCCTGGAAGTCCAAGTAAAGGACCTGGTTAACTTGCTGAAGTAAGTCTAAATCAGAAACCAATTTTCATTAAAACAACAACAACAACAAAAAACCCACAATGTAATCTGCCTCAAAAGAAATGTAAATGCATGAAATATTCACAATCATACCATGACTAAAATCACTGATAGAAAATAGTTTGTTAATTTGAAAACTTCCTCATCATTATGAATGGAGTAGAAAAATTACCAGCACAAACTTACCATTCTGTTTCTTGTTTAGAGATTCCATCTTCTTCTCACTCACTGGAGGTACTGGGAACAATGCAAGTATGCTGCCATGCCGTGAATTGTTTTCTGTGCAGTATGCACACCACATGGAAAAAATATGTGCAGACCCCTTTGATGTTCAAAACACAGTATTCCTGCACTGCCCCATTATGTCTTGGGTGATTTTTTTCTTCACCAAATAGACCTATTCAAAGACATAGTTTAAAATGCCTGCTGTACTTGTCTGAAATGCACAGCTGTTAACTATACCATAACTTTTTTTTTTTTTTTTAAGTATTAAACCACAAACTAAAATGGAATCTGTGAAAGAAACAGAATCGTTGCAAATATCAGCAAGCAAGGACAGCCAGTAGTTAGGAGAAGGCCAAATGTTTTGCTTCAAACTGAGTTAGGCTTGGTACTAACAGTCCTACAGGCAGTGCTGAAGAGGCTCCCATATTTTCATCATTTTCTATTGTTTCCTTTTAAGAATGTACAGATGACTATTTTGGTTCAGATCAAAAATCATTTCGGCTGTTGAACTCTCTCTGGCAGGGTTGGGGGGGGGGGGTCAGAGCTACTATGCTTTTAAGGATATTGCACTGTGTATGCACTCTAGATGATGGTTTCAAATCACACCAAGGTCACCAGAGAGAGTGCTATTTATTTTTTTTATACCAGCTGAGATCACTATTCTAATACCTGGGAAAGCTGGGTTTTTAGTTGTTTGTTCTTTATTATCAAAACCTTGCCCAGAGAAATAGGTACCTTAAAATTTCTCTGGAGATGTAAAGGATGAAAAGGTATATAAGACTTCTCTTACTTAAAAATACAGATCTGACACCCAGCACAATGCTTCTCCAGTAGAATACCTTGGGAGACACAGTCAAAGTCACAGTCAAAGTCAAAGCTTTGCTAAGTCTAGGTAGACTATGTCAACAGCCTTTCCCTCCTTTATCCACTAGGCTGGTGACTTGATCATAGAAGGAAATGAGGTTGGTCAAACAGGACGTGCTTTTCATGAGCATATGCTGGCTGTCACGGGGTTACCTTTAGATGTAGGTCCATGACAGCGGGGCACAGAACCCAGGAAAATTAAAAGGAGAGACAAAGGAGCAAAGGAAAAAAAAGGAAGGGATTTGCTGCGACCCAGCCAGCACCGGCTACATGCTCCGGACAAGGGAGAAAGGCAGAGAGTGAGCAGATCGTTTTAACAAAGAGAAAACACAATGACAATGATCTGAGGAGGAATGGGAATTTACTAAATGTAACCAAATCAAGCAAAATGAGAGAGAGAGAACAGTACACAAAGTATGAGTCAAACCAGGCCAGAGGCAGAGAATGGCTGGGGTCTGCTCTGGAGTCCCACCCCCATCCTCCTCGCACCAAGTTCTCCGGGTATACCGCCCCTCCCCTCTGGGAACCCAAAATGCACAGAACCAGGACATGAACTATTTAACGGCCACTATTCTGCATAATGTTCTGATGTGGAATATCAGGAACAAAACCACAACACTGGCTTGTCCTGACCCCTGGTTGTCCTGCACCTACCAGCTGATCTCACTCAAGATGATCTGCTCAACAACAGCAAAATACTCTCTAACATAAAGAGCCTCACCACTGTCACTCCTTTGCCTATCCCTTCTGAAGAGCTTATAGCCATTCACAGCAGCAGTCCAGTCATGGGAGTGATAAGGAATGGCAACTAAGTCATACTTAACCCACTTCAGCTTGTACTAGGGCATGCCTCGGTCGCCTATACCATACCCTTTGACCAGAGATACGCAGTTGCATTACTGTATCTGGCACCAAAGGAGGTGTCTTGATCTGCCATAGGGACATGATGGGGGTCCCTTTGGCAATAAAGATTGGAATGTTGACCACAATGTCCGTGGGCCATGTACCTATCACCGGAGGGACTACCAGGTCTCCCACCTCCAACAGTCTCCCCTAAGCTGCAAGTAGGCCACACCACTTGGGTCCTACCTGCACCTTCCAAGGCCACCTTATCCTATGGGTTCCTGCTTCTAAATTCTCAGGGATTGGGAGCAGAAGATTATTTTTGTTACCAATCTGGGGTCTTACCTGAATATCAGTGCCTGTAATTTGGATCTTAAGTGGGGAGGCCCATATTTTTTGTTGCGTTTTCAGGGCACTAGGTCTGCCACCTCAAGGTCTTTCATTCAGGTCCTGCAGAGTTTCATAGTCTTTTTGTCCACCCCTGCAGGGACTGAGAGTCTGTCTTCAGGGCAGCCTTGAGAATATCATTATAAAGTTCAATGAGGCCTGCCCCAGATGGATTATATGGTGGAATCACCATTCAATGTTGTTTTCTTCTGCCCAGTGCTGTATTGTTGTAACAGTAAAATGAGTCCCTTGGTCACTCTCGATAACTTGAGGTGTCCATAGGTAGACATCAGTTTAGTGAATGCCTTGATGGTGCATGCCTGATTTGCTTTTGGCACCAGATAGGCCTGTAGCACCCACTCACAGTGCTAATGCAGGTCAAGGCATATCTCACCCCCTCAGACCAAGGGAGGGGCCTGATGTAATCAACCTGCCATAGCTGGAGACGACTGTATCCTCTAGCAATGTGGGCCCTTGTTTCAGGCAAGTATCTCCGTCTCATCTTAGAGCAAGCATCACAATCTTGACATGCCTGTGCAATGTCAGATAGTTGCATCTTTAGCATGCTTTAGCAGCTGCCCACACCATCTTTTGTCCAGCATGCCATAGTTTCTGATGTAATCAACGGGCAATGTTCTCAGACTGTGAATTCTCAATCCATCAAACTCGGGCCTGAGTGTTGGCTTCATCATTTCCCAGTGACTGTACGGGCTGGTGACCAGAGACATGGTAGACACGTACAGTCATGTGTTTAACTGCATTCCATATGTCTAACCACATGTCTTTACCCCAGCTTGGTAGGGCATGGATAGGCCATTCCTGGGCAGTCCACTATGCAATCCAAAGAGTGAGTCCCCAGTACACAGCCCAACTATCTGTACAGATGTTCAGGATACCATCACTGGGTTCCTTGGTTATAAACATTCACACAGCTTCCAGTTCTGCCCATTGGCTGCTCTGACCATCCCCCTCATCAAACCAGATTGTCTCGGTAGAAGAATGATATGTGCTATTGCTCTCCACTTGCTTGGGTTGCCCTTGCTGGATCCATCTGTGTACCAGGCATCTTCAGGAATAGGATATTTTCCTTCCTAAATGGGACTCTTCTCTGGTGGAGTGACCAACATTTCTTTTGGTGCATCACTATGGTACGTCACTGGGCTTAGGATCTTCTGCAATTCTTCTTTCAGTGGTGATGAAGGCAGACTACTTCTCTGGCTGAGATAAGTGACCCATTGTGCCACCGTTTGTGCTTGGGCCACCCCCATCTTAGGAAGGTGGGTCAAATCCCTTAACCACCCCTGGATTGGCAGAGTGATCTTAACTAAGATCTCTGCCAATTGGGTTATTGCCTCTACCACTTGTAATGCCAAATAGGCAGCCAATCAGTATGTTTTTCAGTCATACTGTATCTTTCCTCTGCTCCGTGCCAAACCTGAGACCAGAATCCATTAGGAGTCTGAACAGAACTCTGGCGTTGCCACAGGCCCCAGCCTAAACCATCCTGAGTAACATGAACATCTAATTCAGCTTGGAGGGTAGGATCAAATATACCCAATGTTTGGGCTTGTTGAACTGCTGTTGGAAAGTAGCCTCTTTCGTCTTCCCCCAATCCTATAGTTGCCCCTTTTTAGTGAGTCTATATTGTGGTCTTAGCAGCTGCGCTAAATGAGATACAGAGGAGTGCCAGTACCCCAGTATACCTAAAAATTCCTCCTTTGGTGTCATAGGGACTGGAAATGCCTGAACCTTATCTATTACAGCACTGGGTAGTGCTTTGGTTTTCCCTAACCAAACTACCCCCAGGAATTTCAAAGACAGGCCTGGACTTTGCGCCTTCTGAGGATTTATAGCCCACCCTCTTTCCTGCAGATAGGTGGTTAACAAATCTGCTGCTTGTCCCACTGCCTATAATGAGTCAAATGTTAACAGAAAATCATCAGTATATTGATATAAGTTGACATTATCAAGTTTTCCCCATTTAGCCAGGTGGCACACGACTAGATTATGACAGTATGTTGGTGAATATATATATATATATATATATATATATATATATACCTATATGCCTATATATATATATATACCCTTGCAGCAGGACTTGAAAGGTCCACTGCCTGCCTTCCCATGTGGATGCAAACTGATCATGTGATTCTTCAGCAATCACATGAAACATGCATTTGCCAAATCTAAGGCACAATGGTATGTTTTAATCTCCCTATTCAATGTGTCCATCAGGGAGGCAATACTAGGTACCGCTGCATGAATATGTGGCTCATGTTTCACACGGGCTCTCAGTATTGCCTGCACTGCCCGGACAATACACCTTTTTTGGAGCCTGAACCCTCCCACAGTCATCTGGAGGGCCAGACCCCATAGGATATCTATGCCTGGAATATATTCTTGGACTGGAGCAATAAACACCTTACATTCCTGAGGTGGGAGATGCCCGACCCCCAGTTTTAACCAGGTTTGGGTGACTGGAATGGTCTGTCCCCCAAAACCTCCAATCATCACTCTGTTACCATTGAATTTAATGGATCTCCATATATTATTGACGTTTCTGCCCCTATATCGAGTAGGGCCATAACTCTGGATATTTTTTCGGGACCAGAATATTGCTAATTCTACATAGGGCCTCCGATCCCATATGGAGGCCTTAGGAGGACTGATATCCCTTGTCACACCATGAACTGAGCCAGGGTCAGGTCTTTTACCTCCAGTGGCTTGGGCATTGTAGCTGAAAAAGAAATAAAAATAAATCCGTGAGGGTTCCATTGTGTTAATCTGTAACTGATCAGGAAAAGTCTTCAATTTTCATATACTCTAATATATTGATTTTAATGACCACTAAAATTTGTGCAATAAATGCTTTTAGGATGTTCACAACCATGCTCTACCAACTGAGTTATCCGGGCTAATAATTGATTAATGATCGCACAATTTAATGGAATAGCGTGTCAAATAGAACCAATTTTAGAGGACAAATGTACTAAAGTATCACTAGGGGCATTATTACTTATTGACCCTTGAGAAACAGCAAGCCATGTTGGTGATGGATGCAACAGGTAGTGCCAGCAGGGCGTCCCCTGCTTCAAGGTGCACCTTTCCTCTCTCACCCATCACAGATTCTCTCCTGCATTCAGGGTCTGAAGGATTTCTTCCAGTTGTACACCACATCCGCATGGCCAGTGCGTGATATAGAGCCCAAGTGGAACACCTGCTTGGAAAACAAACTATCAAATTTAGTTCTATTAGCGTGCACTTTTGTCAAATGATGCATGGTTATATTTTCAGATCCCAATTAATTGGATGTAAAAGAGGTATCCGTTCTATGATACAGGGTCATCTCTTTGACTGGGATTCCTTTCCAGGTTTTGTCTTTGCAAATTAAGAAAAGCTAATTAATAGGCTAATAACATCATAACCAAACAGTACTAAAACATTAAAAGAGCTATTCCTGTAGATTCTAGCATTGATTAGATCAAATCCTGTTTAACACACATCTGATCTATTACTAAAATAGAAGAAGCACACAACATCCTAGCTAATGCCTTAAACTCTAAATCTTGAGACTGCATTGGTAAAACAGAAAATCACACACTATGTCAAACTATTACTAATATTATCTATAACACAGCAAGTTACAAAGCAATACCACTAAGTAAGAAACACACAATTACAATTACTATAAAGGCTGGATGCTATTTTCTGCCTTCAGATGAGACCGAACATATCATGCTGGAACCCACATAGGGCCAGTCCCTGTGGAAATACGAGCATATTCACGACCCCAAATTGTCAGTGGTAGCGGACAGTCCCAATGTCCTGTGGCCATATTCCAAAACATTAACCATAGGCTGTTCCTTTGGCACTGGGGAAGCCTCAAAATGACGATCCACATAAGCTGTATCTGTATGAACATGATTCAAAAGCTTCAGCACAAGCAAAACAAGCAAAACCTTACATAATATTTCTTGTAGTGTGTCTCCCATATTCCCCCTTTTTTGTTTAATAATAAGAATGGATTTCAATGTTTGATAAATGTGATCAGTGATAGCTTGTTCAGTGGGAGAATGAGCAATGGCTGTAGTATGTTTAACACACCCTTCTTGGAGGAAAGTTTGAGTGGCCTTAGAAGTATATGCAGGCCCATTATCTGTTTTTGTAGTATGTGGGATTCCCATAGCATCACCCTTTAATATTGCTTCTTTTCTGCACTGCTCTAAGACATCACAGTACGCTGTAGGGAAATTTGTCATTCCTGCTGCCTTCAAATTATCATCAGGAGGAAATGCGTCCGATTCTCTTTCTGGATCTACAGGACCGGGGTCACAACGATCCCCTGGTTTCGGTCCGTCCGTGACTTTAACCACGTTACACACGGGCTGCACAGACGCAGCCGCGCACGACGAGGGGGGGCGGCATGGCGAGGCGCAGAGAACGACGTGGGCGAAGCAGAGGGCGGGGGCGCGACGAGCGACGTAGGCGGACTGAAGGGCGGGGGGGGCCGTAGAGGCCGACAACGCGGCGAGCGACGTGGGGGGGGCGGCAGGCGGCCGCTGGCTGGGAACGGCTGGTTGTGTCGGAGCGCGGCCGCTGTTCTTTCTCGCGCTGGGCTGGAGGTTTCCCGACCGGCGACGGCAGGTGACGGTGTTGTGGTTGTCCGAGCGGCAGTTCTGGCACCACACACCGACAGCTTGGCAATGCCGTCGCAAATGTCCCTTAACGCCGCACCGGAAACATTTAACAGAGGTGCTTGGGCCGGAATTGGTTACCGCAGACGCTTGTAAGGGTGCAAGAGCTGCTAACACTTGATTCTGAGAAGCCTCAGCCTGTGCCTTTAATCCTGCCCCTAGCTCTTTAATAGCCTCAACTATGAAAGCCTGAGCCCCCGTGGGCACACTCGATAATCTGTCTAACGCCTCCTCTATTGTCCAGTTACTCCTCAAAGTACTTAGAATGCCACGAACTGTAGCATTACAATTCTGAAGTGCACAATGTTTTAGCATTATTTCCCTCATGTACTCTGGTACTCCAGCCTTCTCTATGGCTCCGGCTACCTTATCTAGAAACGCTCCAAATTCCTCATTTCTTCCCTGCCGGATTCCCATATAAGACGGCAGCCCACCTGGTGCCTTGATCTTACCCATAGCCTGCCTGGCCAGATACATTGACTCTCTACATTTAACTGGTCCTAATAAAGCCTGGGCCTCTGTCCGGATGAAAGGACCCACCCCTAAAAGTTCTTCAACGGTGACATTATACAAGGGATCTCCGGGCTGCCTAACTATCACAACTCTCTGTTGGCACATCTCTTCCCAATATGCATTAAATAGCAATTGTTCGTGCTGCAAAAAAATCAACCTAGCTATAGCCTGACAATCAGATGGCAACAAAACCTGAGTACTCCAGATATAATCCAGTATCTGTCTCGCTGGCTCACTTTTTACTCCAAACTGACTGACCGTAGACCGCAATTGTAACAACAACTTCGAATCTAAAGCACTGATAGTATTTGGCAGCACCATCTGTTGCACCGCTTCCAACGCCTCACCGTCTCCCGCCTCTAAACAATCCCGCGCCAGCGCAGCCCAAGCCCCCCCCCGCTCCCGCGCGACGGCCTCCGCCAGGTCACTCTGTGCCCCAGGGAGCGGCTCATTGCAAAGGGGGGTCGAGGGGGCCGGCTGTAGCGCCATGGTCGATGCAGGCGGCTCGTCTGATACAGACGTGCCGGGAGACGGAGACGGGGCACTCGGCTCCGCAGCCGCTGGCAACGCAGGCTCGGCGGCCGGCGGCAACTTTACGGTGGACAAAGCAGGGGGTACCGGGCGATCTGACCATTCATTATAATTCTTATTCCTCCCCTGCACAGCACTAGCTTGCTCTGCCGCTTCCTTTTCTGCCTGATATTGCAGCAAATCATTATAAACCACACGCCACCACTTCCTGCATTTTTTAGCCATTTTCTCCCCATCTATCATTCCCTGAAAAATTACATCTCCAAATTTACGCCACTCAGCAAGATCATACACTAAATGCGGATTCTGAAATAACCCTTTAGCATACCCATACGCTAATAACTTAGGGAGTTCCTTTTCCAAGTCTATCCCCTTAAACTGTCTCCGCTTAAGAAAAGCGGTAAATAAATTATATGCTGCTTGCCTGTCCATATTTACTCACGTCGGTACCGTTGCAGCCCTCCAGGCTTCGGCAGCACGTATCGGTCGAGCCCACCTCTGTGGTCACTCGAGACGTGGAGCTCCAAGTTCAGTCGTCCGTCGTCCGTCTAGCTGCGGGACCCGAACCCAACGCAGTTCTTCTCTCGTGGCAGCCCTTTTTTCCTTATCACATCGAGGGTCACCATTTGTTGGAAGTAACCGCGGGAGACAAGTCTCATGCTATCATGGTCAACAAGCCTCGTTTATTAGGTGTTACAGCATCTCATTTATACAATCAGTAATAAGTTCATGCATATTGCAAAAGTTAAGCTCAGGATTGGTGAATTAGACATTACTTCATCTGACCTTTGTGGTTAGCTTTATAGTTACTTTTCTTCACAGCTATGTCCATACATTGCTACACATCTTGCTTTTCCCATAGGCCGTCCTTGCCTCTAGATACATATTCTGTCTTTAGCTACATATCCTGTCTTTCACATCCTGATTTCTCCTCAGCTGCTGCCTCCAGTCACGTACTTTCTCTTACAATTTAACTAGTGGAGTTTCATCATGTCCTTTCTCACGAAGCCATTCTGCATAAACACTCTCCACACCATAGCGCCCCATAGAGACCCCATTCTTCCGCATAGAGCCCCATAGCACCCCATAGCACCCCATAGTCACCCATAGCGCCCCATATGAACCCAAGGATACCCCAAAGCACCCCATAGCCACCCTACAGCACTCCATAGCCACACCATTGAGCCCCATAGACACCACATAGTGACCCATAGCGCCCCATAGGGGCACAAAGAGACCCCAAATCATCCCATAGCTACTCCACAGTGCCCCATAGCAGCCCATGGAGCCTCATAGACACTCCCTTGTGCCACACAGCACCCCATTGCACCCCGTAGGGTTCCACAGACACCCTGTACTGCTCCATAGAGCCCCAAAGCACCCCATAGTGCCTCACAGCACCCAATAGCACACCATAGTGCCACATAGACACCACATAAGGACCTATAGCTGCGCCATAGAGACCCCATAGAACGCCATAGAGCCCCATAGACACCCCATAGTGCCCATAGACATCCCATAGAGCCCCATAGGCAACCCATTGTGCCCCATAGAGATCCCATAGCCACCCATAGAAACTCATTTTGCCCAATAGACACAACATAGCGCTCCATAGACACCCATAGAAACCTCAGAAAGCTCATAGAGCTCCATAGGCACCACATAGAGCCCCATAGAGAACCCATAGCCACCCACAGAACACCATAGAGCCAAGTAGGCACCCAATAGCCACCCCATAGTGCCCCACATCGACACACAGTGGCCCATTGAACCCCATACAGACCTCATAGAGCCCCATAGACACCCCATTCTGTTCCATAGAGCCCCATAGGCACCCTACAGTGCCCCATAGCCACTCCAGAGCACCCCATACTACCCCATAGAGCACCATAGATACACAGAGCATCCCATAGAAACCCATAGGGACGCATAAAGACCCATAACCCCTCATAGACACCCCATAGAGACCACATAGACGCACATAGACACCCATAGGGAGACATTGGGACATATAGGGGGACACTGGGACCCATAGAGACCCATAGACAGACATATGGACCACATAGAGACCAATAGAGACCCCATAGGGGAACACTGGGATCCATAGAAATTCCATAGACAACCAATGAAACCTCATAGGGACACACTGAGTACCATAGAGACCCATAGAAAGACACTGGGACCCATATGGGGACAAAGGGAGACATCATAGAGACTCATAGGGACCCACTGGGACCAATAGGGACCCATAGAGAGACATAGAGACCCCATACAAACCCATGAAGACAACATAGAGGCACATAGTGACGCATAGAGAGACACTGGGACCCGTGGAAACCACATAGGGACACCATAGAGACACACAGGAACACATAGAGACACATTGGGACCTATAGAGACACGATATAGACTCATAGGGACACATTAGGAGCAACTAAGACACACAGGAAAAAAAAGGAGCCACTTTGAAACACATAGAGACCCATAGGAAGACATTTGGGCCCAGAGATACCCATAAGAGACCCCATAGAGGCACATAGGAACCCATATAGGGACAATTGGGACACATAGGGACACATAGTGACCCATAGGGAGACACTGGGACCCATAGGGGGACATGGGGACACATAGGGATCCCATGGATAACAGTGCGGGACAGTGAGACCCATAGAGACACATAGAAACCGTGCTGAGACCCATAAGAGACCACATAGAGGCACATAGGGACCACACTGAAAACCATAGATACCCATAGGAAGACATTTGAGCCCAGAGATACCCATAAGAGGCCCCATAGATGCACATAGCAACCCATAGGGGAGACATTGGGACACATAGGGACACATAGTGACCCATAGGGAGACACTGGGACCCATAGGGGGACATGGGGACACATAGGGATCCCATGGATAACAGTGCGGGACAGTGAGACCCATAGAGACACATAGAAACCGTGCTGAGACCCATAAGAGACCACATAGAGGCACATAGGGACCACACTGAAAACCATAGATACCCATAGGAAGACATTTGAGCCCAGAGATACCCATAAGAGGCCCCATAGATGCACATAGCAACCCATAGGGGAGACATTGGGACACATAGGGACACATAGTGACCCATAGGGAGACACTGGTACGCATAATGGGACACTGGGACACATAGGGACCCCATGGATAACAGTGGGGGACAGTGAGACCCATAGAGACACATAGGGACCTGGCTAAGACCCATAAGAGAACGCATAGAGGCACATAGGGACCTCATTGAAAGCCATAGATACCAAAAGGAAGACATTTGGGCCGATAGTTACCCATAAGAGACCCCATAGAGGCACATAGCAACCCATAGGGGGGACATTGGGATACATAGGGACTCATTAGTGACCCAAAGGGAGTCACTGGGACCCGTAGGGACACATAGAGATCCATAGGGGGACATTGGGACACATTGGGACCCCATATAGTGACATAGAGACACATAGGGACTCATTGGGAGGCATAATAACCCCATGGAGACATATAGGGACAGCTAGAGACCCATAGGGAAACACTGGGACCCATAGGGGCTGTATGGGAGATTGGTAATCACAGCCTGAACCTCTGATTAATCAGCTGAGGCAAGTGTGGGGTCAGCTGCGGGAGCACAGGTGAGAGTAATGGAGCTGTGCTCCCGGGAGGGCTGGAGCTCGACTCCACCTCCTCTGAGACCTCATTTAAGGGCTGACCCTCACTCAAGCCGCTTTCCATTATCTTTCCGAGCTCCCTGTTACCGGGTGAGGTCCCAGAAGACTGGAGGCTTGCCAACGTGACTCCCATTTCCAAGCAAGGTTGTCAGGAGGATCCGGGCAACTCCAGGCCTGTTAGCCTGACCTCGGTGCCAGGGAAGGGAATGGAACGAATTGTCTTGAGGGAGATGACAGATGCGGCAGGTGTGGGATGAGCAGGAGATCAGACCTAGCCAGCATGGGTTCGTGAAGGGCAGCTCCTGCTTGACCAATCTGATCTCCTTCTACGATCCTGTGACCCATCTGATGGATGAAGGAAAGAAAGGCTGTTGATGTGCTCTACTTGGACTTCAGCAAAGCCTTCACAACTGTCTCCCATGCTATTCTCCTACAAAAGCTGGCAGCCCTTTTCCAACCTTGAGAATTCTGTGATTCTGTGAGGCAGCATCTCTTGGACATCGCTCTGCAGTGAAGACCGCCCCAGCTTCCTCAGCGAAGGCATCACCACCGGTGAGTTTCTCTCTCGCTTAGAACCTCTGTACATTTGTTACCATCTTTGTTACCATCTGTATAGTTACCACCTAGACAGGGGGACATAGAGAGACGCTGGGACCCATAAGGACCCATAGAGATCCAGAGGAAGACATTGGGACCCATAGAGAGACACTGGGACCCATAGGGACACATAGAGACCCATAGACAGTCATTGGGAGCCATAAGGATAAATTGAGACCCATAGGGACACATAGAAACCCATAGTGCCCCATAGACACCCCATAGACACCCCATAGACACCCCATAGACACCCCATAGACACCCCATAGACACCCCATAGACACCCCATAGACACCCCATACACACCCCATAGGGGCCCAAAGAGACCCCATAGCACCCCATAGCTACTCCATAGTGCCCCATAGCAGCCCATGGAGCCTCATAGACACGCCATTGTGCCCCACGGCACCCCATTGCACCCCATAGGGACCCATAGACACAACATACTGCTCCATAGAGCCCCATAGACACCCCATAGTTCCCCACAGTACCCCATAGCACCCCATAGTGCCCCATAGACACCACATAAGGCCCTACAGCCACACCATAGAGCCCAATTGATCCACGTAGACACCCCATATTGCCCCATTGTGCCTGTAGACACCCCATAGAGCCCCATAGAGACCCACTGAACCCCATACAGACCCCATGCAGACCCCATAGAGCCCCACAGACAACCCATAGATCCCAATAGACACCCCATAGTGCCCAATAGAGCCTCATAGGGACCCAATAGCGCTCCATAGACACCCCATAGATCCCCATAGAGAACCCATAGCCACCCACAGAACACCATAGAGCCCAATAGGCACCACATAGCACACAATAGACACCCCCTAGCACACCATAGACACCCCATAGTGCTTCATAGAGACCGCATTCTTCCGCATAGAGCCCCAAAGCGCCGCATAGGAACCCAAGGATACCTCAAAGCACCGCATAGCCACCCTACAGCACCCCATAGCCACTCCATAGAGCCCCATAGACACCACATAGTGACCCATAGCTCCCCATAGGAACACAAAGATACCCCAAATCATCCCATAGCTACTCCACAGTGCCCCATAGCAGCCCAAGGAGCCTCATAGACACACCCTTGTGCCCCACAGCACCCCATTGCACCCCATAGGGTCCCACAGACACCCTATACTGCTCCATAGAGCCCCATAGCACCCCATAGTGCCTCACAGCACCCCATAGCACACCATAGTGCCACATAGACACCACATAAGGACCTATAGCCGCCCCATAGATACCCCATAGAACGCCATAGAGCCCCATAGACACCCCATAGAACCCCATAGACATCCCATAGAGCCCCATAGGCAACCCATTGTGCCCCATAGAGATCCCATAGCCACCCATAGAAACTCATTTTGCCCCATAGACACACAATAGCCATGCATAGTGCCCCTTAGAGCCCCATAGACACACCATAGCGCCCCATAGACACCCCATAGAAACCTCAGAATGCCCCATAGAACCCCATAGAGCTCCATAGGCACCCCATAGAGCCCAATAGCTACCCACAGAACACCACAGAGCCCAATAGGCACCCAATAGCCACCCCATAGTGCCCCACAGACATCACATAGAGCCCCATAGTGCCCCACATCAACATACAGTGCCCAATTGAACCCCATACAGACCTCATAGAGCCCCATAGACACCCCATACTACTCCATAGAGCCCCATAGGCACCCTACAGTGCCCCATAGCCAGTCCACAGCACCCCATACTACCCCATAGAGCACCATAGACACCCACAGCATCCCATAGAAACCCATAGGGACCCATAAAGACCCATAGCACCTCATAGACACCCCATAGAGACCCCTTAGACATAGACACCTATAGGGAGACATTGGGACATTCAGGGGGACACTGGGACCCAAAGAGACCCATAGACAGACATATGGACCCCATAGAGACCAATAGCGACCCCATAGGGGAACACTGGGACCCATAGTAATTCCATAGAGACCCATTGAAACCTCATAGTGACACACTGAGTACCATAGAGACCCATAGAAAGACACTGGGACCCATATGTGGACAAAGGGAGACATCATAGAGACTCATAGGGACCCATTGGGACCAATAGGGACCCAAAGAGAGACATAGAGACCCCATAGAAACCCATGGAGACCCCATAGAGGCACAAAGTGACACATAGAGGGACACCAAGACCCATAGAAACCAGATAGAGACTCCATATAGACACATAGGAACACATAGAGACCCACTGGGACAGTGAGACCACATATAGACTCATAGGGACACATTAGGAGCCATTAAGACCCATAGGGACACATAGGACGACTTTGAAACTTATAGATACCCAAAGGAAGACATTTGGGCCCAGAGATAACCATAAGAGACCCCATACAGACCCCATAGGGGCACATAGCAACCCATAGGGGGGACATTGGGACACATAGGTACACATTGTGACCCGTAGGGAGACACTGGGACCCATAGGGGTACATTGGGACACATAGGGACCCAATGAATTACAGTGGGGGACAGTGAGACCCATAGAGATACATAAGGACCCCGCTGAGACCCATAAGAGACCCCATAGAGGCACCTAGGGACCACATTGAAACCCATAGATACTTGTAGGAAGACATTTGGGCCCAGAGATATCCATAAGAGACCCCACAGAGACCCCATAGAGGCACATAGCAACCCATAGGGGGGACATTGGGACTCATAGGGAGACACTGGGACCCATATGGGGACACTGGGACACATAGGGACCCCTTGGATTACAGTGGGGGACAGCCAGACCCATAGAGACACACAGAAACCCCGCTGAGACCCATGAGACCCCATAGAGGCACATAGGGACCACATTGAAACCCATAGATAGCTATAGGAAGACATTTGGGCCCAGAGATACCCATAAGAAACCACATACAAGCACATAGCAACCCATAGGGGGGACATTGGGACACATAGTGACCCATAGGGAGACACTGGGACCCATAGGGGGACATTGGGACACATAGGTACACATAGGGAGACACTGGGACCCATAGGGGGGCATTGGGACACATAGTGACCCCATGGATTAAAGTGGGGGACAGTCAGATCCATCGAGACACATAGGGACCCTGCTGAGACCCATAAGAGACCCCATAGAGGAACATAGCAACCCATAGGGGGGACATTGGGACACATAGGGACACACCGTGACCCATGAGGAGACACTGGATCCCATAGGGGGACAATGGGACACATAGGGACCCCATGGATTACAGTGGGGGACAGTGAGACCCATAGAGACACATAGGGAACCCGCTGAGACCCATAAGACCCCATAGAGGCACATAGGGACCTAATGTAACCCATAGATACCCACAGGGAGACATTTGGGCCCAGAGCTATCCATAAGAGAGCCCATTGAGGCACATAGCAACCCATAGGGGGGACATTGGGACACATAGGGACACATAGTGACCCATAGGGATACACTGGGACCCATATGAGGACATTGGGACACATAGGGACCCCATGGATTACAGTGGTGGACAGTGAGACCCATAGAGACACATAGGGACTTCGTTGAGACCTATAAGAGACCTCATCGAGGCACATAGGGACCACATTGAAACCCATAGATACCCATAGGAAGACGTTTCGGCCCAGAGATACCCATAGGAGACCCCATAGAGACCCAATAGAGGCACATAGCAAATCATAGGAGGGACATTGGGACACTTAGGGACAGATAGGGAGACACTGGGACCCATAGGGGGACACTGGGACACATAGGGACCCCATGGATTACAGTGGTGGACATTGAGACCCATAGAGACACATAGGGACCCCGCAGGGACCCATAAGAGACGCCATAGAGGCACATAGAAACCACATTGAAACACACTGATACCCATACTAAGACATTTGGGCCCAGAGATACCCTTAAGAGACCCCCTTGAGACTCTATAGAGGCACATAGCAGCCCATAGGGGGGACATTGGGGCATATAGGGACACATAGTGACCCATAGGGAGACACTGGGACCCCTACGGGGACAATGGGACACATAGAGACCCCATGGTTCACAGTCGGGGACAGTGAGACCCATTAGAGGCACATAGGGACCCCGTTGAGACCCATAAGAGACCCCTTAGAGGCACATAGGGACCACATTGAAACCCATAGATACCCATAGGAATACATTTGGGCCCAGAGATATCCATAAGAGAACCCATAGAGACCCCATAGAGGCACATAGCAACCCATAGGGGGGACATTGGGACACATAGGGACACATAGTGACCCATAGGTAGACACTGGGACCCCTAGGGTGACATTGGGACACATAGGGACCCCATGGATTACAGTAGGGGACAGTGAGGCCCACAGAGACATATCGGGACCCCGCTGATAGCCATAGGAGACACCAGAGAGGCACATAGGGAGCACATTGAAACTCTTAGATACCCATAGGAAGACATTTGGTCCCAGAGATATCCATACGAGAACCCATAGAGGCACATAGCAACCCATAGGAGGGACATTGGGACACATAGTGACCCATAGGGAGACACTGGGACCCATAGGGGGATATTGGGACACATAGGGACACCATGGATTACAGTGGGGGACAGTGATACCCGTAGAGACACATAGAGACTCTGCTGAGACCCATAAGAGACCCCATAGAGGCACATAGGGACCACATTGAAACCCATAGATACCCATAGGAGTACATTTAAGCCCATAGATACAAATAAGAGACCCCATAGAGGCACATAGCTACCCATAGGGGGGATATTGGGACACATAGGTACACATAGTGACCCATAGGGAGACACTGGGACCCATAGGGGGACATTGGGACACATAGAGACCCCATGGATTAAGGTGGGGGACAGTGAGACCCATAGAGGCACATAGGGACCACATTGAAACCCATAGATACCCATAGGAAGACATTTGGGCCCAGAGATACCCATAAGATACCACATAGAGACCCCATAGAGGTACATAGCAACCCATAGTGTGGACATTGGGACACAGAGGGACCCCATGGATTACAGTGGGGAACAGTGAGACCCGTAGAGACACATAGGGGCTCCACTGATACCCATAAGAGACCCCATAGAGGCACATAGGGACCTCATTGAAACCCATAGATACCCATAGGAAGACATTTGGGCCCAGAGATAACCATTAGAGACCCCATAGAAGCACATAGCAACACATAGGGGGAACTTTGGGACACATAGGGACCCATAGGGAGACACTGGGATCTACAGTGGGACACTGGGACACAGAGGGACCCCATGGATTACAGTGGGGGACAGTGAGATCCATAGAGACACATTGGGACCCTGCTGAGACCCATAAGAGACCCCATAGAGGCACATAGGGACCACATTGAAACCCATAGATACCCATAGGAAGACATTTGGGCCCAGGGATACCCGTAAGAGACGCCATAGAGACCCCATAGAGGCACATAGCAACCCATAGAGGGGACATTGGGACACATAGGTACACATTGTGACCCATAGGGAGACACTGGGACCCATAGGGGGATATTGGGACACATAGGGACCGTATGGATTACAGTGGGGGACAGTGAGACCCATAGAGATACAGAGGGACCCCGTTGAGACCCCATAGAGGCACATAGGGACCACATTGAAACCCATAGATAACCATAGGAAGACATTTGGGCCCAGAGATACACATAAGAGACCCTATAGAGACCCCATAGAGGCACATAGCAACCCATAGGGGGGACATTGGGACACATAGTTACCTATAGGGAGACACTGGGACCCATAGGGGGATATTGGGACACATAGGGACACCATGGATTACAGTGGGGGACAGTGATACCCGTAGAGACACATAGAGACTCTGCTGAGACCCATAAGAGACCCCATAGAGGCACATAGGGACCACATTGAAACCCATAGATACCCATAGGAGTACATTTAAGCCCATAGATACAAATAAGAGACCCCATAGAGGCACATAGCTACCCATAGGGGGGATATTGGGACACATAGGTACACATAGTGACCCATAGGGAGACACTGGGACCCATAGGGGGACATTGGGACACATAGAGACCCCATGGATTAAGGTGGGGGACAGTGAGACCCATAGAGGCACATAGGGACCACATTGAAACCCATAGATACCCATAGGAAGACATTTGGGCCCAGAGATACCCATAAGATACCACATAGAGACCCCATAGAGGTACATAGCAACCCATAGTGTGGACATTGGGACACAGAGGGACCCCATGGATTACAGTGGGGAACAGTGAGACCCGTAGAGACACATAGGGGCTCCACTGATACCCATAAGAGACCCCATAGAGGCACATAGGGACCTCATTGAAACCCATAGATACCCATAGGAAGACATTTGGGCCCAGAGATAACCATTAGAGACCCCATAGAAGCACATAGCAACACATAGGGGGAACTTTGGGACACATAGGGACCCATAGGGAGACACTGGGATCTACAGTGGGACACTGGGACACAGAGGGACCCCATGGATTACAGTGGGGGACAGTGAGATCCATAGAGACACATTGGGACCCTGCTGAGACCCATAAGAGACCCCATAGAGGCACATAGGGACCACATTGAAACCCATAGATACCCATAGGAAGACATTTGGGCCCAGGGATACCCGTAAGAGACGCCATAGAGACCCCATAGAGGCACATAGCAACCCATAGAGGGGACATTGGGACACATAGGTACACATTGTGACCCATAGGGAGACACTGGGACCCATAGGGGGATATTGGGACACATAGGGACCGTATGGATTACAGTGGGGGACAGTGAGACCCATAGAGATACAGAGGGACCCCGTTGAGACCCCATAGAGGCACATAGGGACCACATTGAAACCCATAGATAACCATAGGAAGACATTTGGGCCCAGAGATACACATAAGAGACCCTATAGAGACCCCATAGAGGCACATAGCAACCCATAGGGGGGACATTGGGACACATAGTTACCTATAGGGAGACACTGGGACCCATAGGGGGATATTGGGACACATAGGGACACCATGGATTACAGTGGGGGACAGTGATACCCGTAGAGACACATAGAGACTCTGCTGAGACCCATAAGAGACCCCATAGAGGCACATAGGGACCACATTGAAACCCATAGATACCCATAGGAGTACATTTAAGCCCATAGATACAAATAAGAGACCCCATAGAGGCACATAGCTACCCATAGGGGGGATATTGGGACACATAGGTACACATAGTGACCCATAGGGAGACACTGGGACCCATAGGGGGACATTGGGACACATAGAGACCCCATGGATTAAGGTGGGGGACAGTGAGACCCATAGAGGCACATAGGGACCACATTGAAACCCATAGATACCCATAGGAAGACATTTGGGCCCAGAGATACCCATAAGATACCACATAGAGACCCCATAGAGGTACATAGCAACCCATAGTGTGGACATTGGGACACAGAGGGACCCCATGGATTACAGTGGGGAACAGTGAGACCCGTAGAGACACATAGGGGCTCCACTGATACCCATAAGAGACCCCATAGAGGCACATAGGGACCTCATTGAAACCCATAGATACCCATAGGAAGACATTTGGGCCCAGAGATAACCATTAGAGACCCCATAGAAGCACATAGCAACACATAGGGGGAACTTTGGGACACATAGGGACCCATAGGGAGACACTGGGATCTACAGTGGGACACTGGGACACAGAGGGACCCCATGGATTACAGTGGGGGACAGTGAGATCCATAGAGACACATTGGGACCCTGCTGAGACCCATAAGAGACCCCATAGAGGCACATAGGGACCACATTGAAACCCATAGATACCCATAGGAAGACATTTGGGCCCAGGGATACCCGTAAGAGACGCCATAGAGACCCCATAGAGGCACATAGCAACCCATAGAGGGGACATTGGGACACATAGGTACACATTGTGACCCATAGGGAGACACTGGGACCCATAGGGGGATATTGGGACACATAGGGACCGTATGGATTACAGTGGGGGACAGTGAGACCCATAGAGATACAGAGGGACCCCGTTGAGACCCCATAGAGGCACATAGGGACCACATTGAAACCCATAGATAACCATAGGAAGACATTTGGGCCCAGAGATACACATAAGAGACCCTATAGAGACCCCATAGAGGCACATAGCAACCCATAGGGGGGACATTGGGACACATAGTTACCTATAGGGAGACACTGGGATCCATAGGGGGACATTGGGACACATAGGGACCCCATGGATTACAGTGGGGGACAGTGAGACCCATAGAGACACATAGGGACCCCGCTGAGACCCATAAGAGACTCCATAGAGGCACATAGGGACCACCCTGAAACTCATAGATATGCATAGGAAGACTTTTGTGCCCAGAGATACCCATAAGAGACCGGATAGAAGCACATAGCAACTCATAGGGGTGACATTGGGACACATAGTGACCCATAGGGAGACACTGGGACACATAGGGACCACATGGATTACAGTGGGGGAATGTGAGGCCTGTTATTGGAATCCCTCTTTCCCTCTTCAAAATAAGGACATTTCCAACTGAAATATCGATTTCTGACAAATTTTAGAAGAATGTCACACAAATATCAGTACCTATCCCAGAAATAAAAAGTTCTCTCCTAAGAATCATTCTTTATCCTTGCAAAAAAAGGGATTTCTCACCAAAATAATGCTTTTTATCCCGTTAAAATAGCGTTGTTTCCCAGAAATACTGGTTTTCATCCCCAGAAGAAGATTTTCTCTACAAAATGAAGCTTTGTAGCCAAATATGACACATTGTTTCCAGAATACCTTTTCTCTTCTACAAATTGAGGACATTACTAACAGAAATACCTTTTCTGCTCTACAAAATAAGAACATTTCCAACAGATATATACCTTTCTGACAGAGTTTAGAAAAATTTCACAGGAATATCAATACTTATACCAGAAATAAAAAGATCTCTCATAGGTACCACTCTTTACCCTTGCAAAAATATGCTTTTCTTACCAAAATAATGTTTTTCATCTCTACAAACAGCATTTTCTAAACATAAAGGTGGTTTTCATCACCAAAAGAAATGGATTTCTCTACAAAATTATCGTTTGTAGCCAAATATGACACATTGTTTCCAGATAAACTCTTTTCATCTAAAAAAGAATGACATTTCCAACAGAAATATCCATTTCTGACAAATTTTAGAAGTAGGTCACGTGAATGTCAATACTTATCCCAGAAATGAAAAGTACACTCTTAGGTATCACTCTTCATCCTTGCAAAACTATGGTTTTCTTCCCAAACTAATGCTTTTCATCCCTACAAATAGCACTTTCTCCCTAAATTACTGGTTTTCATCCCCAAAAGAAGACACATTCTCTTTAAAATGATGCTTTGTAACAAATTATGACTCATTGATTCCAGAATATCTGTCTTCCCCTACAAAATAATGACATTAACATAAGAATTATCCATTTCAGACAAATTTCCGATGTATTTCACACTAATATCAAGACTTACACCAGAAAAAAATGTCTTCTCTCTTAGGTATCACTCTTGAATCTTGCAAAAAATTCATTTTCTTCCCAATACAAAGCTTTTCATCATTACAAGTAGCATTTTCTACCCAAAAAAGTGGTTTTCATCCCCAATAGAAATCCTTTTCTCTACAAATGGTCCCTTGTAGCAACATATGAAACACTGTTATTGGAATACCTCTTTCCCTTTTCAACATAAGGACATTTCCAACAGAAATAGCCATTTCTGACAAATTTTAGAAGAATGTCACACAAATATCAGTACCTATCCCAGAAATAAAAAGTTCTCTCCTAAGAATCATTCTTTATCCTTGCAAAAAAAGGGATTTCTCACCAAAATAATGCATTTTATCCCTTTAAAATAGCGTTGTTTCCCAGAAATACTGGTTTTCATCACCAAAAGAAATGGATTTCTCTACAAAATTATCGTTTGTAGCCAAATATGACACATTGTTTCCAGATAAACTCTTTTCATCTAAAAAAGAATGACATTTCCAACAGAAATATCCATTTCTGACAAATTTTAGAAGTAGGTCACGTGAATATCCCAGAAATGAAAAGTACACTCTTAGGTATCACTCTTCATCCTTGCAAAACTATGGTTTTCTTCCCAAACTAATGCTTTTCATCCCTACAAATAGCACTTTCTCCCTAAATTACTGGTTTTCATCCCCAAAAGAAGACACATTCTCTTTAAAATGATGCTTTGTAACAAATTATGACTCATTGATTCCAGAATATCTGTCTTCCCCTACAAAATAATGACATTAACATAAGAATTATCCATTTCAGACAAATTTCCGATGTATTTCACACTAATATCAAGACTTACACCAGAAAAAAATGTCTTCTCTCTTAGGTATCACTCTTGAATCTTGCAAAAAATTCATTTTCTTCCCAATACAAAGCTTTTCATCATTACAAGTAGCATTTTCTACCCAAAAAAGTGGTTTTCATCCCCAATAGAAATCCTTTTCTCTACAAATGGTCCCTTGTAGCAACATATGAAACACTGTTATTGGAATACCTCTTTCCCTCTTCAACATAAGGACATTTCCAACAGAAATAGCGATTTCTGACAAATTTTAGAAGAATGTCACACAAATATCAGTACCTATCCCAGAAATAAAAAGTTCTCTCCTAAGAATCATTCTTTATCCTTGCAAAAAAAGGGATTTCTCACCAAAATAATGCATTTTATCCCTTTAAAATAGCGTTGTTTCCCAGAAATACTGGTTTTCATCACCAAAAGAAATGGATTTCTCTACAAAATTATCGTTTGTAGCCAAATATGACACATTGTTTCCAGATAAACTCTTTTCATCTAAAAAAGAATGACATTTCCAACAGAAATATCCATTTCTGACAAATTTTAGAAGTAGGTCACGTGAATATCCCAGAAATGAAAAGTACACTCTTAGGTATCACTCTTCATCCTTGCAAAACTATGGTTTTCTTCCCAAACTAATGCTTTTCATCCCTACAAATAGCACTTTCTCCCTAAATTACTGGTTTTCATCCCCAAAAGAAGACACATTCTCTTTAAAATGATGCTTTGTAACAAATTATGACTCATTGATTCCAGAATATCTGTCTTCCCCTACAAAATAATGACATTAACATAAGAATTATCCATTTCAGACAAATTTCCGATGTCTTTCACACTAATATCAAGACTTACACCAGGAAAAAATGTCTTCTCTCTTAGGTATCACTCTTGAATCTTGCAAAAAATTCATTTTCTTCCCAATACAAAGCTCTTCATCATTACAAGTAGCATTTTCTACCCAAAAAAGTGGTTTTCATCCCCAATAGAAATCCTTTTCTCTACAAATGGTCCCTTGTAGCAACATATGAAACACTGTTATTGGAATACCTCTTTCCCTCTTCAACATAAGGACATTTCCAACAGAAATAGCGATTTCTGACAAATTTTAGAAGAATGTCACACAAATATCAGTACCTATCCCAGAAATAAAAAGTTCTCTCCTAAGAATCATTCTTTATCCTTGCAAAAAAAGGGATTTCTCACCAAAATAATGCATTTTATCCCTTTAAAATAGCGTTGTTTCCCAGAAATACTGGTTTTCATCACCAAAAGAAATGGATTTCTCTACAAAATTATCGTTTGTAGCCAAATATGACACATTGTTTCCAGATAAACTCTTTTCATCTAAAAAAGAATGACATTTCCAACAGAAATATCCATTTCTGACAAATTTTAGAAGTAGGTCACGCGAATATCAATACTTATCCCAGAAATGAAAAGTACACTCTTAGGTATCACTCTTCATCCTTGCAAAACTATGGTTTTCTTCCCAAACTAATGCTTTTCATCCCTACAAATAGCACTTTCTCCCTAAATTACTGGTTTTCATCCCCAAAAGAAGACACATTCTCTTTAAAATGATGCTTTGTAACAAATTATGACTCATTGATTCCAGAATATCTGTCTTCCCCTACAAAATAATGACATTAACATAAGAATTATCCATTTCAGACAAATTTCCGATGTATTTCACACTAATATCAAGACTTACACCAGGAAAAAATGTCTTCTCTCTTAGGTATCACTCTTGAATCTTGCAAAAAATTCATTTTCTTCCCAATACAAAGCTCTTCATCATTACAAGTAGCATTTTCTACCCAAAAAAGTGGTTTTCATCCCCAATAGAAATCCTTTTCTCTACAAATGGTCCCTTGTAGCAACATATGAAACACTGTTATTGGAATACCTCTTTCCCTCTTCAACATAACAACATTTCCAACAGAAATAGCCATTTCTGACAAATTTTAGAAGGATGTCACACAAATATCAGTACCTATCCCAGAAATAAAAAGTTCTCTCCTAAGAATCATTCTTTATCCTTGCAAAAAAAGGGATTTCTCACCAAAATAATGCATTTTATCCCTTTAAAATAGCGTTGTTTCCCAGAAATACTGGTTTTCATCACCAAAAGAAATGGATTTCTCTACAAAATTATCGTTTGTAGCCAAATATGACACATTGTTTCCAGATAAACTCTTTTCATCTAAAAAAGAATGACATTTCCAACAGAAATATCCATTTCTGACAAATTTTAGAAGTAGGTCACGCAAATATCAATACTTATCCCAGAAATGAAAAGTACACTCTTAGGTATCACTCTTCATCCTTGCAAAACTATGGTTTTCTTCCCAAACTAATGCTTTTCAACCCTACAAATAGCACTTTCTCCCTAAATTACTGGTTTTCATCCCCAAAAGAAGACACATTCTCTTTAAAATGATGCTTTGTAACAAATTATGACTCATTGATTCCAGAATATCTGTCTTCCCCTACAAAATAATGACATTAACATAAGAATTATCCATTTCAGACAAATTTCCGATGTATTTCACACTAATATCAAGACTTACACCAGGAAAAAATGTCTTCTCTCTTAGGTATCACTCTTGAATCTTGCAAAAAATTCATTTTCTTCCCAATACAAAGCTTTTCATCATTACAAGTAGCATTTTCTACCCAAAAAAGTGGTTTTCATCCCCAATAGAAATCCTTTTCTCTACAAATGGTCCCTTGTAGCAACATATGAAACACTGTTATTGGAATACCTCTTTCCCTCTTCAACATAACGACATTTCCAACAGAAATAGCCATTTCTGACAAATTTTAGAAGAATGTCACACAAATATCAGTACCTATCCCAGAAATAAAAAGTTCTCTCCTAAGAATCATTCTTTATCCTTGCAAAAAAAGGGATTTCTCACCAAAATAATGCATTTTATCCCTTTAAAATAGCGTTGTTTCCCAGAAATACTGGTTTTCATCACCAAAAGAAATGGATTTCTCTACAAAATTATCGTTTGTAGCCAAATATGACACATTGTTTCCAGATAAACTCTTTTCATCTAAAAAAGAATGACATTTCCAACAGAAATATCCATTTCTGACAAATTTGAGAAGTAGGTCACGCAAATATCAATACTTATCCCAGAAATGAAAAGTACACTCTTAGGTATCACTCTTCATCCTTGCAAAACTATGGTTTTCTTCCCAAACTAATGCTTTTCATCCCTACAAATAGCACTTTCTCCCTAAATTACTGGTTTTCATCCCCAAAAGAAGACACATTCTCTTTAAAATGATGCTTTGTAACAAATTATGACTCATTGATTCCAGAATATCTGTCTTCCCCTACAAAATAATGACATTAACATAAGAATTATCCATTTCAGACAAATTTCCGATGTATTTCACACTAATATCAAGACTTACACCAGGAAAAAATGTCTTCTCTCTTAGGTATCACTCTTGAATCTTGCAAAAAATTCATTTTCTTCCCAATACAAAGCTTTTCATCATTACAAGTAGCATTTTCTACCCAAAAAAGTGGTTTTCATCCCCAATAGAAATCCTTTTCTCTACAAATGGTCCCTTGTAGCAACATATGAAACACTGTTATTGGAATACCTCTTTCCCTCTTCAACATAACGACATTTCCAACAGAAATAGCCATTTCTGACAAATTTTAGAAGAATGTCACACAAATATCAGTACCTATCCCAGAAATAAAAAGTTCTCTCCTAAGAATCATTCTTTATCCTTGCAAATAAAGGGATTTCTCACCAAAATAATGCATTTTATCCCTTTAAAATAGCGTTGTTTCCCAGAAATACTGGTTTTCATCACCAAAAGAAATGGATTTCTCTACAAAATTATCGTTTGTAGCCAAATATGACACATTGTTTCCAGATAAACTCTTTTCATCTAAAAAAGAATGACATTTCCAACAGAAATATCCATTTCTGACAAATTTTAGAAGTAGGTCACGCGAATATCAATACTTATCCCAGAAATGAAAAGTACACTCTTAGGTATCACTCTTCATCCTTGCAAAACTATGGTTTTCTTCCCAAACTAATGCTTTTCATCCCTACAAATAGCACTTTCTCCCTAAATTACTGGTTTTCATCCCCAAAAGAAGACACATTCTCTTTAAAATGATGCTTTGTAACAAATTATGACTCATTGATTCCAGAATATCTGTCTTCCCCTACAAAATAATGACATTAACATAAGAATTATCCATTTCAGACAAATTTCCGATGTATTTCACACTAATATCAAGACTTACACCAGGAAAAAATGTCTTCTCTCTTAGGTATCACTCTTGAATCTTGCAAAAAATTCATTTTCTTCCCAATACAAAGCTCTTCATCATTACAAGTAGCATTTTCTACCCAAAAAAGTGGTTTTCATCCCCAATAGAAATCCTTTTCTCTACAAATGGTCCCTTGTAGCAACATATGAAACACTGTTATTGGAATACCTCTTTCCCTCTTCAACATAAGGACATTTCCAACAGAAATAGCCATTTCTGACAAATTTTAGAAGAATGTCACACAAATATCAGTACCTATCCCAGAAATAAAAAGTTCTCTCCTAAGAATCATTCTTTATCCTTGCAAAAAAAGGGATTTCTCACCAAAATAATGCATTTTATCCCTTTAAAATAGCGTTGTTTCCCAGAAATACTGGTTTTCATCACCAAAAGAAATGGATTTCTCTACAAAATTATCGTTTGTAGCCAAATATGACACATTGTTTCCAGATAAACTCTTTTCATCTAAAAAAGAATGACATTTCCAACAGAAATATCCATTTCTGACAAATTTTAGAAGTAGGTCACGCGAATATCAATACTTATCCCAGAAATGAAAAGTACACTCTTAGGTATCACTCTTCATCCTTGCAAAACTATGGTTTTCTTCCCAAACTAATGCTTTTCATCCCTACAAATAGCACTTTCTCCCTAAATTACTGGTTTTCATCCCCAAAAGAAGACACATTCTCTTTAAAATGATGCTTTGTAACAAATTATGACTCATTGATTCCAGAATATCTGTCTTCCCCTACAAAATAATGACATTAACATAAGAATTATCCATTTCAGACAAATTTCCGATGTATTTCACACTAATATCAAGACTTACACCAGAAAAAAATGTCTTCTCTCTTAGGTATCACTCTTGAATCTTGCAAAAAATTCATTTTCTTCCCAATACAAAGCTTTTCATCATTACAAGTAGCATTTTCTACCCAAAAAAGTGGTTTTCATCCCCAATAGAAATCCTTTTCTCTACAAATGGTCCCTTGTAGCAACATATGAAACACTGTTATTGGAATACCTCTTTCCCTCTTCAACATAAGGACATTTCCAACAGAAATAGCCATTTCTGACAAATTTTAGAAGAATGTCACACAAATATCAGTACCTATCCCAGAAATAAAAAGTTCTCTCCTAAGAATCATTCTTTATCCTTGCAAAAAAAGGGATTTCTCACCAAAATAATGCATTTTATCCCTTTAAAATAGCGTTGTTTCCCAGAAATACTGGTTTTCATCACCAAAAGAAATGGATTTCTCTACAAAATTATCGTTTGTAGCCAAATATGACACATTGTTTCCAGATAAACTCTTTTCATCTAAAAAAGAATGACATTTCCAACAGAAATATCCATTTCTGACAAATTTTAGAAGTAGGTCACGCGAATATCAATACTTATCCCAGAAATGAAAAGTACACTCTTAGGTATCACTCTTCATCCTTGCAAAACTATGGTTTTCTTCCCAAACTAATGCTTTTCATCCCTACAAATAGCACTTTCTCCCTAAATTACTGGTTTTCATCCCCAAAAGAAGACACATTCTCTTTAAAATGATGCTTTGTAACAAATTATGACTCATTGATTCCAGAATATCTGTCTTCCCCTACAAAATAATGACATTAACATAAGAATTATCCATTTCAGACAAATTTCCCATGTATTTCACACTAATATCAAGACTTACACCAGAAAAAAATGTCTTCTCTCTTAGGTATCACTCTTGAATCTTGCAAAAAATTCATTTTCTTCCCAATACAAAGCTTTTCATCATTACAAGTAGCATTTTCTACCCAAAAAAGTGGTTTTCATCCCCAATAGAAATCCTTTTCTCTACAAATGGTCCCTTGTAGCAACATATGAAACACTGTTATTGGAATACCTCTTTCCCTCTTCAACATAAGGACATTTCCAACAGAAATAGCGATTTCTGACAAATTTTAGAAGAATGTCACACAAATATCAGTACCTATCCCAGAAATAAAAAGTTCTCTCCTAAGAATCATTCTTTATCCTTGCAAATAAAGGGATTTCTCACCAAAATAATGCATTTTATCCCTTTAAAATAGCGTTGTTTCCCAGAAATACTGGTTTTCATCACCAAAAGAAATGGATTTCTCTACAAAATTATCGTTTGTAGCCAAATATGACACATTGTTTCCAGATAAACTCTTTTCATCTAAAAAAGAATGACATTTCCAACAGAAATATCCATTTCTGAAAAATTTTAGAAGTAGGTCACGCGAATATCAATACTTATCCCAGAAATGAAAAGTACACTCTTAGGTATCACTCTTCATCCTTGCAAAACTATGGTTTTCTTCCCAAACTAATGCTTTTCATCCCTACAAATAGCACTTTCTCCCTAAATTACTGGTTTTCATCCCCAAAAGAAGACACATTCTCTTTAAAATGATGCTTTGTAACAAATTATGACTCATTGATTCCAGAATATCTGTCTTCCCCTACAAAATAATGACATTAACATAAGAATTATCCATTTCAGACAAATTTCCGATGTATTTCACACTAATATCAAGACTTACACCAGAAAAAAATGTCTTCTCTCTTAGGTATCACTCTTGAATCTTGCAAAAAATTCATTTTCTTCCCAATACAAAGCTTTTCATCATTACAAGTAGCATTTTCTACCCAAAAAAGTGGTTTTCATCCCCAATAGAAATCCTTTTCTCTACAAATGGTCCCTTGTAGCAACATATGAAACACTGTTATTGGAATACCTCTTTCCCTCTTCAACATAAGGACATTTCCAACAGAAATAGCCATTTCTGACAAATTTTAGAAGAATGTCACACAAATATCAGTACCTATCCCAGAAATAAAAAGTTCTCTCCTAAGAATCATTCTTTATCCTTGCAAATAAAGGGATTTCTCACCAAAATAATGCATTTTATCCCTTTAAAATAGCGTTGTTTCCCAGAAATACTGGTTTTCATCACCAAAAGAAATGGATTTCTCTACAAAATTATCGTTTGTAGCCAAATATGACACATTGTTTCCAGATAAACTCTTTTCATCTAAAAAAGAATGACATTTCCAACAGAAATATCCATTTCTGACAAATTTTAGAAGTAGGTCACGCGAATATCAATACTTATCCCAGAAATGAAAAGTACACTCTTAGGTATCACTCTTCATCCTTGCAAAACTATGGTTTTCTTCCCAAACTAATGCTTTTCATCCCTACAAATAGCACTTTCTCCCTAACTTACTGGTTTTCATCCCCAAAAGAAGACACATTCTCTTTAAAATGATGCTTTGTAACAAATTATGACTCATTGATTCCAGAATATCTGTCTTCCCCTACAAAATAATGACATTAACATAAGAATTATCCATTTCAGACAAATTTCCGATGTATTTCACACTAATATCAAGACTTACACCAGGAAAAAATGTCTTCTCTCTTAGGTATCACTCTTGAATCTTGCAAAAAATTCATTTTCTTCCCAATACAAAGCTTTTCATCATTACAAGTAGCATTTTCTACCCAAAAAAGTGGTTTTCATCCCCAATAGAAATCCTTTTCTCTACAAATGGTCCCTTGTAGCAACATATGAAACACTGTTATTGGAATACCTCTTTCCCTCTTCAACATAAGGACATTTCCAACAGAAATAGCCATTTCTGAAAAATTTTAGAAGAATGTCACACAAATATCAGTACCTATCCCAGAAATAAAAAGTTCTCTCCTAAGAATCATTCTTTATCCTTGCAAAAAAAGGGATTTCTCACCAAAATAATGCATTTTATCCCTTTAAAATAGCGTTGTTTCCCAGAAATACTGGTTTTCATCACCAAAAGAAATGGATTTCTCTACAAAATTATCGTTTGTAGCCAAATATGACACATTGTTTCCAGATAAACTCTTTTCATCTAAAAAAGAATGACATTTCCAACAGAAATATCCATTTCTGACAAATTTTAGAAGTAGGTCACGTGAATATCAATACTTATCCCAGAAATGAAAAGCACACTCTTAGGTATCACTCTTCATCCTTGCAAAACTATGGTTTTCTTCCCAAACTAATGCTTTTCATCCCTACAAATAGCACTTTCTCCCTAAATTACTGGTTTTCATCCCCAAAAGAAGACACATTCTCTTTAAAATGATGCTTTGTAACAAATTATGACTCATTGATTCCAGAATATCTGTCTTCCCCTACAAAATAATGACATTAACATAAGAATTATCCATTTCAGACAAATTTCCGATGTATTTCACACTAATATCAAGACTTACACCAGAAAAAAATGTCTTCTCTCTTAGGTATCACTCTTGAATCTTGCAAAAAATTCATTTTCTTCCCAATACAAAGCTTTTCATCATTACAAGTAGCATTTTCTACCCAAAAAAGTGGTTTTCACCCCCAATAGAAATTGCTTTCTCTACAAATGGTCCCTTGTAGCAACATATGAAACACTGTTATTGGAATACCTCTTTCCCTCTTCAACATAAGGACATTTCCAACAGAAATAGCGATTTCTGACAAATTTTAGAAGAATGTCACACAAATATCAGTACCTATCCCAGAAATAAAAGGTTCTCTCCTAAGAATCATTCTTTAACCTTGCAAAAAAAAGGGATTTCTCACCAAAATAATGCATTTTATCCCTTTAAAATAGCGTTGTTTCCCAGAAATACTGGTTTTCATCACCAAAAGAAATGGATTTCTCTACAAAATTATCGTTTGTAGCCAAATATGACACATTGTTTCCAGATAAACTCTTTTCATCTAAAAAAGAATGACATTTCCAACAGAAATATCCATTTCTGACAAATTTTAGAAGTAGGTCACGTGAATATCAATACTTATCCCAGAAATGAAAAGTACACTCTTAGGTATCACTCTTCATCCTTGCAAAACTATGGTTTTCTTCCCAAACTAATGCTTTTCATCCCTACAAATAGCACTTTCTCCCTAAATTACTGGTTTTCATCCCCAAAAGAAGACACATTCTCTTTAAAATGATGCTTTGTAACAAATTATGACTCATTGATTCCAGAATATCTGTCTTCCCCTACAAAATAATGACATTAACATAAGAATTATCCATTTCAGACAATTTTCCGATGTATTTCACACTAATATCAAGACTTACACCAGAAAAAAATGTCTTCTCTCTTAGGTATCACTCTTGAATCTTGCAAAAAATTCATTTTCTTCCCAATACAAAGCTTTTCATCATTACAAGTAGCATTTTCTACCCAAAAAAGTGGTTTTCATCCCCAATAGAAATCCTTTTCTCTACAAATGGTCCCTTGTAGCAACATATGAAACACTGTTATTGGAATACCTCTTTCCCTCTTCAACATAAGGACATTTCCAACAGAAATAGCCATTTCTGACAAATTTTAGAAGAATGTCACACAAATATCAGTACCTATCCCAGAAATAAAAAGTTCTCTCCTAAGAATCATTCTTTATCCTTGCAAAAAAAGGGATTTCTCACCAAAATAATGCATTTTATCCCTTTAAAATAGCGTTGTTTCCCAGAAATACTGGTTTTCATCACCAAAAGAAATGGATTTCTCTACAAAATTATCGTTTGTAGCCAAATATGACACATTGTTTCCAGATAAACTCTTTTCATCTAAAAAAGAATGACATTTCCAACAGAAATATCCATTTCTGAAAAATTTTAGAAGTAGGTCACGTGAATATCCAAGAAATGAAAAGTACACTCTTAGGTATCACTCTTCATCCTTGCAAAACTATGGTTTTCTTCCCAAACTAATGCTTTTCATCCCTACAAATAGCACTTTCTCCCTAAATTACTGGTTTTCATCCCCAAAAGAAGACACATTCTCTTTAAAATGATGCTTTGTAACAAATTATGACTCATTGATTCCAGAATATCTGTCTTCCCCTACAAAATAATGACATTAACATAAGAATTATCCATTTCAGACAAATTTCCGATGTATTTCACACTAATATCAAGACTTACACCAGGAAAAAATGTCTTCTCTCTTAGGTATCACTCTTGAATCTTGCAAAAAATTCATTTTCTTCCCAATACAAAGCTTTTCATCATTACAAGTAGCATTTTCTACCCAAAAAAGTGGTTTTCATCCCCAATAGAAATCCTTTTCTCTACAAATGGTCCCTTGTAGCAACATATGAAACACTGTTATTGGAATACCTCTTTCCCTCTTCACATAAGGACATTTCCAACAGAAATAGCCATTTCTGACAAATTTTAGAAGAATGTCACACAAATATCAGTACCTATCCCAGAAATAAAAAGTTCTCTCCTAAGAATCATTCTTTATCCTTGCAAAAAAAGGGATTTCTCACCAAAATAATGCATTTTATCCCTTTAAAATAGCGTTGTTTCCCAGAAATACTGGTTTTCATCACCAAAAGAAATGGATTTCTCTACAAAATTATCGTTTGTAGCCAAATATGACACATTGTTTCCAGATAAACTCTTTTCATCTAAAAAAGAATGACATTTCCAACAGAAATATCCATTTCTGAAAAATTTTAGAAGTAGGTCACGTGAATATCCAAGAAATGAAAAGTACACTCTTAGGTATCACTCTTCATCCTTGCAAAACTATGGTTTTCTTCCCAAACTAATGCTTTTCATCCCTACAAATAGCACTTTCTCCCTAAATTACTGGTTTTCATCCCCAAAAGAAGACACATTCTCTTTAAAATGATGCTTTGTAACAAATTATGACTCATTGATTCCAGAATATCTGTCTTCCCCTACAAAACAATGACATTAACATAAGAATTATCCATTTCAGACAAATTTCCGATGTATTTCACACTAATATCAAGACTTACACCAGGAAAAATGTCTTCTCTCTTAGGTATCACTCTTGAATCTTGCAAAAAATTCATTTTCTTCCCAATACAAAGCTTTTCATCATTACAAGTAGCATTTTCTACCCAAAAAAGTGGTTTTCATCCCCAATAGAAATCCTTTTCTCTACAAATGGTCCCTTGTAGCAACATATGAAACACTGTTATTGGAATACCTCTTTCCCTCTTCAACATAAGGACATTTCTAACAGAAATAGCCATTTCTGACAAATTTTAGAAGAATGTCACACAAATATCAGTACCTATCCCAGAAATAAAAAGTTCTCTCCTAAGAATCATTCTTTATCCTTGCAAAAAAAGGGATTTCTCACCAAAATAATGCATTTTATCCCTTTAAAATAGCGTTGTTTCCCAGAAATACTGGTTTTCATCACCAAAAGAAATGGATTTCTCTACAAAATTATCGTTTGTAGCCAAATATGACACATTGTTTCCAGATAAACTCTTTTCATCTAAAAAAGAATGACATTTCCAACAGAAATATCCATTTCTGAAAAATTTTAGAAGTAGGTCACGTGAATATCCCAGAAATGAAAAGTACACTCTTAGGTATCACTCTTCATCCTTGCAAAACTATGGTTTTCTTCCCAAACTAATGCTTTTCATCCCTACAAATAGCACTTTCTCCCTAAATTACTGGTTTTCATCCCCAAAAGAAGACACATTCTCTTTAAAATGATGCTTTGTAACAAATTATGACTCATTGATTCCAGAATATCTGTCTTCCCCTACAAAACAATGACATTAACATAAGAATTATCCATTTCAGACAAATTTCCGATGTATTTCACACTAATATCAAGACTTACACCAGGAAAAATGTCTTCTCTCTTAGGTATCACTCTTGAATCTTGCAAAAAATTCATTTTCTTCCCAATACAAAGCTTTTCATCATTACAAGTAGCATTTTCTACCCAAAAAAGTGGTTTTCATCCCCAATAGAAATCCTTTTCTCTACAAATGGTCCCTTGTAGCAACATATGAAACACTGTTATTGGAATACCTCTTTCCCTCTTCAACATAAGGACATTTCTAACAGAAATAGCCATTTCTGACAAATTTTAGAAGAATGTCACACAAATATCAGTACCTATCCCAGAAATAAAAAGTTCTCTCCTAAGAATCATTCTTTATCCTTGCAAAAAAAGGGATTTCTCACCAAAATAATGCATTTTATCCCTTTAAAATAGCGTTGTTTCCCAGAAATACTGGTTTTCATCACCAAAAGAAATGGATTTCTCTACAAAATTATCGTTTGTAGCCAAATATGACACATTGTTTCCAGATAAACTCTTTTCATCTAAAAAAGAATGACATTTCCAACAGAAATATCCATTTCTGACAAATTTTAGAAGTAGGTCACGTGAATATCCCAGAAATGAAAAGTACACTCTTAGGTATCACTCTTCATCCTTGCAAAACTATGGTTTTCTTCCCAAACTAATGCTTTTCATCCCTACAAATAGCACTTTCTCCCTAAATTACTGGTTTTCATCCCCAAAAGAAGACACATTCTCTTTAAAATGATGCTTTGTAACAAATTATGACTCATTGATTCCAGAATATCTGTCTTCCCCTACAAAATAATGACATTAACATAAGAATTATCCATTTCAGACAATTTTCCGATGTATTTCACACTAATATCAAGACTTACACCAGAAAAAAATGTCTTCTCTCTTAGGTATCACTCTTGAATCTTGCAAAAAATTCATTTTCTTCCCAATACAAAGCTTTTCATCATTACAAGTAGCATTTTCTACCCAAAAAAGTGGTTTTCATCCCCAATAGAAATCCTTTTCTCTACAAATGGTCCCTTGTAGCAACATATGAAACACTGGTATTGGAATACCTCTTTCCCTCTTCAACATAAGGACATTTCCAACAGAAATAGCCATTTCTGACAAATTTTAGAAGAATGTCACACAAATATCAGTACCTATCCCAGAAATAAAAAGTTCTCTCCTAAGAATCATTCTTTATCCTTGCAAAAAAAGGGATTTCTCACCAAAATAATGCATTTTATCCCTTTAAAATAGCGTTGTTTCCCAGAAATACTGGTTTTCATCACCAAAAGAAATGGATTTCTCTACAAAATTATCGTTTGTAGCCAAATATGACACATTGTTTCCAGATAAACTCTTTTCATCTAAAAAAGAATGACATTTCCAACAGAAATATCCATTTCTGACAAATTTTAGAAGTAGGTCACGTGAATATCCCAGAAATGAAAAGTACACTCTTAGGTATCACTCTTCATCCTTGCAAAACTATGGTTTTCTTCCCAAACTAATGCTTTTCATCCCTACAAATAGCACTTTCTCCCTAACTTACTGGTTTTCATCCCCAAAAGAAGACACATTCTCTTTAAAATGATGCTTTGTAACAAATTATGACTCATTGATTCCAGAATATCTGTCTTCCCCTACAAAATAATGACATTAACATAAGAATTATCCATTTCAGACAAATTTCCGATGTATTTCACACTAATATCAAGACTTACACCAGAAAAAAATGTCTTCTCTCTTAGGTATCACTCTTGAATCTTGCAAAAAATTCATTTTCTTCCCAATACAAAGCTTTTCATCATTACAAGTAGCATTTTCTACCCAAAAAAGTGGTTTTCATCCCCAATAGAAATCCTTTTCTCTACAAATGGTCCCTTGTAGCAACATATGAAACACTGTTATTGGAATACCTCTTTCCCTCTTCAACATAAGGACATTTCCAACAGAAATAGCCATTTCTGACAAATTTTAGAAGAATGTCACACAAATATCAGTACCTATCCCAGAAATAAAAAGTTCTCTCCTAAGAATCATTCTTTATCCTTGCAAATAAAGGGATTTCTCACCAAAATAATGCATTTTATCATTTTAAAATAGCGTTGTTTCCCAGAAATACTGGTTTTCATCACCAAAAGAAATGGATTTCTCTACAAAATTATCGTTTGTAGCCAAATATGACACATTGTTTCCAGATAAACTCTTTTCATCTAAAAAAGAATGACATTTCCAACAGAAATATGCATTTCTGACAAATTTTAGAAGTAGGTCATGTGAATATCCCAGAAATGAAAAGTACACTCTTAGGTATCACTCTTCATCCTTGCAAAACTATGGTTTTCTTCCCAAACTAATGCTTTTCATCCCTACAAATAGCACTTTCTCCCTAAATTACTGGTTTTCATCCCCAAAAGAAGACACATTCTCTTTAAAATGATGCTTTGTAACAAATTATGACTCATTGATTCCAGAATATCTGTCTTCCCCTACAAAATAATGACATTAACTTAAGAATTATCCATTTCAGACAAATTTCCGATGTATTTCACACTAATATCAAGACTTACACCAGAAAAAAATGTCTTCTCTCTTAGGTATCACTCTTGAATCTTGCAAAAAATTCATTTTCTTCCCAATACAAAGCTTTTCATCATTACAAGTAGCATTTTCTACCCAAAAAAGTGGTTTTCATCCCCAATAGAAATCCTTTTCTCTACAAATGGTCCCTTGTAGCAACATATGAAACACTGGTATTGGAATACCTCTTTCCCTCTTCAACATAAGGACATTTCCAACAGAAATAGCCATTTCTGACAAATTTTAGAAGAATGTCACACAAATATCAGTACCTATCCCAGAAATAAAAAGTTCTCTCCTAAGGATCATTCTTTATCCTTGCAAAAAAAGGGATTTCTCACCAAAATAATGCATTTTATCCCTTTAAAATAGCGTTGTTTCCCAGAAATACTGGTTTTCATCACCAAAAGAAATGGATTTCTCTACAAAATTATCGTTTGTAGCCAAATATGACACATTGTTTCCAGATAAACTCTTTTCATCTAAAAAAGAATGACATTTCCAACAGAAATATCCATTTCTGACAAATTTTAGAAGTAGGTCACGTGAATATCCCAGAAATGAAAAGTACACTCTTAGGTATCACTCTTCATCCTTGCAAAACTATGGTTTTCTTCCCAAACTAATGCTTTTCATCCCTACAAATAGCACTTTCTCCCTAACTTACTGGTTTTCATCCCCAAAAGAAGACACATTCTCTTTAAAATGATGCTTTGTAACAAATTATGACTCATTGATTCCAGAATATCTGTCTTCCCCTACAAAATAATGACATTAACATAAGAATTATCCATTTCAGACAAATTTCCGATGTATTTCACACTAATATCAAGACTTACACCAGAAAAAAATGTCTTCTCTCTTAGGTATCACTCTTGAATCTTGCAAAAAATTCATTTTCTTCCCAATACAAAGCTTTTCATCATTACAAGTAGCATTTTCTACCCAAAAAAGTGGTTTTCATCCCCAATAGAAATCCTTTTCTCTACAAATGGTCCCTTGTAGCAACATATGAAACACTGGTATTGGAATACCTCTTTCCCTCTTCAACATAAGGACATTTCCAACAGAAATAGCCATTTCTGACAAATTTTAGAAGAATGTCACACAAATATCAGTACCTATCCCAGAAATAAAAAGTTCTCTCCTAAGGATCATTCTTTATCCTTGCAAAAAAAGGGATTTCTCACCAAAATAATGCATTTTATCATTTTAAAATAGCGTTGTTTCCCAGAAATACTGGTTTTCATCACCAAAAGAAATGGATTTCTCTACAAAATTATCGTTTGTAGCCAAATATGACACATTGTTTCCAGATAAACTCTTTTCATCTAAAAAAGAATGACATTTCCAACAGAAATATGCATTTCTGACAAATTTTAGAAGTAGGTCATGTGAATATCCCAGAAATGAAAAGTACACTCTTAGGTATCACTCTTCATCCTTGCAAAACTATGGTTTTCTTCCCAAACTAATGCTTTTCATCCCTACAAATAGCACTTTCTCCCTAAATTACTGGTTTTCATCCCCAAAAGAAGACACATTCTCTTTAAAATGATGCTTTGTAACAAATTATGACTCATTGATTCCAGAATATCTGTCTTCCCCTACAAAATAATGACATTAACATAAGAATTATCCATTTCAGACAAATTTCCGATGTATTTCACACTAATATCAAGACTTACACCAGAAAAAAATGTCTTCTCTCTTAGGTATCACTCTTGAATCTTGCAAAAAATTTATTTTCTTCCCAATACAAAGCTTTTCATCATTACAAGTAGCATTTTCTACCCAAAAAAGTGGTTTTCATCCCCAATAGAAATCCTTTTCTCTACAAATGGTCCCTTGTAGCAACATATGAAACACTGGTATTGGAATACCTCTTTCCCTCTTCAACATAAGGACATTTCCAACAGAAATAGCCATTTCTGACAAATTTTAGAAGAATGTCACACAAATATCAGTACCTATCCCAGAAATAAAAAGTTCTCTCCTAAGGATCATTCTTTATCCTTGCAAAAAAAGGGATTTCTCACCAAAATAATGCATTTTATCCCTTTAAAATAGCGTTGTTTCCCAGAAATACTGGTTTTCATCACCAAAAGAAATGGATTTCTCTACAAAATTATCGTTTGTAGCCAAATATGACACATTGTTTCCAGATAAACTCTTTTCATCTAAAAAAGAATGACATTTCCAACAGAAATATCCATTTCTGACAAATTTTAGAAGTAGGTCACGTGAATATCAATACTTATCCCAGAAATGAAAAGTACACTCTTAGGTATCACTCTTCATCCTTGCAAAACTATGGTTTTCTTCCCAAACTAATGCTTTTCATCCCTACATATAGCACTTTCTCCCTAAATTACTGGTTTTCATCCCCAAAAGAAGACACATTCTCTTTAAAATGATGCTTTGTAACAAATTATGACTCATTGATTCCAGAATATCTGTCTTCCCCTACAAAATAATGACATTAACATAAGAATTATCCATTTCAGACAAATTTCCCATGTATTTCACACTAATATCAAGACTTACACCAGAAAAAAATGTCTTCTCTCTTAGGTATCACTCTTGAATCTTGCAAAAAATTCATTTTCTTCCCAATACAAAGCTTTTCATCATTACAAGTAGCATTTTCTACCCAAAAAAGTGGTTTTCATCCCCAATAGAAATCCTTTTCTCTACAAATGGTCCCTTGTAGCAACATATGAAACACTGTTATTGGAATACCTCTTTCCCTCTTCAACATAAGGACATTTCCAACAGAAATAGCCATTTCTGACAAATTTTAGAAGAATGTCACACAAATATCAGTACCTATCCCAGAAATAAAAAGTTCTCTCCTAAGGATCATTCTTTATCCTTGCAAAAAAAGGGATTTCTCACCAAAATAATGCATTTTATCCCTTTAAAATAGCGTTGTTTCCCAGAAATACTGGTTTTCATCACCAAAAGAAATGGATTTCTCTACAAAATTATCGTTTGTAGCCAAATATGACACATTGTTTCCAGATAAACTCTTTTCATCTAAAAAAGAATGACATTTCCAACAGAAATATCCATTTCTGACAAATTTTAGAAGTAGGTCACGCGAATATCAATACTTATCCCAGAAATGAAAAGTACACTCTTAGGTATCACTCTTCATCCTTGCAAAACTATGGTTTTCTTCCCAAACTAATGCTTTTCATCCCTACAAATAGCACTTTCTCCCTAACTTACTGGTTTTCATCCCCAAAAGAAGACACATTCTCTTTAAAATGATGCTTTGTAACAAATTATGACTCATTGATTCCAGAATATCTGTCTTCCCCTACAAAATAATGACATTAACATAAGAATTATCCATTTCAGACAAATTTCCGATGTATTTCACACAAATATCAAGACTTACACCAGAAAAAAATGTCTTCTCTCTTAGGTATCACTCTTGAATCTTGCAAAAAATTCATTTTCTTCCCAATACAAAGCTTTTCATCATTACAAGTAGCATTTTCTACCCAAAAAAGTGGTTTTCATCCCCAATAGAAATCCTTTTCTCTACAAATGGTCCCTTGTAGCAACATATGAAACACTGTTATTGGAATACCTCTTTCCCTCTTCAATATAAGGACATTTCCAACAGAAATAGCCATTTCTGACAAATTTTAGAAGAATGTCACACAAATATCAGTACCTATCCCAGAAATAAAAAGTTCTCTCCTAAGAATCATTCTTTATCCTTGCAAAAAAAGGGATTTCTCACCAAAATAATGCATTTTATCATTTTAAAATAGCGTTGTTTCCCAGAAATACTGGTTTTCATCACCAAAAGAAATGGATTTCTCTACAAAATTATCGTTTGTAGCCAAATATGACACATTGTTTCCAGATAAACTCTTTTCATCTAAAAAAGAATGACATTTCCAACAGAAATATGCATTTCTGACAAATTTTAGAAGTAGGTCATGTGAATATCCCAGAAATGAAAAGTACACTCTTAGGTATCACTCTTCATCCTTGCAAAACTATGGTTTTCTTCCCAAACTAATGCTTTTCATCCCTACAAATAGCACTTTCTCCCTAAATTACTGGTTTTCATCCCCAAAAGAAGACACATTCTCTTTAAAATGATGCTTTGTAACAAATTATGACTCATTGATTCCAGAATATCTGTCTTCCCCTACAAAATAATGACATTAACATAAGAATTATCCATTTCAGACAAATTTCCGATGTATTTCACACTAATATCAAGACTTACACCAGAAAAAAATGTCTTCTCTCTTAGGTATCACTCTTGAATCTTGCAAAAAATTTATTTTCTTCCCAATACAAAGCTTTTCATCATTACAAGTAGCATTTTCTACCCAAAAAAGTGGTTTTCATCCCCAATAGAAATCCTTTTCTCTACAAATGGTCCCTTGTAGCAACATATGAAACACTGGTATTGGAATACCTCTTTCCCTCTTCAACATAAGGACATTTCCAACAGAAATAGCCATTTCTGACAAATTTTAGAAGAATGTCACACAAATATCAGTACCTATCCCAGAAATAAAAAGTTCTCTCCTAAGGATCATTCTTTATCCTTGCAAAAAAAGGGATTTCTCACCAAAATAATGCATTTTATCCCTTTAAAATAGCGTTGTTTCCCAGAAATACTGGTTTTCATCACCAAAAGAAATGGATTTCTCTACAAAATTATCGTTTGTAGCCAAATATGACACATTGTTTCCAGATAAACTCTTTTCATCTAAAAAAGAATGACATTTCCAACAGAAATATCCATTTCTGACAAATTTTAGAAGTAGGTCACGTGAATATCAATACTTATCCCAGAAATGAAAAGTACACTCTTAGGTATCACTCTTCATCCTTGCAAAACTATGGTTTTCTTCCCAAACTAATGCTTTTCATCCCTACATATAGCACTTTCTCCCTAAATTACTGGTTTTCATCCCCAAAAGAAGACACATTCTCTTTAAAATGATGCTTTGTAACAAATTATGACTCATTGATTCCAGAATATCTGTCTTCCCCTACAAAATAATGACATTAACATAAGAATTATCCATTTCAGACAAATTTCCCATGTATTTCACACTAATATCAAGACTTACACCAGAAAAAAATGTCTTCTCTCTTAGGTATCACTCTTGAATCTTGCAAAAAATTCATTTTCTTCCCAATACAAAGCTTTTCATCATTACAAGTAGCATTTTCTACCCAAAAAAGTGGTTTTCATCCCCAATAGAAATCCTTTTCTCTACAAATGGTCCCTTGTAGCAACATATGAAACACTGTTATTGGAATACCTCTTTCCCTCTTCAACATAAGGACATTTCCAACAGAAATAGCCATTTCTGACAAATTTTAGAAGAATGTCACACAAATATCAGTACCTATCCCAGAAATAAAAAGTTCTCTCCTAAGGATCATTCTTTATCCTTGCAAAAAAAGGGATTTCTCACCAAAATAATGCATTTTATCCCTTTAAAATAGCGTTGTTTCCCAGAAATACTGGTTTTCATCACCAAAAGAAATGGATTTCTCTACAAAATTATCGTTTGTAGCCAAATATGACACATTGTTTCCAGATAAACTCTTTTCATCTAAAAAAGAATGACATTTCCAACAGAAATATCCATTTCTGACAAATTTTAGAAGTAGGTCACGCGAATATCAATACTTATCCCAGAAATGAAAAGTACACTCTTAGGTATCACTCTTCATCCTTGCAAAACTATGGTTTTCTTCCCAAACTAATGCTTTTCATCCCTACAAATAGCACTTTCTCCCTAACTTACTGGTTTTCATCCCCAAAAGAAGACACATTCTCTTTAAAATGATGCTTTGTAACAAATTATGACTCATTGATTCCAGAATATCTGTCTTCCCCTACAAAATAATGACATTAACATAAGAATTATCCATTTCAGACAAATTTCCGATGTATTTCACACAAATATCAAGACTTACACCAGAAAAAAATGTCTTCTCTCTTAGGTATCACTCTTGAATCTTGCAAAAAATTCATTTTCTTCCCAATACAAAGCTTTTCATCATTACAAGTAGCATTTTCTACCCAAAAAAGTGGTTTTCATCCCCAATAGAAATTGCTTTCTCTACAAATGGTCCCTTGTAGCAACATATGAAACACTGTTATTGGAATACCTCTTTCCCTCTTCAACATAAGGACATTTCCAACAGAAATAGCGATTTCTGACAAATTTTAGAAGAATGTCACACAAATATCAGTACCTATCCCAGAAATAAAAAGTTCTCTTCTAAGAATCATTCTTTATCCTTGCAAAAAAAGGGATTTCTCACCAAAATAATGCATTTTATCCCTTTAAAATAGCGTTGTTTCCCAGAAATACTGGTTTTCATCACCAAAAGAAATGGATTTCTCTACAAAATTATCGTTTGTAGCCAAATATGACACATTGTTTCCAGATAAACTCTTTTCATCTAAAAAAGAATGACATTTCCAACAGAAATATCCATTTCTGACAAATTTTAGAAGTAGGTCACGTGAATATCAATACTTATCCCAGAAATGAAAAGTACACTCTTAGGTATCACTCTTCATCCTTGCAAAACTATGGTTTTCTTCCCAAACTAATGCTTTTCATCCCTACATATAGCACTTTCTCCCTAAATTACTGGTTTTCATCCCCAAAAGAAGACACATTCTCTTTAAAATGATGCTTTGTAACAAATTATGACTCATTGATTCCAGAATATCTGTCTTCCCCTACAAAATAATGACATTAACATAAGAATTATCCATTTCAGACAAATTTCCCGTGTATTTCACACTAATATCAAGACTTACACCAGAAAAAAATGTCTTCTCTCTTAGGTATCACTCTTGAATCTTGCAAAAAATTCATTTTCTTCCCAATACAAAGCTTTTCATCATTACAAGTAGCATTTTCTACCCAAAAAAGTGGTTTTCATCCCCAATAGAAATCCTTTTCTCTACAAATGGTCCCTTGTAGCAACATATGAAACACTGTTATTGGAATACCTCTTTCCCTCTTCAACATAAGGACATTTCCAACAGAAATAGCCATTTCTGACAAATTTTAGAAGAATGTCACACAAATATCAGTACCTATCCCAGAAATAAAAAGTTCTCTCCTAAGGATCATTCTTTATCCTTGCAAAAAAAGGGATTTCTCACCAAAATAATGCATTTTATCCCTTTAAAATAGCGTTGTTTCCCAGAAATACTGGTTTTCATCACCAAAAGAAATGGATTTCTCTACAAAATTATCGTTTGTAGCCAAATATGACACATTGTTTCCAGATAAACTCTTTTCATCTAAAAAAGAATGACATTTCCAACAGAAATATCCATTTCTGACAAATTTTAGAAGTAGGTCACGTGAATATCAATACTTATCCCAGAAATGAAAAGTACACTCTTAGGTATCACTCTTCATCCTTGCAAAACTATGGTTTTCTTCCCAAACTAATGCTTTTCATCCCTACATATAGCACTTTCTCCCTAAATTACTGGTTTTCATCCCCAAAAGAAGACACATTCTCTTTAAAATGATGCTTTGTAACAAATTATGACTCATTGATTCCAGAATATCTGTCTTCCCCTACAAAATAATGACATTAACATAAGAATTATCCATTTCAGACAAATTTCCCATGTATTTCACACTAATATCAAGACTTACACCAGAAAAAAATGTCTTCTCTCTTAGGTATCACTCTTGAATCTTGCAAAAAATTCATTTTCTTCCCAATACAAAGCTTTTCATCATTACAAGTAGCATTTTCTACCCAAAAAAGTGGTTTTCATCCCCAATAGAAATCCTTTTCTCTACAAATGGTCCCTTGTAGCAACATATGAAACACTGTTATTGGAATACCTCTTTCCCTCTTCAACATAAGGACATTTCCAACAGAAATAGCCATTTCTGACAAATTTTAGAAGAATGTCACACAAATATCAGTACCTATCCCAGAAATAAAAAGTTCTCTCCTAAGGATCATTCTTTATCCTTGCAAAAAAAGGGATTTCTCACCAAAATAATGCATTTTATCCCTTTAAAATAGCGTTGTTTCCCAGAAATACTGGTTTTCATCACCAAAAGAAATGGATTTCTCTACAAAATTATCGTTTGTAGCCAAATATGACACATTGTTTCCAGATAAACTCTTTTCATCTAAAAAAGAATGACATTTCCAACAGAAATATCCATTTCTGACAAATTTTAGAAGTAGGTCACGCGAATATCAATACTTATCCCAGAAATGAAAAGTACACTCTTAGGTATCACTCTTCATCCTTGCAAAACTATGGTTTTCTTCCCAAACTAATGCTTTTCATCCCTACAAATAGCACTTTCTCCCTAACTTACTGGTTTTCATCCCCAAAAGAAGACACATTCTCTTTAAAATGATGCTTTGTAACAAATTATGACTCATTGATTCCAGAATATCTGTCTTCCCCTACAAAATAATGACATTAACATAAGAATTATCCATTTCAGACAAATTTCCGATGTATTTCACACAAATATCAAGACTTACACCAGAAAAAAATGTCTTCTCTCTTAGGTATCACTCTTGAATCTTGCAAAAAATTCATTTTCTTCCCAATACAAAGCTTTTCATCATTACAAGTAGCATTTTCTACCCAAAAAAGTGGTTTTCATCCCCAATAGAAATCCTTTTCTCTACAAATGGTCCCTTGTAGCAACATATGAAACACTGTTATTGGAATACCTCTTTCCCTCTTCAATATAAGGACATTTCCAACAGAAATAGCCATTTCTGACAAATTTTAGAAGAATGTCACACAAATATCAGTACCTATCCCAGAAATAAAAAGTTCTCTCCTAAGAATCATTCTTTATCCTTGCAAAAAAAGGGATTTCTCACCAAAATAATGCATTTTATCATTTTAAAATAGCGTTGTTTCCCAGAAATACTGGTTTTCATCACCAAAAGAAATGGATTTCTCTACAAAATTATCGTTTGTAGCCAAATATGACACATTGTTTCCAGATAAACTCTTTTCATCTAAAAAAGAATGACATTTCCAACAGAAATATGCATTTCTGACAAATTTTAGAAGTAGGTCATGTGAATATCCCAGAAATGAAAAGTACACTCTTAGGTATCACTCTTCATCCTTGCAAAACTATGGTTTTCTTCCCAAACTAATGCTTTTCATCCCTACAAATAGCACTTTCTCCCTAACTTACTGGTTTTCATCCCCAAAAGAAGACACATTCTCTTTAAAATGATGCTTTGTAACAAATTATGACTCATTGATTCCAGAATATCTGTCTTCCCCTACAAAATAATGACATTAACATAAGAATTATCCATTTCAGACAAATTTCCGATGTATTTCACACAAATATCAAGACTTACACCAGAAAAAAATGTCTTCTCTCTTAGGTATCACTCTTGAATCTTGCAAAAAATTCATTTTCTTCCCAATACAAAGCTTTTCATCATTACAAGTAGCATTTTCTACCCAAAAAAGTGGTTTTCATCCCCAATAGAAATCCTTTTCTCTACAAATGGTCCCTTGTAGCAACATATGAAACACTGGTATTGGAATACCTCTTTCCCTCTTCAACATAAGGACATTTCCAACAGAAATAGCCATTTCTGACAAATTTTAGAAGAATGTCACACAAATATCAGTACCTATCCCAGAAATAAAAAGTTCTCTCCTAAGGATCATTCTTTATCCTTGCAAAAAAAGGGATTTCTCACCAAAATAATGCATTTTATCCCTTTAAAATAGCGTTGTTTCCCAGAAATACTGGTTTTCATCACCAAAAGAAATGGATTTCTCTACAAAATTATCGTTTGTAGCCAAATATGACACATTGTTTCCAGATAAACTCTTTTCATCTAAAAAAGAATGACATTTCCAACAGAAATATCCATTTCTGACAAATTTTAGAAGTAGGTCACGTGAATATCAATACTTATCCCAGAAATGAAAAGTACACTCTTAGGTATCACTCTTCATCCTTGCAAAACTATGGTTTTCTTCCCAAACTAATGCTTTTCATCCCTACATATAGCACTTTCTCCCTAAATTACTGGTTTTCATCCCCAAAAGAAGACACATTCTCTTTAAAATGATGCTTTGTAACAAATTATGACTCATTGATTCCAGAATATCTGTCTTCCCCTACAAAATAATGACATTAACATAAGAATTATCCATTTCAGACAAATTTCCCATGTATTTCACACTAATATCAAGACTTACACCAGAAAAAAATGTCTTCTCTCTTAGGTATCACTCTTGAATCTTGCAAAAAATTCATTTTCTTCCCAATACAAAGCTTTTCATCATTACAAGTAGCATTTTCTACCCAAAAAAGTGGTTTTCATCCCCAATAGAAATCCTTTTCTCTACAAATGGTCCCTTGTAGCAACATATGAAACACTGTTATTGGAATACCTCTTTCCCTCTTCAACATAAGGACATTTCCAACAGAAATAGCCATTTCTGACAAATTTTAGAAGAATGTCACACAAATATCAGTACCTATCCCAGAAATAAAAAGTTCTCTCCTAAGGATCATTCTTTATCCTTGCAAAAAAAGGGATTTCTCACCAAAATAATGCATTTTATCCCTTTAAAATAGCGTTGTTTCCCAGAAATACTGGTTTTCATCACCAAAAGAAATGGATTTCTCTACAAAATTATCGTTTGTAGCCAAATATGACACATTGTTTCCAGATAAACTCTTTTCATCTAAAAAAGAATGACATTTCCAACAGAAATATCCATTTCTGACAAATTTTAGAAGTAGGTCACGTGAATATCAATACTTATCCCAGAAATGAAAAGTACACTCTTAGGTATCACTCTTCATCCTTGCAAAACTATGGTTTTCTTCCCAAACTAATGCTTTTCATCCCTACATATAGCACTTTCTCCCTAAATTACTGGTTTTCATCCCCAAAAGAAGACACATTCTCTTTAAAATGATGCTTTGTAACAAATTATGACTCATTGATTCCAGAATATCTGTCTTCCCCTACAAAATAATGACATTAACATAAGAATTATCCATTTCAGACAAATTTCCCATGTATTTCACACTAATATCAAGACTTACACCAGAAAAAAATGTCTTCTCTCTTAGGTATCACTCTTGAATCTTGCAAAAAATTCATTTTCTTCCCAATACAAAGCTTTTCATCATTACAAGTAGCATTTTCTACCCAAAAAAGTGGTTTTCATCCCCAATAGAAATCCTTTTCTCTACAAATGGTCCCTTGTAGCAACATATGAAACACTGTTATTGGAATACCTCTTTCCCTCTTCAACATAAGGACATTTCCAACAGAAATAGCCATTTCTGACAAATTTTAGAAGAATGTCACACAAATATCAGTACCTATCCCAGAAATAAAAAGTTCTCTCCTAAGGATCATTCTTTATCCTTGCAAAAAAAGGGATTTCTCACCAAAATAATGCATTTTATCCCTTTAAAATAGCGTTGTTTCCCAGAAATACTGGTTTTCATCACCAAAAGAAATGGATTTCTCTACAAAATTATCGTTTGTAGCCAAATATGACACATTGTTTCCAGATAAACTCTTTTCATCTAAAAAAGAATGACATTTCCAACAGAAATATCCATTTCTGACAAATTTTAGAAGTAGGTCACGCGAATATCAATACTTATCCCAGAAATGAAAAGTACACTCTTAGGTATCACTCTTCATCCTTGCAAAACTATGGTTTTCTTCCCAAACTAATGCTTTTCATCCCTACAAATAGCACTTTCTCCCTAACTTACTGGTTTTCATCCCCAAAAGAAGACACATTCTCTTTAAAATGATGCTTTGTAACAAATTATGACTCATTGATTCCAGAATATCTGTCTTCCCCTACAAAATAATGACATTAACATAAGAATTATCCATTTCAGACAAATTTCCGATGTATTTCACACAAATATCAAGACTTACACCAGAAAAAAATGTCTTCTCTCTTAGGTATCACTCTTGAATCTTGCAAAAAATTCATTTTCTTCCCAATACAAAGCTTTTCATCATTACAAGTAGCATTTTCTACCCAAAAAAGTGGTTTTCATCCCCAATAGAAATTGCTTTCTCTACAAATGGTCCCTTGTAGCAACATATGAAACACTGTTATTGGAATACCTCTTTCCCTCTTCAACATAAGGACATTTCCAACAGAAATAGCGATTTCTGACAAATTTTAGAAGAATGTCACACAAATATCAGTACCTATCCCAGAAATAAAAAGTTCTCTCCTAAGAATCATTCTTTATCCTTGCAAAAAAAGGGATTTCTCACCAAAATAATGCATTTTATCCCTTTAAAATAGCGTTGTTTCCCAGAAATACTGGTTTTCATCACCAAAAGAAATGGATTTCTCTACAAAATTATCGTTTGTAGCCAAATATGACACATTGTTTCCAGATAAACTCTTTTCATCTAAAAAAGAATGACATTTCCAACAGAAATATCCATTTCTGACAAATTTTAGAAGTAGGTCACGTGAATATCAATACTTATCCCAGAAATGAAAAGTACACTCTTAGGTATCACTCTTCATCCTTGCAAAACTATGGTTTTCTTCCCAAACTAATGCTTTTCATCCCTACATATAGCACTTTCTCCCTAAATTACTGGTTTTCATCCCCAAAAGAAGACACATTCTCTTTAAAATGATGCTTTGTAACAAATTATGACTCATTGATTCCAGAATATCTGTCTTCCCCTACAAAATAATGACATTAACATAAGAATTATCCATTTCAGACAAATTTCCCGTGTATTTCACACTAATATCAAGACTTACACCAGAAAAAAATGTCTTCTCTCTTAGGTATCACTCTTGAATCTTGCAAAAAATTCATTTTCTTCCCAATACAAAGCTTTTCATCATTACAAGTAGCATTTTCTACCCAAAAAAGTGGTTTTCATCCCCAATAGAAATCCTTTTCTCTACAAATGGTCCCTTGTAGCAACATATGAAACACTGTTATTGGAATACCTCTTTCCCTCTTCAACATAAGGACATTTCCAACAGAAATAGCCATTTCTGACAAATTTTAGAAGAATGTCACACAAATATCAGTACCTATCCCAGAAATAAAAAGTTCTCTCCTAAGGATCATTCTTTATCCTTGCAAAAAAAGGGATTTCTCACCAAAATAATGCATTTTATCCCTTTAAAATAGCGTTGTTTCCCAGAAATACTGGTTTTCATCACCAAAAGAAATGGATTTCTCTACAAAATTATCGTTTGTAGCCAAATATGACACATTGTTTCCAGATAAACTCTTTTCATCTAAAAAAGAATGACATTTCCAACAGAAATATCCATTTCTGACAAATTTTAGAAGTAGGTCACGTGAATATCCCAGAAATGAAAAGTACACTCTTAGGTATCACTCTTCATCCTTGCAAAACTATGGTTTTCTTCCCAAACTAATGCTTTCCATCCCTACAAATAGCACTTTCTCCCTAAATTACTGGTTTTCATCCCCAAAAGAAGACACATTCTCTTTAAAATGATGCTTTGTAACAAATTATGACTCATTGATTCCAGAATATCTGTCTTCCCCTACAAAATAATGACATTAACATAAGAATTATCCATTTCAGACAAATTTCCGATGTATTTCACACTAATATCAAGACTTACACCAGAAAAAAATGTCTTCTCTCTTAGGTATCACTCTTGAATCTTGCAAAAAATTCATTTTCTTCCCAATACAAAGCTTTTCATCATTACAAGTAGCATTTTCTACCCAAAAAAGTGGTTTTCATCCCCAATAGAAATCCTTTTCTCTACAAATGGTCCCTTGTAGCAACATATGAAACACTGTTATTGGAATACCTCTTTCCCTCTTCAACATAACGACATTTCCAACAGAAATAGCCATTTCTGACAAATTTTAGAAGAATGTCACACAAATATCAGTACCTATCCCAGAAATAAAAAGTTCTCTCCTAAGGATCATTCTTTATCCTTGCAAAAAAAGGGATTTCTCACCAAAATAATGCATTTTATCCCTTTAAAATAGCGTTGTTTCCCAGAAATACTGGTTTTCATCACCAAAAGAAATGGATTTCTCTACAAAATTATCGTTTGTAGCAAAATATGACACATTGTTTCCAGATAAACTCTTTTCATCTAAAAAAGAATGACATTTCCAACAGAAATATCCATTTCTGACAAATTTTAGAAGTAGGTCACGTGAATATCCCAGAAATGAAAAGTACACTCTTAGGTATCACTCTTCATCCTTGCAAAACTATGGTTTTCTTCCCAAACTAATGCTTTTCATCCCTACAAATAGCACTTTCTCCCTAAATTACTGGTTTTCATCCCCAAAAGAAGACACATTCTCTTTAAAATGATGCTTTGTAACAAATTATGACTCATTGATTCCAGAATATCTGTCTTCCCCTACAAAATAATGACATTAACATAAGAATTATCCATTTCAGACAAATTTCCCATGTATTTCACACTAATATCAAGACTTACACCAGAAAAAAATGTCTTCTCTCTTAGGTATCACTCTTGAATCTTGCAAAAAATTCATTTTCTTCCCAATACAAAGCTTTTCATCATTACAAGTAGCATTTTCTACCCAAAAAAGTGGTTTTCATCCCCAATAGAAATCCTTTTCTCTACAAATGGTCCCTTGTAGCAACATATGAAACACTGTTATTGGAATACCTCTTTCCCTCTTCAACATAACGACATTTCCAACAGAAATAGCCATTTCTGACAAATTTTAGAAGAACGTCACACAAATATCAGTACCTATCCCAGAAATAAAAGGTTCTCTCCTAAGAATCATTCTTTATCCTTGCAAAAAAAGGGATTTCTCACCAAAATAATGCATTTTATCCCTTTAAAATAGCATTGTTTCCCAGAAATACTGGTTTTCATCACCAAAAGAAATGGATTTCTCTACAAAATTATCGTTTGTAGCCAAATATGACACATTGTTTCCAGATAAACTCTTTTCATCTAAAAAAGAATGACATTTCCAACAGAAATATCCATTTCTGACAAATTTTAGAAGTAGGTCACGTGAATATCCCAGAAATGAAAAGTACACTCTTAGGTATCACTCTTCATCCTTGCAAAACTATGGTTTTCTTCCCAAACTAATGCTTTTCATCCCTACAAATAGCACTTTCTCCCTAAATTACTGGTTTTCATCCCCAAAAGAAGACACATTCTCTTTAAAATGATGCTTTGTAACAAATTATGACTCATTGATTCCAGAATATCTGTCTTCCCCTACAAAATAATGACATTAACATAAGAATTATCCATTTCAGACAAATTTCCCATGTATTTCACACTAATATCAAGACGTACACCAGAAAAAAATGTCTTCTCTCTTAGGTATCACTCTTGAATCTTGCAAAAAATTCATTTTCTTCCCAATACAAAGCTTTTCATCATTACAAGTAGCATTTTCTACCCAAAAAAGTGGTTTTCATCCCCAATAGAAATTACTTTCTCTACAAATGGTCCCTTGTAGCAACATATGAAACACTGGTATTGGAATACCTCTTTCCCTCTTCAACATAAGGACATTTCCAACAGAAATAGCGATTTCTGACAAATTTTAGAAGAACGTCACACAAATATCAGTACCTATCCCAGAAATAAAAGGTTCTCTCCTAAGAATCATTCTTTATCCTTGCAAAAAAAGGGATTTCTCACCGAAATAATGCATTTTATCCCTTTAAAATAGCGTTGTTTCCCAGAAATACTGATTTTCATCACCAAAAGAAATGGATTTCTCTACAAAATTATCGTTTGTAGCCAAATATGACACATTGTTTCCAGATAAACTCTTTTCATCTAAAAAAGAATGACATTTCCAACAGAAATATCCATTTCTGACAAATGTTAGAAGTAGGTCACGTGAATATCAATCCTTATCCCAGAAATGAAAAGTACACTCTTAGGTATCACTCTTCATCCTTGCAAAACTATGGTTTTCTTTCCAAACTAATGCTTTTCATCCCTACAAATAGCACTTTCTCCCTAAATTACTGGTTTTCATCCCCAAAAGAAGACACATTCTCTTTAAAATGATGCTTTGTAACAAATTATGACTCATTGATTCCAGAATATCTGTCTTCCCCTACAAAATAATGACATTAACATAAGAATTATCCATTTCAGACAAATTTCCGATGTATTTCACACTAATATCAAGACTTACACCAGAAAAAAATGTCTTCTCTCTTAGGTATCACTCTTGAATCTTGCAAAAAATTCATTTTCTTCCCAATACAAAGCTTTTCATCATTACAAGTAGCATTTTCTACCCAAAAAAGTGGTTTTCATCCCCAATAGAAATTGCTTTCTCTACAAATGGTCCCTTGCAGCAACATATGAAACACTGTTATTGGAATACCTCTTTCCCTCTTCAACATAAGGACATTTCCAACAGAAATAGCGATTTCTGACAAATTTTAGAAGAACGTCACACAAATATCAGTACCTATCCCAGAAATAAAAGGTTCTCTCCTAAGAATCATTCTTTATCCTTGCAAAAAAAGGGATTTCTCACCAAAATAATGCATTTTATCATTTTAAAATAGCGTTGTTTCCCAGAAATACTGGTTTTCATCACCAAAAGAAATGGATTTCTCTACAAAATTATCGTTTGTAGCCAAATATGACACATTGTTTCCAGATAAACTCTTTTCATCTAAAAAAGAATGACATTTCCAACAGAAATATCCATTTCTGACAAATTTTAGAAGTAGGTCACGTGAATATCAATCCTTATCCCAGAAATGAAAAGTACACTCTTAGGTATCACTCTTCATCCTTGCAAAACTATGGTTTTCTTCCCAAACTAATGCTTTTCATCCCTACAAATAGCACTTTCTCCCTAAATTACTGGTTTTCATCCCCAAAAGAAGACACATTCTCTTTAAAATGATGCTTTGTAACAAATTATGACTCATTGATTCCAGAATATCTGTCTTCCCCTACAAAATAATGACATTAACATAAGAATTATCCATTTCAGACAAATTTCCCATGTATTTCACACTAATATCAAGACTTACACCAGAAAAAAATGTCTTCTCTCTTAGGTATCACTCTTGAATCTTGCAAAAAATTCATTTTCTTCCCAATACAAAGCTTTTCATCATTACAAGTAGCATTTTCTACCCAAAAAAGTGGTTTTCATCCCCAATAGAAATCCTTTTCTCTACAAATGGTCCCTTGTAGCAACATATGAAACACTGTTATTGGAATACCTCTTTCCCTCTTCAACATAAGGACATTTCCAACAGAAATAGCGATTTCTGACAAATTTTAGAAGAATGTCACACAAATATCAGTACCTATCCCAGAAATAAAAGGTTCTCTCCTAAGAATCATTCTTTATCCTTGCAAAAAAAGGGATTTCTCACCAAAATAATGCATTTTATCCCTTTAAAATAGCGTTGTTTCCCAGAAATACTGGTTTTCATCACCAAAAGAAATGGATTTCTCTACAAAATTATCGTTTGTAGCCAAATATGACACATTGTTTCCAGATAAACTCTTTTCATCTAAAAAAGAATGACATTTCCAACAGAAATATCCATTTCTGACAAATTTTAGAAGTAGGTCACGTGAATATCAATACTTATCCCAGAAATGAAAAGTACACTCTTAGGTATCACTCTTCATCCTTGCAAAACTATGGTTTTCTTCCCAAACTAATGCTTTTCATCCCTACAAATAGCACTTTCTCCCTAAATTACTGGTTTTCATCCCCAAAAGAAGACACATTCTCTTTAAAATGATGCTTTGTAACAAATTATGACTCATTGATTCCAGAATATCTGTCTTCCCCTACAAAATAATGACATTAACATAAGAATTATCCATTTCAGACAAATTTCCCATGTATTTCACACTAATATCAAGACTTACACCAGAAAAAAATGTCTTCTCTCTTAGGTATCACTCTTGAATCTTGCAAAAAATTCATTTTCTTCCCAATACAAAGCTTTTCATCATTACAAGTAGCATTTTCTACCCAAAAAAGTGGTTTTCATCCCCAATAGAAATCCTTTTCTCTACAAATGGTCCCTTGTAGCAACATATGAAACACTGTTATTGGAATACCTCTTTCCCTCTTCAACATAACGACATTTCCAACAGAAATAGCCATTTCTGACAAATTTTAGAAGAATGTCACACAAATATCAGTACCTATCCCAGAAATAAAAAGTTCTCTCCTAAGGATCATTCTTTATCCTTGCAAAAAAAGGGATTTCTCACCAAAATAATGCATTTTATCCCTTTAAAATAGCGTTGTTTCCCAGAAATACTGGTTTTCATCACCAAAAGAAATGGATTTCTCTACAAAATTATCGTTTGTAGCCAAATATGACACATTGTTTCCAGATAAACTCTTTTCATCTAAAAAAGAATGACATTTCCAACAGAAATATCCATTTCTGACAAATTTTAGAAGTAGGTCACGTGAATATCCCAGAAATGAAAAGTACACTCTTAGGTATCACTCTTCATCCTTGCAAAACTATGGTTTTCTTCCCAAACTAATGCTTTTCATCCCTACAAATAGCACTTTCTCCCTAAATTACTGGTTTTCATCCCCAAAAGAAGACACATTCTCTTTAAAATGATGCTTTGTAACAAATTATGACTCATTGATTCCAGAATATCTGTCTTCCCCTACAAAATAATGACATTAACATAAGAATTATCCATTTCAGACAAATTTCCCATGTATTTCACACTAATATCAAGACTTACACCAGAAAAAAATGTCTTCTCTCTTAGGTATCACTCTTGAATCTTGCAAAAAATTCATTTTCTTCCCAATACAAAGCTTTTCATCATTACAAGTAGCATTTTCTACCCAAAAAAGTGGTTTTCATCCCCAATAGAAATTACTTTCTCTACAAATGGTCCCTTGTAGCAACATATGAAACACTGTTATTGGAATACCTCTTTCCCTCTTCAACATAAGGACATTTCCAACAGAAATAGCGATTTCTGACAAATTTTAGAAGAATGTCACACAAATATCAGTACCTATCCCAGAAATAAAAGGTTCTCTCCTAAGAATCATTCTTTATCCTTGCAAAAAAAGGGATTTCTCACCGAAATAATGCATTTTATCCCTTTAAAATAGCGTTGTTTCCCAGAAATACTGGTTTTCATCACCAAAAGAAATGGATTTCTCTACAAAATTATTGTTTGTAGCCAAATATGACACATTGTTTCCAGATAAACTCTTTTCATCTAAAAAAGAATGACATTTCCAACAGAAATATCCATTTCTGACAAATTTTAGAAGTAGGTCACGTGAATATCCCAGAAATGAAAAGTACACTCTTAGGTATCACTCTTCATCCTTGCAAAACTATGGTTTTCTTCCCAAACTAATGCTTTTCATCCCTACAAATAGCACTTTCTCCCTAAATTACTGGTTTTCATCCCCAAAAGAAGACACATTCTCTTTAAAATGATGCTTTGTAACAAATTATGACTCATTGATTCCAGAATATCTGTCTTCCCCTACAAAATAATGACATTAACATAAGAATTATCCATTTCAGACAAATTTCCCATGTATTTCACACTAATATCAAGACTTACACCAGAAAAAAATGTCTTCTCTCTTAGGTATCACTCTTGAATCTTGCAAAAAATTCATTTTCTTCCCAATACAAAGCTTTTCATCATTACAAGTAGCATTTTCTACCCAAAAAAGTGGTTTTCATCCCCAATAGAAATTGCTTTCTCTACAAATGGTCCCTTGTAGCAACATATGAAACACTGTTATTGGAATACCTCTTTCCCTCTTCAACATAAGGACATTTCCAACAGAAATAGCGATTTCTGACAAATTTTAGAAGAATGTCACACAAATATCAGTACCTATCCCAGAAATAAAAGGTTCTCTCCTAAGAATCATTCTTTATCCTTGCAAAAAAAGGGATTTCTCACCAAAATAATGCATTTTATCCCTTTAAAATAGCGTTGTTTCCCAGAAATACTGGTTTTCATCACCAAAAGAAATGGATTTCTCTACAAAATTATCGTTTGTAGCCAAATATGACACATTGTTTCCAGATAAACTCTTTTCATCTAAAAAAGAATGACATTTCCAACAGAAATATCCATTTCTGACAAATTTTAGAAGTAGGTCACGTGAATATCCCAGAAATGAAAAGTACACTCTTAGGTATCACTCTTCATCCTTGCAAAACTATGGTTTTCTTCCCAAACTAATGCTTTTCATCCCTACAAATAGCACTTTCTCCCTAAATTACTGGTTTTCATCCCCAAAAGAAGACACATTCTCTTTAAAATGATGCTTTGTAACAAATTATGACTCATTGATTCCAGAATATCTGTCTTCCCCTACAAAATAATGACATTAACATAAGAATTATCCATTTCAGACAAATTTCCCATGTATTTCACACTAATATCAAGACTTACACCAGAAAAAAATGTCTTCTCTCTTAGGTATCACTCTTGAATCTTGCAAAAAATTCATTTTCTTCCCAATACAAAGCTTTTCATCATTACAAGTAGCATTTTCTACCCAAAAAAGTGGTTTTCATCCCCAATAGAAATTGCTTTCTCTACAAATGGTCCCTTGTAGCAACATATGAAACACTGTTATTGGAATACCTCTTTCCCTCTTCAACATAAGGACATTTCCAACAGAAATAGCGATTTCTGACAAATTTTAGAAGAATGTCACACAAATATCAGTACCTATCCCAGAAATAAAAAGTTCTCTCCTAAGAATCATTCTTTATCCTTGCAAAAAAAGGGATTTCTCACCAAAATAATGCATTTTATCCCTTTAAAATAGCGTTGTTTCCCAGAAATACTGGTTTTCATCACCAAAAGAAATGGATTTCTCTACAAAATTATCGTTTGTAGCCAAATATGACACATTGTTTCCAGATAAACTCTTTTCATCTAAAAAAGAATACATTTCCAACAGAAATATCCATTTCTGACAAATTTTAGAAGTAGGTCACGTGAATATCCCAGAAATGAAAAGTACACTCTTAGGTATCACTCTTCATCCTTGCAAAACTATGGTTTTCTTCCCAAACTAATGCTTTTCATCCCTACAAATAGCACTTTCTCCCTAAATTACTGGTTTTCATCCCCAAAAGAAGACACATTCTCTTTAAAATGATGCTTTGTAACAAATTATGACTCATTGATTCCAGAATATCTGTCTTCCCCTACAAAATAATGACATTAACATAAGAATTATCCATTTCAGACAAATTTCCCATGTATTTCACACTAATATCAAGACTTACACCAGAAAAAAATGTCTTCTCTCTTAGGTATCACTCTTGAATCTTGCAAAAAATTCATTTTCTTCCCAATACAAAGCTTTTCATCATTACAAGTAGCATTTTCTACCCAAAAAAGTGGTTTTCATCCCCAATAGAAATCCTTTTCTCTACAAATGGTCCCTTGTAGCAACATATGAAACACTGTTATTGGAATACCTCTTTCCCTCTTCAACATAACGACATTTCCAACAGAAATAGCCATTTCTGACAAATTTTAGAAGAATGTCACACAAATATCAGTACCTATCCCAGAAATAAAAAGTTCTCTCCTAAGGATCATTCTTTATCCTTGCAAAAAAAGGGATTTCTCACCAAAATAATGCATTTTATCATTTTAAAATAGCGTTGTTTCCCAGAAATACTGGTTTTCATCACCAAAAGAAATGGATTTCTCTACAAAATTATCGTTTGTAGCCAAATATGACACATTGTTTCCAGATAAACTCTTTTCATCTAAAAAAGAATGACATTTCCAACAGAAATATCCATTTCTGACAAATTTTAGAAGTAGGTCACGTGAATATCCCAGAAATGAAAAGTACACTCTTAGGTATCACTCTTCATCCTTGCAAAACTATGGTTTTCTTCCCAAACTAATGCTTTTCATCCCTACAAATAGCACTTTCTCCCTAAATTACTGGTTTTAATCCCCAAAAGAAGACACATTCTCTTTAAAATGATGCTTTGTAACAAATTATGACTCATTGATTCCAGAATATCTGTCTTCCCCTACAAAATAATGACATTAACATAAGAATTATCCATTTCAGACAAATTTCCGATGTATTTCACACTAATATCAAGACTTACACCAGAAAAAAATGTCTTCTCTCTTAGGTATCACTCTTGAATCTTGCAAAAAATTCATTTTCTTCCCAATACAAAGCTTTTCATCATTACAAGTAGCATTTTCTACCCAAAAAAGTGGTTTTCATCCCCAATAGAAATCCTTTTCTCTACAAATGGTCCCTTGTAGCAACATATGAAACACTGTTATTGGAATACCTCTTTCCCTCTTCAACATAACGACATTTCCAACAGAAATAGCCATTTCTGACAAATTTTAGAAGAATGTCACACAAATATCAGTACCTATCCCAGAAATAAAAAGTTCTCTCCTAAGAATCATTCTTTATCCTTGCAAAAAAAGGGATTTCTCACCAAAATAATGCATTTTATCCCTTTAAAATAGCATTGTTTCCCAGAAATACTGGTTTTCATCACCAAAAGAAATGGATTTCTCTACAAAATTATCGTTTGTAGCCAAATATGACACATTGTTTCCAGATAAACTCTTTTCATCTAAAAAAGAATGACATTTCCAACAGAAATATGCATTTCTGACAAATTTTAGAAGTAGGTCACGTGAATATCCCAGAAATGAAAAGTACACTCTTAGGTATCACTCTTCATCCTTGCAAAACTATGGTTTTCTTCCCAAACTAATGCTTTTCATCCCTACAAATAGCACTTTCTCCCTAAATTACTGGTTTTAATCCCCAAAAGAAGACACATTCTCTTTAAAATGATGCTTTGTAACAAATTATGACTCATTGATTCCAGAATATCTGTCTTCCCCTACAAAATAATGACATTAACATAAGAATTATCCATTTCAGACAAATTTCCCATGTATTTCACACTAATATCAAGACTTACACCAGAAAAAAATGTCTTCTCTCTTAGGTATCACTCTTGAATCTTGCAAAAAATTCATTTTCTTCCCAATACAAAGCTTTTCATCATTACAAGTAGCATTTTCTACCCAAAAAAGTGGTTTTCATCCCCAATAGAAATTACTTTCTCTACAAATGGTCCCTTGTAGCAACATATGAAACACTGTTATTGGAATACCTCTTTCCCTCTTCAACATAAGGACATTTCCAACAGAAATAGCGATTTCTGACAAATTTTAGAAGAATGTCACACAAATATCAGTACCTATCCCAGAAATAAAAGGTTCTCTCCTAAGAATCATTCTTTATCCTTGCAAAAAAAGGGATTTCTCACCGAAATAATGCATTTTATCCCTTTAAAATAGCGTTGTTTCCCAGAAATACTGGTTTTCATCACCAAAAGAAATGGATTTCTTTACAAAATTATCGTTTGTAGCCAAATATGACACATTGTTTCCAGATAAACTCTTTTCATCTAAAAAAGAATGACATTTCCAACAGAAATATCCATTTCTGACAAATTTTAGAAGTAGGTCACGTGAATATCCCAGAAATGAAAAGTACACTCTTAGGTATCACTCTTCATCCTTGCAAAACTATGGTTTTCTTCCCAAACTAATGCTTTTCATCCCTACAAATAGCACTTTCTCCCTAAATTACTGGTTTTCATCCCCAAAAGAAGACACATTCTCTTTAAAATGATGCTTTGTAACAAATTATGACTCATTGATTCCAGAATATCTGTCTTCCCCTACAAAATAATGACATTAACATAAGAATTATCCATTTCAGACAAATTTCCCATGTATTTCACACTAATATCAAGACTTACACCAGAAAAAAATGTCTTCTCTCTTAGGTATCACTCTTGAATCTTGCAAAAAATTCATTTTCTTCCCAATACAAAGCTTTTCATCATTACAAGTAGCATTTTCTACCCAAAAAAGTGGTTTTCATCCCCAATAGAAATCCTTTTCTCTACAAATGGTCCCTTGTAGCAACATATGAAACACTGTTATTGGAATACCTCTTTCCCTCTTCAACATAACGACATTTCCAACAGAAATAGCCATTTCTGACAAATTTTAGAAGAATGTCACACAAATATCAGTACCTATCCCAGAAATAAAAAGTTCTCTCCTAAGGATCATTCTTTATCCTTGCAAAAAAAGGGATTTCTCACCAAAATAATGCATTTTATCATTTTAAAATAGCGTTGTTTCCCAGAAATACTGGTTTTCATCACCAAAAGAAATGGATTTCTCTACAAAATTATCGTTTGTAGCCAAATATGACACATTGTTTCCAGATAAACTCTTTTCATCTAAAAAAGAATGACATTTCCAACAGAAATATCCATTTCTGACAAATTTTAGAAGTAGGTCACGTGAATATCCCAGAAATGAAAAGTACACTCTTAGGTATCACTCTTCATCCTTGCAAAACTATGGTTTTCTTCCCAAACTAATGCTTTTCATCCCTACAAATAGCACTTTCTCCCTAAATTACTGGTTTTAATCCCCAAAAGAAGACACATTCTCTTTAAAATGATGCTTTGTAACAAATTATGACTCATTGATTCCAGAATATCTGTCTTCCCCTACAAAATAATGACATTAACATAAGAATTATCCATTTCAGACAAATTTCCGATGTATTTCACACTAATATCAAGACTTACACCAGAAAAAAATGTCTTCTCTCTTAGGTATCACTCTTGAATCTTGCAAAAAATTCATTTTCTTCCCAATACAAAGCTTTTCATCATTACAAGTAGCATTTTCTACCCAAAAAAGTGGTTTTCATCCCCAATAGAAATCCTTTTCTCTACAAATGGTCCCTTGTAGCAACATATGAAACACTGTTATTGGAATACCTCTTTCCCTCTTCAACATAACGACATTTCCAACAGAAATAGCCATTTCTGACAAATTTTAGAAGAATGTCACACAAATATCAGTACCTATCCCAGAAATAAAAAGTTCTCTCCTAAGGATCATTCTTTATCCTTGCAAAAAAAGGGATTTCTCACCAAAATAATGCATTTTATCATTTTAAAATAGCGTTGTTTCCCAGAAATACTGGTTTTCATCACCAAAAGAAATGGATTTCTCTACAAAATTATCGTTTGTAGCCAAATATGACACATTGTTTCCAGATAAACTCTTTTCATCTAAAAAAGAATGACATTTCCAACAGAAATATGCATTTCTGACAAATTTTAGAAGTAGGTCACGTGAATATCCCAGAAATGAAAAGTACACTCTTAGGTATCACTCTTCATCCTTGCAAAACTATGGTTTTCTTCCCAAACTAATGCTTTTCATCCCTACAAATAGCACTTTCTCCCTAAATTACTGGTTTTAATCCCCAAAAGAAGACACATTCTCTTTAAAATGATGCTTTGTAACAAATTATGACTCATTGATTCCAGAATATCTGTCTTCCCCTACAAAATAATGACATTAACATAAGAATTATCCATTTCAGACAAATTTCCCATGTATTTCACACTAATATCAAGACTTACACCAGAAAAAAATGTCTTCTCTCTTAGGTATCACTCTTGAATCTTGCAAAAAATTCATTTTCTTCCCAATACAAAGCTTTTCATCATTACAAGTAGCATTTTCTACCCAAAAAAGTGGTTTTCATCCCAATAGAAATTACTTTCTCTACAAATGGTCCCTTGTAGCAACATATGAAACACTGTTATTGGAATACCTCTTTCCCTCTTCAACATAAGGACATTTCCAACAGAAATAGCGATTTCTGACAAATTTTAGAAGAATGTCACACAAATATCAGTACCTATCCCAGAAATAAAAGGTTCTCTCCTAAGAATCATTCTTTATCCTTGCAAAAAAAGGGATTTCTCACCGAAATAATGCATTTTATCCCTTTAAAATAGCGTTGTTTCCCAGAAATACTGGTTTTCATCACCAAAAGAAATGGATTTCTCTACAAAATTATCGTTTGTAGCCAAATATGACACATTGTTTCCAGATAAACTCTTTTCATCTAAAAAAGAATGACATTTCCAACAGAAATATGCATTTCTGACAAATATATGTTGAAGAGGGAAAGAGGTATTCCAATAACAGTGTTTCGTATGTTGCTATGAGAAAAGTGAAGATAGAGGTGAGTTAAACCGAGAAAAGCGGAAATATAGCGGAGAAAAACCAAGAAAAGCGAAGTTAGAGAAGAGGAATACCAAGAAAAATGATGTTAGAGAGGAGGAAAATAAAGATAAGCAGGTTTAGAGCAGAGGAAAACCAAGAAAAGCGAACTTAGAGCGGAGGAAAACCAAGAAAAGCGGAATAAGTGCAGAGGGAAACAAAGAAAAGCGGGGTTAGAGAGGAGGAAAACCAAGAAAAGCGGGGTTAGAGCGGAGGAAAACCAAGAAAAGCTGGGTTACAGCAGACAAAAACCAAGAAAAGCGGGGTTAGAAAGGAGGAAAACCAAGAAAAGTGATCTTAGATCAGAGGAAAACCAAGAAAAGCGGAATAAGTGCGGAGGAAAACCAAGAAATGAGGAATAAGTGCTGAGGAAAACCAAGAAAAGCAGGGTTAGAGTGGAGGAAAACAAAGAAAAGCTGGGATAAAGCGGAGGAAAACCAAGAAAAGCGGGGTTAGAGAGAAAAAAAACCAAGAAAAACGGGGTTAGAGCGGAGGAAAAGAAAGAAAAGGTAAGTTAGAGGTGAGGAAAACCAAGAAAAGCGGGGATAGAGCGGAGGAAAACAATGAAAAGCTGGGTTAGAGCGGACGAAAACGAAGAAAAGCGGGGTTAGTGTGGAGGAGAACCAAGAAAAGCGGGTTTAGAGCGGAGGAAAACCAAAAACATCGGGTTTAGAGCGGAGGAAAACCAAGTAAAGCGGGGTTAGAGCGGAGGAAAACCAAGAAAAGTGAAGTTAGAGCGGAGGAAAACCGAGAAAAGCGGGGTAGGAGCGGAGGAAAACCAAGGAAAGTGAAGTTAGAGCGGAGGAAAGCCAAGAAAAGCGGGCTTAGATTGGAGGAAAACCAAGATAGTCGGGGTTACAGCGAAGGAAAACCAATAAAAAGAAGTTAGAGAGGAAGAAAACCAAGAAAAGCGCGGTTAGAGCAGCAAAAATCCAAGAAAAGTATGGTTAGAGTGGAGAAAAACCAAGAAAAGCAGGGTTAGAGCGGAGAAAAACCAAGAAAAGCGGGGTTAGAGCGGAGGAAAACGAAGAAAAGCGGGGTTAGTTCGGAGGAAGACCAAGAAAAGTGAAGTTAGAGCAAAGGAAAACCAAGAAAAGCGGGGTTAGTGCGGAGGAAAACCAAGGAAAGTGAAGTTAGAGCGGAGGAAAACCAAGAAAAGCGGAGATAGAACGGAAGAAAACCAGGAAAAGCGGGGTTAGAGTGGAGGAAAACCATGATAATCGGGGATAGAGCGAAGGAAAACCAAGAAAAAGGAGTTAGAGGAAGAATACAAAGAAAAGCGCGGTTAGAGCAGAAGAAATCCAAGAAAAGAATGGTTAGAGTGGAGAAAAACCCAGAAAAGCTGGTTTAGAGCGGAGGAAATCCAAGAAAAGCGAAGTTAGATAAGAGGAAAACCAAGAAAAATGATGTTAGAGAGGAGAAAAACAAAGATAAGCAGGGTTAGAGCGGAGGAAATCCAAGAAAAGCGAAGTTAGAGCGGAGGAAAACCAAGAAAAGCTGGGTTAGAGCGGAGGAAAACCAAGAAAAGCGAGGTTCATGCGGATGAAAACCAAGAAATGCGGGGTTAGAGTGGAGGAAAACCAAGAAAAGCAGAGTTAGAACGGAAGAAAACCAAGAAAAGCGGGTTAGAGAGCAGGAAAACCAAGATAATCGGGGTTAGAGCGAAGGAAAACCAATAAAAAGAAGTTAGAGAGGAAGAAAACAAAGAAAAGAGCGGTTAGAGCAGCAGAAATCCAAGAAAAGAATGGTTAGAGTGGAGAAAAACCCAGAAAAGCTGGTATGGAGCGGAGGAAAACCAAGAAAAGCGAAGTTAGATAAGAGGAAAACCAAGAAAAATGATGTTAGAGAGGAGGAAAACAAAGATAAGCAGGGTTAGAGCGGAGGAAAACAAAGAAAAGCTGGGATAGAGCGGAGGAAAACCAAGAAAAGCGAAGTTAGATAAGAGGAAAACCAAGAAAAATGATGTTAGAGAGGAGAAAAACAAAGATAAGCAGGGTTAGAGCGGAGGAAATCCAAGAAAAGCGAAGTTAGAGCGGAGGAAAACCAAGAAAAGCTGGGTTAGAGCGGAGGAAAACCAAGAAAAGCGAGGTTCATGCGGATGAAAACCAAGAAATGCGGGGTTAGAGTGGAGGAAAACCAAGAAAAGCAGAGTTAGAACGGAAGAAAACCAAGAAAAGCGGGTTAGAGAGCAGGAAAACCAAGATAATCGGGGTTAGAGCGAAGGAAAACCAATAAAGCTAGAGAGGAAGAAAACAAAGAAAAGCGCGGTTAGAGCAGCAGAAATCCAAGAAAAGAATGGTTAGAGTGGAGAAAAACCCAGAAAAGCTGGTATAGAGCGGAGGAAAACCAAGAAAAGCGAAGTTAGATAAGAGGAAAACCAAGAAAAATGATGTTAGAGAGGAGGAAAACAAAGATAAGCAGGGTTAGAGCGGAGGAAAACAAAGAAAAGCTGGGATAGAGCGGAGGAAAACCAAGAAAAGCGGGGTTAGAGCGGAGGAAAACCAAGATAAGCGGGGTTAGAGAGAATAAAAACCAAGAAAAACGGGGTTAGAGCGGAGGAAAAGAAAGAAAAGGTAAGTTAGAGGTGAGGAAAACCAAGAAAAGCGGGGATAGAGCGGAGGAAAACAATGAAAAGCTGGGTTAGAGCGGACGAAAACGAAGAAAAGCGGGGTTAGTGCGGAGGAGAACCAAGAAAAGCGGGTTTAGAGCGGAGGAAAACCAAAAACATCGGGTTTAGAGCGGAGGAAAACCAAGTAAAGCGGGGTTAGAGCGGAGGAAAACCAAGAAAAGTGAAGTTAGAGCAGAGGAAAACCGAGAAAAGCGGGGTTAGAGCGGAGGAAAACCAAGGAAAGTGAAGTTAGAGCGGAGGAAAGCCAAGAAAAGCGGGCTTAGATTGGAGGAAAACCAAGATAGTCGGGGTTACAGCGAAGGAAAACCAATAAAAAGAAGTTAGAGAGGAAGAAAACAAAGAAAAGCGCGGTTAGAGAGCAGGAAAACCAAGATAATCGGGGTTAGAGCGAAGGAAAACCAATAAAGTTAGAGAGGAAGAAAACAAAGAAAAGCGCGGTTAGAGCAGCAGAAATCCAAGAAAAGAATGGTTAGAGTGGAGAAAAACCCAGAAAAGCTGGTATAGAGCGGAGGAAAACCAAGAAAAGCGAAGTTAGATAAGAGGAAAACCAAGAAAAATGATGTTAGAGAGGAGGAAAACAAAGAAAAGCAGGGTTAGAGCGGAGGAAAACAAAGAAAAGCTGGGATAGAGCGGAGGAAAACCAAGAAAAGCGGGGTTAGAGCGGAGGAAAACCAAGATAAGCGGGGTTAGAGAGAAAAAAAACCAAGAAAAACGGGGTTAGAGCGGAGGAAAAGAAAGAAAAGGTAAGTTAGAGGTGAGGAAAACCAAGAAAAGCGGGGATAGAGCGGAGGAAAACAATGAAAAGCTGGGTTAGAGCGGACGAAAACGAAGAAAAGCGGGGTTAGTGTGGAGGAGAACCAAGAAAAGCGGGTTTAGAGCGGAGGAAAACCAAAAACATCGGGTTTAGAGCGGAGGAAAACCAAGTAAAGCGGGGTTAGAGCGGAGGAAAACCAAGAAAAGTGAAGTTAGAGCGGAGGAAAACCGAGAAAAGCGGGGTAGGGACGGAGGAAAACCAAGGAAAGTGAAGTTAGAGCGGAGGAAAGCCAAGAAAAGCGGGCTTAGATTGGAGGAAAACCAAGATAGTCGGGGTTACAGCGAAGGAAAACCAATAAAAAGAAGTTAGAGAGGAAGAAAACAAAGAAAAGCGCGGTTAGAGCAGCAAAAATCCAAGAAAAGTATGGTTAGAGTGGAGAAAAACCAAGAAAAGCAGGGTTAGAGCGGAGGAAAACGAAGAAAAGCAGGGTAGGAGCGGAGGAAATCCAAGAAAAGTGAAGTTAGAGCAAAGGAAAACCAAGAAAAGCGGGGTTAGTGCGGAAGAAAACCAAGGAAAGTGAAGTTAGAGCGGAGGAAAACCAAGAAAAGCGGAGATAGAACGGAAGAAAACCAGGAAAAGCGGGGTTAGAGTGGAGGAAAACCATGATAATCGGGGATAGAGCGAAGGAAAACCAAGAAAAAGGTGTTAGAGTAAGAATACAAAGAAAAGCGTGGTTAGAGCAGCAGAAATCCAAGAAAAGAATGGTTAGAGTGGAGAAAAACCCAGAAAAGCTGGTTTAGAGCGGAGGAAAACCAAGAAAAGCGAAGTTAGATAAGAGGAAAACCAAGAAAAGCTGGGTTAGAGCGGAGGAAAACCAAGAAAAGCGAGGTTCATGCGGATGAAAACCAAGAAATGCAGGGTTAGAGTGGAGGAAAACCAAGAAAAGCAGAGTTAGAACGGAAGAAAACCAAGAAAAGCGGGTTAGAGAGCAGGAAAACCAAGATAATCGGGGTTAGAGCGGAGGAAAACCAATAAAAAGAAGTTAGAGAGGAAGAAAACAAAGAAAAGCGCGGTTAGAGCAGCAGAAATCCAAGTGTGCCCTGGTGGCGCAGTGGTTAAAGACGCCGCCTTGCAACACTGGGGCCTGTAGTTCGAATCCCCCCTATGGCGCAAGTGGTAGAAGTGCCGCTCTGCTACACAGAGGCTCGAATCCCGGGAGCTGGACTCGATGATCTGTAAGGTCCCTTCCAACCAGCACGAAACTATGAAACTATGAAAAGCATGGTTAGAGTGGAGAAAAACCAAGAAAAGCGAACTTAGAGCGGAGGAAAACCAAGAAAAGCGGAATAAGTGCAGAGGAAAACCAAGAAAAGCGGGGTTAGAGCGGAGGAAAACGAAGAAAAGCAGGGTAGGAGCGGAGGAAATCCAAGAAAAGTGAAGTTAGAGCAAAGGAAAACCAAGAAAAGCGGGGTTAGTGCGGAGGAAAACCAAGGAAAGTGAAGTTAGAGCGGAGGAAAACCAAGAAAAGCGGAGATAGAACGGAAGAAAACCAGGAAAAGCGGGGTTAGAGTGGAGGAAAACCATGATAATCGGGGATAGAGCGAAGGAAAACCAAGAAAAAGGAGTTAGAGGAAGAATACAAAGAAAAGCGTGGTTAGAGCAGCAGAAATCCAAGAAAAGAATGGTTAGAGTGGAGAAAAACCCAGAAAAGCTGGTTTAGAGCGGAGGAAAACCAAGAAAAGCGAAGTTAGATAAGAGGAAAACCAAGAAAAATGATGTTAGAGAGGAGAAAAACAAAGATAAGCAGGGTTAGAGCGGAGGAAATCCAAGAAAAGCGAAGTTAGAGCGGAGGAAAACCAAGAAAAGCTGGGTTAGAGCGGAGGAAAACCAAGAAAAGCGAGGTTCATGTGGATGAAAACAAAGAAATGCGGGGTTAGAGTGGAGGAAAACCAAGAAAAGCAGAGTTAGAACGGAAGAAAACCAAGAAAAGCGGGTTAGAGAGCAGGAAAACCAAGATAATCGGGGTTAGAGCGGAGGAAAACCAATAAAAAGAAGTTAGAGAGGAAGAAAACAAAGAAAAGCGCGGTTAGAGCAGCAGAAATCCAAGTGTGCCCCGGTGGCGCAGTGGTTAAAGACGCCGCCTTGCAAGACTGGGGCCCGTAGTTCGAATCCCCCCTATGGCGCAAGTGGTAGAAGTGCCGCTCTGCTACACAGAGGCTCGAATCCCGGGAGCTGGACTCGATGATCTGTAAGGTCCCTTCCAACCAGCACGAAACTATGAAACTATGAAAAGCATGGTTAGAGTGGAGAAAAACCAAGAAAAGCGAACTTAGAGCGGAGGAAAACCAAGAAAAGCGGAATAAGTGCAGAGGAAAACCAAGAAAAGCGGGGTTAGAGCGGAGGAAAACCAAGAAAAGCGAAGTTAGAGGTGAGGAAAACCAAGAAAAGCGGGGTTAGAGCGGAGTAAGACCAATAAATGCTGGGTTAGAGCGAAGGAAATCTAGGAAATGCATAGTTAGAGCGGAGGAAAACCAAGAAAAGCGAGGTTCATGCGGATCAAAACCAAGAATGGCGGGGTTAGAGCGGAGGAAAACCAAGAAAAGCAGAGTTAGAACAGAAGAAAACCAAGAAAAGCGGGGTTAGAGTGGAGGAAAACCAAGATAATCGGGGTTAGAGTGGAGGAAAACCAAGAAAAGTGAAGTTAGAGGTGAGGAAAACCAAGAGAAGCGGGGATAGAGCAGAAGAAAACCAGTAAAAGCTGGGTTAGAGTGGAGGAAAACCAAGATAATCGGGGTTAGAGTGGAGGAAAAGAAAGAAAAGTGAAGATAGAGGTGAGGAAAACCTTGAAATGCGGGGATAGAGCGGAGGAAAACCAAGAAAAGCGAAGTTAGAGAAGAGGAATACCAAGAAAAATGATGTTAGAGAGGAGGAAAAGAAAGATAAGCAGGTTTAGAGCGGAGGAAAACCAAGAAAAGCGAACTTAGAGCGGAGGAAAACTAAGAAAAGCGGAATAAGTGCAGAGGAAAACAAAGAAAAGCGGGGGTAGAGCGGAGGAAAACCAAGAAAAGCGAAGATAGAGCGGAGGAAAACCAAGCAAAGAGGTGTTGGAGCGGAGGAAAAGAAAGAAAAGTGAAGATAAAAGTGAGGAAAACCAAGAAAAGAGGGGATAGAGAGAAGGAAAACCAAGAAAAGCGAAGTTAGAGAAGAGGAATACCAAGAAAAATGATGTTAGAGAGGAGGAAAAGAAAGATAGCCAGGTTTAGAGCGGAGGATAACCAAGAAAAGTGAAGTTAGAGCGGAGGAAAACCAAGAAAAGCAGGGTTATAGCGGAGGAAAACCAAGAAAAGCTGGGTTAGAGCAGAGGAAAACCAAGAAAAGCGGGGTTTGAGAGGAGGAAAACCAAGAAAAGTGATTTTAGAGCAGAGGAAAACAAAGAAAAGCGGAATAAGTGCGGAGGAAAACCAAGAAATGAGGAATAAGTGCTGAGGAGAACCAAGAAAAGCAGGGTTAGAGCGGAGGAAAACAAAGAAAAGCTGGGATAGAGCGGAGGAAAACCAAGAAAAGCGGGGTTAGAAAGGAGGAAAACCAAGAAAAGTGAAGTTAGAGCGGAGGAAAACCAAGAAAAGCAAGGTTAGAGCGGAGGAAAACCAAGAAAAGCGGGGTTAGAGAGAAGGAAAACCAAGAAAAACGGGGTTAGAGCGGAGGAAAAGAAAGAAAAGGTAAGTTAGAGGTGAGGAAAACCCAGAAAAGTGGGGATAGAGCGGAGGAAAACAAAGAAAAGCTGGGTTAGAGCGGAGGAAAACGAAGAAAAGCGGGGTTAGTGTGGAGGAGAACCAAGAAAAGCGGGGTTAGAGCGGAGGAAAACCAAGAAAAGCGGGGTTAGAGCGGAGGAAAAGCATGAAAAACGGGGTTAGAGCGGAGGAAAACCAAGAAAAGTGAAGTTAGAGCGGAGGAAAACCGAGAAAAGCGGGGTTAGAGCGGAGGAAAACCAAGATAGTCGGGGTTACAGCGAAGGAAAACCAATAAAAAGAAGTTAGAGAGGAAGAAAACAAAGAAAAGCGCGGTTAGAGCAGCAGAAATCCAAGTGTGCCCCGGTGGCGCAGTGGTTAAAGACACCGCCTTGCAACACTAGGGCCCGTAGTTCGAATCCCCCCTATGGCGCAAGTGGTAGAAGTGCCGCTCTGCTACACAGAGGCTCGAATCCCGGGAGCTGGACTCGATGATCTGTAAGGTCCCTTCCAACCAGCACGAAACTATGAAACTATGAAAAGCATGGTTAGAGTGGAGAAAAACCAAGAAAAGCTGGGTTAAAGTGGAGAAAAACCAAGAAAAGCGGGGTTAGAGGGGAGGAAAACCAAGGAAAGCGAGGTTAGAAAAGAGGAAAACCAAGAAAAGCGAAGTTAGAGCGGAGGAAAACCAAGAAAAGCGGGGTTAGAGAGAAGGAAAACCGAGAAAACCGGGGTTAGAGCGGAGGAAAAGAAAGAAAAGTGAAGATAGAGGTGAGGAAAACCAAGAAAAGCGGGGATAGAGCGGAGGAAAACCAAGAAAAGCGAAGTTAGAGAAGAGGAATACCAAGAAAAATGATGTTAGAGAGGAGGAAAAGAAAGATAAGCAGGTTTAGAGCGGAGGAAAACCAAGAAAAGCGAACTTAGAGCGGAGGAAAACCAAGAAAAGCGGAATAAGTGCAGAGGAAAACAAAGAAAAGCGGGGTTAGAGCGGAGGAAAACCAAGAAAAGCGGGGTTAGAGCGGAGGAAAACCAAGAAAAGCTGGATTACAGCAGAGGAAAACCAAGAAAAGCGGGGTTAGAAAGGAGGAAAACCAAGAAAAGTGATCTTAGAGCAGAGGAAAACCAAGAAAAGCGGAATAAGTGCGGAGGAAAACCAAGAAATGAGGAATAAGTGCTGAGGAAAACCAAGAAAAGCAGGGTTAGAGCGGAGGAAAACAAAGAAAAGCTGGGATAGAGCGGAGGAAAACAAAGAAAAGCTGGGATAGAGCGGAGGAAAACCAAGAAAAGCGGGGATAGAGCGGAGGAAAACCAAGAAAAGCGGGGTTAGAGCGGAGGAAAACCAAGAAAAGCGGGGTTAGAGGGGAGGAAAACCAAGAAAAGCGGGGTTAGAGCGGAGGAAAAGAAAGAAAAGGTAAGTTAGAGGTGAGGAAAACCCAGAAAAGCGGGGATAGAGCGGAGGAAAACAAAGAAAAGCTGGGTTAGAGCGGAGGAAAACGAAGAAAAGCGGAGTTAGTGTGGAGGAGAACCACGAAAAGCGGGGTTAGAGCGGAGGAAAACCAAGAAAATCGGGTTTAGAGCGGAGGAAAAGCATGAAAAACGGGGTTAGAGCGGAGGAAAACCAAGAAAAGTGAAGTTAGAGCGGAGGAAAACCGAGAAATGCGGGGTTAGAGCAGAGGAAAACCAAGATAGTCGGGGTTACAGCGAAGGAAAACCAATAAAAAGAAGTTAGAGAGGAAGAAAACAAAGAAAAGCGCGGTTAGAGCAGCAGAAATCCAAGTGTGCCCCGGTGGCGCAGTGGTTAAAGACACCGCCTTGCAACACTGGGGCCCGTAGTTCGAATCCCCCCTATGGCGCAAGTGGTAGAAGTGCCGCTCTGCTACACAGAGGCTCGAATCCCGGGAGCTGGACTCGATGATCTGTAAGGTCCCTTCCAACCAGCACGAAACTATGAAACTATGAAAAGCATGGTTTGAGTGGAGAAAAACCAAGAAAAGCTGGGTTAAAGTGGAGAAAAACCAAGAAAAGCGGGGTTAGAGGGGAGGAAAACCAAGGAAAGCGAGGTTAGAAAAGAGGAAAACCAAGAAAAGCGAAGTTAGATAGAAGGAAAACCGAGAAAACCGGGGTTAGAGCGGAGGAAAAGAAAGAAAAGTGAAGATAGAGGTGAGGAAAACCAAGAAAAGCGGGGATAGAGCGGAGGAAAACCAAGAAAAGCGAAGTTAAAGAAGAGGAATACCAAGAAAAATGTTGTTAGAGAGGAGGAAAAGAAAGATAAGCAGGTTTAGTGCGAAGGAAAACCAAGAAAAGCGGGGTTAGAAAGGAGGAAAACCAAGAAAAGTGATCTTAGAGCAGAGGAAAACCAAGAAAAGCGGAATAAGTGCGGAGGAAAACCTAGAAATGAGGAATAATTGCTGAGGAAAACCAAGAAAAGCAGGGTTAGAGCGGAGGAAAACAAAGAAAAGCTGGGATAGAGCGGAGGAAAACCAAAAAAAGCGGGGTTAGAGCGGAGGAAAACCAAGATAAGCGGGGTTAGAGAGGAAAAAAACCAAGAAAAACGGGGTTAGAGCGGAGGAAAAGAAAGAAAAGGTAAGTTAGAGGTGAGGAAAACCAAGAAAAGCGGGGATAGAGCGGAGGAAAACAATGAAAAGCTGGGTTAGAGCGGACGAAAACGAAGAAAAGCGGGGTTAGTGCGGAGGAGAACCAAGAAAAGCGGGTTTAGAGCGGAGGAAAACCAAAAACATCGGGTTTAGAGCGGAGGAAAACCAAGTAAAGCGGGGTTAGAGCGGAGGAAAACCAAGAAAAGTGAAGTTAGAGCAGAGGAAAACCGAGAAAAGCGGGGTTAGAGCGGAGGAAAACCAAGGAAAGTGAAGTTAGAGCGGTGGAAAGCCAAGAAAAGCGGGCTTAGATTGGAGGAAAACCAAGATAGTCGGGGTTACAGCGAAGGAAAACCAATAAAAAGAAGTTAGAGAGGAAGAAAACAAAGAAAAGCGCGGTTAGAGAGCAGGAAAACCAAGATAATCGGGGTTAGAGCGAAGGAAAACCAATAAAGTTAGAGAGGAAGAAAACAAAGAAAAGCGCGGTTAGAGCAGCAGAAATCCAAGAAAAGAATGGTTAGAGTGGAGAAAAACCCAGAAAAGCTGGTATAGAGCGGAGGAAAACCAAGAAAAGCGAAGTTAGATAAGAGGAAAACCAAGAAAAATGATGTTAGAGAGGAGGAAAACAAAGAAAAGCAGGGTTAGAGCGGAGGAAAACAAAGAAAAGCTGGGATAGAGCGGAGGAAAACCAAGAAAAGCGGGGTTAGAGCGGAGGAAAACCAAGATAAGCGGGGTTAGAGAGAAAAAAAAACAAGAAAAACGGGGTTAGAGCGGAGGAAAAGAAAGAAAAGGTAAGTTAGAGGTGAGGAAAACCAAGAAAAGCAGGGATAGAGCGGAGGAAAACAATGAAAAGCTGGGTTAGAGCGGATGAAAACGAAGAAAAGCGGGGTTAGTGTGGAGGAGAACCAAGAAAAGCGGGTTTAGAGCGGAGGAAAACCAAAAACATCGGGTTTAGAGCGGAGGAAAACCAAGTAAAGCGGGGTTAGAGCGGAGGAAAACCAAGAAAAGTGAAGTTAGAGCGGAGGAAAACCGAGAAAAGCGGGGTTAGAGCGGAGGAAAACCAAGGAAAGTGAAGTTAGAGCGGAGGAAAGCCAAGAAAAGCGGGCTTAGATTGGAGGAAAACCAAGATAGTCGGGGTTACAGCGAAGGAAAACCAATAAAAAGAAGTTAGAGAGGAAGAAAACAAAGAAAAGCGCGGTTAGAGCAGCAAAAATCCAAGAAAAGTATGGTTAGAGTGGAGAAAAACCAAGAAAAGCAGGGTTAGAGCGGAGAAAAACCAAGAAAAGCGGGGTTAGAGCGGAGGAAAACGAAGAAAAGCGGGGTTAGTTCGGAGGAAGACCAAGAAAAGTGAAGTTAGAGCAAAGGAAAACCAAGAAAAGCGGGGTTAGTGCGGAGGAAAACCAAGGAAAGTGAAGTTAGAGCGGAGGAAAACCAAGAAAAGCGGAGATAGAAAGGAAGAAAACCAGGAAAAGCGGGGTTAGAGTGGAGGAAAACCATGATAATCGGGGATAGAGCGAAGGAAAACCAAGAAAAAGGAGTTAGAGGAAGAATACAAAGAAAAGCGCGGTTAGAGCAGCAGAAATCCAAGAAAAGAATGGTTAGAGTGGAGAAAAACCCAGAAAAGCTGGTATAGAGCGGAGGAAAACCAAGAAAAGCGAAGTTAGATAAGAGGAAAACCAAGAAAAATGATGTTAGAGAGGAGGAAAACAAAGAAAAGCAGGGTTAGAGCGGAGGAAAACAAAGAAAAGCTGGGATAGAGCGGAGGAAAACCAAGAAAAGCGGGGTTAGAGCGGAGGAAAACCAAGATAAGTGGGGTTAGAGAGAAAAAAAAACAAGAAAAACGGGGTTAGAGCGGAGGAAAAGAAAGAAAAGGTAAGTTAGAGGTGAGGAAAACCAAGAAAAGCAGGGATAGAGCGGAGGAAAACAATGAAAAGCTGGGTTAGAGCGGACGAAAACGAAGAAAAGCGGGGTTAGTGTGGAGGAGAACCAAGAAAAGCGGGTTTAGAGCGGAGGAAAACCAAAAACATCGGGTTTAGAGCGAAGGAAAACCAAGTAAAGCGGGGTTAGAGCGGAGGAAAACCAAGAAAAGTGAAGTTAGAGCGGAGGAAAACCGAGAAAAGCGGGGTTAGAGCGGAGGAAAACCAAGGAAAGTGAAGTTAGAGCGGAGGAAAGCCAAGAAAAGCGGGCTTAGATTGGAGGAAAACCAAGATAGTCGGGGTTACAGCGAAGGAAAACCAATAAAAAGAAGTTAGAGAGGAAGAAAACAAAGAAAAGCGCGGTTAGAGCAGCAAAAATCCAAGAAAAGTATGGTTAGAGTGGAGAAAAACCAAGAAAAGCAGGGTTAGAGCGGAGAAAAACCAAGAAAAGCGGGGTTAGAGTGGAGGAAAACGAAGAAAAGCGGGGTTAGTTCGGAGGAAGACCAAGAAAAGTGAAGTTAGAGCAAAGGAAAACCAAGAAAAGCGGGGTTAGTGCGGAGGAAAACCAAGGAAAGTGAAGTTAGAGCGGAGGAAAACCAAGAAAAGCGGAGATAGAACGGAAGAAAACCAGGAAAAGCGGGGTTAGAGTGGAGGAAAACCATGATAATCGGGGATAGAGCGAAGGAAAACCAAGAAAAAGGAGTTAGAGGAAGAATACAAAGAAAAGCGCGGTTAGAGCAGCAGAAATCCAAGAAAAGAATGGTTAGAGTGGAGAAAAACCCAGAAAAGCTGGTTTAGAGCGGAGGAAAACCAAGAAAAGCGAAGTTAGATAAGAGGAAAACCAAGAAAAATGATGTTAGAGAGGAGAAAAACAAAGATAAGCAGGGTTAGAGCGGAGGAAATCCAAGAAAAGCGAAGTTAGAGCGGAGGAAAACCAAGAAAAGCTGGGTTAGAGCGGAGGAAAACCAAGAAAAGCGAGGTTCATGCGGATGAAAACCAAGAAATGCAGGGTTAGAGTGGAGGAAAACCAAGAAAAGCAGAGTTAGAACGGAAGAAAACCAAGAAAAGCGGGTTAGAGAGCAGGAAAACCAAGATAATCGGGGTTAGAGCGAAGGAAAACCAATAAAGTTAGAGAGGAAGAAAACAAAGAAAAGCGCGGTTAGAGCAGCAGAAATCCAAGAAAAGAATGGTTAGAGTGGAGAAAAACCCAGAAAAGCTGGTATAGAGCGGAGGAAAACCAAGAAAAGCGAAGTTAGATAAGAGGAAAACCAAGAAAAATGATGTTAGAGAGGAGGAAAACAAAGATAAGCAGGGTTAGAGCGGAGGAAAACAAAGAAAAGCTGGGATAGAGCGGAGGAAAACCAAGAAAAGCGGGGTTAGAGCGGAGGAAAACCAAGATAAGCGGGGTTAGAGAGAATAAAAACCAAGAAAAACGGGGTTAGAGCGGAGGAAAAGAAAGAAAAGGTAAGTTAGAGGTGAGGAAAACCAAGAAAAGCGGGGATAGAGCGGAGGAAAACAATGAAAAGCTGGGTTAGAGCGGACGAAAACGAAGAAAAGCGGGGTTAGTGTGGAGGAGAACCAAGAAAAGCGGGTTTAGAGCGGAGGAAAACCAAAAACATCGGGTTTAGAGCGGAGGAAAACCAAGTAAAGCGGGGTTAGAGCGGAGGAAAACCAAGAAAAGTGAAGTTAGAGCGGAGGAAAACCGAGAAAAGCGGGGTTAGAGCGGAGGAAAACCAAGGAAAGTGAAGTTAGAGCGGAGGAAAGCCAAGAAAAGCGGGCTTAGATTGGAGGAAAACCAAGATAGTCGGGGTTACAGCGAAGGAAAACCAATAAAAAGAAGTTAGAGAGGAAGAAAACAAAGAAAAGCGCGGTTAGAGCAGCAAAAATCCAAGAAAAGTATGGTTAGAGTGGAGAAAAACCAAGAAAAGCAGGGTTAGAGCGGAGAAAAACCAAGAAAAGCGGGGTTAGAGCGGAGGAAAACGAAGAAAAGCGGGGTTAGTTCGGAGGAAGACCAAGAAAAGTGAAGTTAGAGCAAAGGAAAACCAAGAAAAGCGGGGTTAGTGCGGAGGAAAACCAAGGAAAGTGAAGTTAGAGCGGAGGAAAACCAAGAAAAGCGGAGATAGAACGGAAGAAAACCAGGAAAAGCGGGGTTAGAGTGGAGGAAAACCATGATAATCGGGGATAGAGCGAAGGAAAACCAAGAAAAAGGAGTTAGAGGAAGAATACAAAGAAAAGCGCGGTTAGAGCAGCAGAAATCCAAGAAAAGAATGGTTAGAGTGGAGAAAAACCCAGAAAAGCTGGTTTAGAGCGGAGGAAAACCAAGAAAAGCGAAGTTAGATAAGAGGAAAACCAAGAAAAATGATGTTAGAGAGGAGAAAAACAAAGATAAGCAGGGTTAGAGCGGAGGAAATCCAAGAAAAGCGAAGTTAGAGCGGAGGAAAACCAAGAAAAGCTGGGTTAGAGCGGAGGAAAACCAAGAAAAGCGAGGTTCATGCGGATGAAAACCAAGAAATGCGGGGTTAGAGTGGAGGAAAACCAAGAAAAGCAGAGTTAGAATGGAAGAAAACCAAGAAAAGCGGGTTAGAGAGCAGGAAAACCAAGATAATCGGGGTTAGAGCGAAGGAAAACCAATAAAGTTAGAGAGGAAGAAAACAAAGAAAAGCGCGGTTAGAGCAGCAGAAATCCAAGAAAAGAATGGTTAGAGTGGAGAAAAACCCAGAAAAGCTGGTATAGAGCGGAGGAAAACCAAGAAAAGCGAAGTTAGATAAGAGGAAAACCAAGAAAAATGATGTTAGAGAGGAGGAAAACAAAGATAAGCAGGGTTAGAGCGGAGGAAAACAAAGAAAAGCTGGGATAGAGCGGAGGAAAACCAAGAAAAGCGGGGATAGAGCGGAGGAAAACCAAGATAAGCGGGGTTAGAGAGAATAAAAACCAAGAAAAACGGGGTTAGAGCGGAGGAAAAGAAAGAAAAGGTAAGTTAGAGGTGAGGAAAACCAAGAAAAGCGGGGATAGAGCGGAGGAAAACAATGAAAAGCTGGGTTAGAGCGGACGAAAACGAAGAAAAGCGGGGTTAGTGCGGAGGAGAACCAAGAAAAGCGGGTTTAGAGCGGAGGAAAACCAAAAACATCGGGTTTAGAGCGGAGGAAAACCAAGTAAAGCGGGGTTAGAGCGGAGGAAAACCAAGAAAAGTGAAGTTAGAGCGGAGGAAAACTGAGAAAAGCGGGGTTAGAGCGGAGGAAAACCAAGGAAAGTGAAGTTAGAGCGGAGGAAAGCCAAGAAAAGCGGGCTTAGATTGGAGGAAAACCAAGATAGTCGGGGTTACAGCGAAGGAAAACCAATAAAAAGAAGTTAGAGAGGAAGAAAACAAAGAAAAGCGCGGTTAGAGCAGCAAAAATCCAAGAAAAGTATGGTTAGAGTGGAGAAAAACCAAGAAAAGCAGGGTTAGAGCGGAGAAAAACCAAGAAAAGCGGGGTTAGAGCGGAGGAAAACGAAGAAAAGCGGGGTTAGTTCGGAGGAAGACCAAGAAAAGTGAAGTTAGAGCAAAGGAAAACCAAGAAAAGCGGGGTTAGTGCGGAGGAAAACCAAGGAAAGTGAAGTTAGAGCGGAGGAAAACCAAGAAAAGCGGAGATAGAACGGAAGAAAACCAGGAAAAGCGGGGTTAGAGTGGAGGAAAACCATGATAATCGGGGATAGAGCGAAGGAAAATCAAGAAAAAGGAGTTAGAGGAAGAATACAAAGAAAAGCGTGGTTAGAGCAGCAGAAATCCAAGAAAAGAATGGTTAGAGTGGAGAAAAACCCAGAAAAGCTGGTTTAGAGCGGAGGAAAACCAAGAAAAGCGAAGTTAGATAAGAGGAAAACCAAGAAAAATGATGTTAGAGAGGAGAAAAACAAAGATAAGCAGGGTTAGAGCGGAGGAAATCCAAGAAAAGCGAAGTTAGAGCGGAGGAAAACCAAGAAAAGCTGGGTTAGAGCGGAGGAAAACCAAGAAAAGCGAGGTTCATGCGGATGAAAACAAAGAAATGCGGGGTTAGAGTGGAGGAAAACCAAGAAAAGCAGAGTTAGAACGGAAGAAAACCAAGAAAAGCGGGTTAGAGAGCAGGAAAACCAAGATAATCGGGGTTAGAGCGGAGGAAAACCAATAAAAAGAAGTTAGAGAGGAAGAAAACAAAGAAAAGCGCGGTTAGAGCAGCAGAAATCCAAGTGTGCCCCGGTGGCGCAGTGGTTAAAGACGCCGCCTTGCAACACTGGGGCCCGTAGTTCGAATCCCCCCTATGGCGCAAGTGGTAGAAGTGCCGCTCTGCTACACAGAGGCTCGAATCCCGGGAGCTGGAGTCGATGATCTGTAAGGTCCCTTCCAACCAGCACGAAACTATGAAACTATGAAAAGCATGGTTAGAGTGGAGAAAAACCAAGAAAAGCGAACTTAGAGCGGAGGAAAACCAAGAAAAGCGGAATAAGTGCAGAGGAAAACCAAGAAAAGCGGGGTTAGAGCGGAGGAAAACCAAGAAAAGCGAAGTTAGAGGTGAGGAAAACCAAGAAAAGCGGGGTTAGAGCGGAGTAAGACCAATAAATGCTGGGTTAGAGCGAAGGAAATCTAGGAAATGCATAGTTAGAGCGGAGGAAAACCAAGAAAAGCGAGGTTCATGCGGATCAAAACCAAGAATGGCGGGGTTAGAGCGGAGGAAAACCAAGAAAAGCAGAGTTAGAACAGAAGAAAACCAAGAAAAGCGGGGTTAGAGTGGAGGAAAACCAAGATAATCGGGGTTAGAGTGGAGGAAAACCAAGAAAAGTGAAGTTAGAGGTGAGGAAAACCAAGAGAAGCGGGGATAGAGCAGAAGAAAACCAGTAAAAGCTGGGTTAGAGTGGAGGAAAACCAAGATAATCGGGGTTAGAGTGGAGGAAAAGAAAGAAAAGTGAAGATAGAGGTGAGGAAAACCTTGAAATGCGGGGATAGAGCGGAGGAAAACCAAGAAAAGCGAAGTTAGAGAAGAGGAACACCAAGAAAAATGATGTTAGAGAGGAGGAAAAGAAAGATAAGCAGGTTTAGAGCGGAGGAAAACCAAGAAAAGCGAACTTAGAGCGGAGGAAAACTAAGAAAAGCGGAATAAGTGCAGAGGAAAACAAAGAAAAGCGGGGGTAGAGCGGAGGAAAACCAAGAAAAGCGAAGATAGAGCGGAGGAAAACCAAGCAAAGAGGTGTTGGAGCGGAGGAAAAGAAAGAAAAGTGAAGATAAAAGTGAGGAAAACCAAGAAAAGAGGGGATAGAGAGAAGGAAAACCAAGAAAAGCGAAGTTAGAGAAGAGGAATACCAAGAAAAATGATGTTAGAGAGGAGGAAAAGAAAGATAGCCAGGTTTAGACCGGAGGATAACCAAGAAAAGCGAAGTTAGAGCGGAGGAAAACCAAGAAAAGCAGGGTTATAGCGGAGGAAAACCAAGAAAAGCTGGGTTAGAGCAGAGGAAAACCAAGAAAAGCGGGGTTTGAGAGGAGGAAAACCAAGAAAAGTGATTTTAGAGCAGAGGAAAACAAAGAAAAGCGGAATAAGTGCGGAGGAAAACCAAGAAATGAGGAATAAGTGCTGAGGAGAACCAAGAAAAGCAGGGTTAGAGCGGAGGAAAACAAAGAAAAGCTGGGATAGAGCGGAGGAAAACCAAGAAAAGCGGGGTTAGAAAGGAGGAAAACCAAGAAAAGTGAAGTTAGAGCGGAGGAAAACCAAGAAAAGCAAGGTTAGAGCGGAGGAAAACCAAGAAAAGCGGGGTTAGAGAGAAGGAAAACCAAGAAAAACGGGGTTAGAGCGGAGGAAAAGAAAGAAAAGGTAAGTTAGAGGTGAGGAAAACCCAGAAAAGTGGGGATAGAGCGGAGGAAAACAAAGAAAAGCTGGGTTAGAGCGGAGGAAAACGAAGAAAAGCGGGGTTAGTGTGGAGGAGAACCAAGAAAAGCGGGGTTAGAGCGGAGGAAAACCAAGAAAAGCGGGGTTAGAGCGGAGGAAAAGCATGAAAAACGGGGTTAGAGCGGAGGAAAACCAAGAAAAGTGAAGTTAGAGCGGAGGAAAACCGAGAAAAGCGGGGTTAGAGCGGAGGAAAACCAAGATAGTCGGGGTTACAGCGAAGGAAAACCAATAAAAAGAAGTTAGAGAGGAAGAAAACAAAGAAAAGCGCGGTTAGAGCAGCAGAAATCCAAGTGTGCCCCGGTGGCGCAGTGGTTAAAGACACCGCCTTGCAACACTAGGGCCCGTAGTTCGAATCCCCCCTATGGCGCAAGTGGTAGAAGTGCCGCTCTGCTACACAGAGGCTCGAATCCCGGGAGCTGGACTCGATGATCTGTAAGGTCCCTTCCAACCAGCACAAAACTATGAAACTATGAAAAGCATGGTTAGAGTGGAGAAAAACCAAGAAAAGCTGGGTTAAAGTGGAGAAAAACCAAGAAAAGCGGGGTTAGAGGGGAGGAAAACCAAGGAAAGCGAGGTTAGAAAAGAGGAAAACCAAGAAAAGCGAAGTTAGAGCGGAGGAAAACCAAGAAAAGCGGGGTTAGAGAGAAGGAAAACCGAGAAAACCGGGGTTAGAGCGGAGGAAAAGAAAGAAAAGTGAAGATAGAGGTGAGGAAAACCAAGAAAAGCGGGGATAGAGCGGAGGAAAACCAAGAAAAGCGAAGTTAGAGAAGAGGAATACCAAGAAAAATGATGTTAGAGAGGAGGAAAAGAAAGATAAGCAGGTTTAGAGCGGAGGAAAACCAAGAAAAGCGAACTTAGAGCGGAGGAAAACCAAGAAAAGCGGAATAAGTGCAGAGGAAAACAAAGAAAAGCGGGGTTAGAGCGGAGGAAAACCAAGAAAAGCGGGGTTAGAGCGGAGGAAAACCAAGAAAAGCTGGATTACAGCAGAGGAAAACCAAGAAAAGCGGGGTTAGAAAGGAGGAAAACCAAGAAAAGTGATCTTAGAGCAGAGGAAAACCAAGAAAAGCGGAATAAGTGCGGAGGAAAACCAAGAAATGAGGAATAAGTGCTGAGGAAAACCAAGAAAAGCAGGGTTAGAGCGGAGGAAAACAAAGAAAAGCTGGGATAGAGCGGAGGAAAACAAAGAAAAGCTGGGATAGAGCGGAGGAAAACCAAGAAAAGCGGGGATAGAGCGGAGGAAAACCAAGAAAAGCGGGGTTAGAGCGGAGGAAAACCAAGAAAAGCGGGGTTAGAGGGGAGGAAAACCAAGAAAAGCGGGGTTAGAGCGGAGGAAAAGAAAGAAAAGGTAAGTTAGAGGTGAGGAAAACCCAGAAAAGCGGGGATAGAGCGGAGGAAAACAAAGAAAAGCTGGGTTAGAGCGGAGGAAAACGAAGAAAAGCGGAGTTAGTGTGGAGGAGAACCAAGAAAAGCGGGGTTAGAGCGGAGGAAAACCAAGAAAATCGGGTTTAGAGCGGAGGAAAAGCATGAAAAACGGGGTTAGAGCGGAGGAAAACCAAGAAAAGTGAAGTTAGAGCGGAGGAAAACCGAGAAATGCGGGGTTAGAGCAGAGGAAAACCAAGATAGTCGGGGTTACAGCGAAGGAAAACCAATAAAAAGAAGTTAGAGAGGAAGAAAACAAAGAAAAGCGCGGTTAGAGCAGCAGAAATCCAAGTGTGCCCCGGTGGCGCAGTGGTTAAAGACACCGCCTTGCAACACTGGGGCCCGTAGTTCGAATCCCCCCTATGGCGCAAGTGGTAGAAGTGCCGCTCTGCTACACAGAGGCTCGAATCCCGGGAGCTGGACTCGATGATCTGTAAGGTCCCTTCCAACCAGCACGAAACTATGAAACTATGAAAAGCATGGTTTGAGTGGAGAAAAACCAAGAAAAGCTGGGTTAAAGTGGAGAAAAACCAAGAAAAGCGGGGTTAGAGGGGAGGAAAACCAAGGAAAGCGAGGTTAGAAAAGAGGAAAACCAAGAAAAGCGAAGTTAGAGAGAAGGAAAACCGAGAAAACCGGGGTTAGAGCGGAGGAAAAGAAAGAAAAGTGAAGATAGAGGTGAGGAAAACCAAGAAAAGCGGGGATAGAGCGGAGGAAAACCAAGAAAAGCGAAGTTAAAGAAGAGGAATACCAAGAAAAATGATGTTAGAGAGGAGGAAAAGAAAGATAAGCAGGTTTAGAGCGGAGGAAAACCAAGAAAAGCGAATTTAGAGCGGAGGAAAACCAAGAAAAGCGGAATAAGTGCAGAGGAAAACAAAGAAAAGCGGGGTTAGAGCGGAGGAAAACCAAGAAAAGCGGAGTTAGAGCGGAGGAAAACCAAGAAAAGCTGGGTTACAGCAGAGGAAAACCAAGAAAAGCGGAGTTAGAGCGGAGGAAAACCAAGAAAAGCTGGGTTACAGCAGAGGAAAACCAAGAAAAGCGGGGTTAGAAAGGAGGAAAACCAAGAAAAGTGATCTTAGAGCAGAGGAAAACCAAGAAAAGCGGAATAAGTGCGGAGGAAAACCTAGAAATGAGGAATAATTGCTGAGGAAAACCAAGAAAAGCAGGGTTAGAGCGGAGGAAAACAAAGAAAAGCTGGGATAGAGCGGAGGAAAACCAAGAAAAGCGGGGTTAGAGCGGAGGAAAACCAAGATAAGCGGGGTTAGAGAGGAAAAAAACCAAGAAAAACGGGGTTAGAGCGGAGGAAAAGAAAGAAAAGGTAAGTTAGAGGTGAGGAGAACCAAGAAAAGCGGGGATAGAGCGGAGGAAAACAAAGAAAAGCTGGTTTAGAGAGGACGAAAACGAAGAAAAGCGGGGTTAGTGTGGAGGAGAACCAAGAAAAGCGGGTTTAGAGCGGAGGAAAACCAAAAAAATCAGGTTTAGAGCGGAGGAAAACCAAGTAAAGCGGGGTTAGAGCGGAGGAAAACCAAGAAAAGTGAAGTTAGAGCGGAGGAAAACCGAGAAAAGCGGGGTTAGAGCGGAGGAAAACCAAGGAAAGTGAAGTTAGAGAGGAGGAAAGCCAAGAAAAGCGGGCTTAGATTGGAGGAAAACAAAGATAGTCGGGGTTACAGCGAAGGAAAACCAATAAAAAGAAGTTAGAGAGGAAGAAAACAAAGAAAAGCGCAGTTAGAGCAGCAAAAATCCAAGAAAAGTATGGTTAGAGTGGAGAAAAACCAAGAAAAGCAGGGTTAGAGCGGAGAAAAACCAAGAAAAGCGGGGTTAGAGCGGAGGAAAACGAAGAAAAGCGGGGTTAGTTCGGAGGAAGACCAAGAAAAGTGAAGTTAGAGCAAAGGAAAACCAAGAAAAGCGGGGTTAGTGCGGAGGAAAACCAAGGAAAGTGAAGTTAGAGCGGAGGAAAACCAAGAAAAGCGGAATAAGTGCAGAGGAAAACAAAGAAAAGCGGGGTTAGAGCGGAGGAAAACCAAGAAAAGCGGAGTTAGAGCGGAGGAAAACCAAGAAAAGCTGGGTTACAGCAGAGGAAAACCAAGAAAAGCGGAGTTAGAGCGGAGGAAAACCAAGAAAAGCTGGGTTACAGCAGAGGAAAACCAAGAAAAGCGGGGTTAGAAAGGAGGAAAACCAAGAAAAGTGATCTTAGAGCAGAGGAAAACCAAGAAAAGCGGAATAAGTGCGGAGGAAAACCTAGAAATGAGGAATAATTGCTGAGGAAAACCAAGAAAAGCAGGGTTAGAGCGGAGGAAAACAAAGAAAAGCTGGGATAGAGCGGAGGAAAACCAAGAAAAGCGGGGTTAGAGCGGAGGAAAACCAAGATAAGCGGGGTTAGAGAGGAAAAAAACCAAGAAAAACGGGGTTAGAGCGGAGGAAAAGAAAGAAAAGGTAAGTTAGAGGTGAGGAGAACCAAGAAAAGCGGGGATAGAGCGGAGGAAAACAAAGAAAAGCTGGTTTAGAGAGGACGAAAACGAAGAAAAGCGGGGTTAGTGTGGAGGAGAACCAAGAAAAGCGGGTTTAGAGCGGAGGAAAACCAAAAAAATCAGGTTTAGAGCGGAGGAAAACCAAGTAAAGCGGGGTTAGAGCGGAGGAAAACCAAGAAAAGTGAAGTTAGAGCGGAGGAAAACCGAGAAAAGCGGGGTTAGAGCGGAGGAAAACCAAGGAAAGTGAAGTTAGAGAGGAGGAAAGCCAAGAAAAGCGGGCTTAGATTGGAGGAAAACAAAGATAGTCGGGGTTACAGCGAAGGAAAACCAATAAAAAGAAGTTAGAGAGGAAGAAAACAAAGAAAAGCGCAGTTAGAGCAGCAAAAATCCAAGAAAAGTATGGTTAGAGTGGAGAAAAACCAAGAAAAGCAGGGTTAGAGCGGAGAAAAACCAAGAAAAGCGGGGTTAGAGCGGAGGAAAACGAAGAAAAGCGGGGTTAGTTCGGAGGAAGACCAAGAAAAGTGAAGTTAGAGCAAAGGAAAACCAAGAAAAGCGGGGTTAGTGCGGAGGAAAACCAAGGAAAGTGAAGTTAGAGCGGAGGAAAACCAAGAAAAGCGGAGATAGAACGGAAGAAAACCAGGAAAAGCGGGGTTAGAGTGGAGGAAAACCATGATAATCGGGGATAGAGCGAAGGAAAACCAAGAAAAAGGAGTTAGAGGAAGAATACAAAGAAAAGCGCGGTTAGAGCAGCAGAAATCCAAGAAAAGAATGGTTAGAGTGGAGAAAAACCCAGAAAAGCTGGTTTAGAGCGGAGGAAAACCAAGAAAAGCGAAGTTAGATAAGAGGAAAACCAAGAAAAATGATGTTAGAGAGGAGAAAAACAAAGCTAAGCAGGGTTAGAGCGGAGGAAATCCAAGAAAAGCGAAGTTAGAGCGGAGGAAAACCAAGAAAAGCTGGGTTAGAGCGGAGGAAAACCAAGAAAAGCGAGGTTCATGCGGATGAAAACCAAGAAATGCGGGGTTAGAGTGGAGGAAAACCAAGAAAAGCAGAGTTAGAACGGAAGAAAACCAAGAAAAGCGGGTTAGAGAGCAGGAAAACCAAGATAATCGGGGTTAGAGCGGAGGAAAACCAATAAAAAGAAGTTAGAGAGGAAGAAAACAAAGAAAAGCGCGGTTAGAGCAGCAGAAATCCAAGTGTGCCCCGGTGGCGCAGTGGTTAAAGATGCCGCCTTGCAACACTGGGGCCCGTAGTTCGAATCCCCCCTATGGCGCAAGTGGTAGAAGTGCCGCTCTGCTACACAGAGGCTCGAATCCCGGGAGCTGGACTCGATGATCTGTAAGGTCCCTTCCAACCAGCACGAAACTATGAAACTATGAAAAGCATGGTTAGAGTGGAGAAAAACCAAGAAAAGCGAACTTAGAGCGGAGGAAAACCAAGAAAAGCGGAATAAGTGCAGAGGAAAACCAAGAAAAGCGGGGTTAGAGTGGAGTAAGACCAATAAATGCTGGGTTAGAGCGAAGGAAATCTAGGAAATGCATAGTTAGAGCGGAGGAAAACCAAGAAAAGCGAGGTTCATGCGGATCAAAACCAAGAATGGCGGGGTTAGAGCGGAGGAGAACCAAGAAAAGCAGAGTTAGAACGGAAGAAAACCAAGAAAAGCGGGTTAGAGAGCAGGAAAACCAAGATAATCGGGGTTAGAGCGGAGGAAAACCAATAAAATGAAGTTAGAGAGGAAGAAAACAAAGAAAAGCGCGGTTAGAGCAGCAGAAATCCAAGTGTGCCCCGGTGGCGCAGTGGTTAAAGACGCCGCCTTGCAACACTGGGGCCCGTAGTTCGAATCCCCCCTATGGCGCAAGTGGTAGAAGTGCCGCTCTGCTACACAGAGGCTCGAATCCCGGGAGCTGGACTCGATGATCTGTAAGGTCCCTTCCAACCAGCACGAAACTATGAAACTATGAAAAGCATGGTTAGAGTGGAGAAAAACCAAGAAAAGCGAACTTAGAGCGGAGGAAAACCAAGAAAAGCGGAATAAGTGCAGAGGAAAACCAAGAAAAGCGGGGTTAGAGCGGAGGAAAACCAAGAAAAGCGAAGTTAGAGGTGAGGAAAACCAAGAAAAGAGGGGTTAGAGCGGAGTAAGACCAATAAATGCTGGGTTAGAGCGAAGGAAATCTAGGAAATGCATAGTTAGAGCGGAGGAAAACCAAGAAAAGCGAGGTTCATGCGGATCAAAACCAAGAATGGCGGGGTTAGAGCGGAGGAAAACCAAGAAAAGCAGAGTTAGAACGGAAGAAAACCAAGAAAAGCGGGGTTAGAGTGGAGGAAAACCAAGATAATCGGGGTTAGAGTGGAGGAAAAGAAAGAAAAGTGAAGTTAGAGGTGAGGAAAACCAAGAGAAGCGGGGATAGAGCAGAAGAAAACCAGTAAAAGCTGGGTTAGAGTGGAGGAAAACCAAGATAATCGGGGTTAGAGTGGAGGAAAAGAAAGAAAAGTGAAGATAGAGGTGAGGAAAACCTTGAAATGCAGGGATAGAGCGGAGGAAAACCAAGAAAAGCGAAGTTAGAGAAGAGGAATACCAAGAAAAATGATGTTAGAGAGGAGGAAAAGAAAGATAAGCAGGTTTAGAGCGGAGGAAAACCAAGAAAAGCGAACTTAGAGCGGAGGAAAACTAAGAAAAGCGGAATAAGTGCAGAGGAAAACAAAGAAAAGCGGGGTTAGAGCGGAGGAAAGCCAAGAAAAGCGAAGATAGAGCGGAGGAAAACCAAGAAAAGAGGTGTTAGAGCGGAGGAAAAGAAAGAAAAGTGAAGATAGAAGTGAGGAAAACCAAGAAAAGAGGGGATAGAGAGAAGGAAAGCCAAGAAAAGCGAAGTTAGAGAAGAGGAATACCAAGAAAAATGATGTTAGAGAGGAGGAAAAGAAAGATAGCCAGGTTTAGAGCGGAGGATAACCAAGAAAAGCGAAGTTAGAGCGGAGGAAAACCAAGAAAAGCGGGGTTATAGCGGAGGAAAACCAAGAAAAGCTGGGTTAGAGCAGAGGAAAACCAAGAAAAGCGGGGTTTGAGAGGAGGAAAACCAAGAAAAGTGATTTTAGAGCAGAGGAAAACAAAGAAAAGCGGAATAAGTGCGGAGGAAAACCAAGAAATGAGGAATAAGTGCTGAGGAGAACCAAGAAAAGCAGTGTTAGAGCGGAGGAAAACAAAGAAAAGCTGGGATAGAGCGGAGGAAAACCAAGAAAAGCGGGGTTAGAAAGGAGGAAAACCAAGAAAAGTGAAGTTAGAGCGGAGGAAAACCAAGAAAAGCTGGGTTAGAGCGGAGGAAAACGAAGAAAAGCGGAGTTAGTGTGGAGGAGAACCAAGAAAAGCGGGGTTAGAGCGGAGGAAAACCAAGAAAATCGAGGTTCATGCGGTTGAAAACCAAGAAATGCGGGGTTAGAGCAGAGGAAAACCAAGATAGTCGGGGTTACAGCGAAGGAAAACCTTTTTATTAAAAGAAGTTAGAGAGGAAGAAAACAAAGAAAAGCGCGGTTAGAGCAGCAGAAATCCAAGTGTGCCCCGGTGGCGCAGTGGTTAAAGACACCGCCTTGCAACACTGGGGCCCGTAGTTCGAATCCCCCCTATGGCGCAAGTGGTAGAAGTGCCGCTCTGCTACACAGAGGCTCGAATCCCGGGAGCTGGACTCGATGATCTGTAAGGTCCCTTCCAACCAGCACGAAACTATGAAACTATGAAAAGCATGGTTAGAGTGGAGAAAAACCAAGAAAAGCTGGGTTAAAGTGGAGAAAAACCAAGATAATCGTGGTTAGAGGGGAGGAAAACCAAGGAAAGCGAGGTTAGAAAAGAGGAAAACCAAGAAAAGCGAAGTTAGAGCGGAGGAAAACCAAGAAAAGTGGGGTTAGAGAGAAGGAAAACCGAGAAAACCGGGGTTAGAGCGGAGGAAAAGAAAGGAAAGTGAAGATAGAGGTGAGGAAAACCAAGAAAAGCGGGGATAGAGCGGAGGAAAACCAAGAAAAGCGAAGTTAGAGAAGAGGAATACCAAGAAAAATGATGTTAGAGAGGAGGAAAAGAAAGATAAGCAGGTTTAGAGCGGAGGAAAACAAAGAAAAGCGAACTTAGAGCGGAGGAAAACCAAGAAAAGCGGAATAAGTGCAGAGGAAAACAAAGAAAAGCGGGGTTAGAGCGGAGGAAAACCAAGAAAAGCGGGGTTAGAGCGGAGGAAAACCAAGAAAAGCTGGGTTACAGCAGAGGAAAACCAAGAAAAGCGGGGTTAGAAAGGAGGAAAACCAAGAAAAGTGATCTTAGAGCAGAGGAAAACCAAGAAAAGCGGAATAAGTGCGGAGGAAAACCAAGAAATGAGGAATAAGTGCTGAGGAAAACCAAGAAAAGCAGGGTTAGAGCGGAGGAAAACAAAGAAAAGCTGGGATAGAGCGGAGGAAAACCAAGAAAAGCGGGGTTAGAGCGGAGGAAAACCAAGATAAGCGGGGTTAGAGAGAAAAAAAACCAAGAAAAACGGGGTTAGAGCGGAGGAAAAGAAAGAAAAGGTAAGTTAGAGGTGAGGAAAACCAAGAAAAGCGGGGATAGAGCGGAGGAAAACAAAGGAAAGCTGGGTTAGAGCGGACGAAAACGAAGAAAAGCGGAATTAGTGTGGAGGAGAACCAAGAAAAGCGGGTTTAGAGCAGAGGAAAACCAAAAAAATCGGGTTTAGAGCGGCGGAAAACCAAGTAAAGCGGGGTTAGAGCGGAGGAAAACCAAGAAAAGTGAAGTTAGAGCGGAGGAAAACTGAGAAAAGCGGGGTTAGAGCGGAGGAAAACCAAGGAAAGTGAAGTTAGAGCGGAGGAAAGCCAAGAAAAGCGGGCTTAGGTTGGAGGAAAACCAAGATAGTCGGGGTTACAGTGAAGGAAAACCAATAAAAAGAAGTTAGAGAGGAAGAAAACAAAGAAAAGCGCGGTTAGAGCAGCAGAAATCCAAGTGTGCCCCGGTGGCGCAGTGGTTAAAGACGCCGCCTTGCAACACTGGGGCCCGTAGTTCGAATGCCCCCTATGGCGCAAGTGGTAGAAGTGCCGCTCTGCTACACAGAGGCTCGAATCCCGGGAGCTGGACTCGATGATCTGTAAGGTCCCTTCCAACCAGCACGAAACTATGAAACTATGAAAAGCATGGTTAGAGTGGAGAAAAACCAAGAAAAGCGAACTTAGAGCGGAGGAAAACCAAGAAAAGCGGAATAAGTGCAGAGGAAAACCAAGAAAAGCGGGGTTAGAGCGGAGTAAGACCAATAAATGCTGGGTTAGAGCGAAGGAAATCTAGGAAATGCATAGTTAGAGCGGAGGAAAACCAAGAAAAGCGAGGTTCATGCGGATCAAAACCAAGAATGGCGGGGTTAGAGCGCAGGAAAACCAAGAAAAGCAGAGTTAGAACGGAAGAAAACCAAGAAAAGCGGGGTTAGAGTGGAGGAAAACCAAGATAATCGGGGTTAGAGTGGAGGAAAAGAAAGAAAAGTGAAGTTAGAGGTGAGGAAAACCAAGAGAAGCGGGGATAGAGCAGAAGAAAACCAGTAAAAGCTGGGTTAGAGTGGAGGAAAACCAAGATAATCTGGGTTAGAGTGGAGGAAAAGAAAGAAAAGTGAAGATAGAGGTGAGGAAAACCTTGAAATGCGGGGATAGAGCGGAGGAAAACCAAGAAAAGCGAAGTTAGAGAAGAGGAATACCAAGAAAAATGATGTTAGAGAGGAGGAAAAGAAAGATAAGCAGGTTTAGAGCGGAGGAAAACCAAGAAAAGCGAACTTAGAGCGGAGGAAAACTAAGAAAAGCGGAATAAGTGCAGAGGAAAACAAAGAAAAGCGGGGTTAGAGCGGAGGAAAACCAAGAAAAGCGAAGATAGAGCGGAGGAAAACCAAGAAAAGAGGTGTTAGAGCGGAGGAAAAGAAAGAAAAGTGAAGATAGAAGTGAGGAAAACCAAGAAAAGAGGGGATAGAGAGAAGGAAAACCAAGAAAAGCGAAGTTAGAGAAGAGGAATACAAAGAAAAATGATGTTAGAGAGGAGGAAAAGAAAGATAGCCAGGTTTAGAGCGGAGGATAACCAAGAAAAGCGAAGTTAGAGCGGAGGAAAACCAAGAAAAGCGGGGTTATAGCGGAGGAAAACCAAGAAAAGCTGGGTTAGAGCAGAGGAAAACCAAGAAAAGCGGGGTTTGAGAGGAGGAAAACCAAGAAAAGTGATTTTAGAGCAGAGGAAAACAAAGAAAAGCGGAATAAGTGCGGAGGAAAACCAAGAAATGAGGAATAAGTGCTGAGGAGAACCAAGAAAAGCAGGGTTAGAGTGGAGGAAAACAAAGAAAAGCAGGGATAGAGCGGAGGAAAACCAAGAAAAGCGGGGTTAGAAAGGAGGAAAACCAAGAAAAGTGAAGTTAGAGCGGAGGAAAACCAAGAAAAGCGGGGTTAGAGCGGAGGAAAACCAAGAAAAGCGGGGTTAGAGAGAAGGAAAACCAAGAAAAACGGGGTTAGAGCGGAGGAAAAGAAAGAAAAGGTAAGTTAGAGGTGAGGAAAACCCAGAAAAGCGGGGATAGAGCGGAGGAAAACAAAGAAAAGCTGGGTTAGAGCGGACGAAAACGAAGAAAAGCGGGGTTAGTGTGGAGGAGAACCAAGAAAAGCGGGGTTAGAGCGGAGGAAAACCAAGAAAATCGGGTTTAGAGCGGAGGAAAAGCATGAAAAACGGGGTTAGAGCGGAGGAAAACCAAGAAAAGTGAAGTTAGAGCGAAGGAAAACCGAGAAAAGCGGGGTTAGAGCAGAGGAAAACCAAGATAGTCGGGGTTACAGCGAAGGAAAACCAATAAAAAGAAGTTAGTGAGGAAGAAAACAAAGAAAAGCGCGGTTAGAGCAGCAGAAATCCAAGTGTGCCCCAGTGGCGCAGTGGTTAAAGACACCGCCTTGCAACACTGGGGCCCGTAGTTCGAATCCCCCCTATGGCGCAAGTGGTAGAAGTGCCGCTCTGCTACACAGAGGCTCGAATCCCGGGAGCTGGACTCGATGATCTGTAAGGTCCCTTCCAACCAGCACGAAACTATGAAACTATGAAAAGCATGGTTAGAGTGGAGAAAAACCAAGAAAAGCTGGGTTAAAGTGGAGAAAAACCAAGATAATCGGGGTTAGAGGGGAGGAAAACCAAGGAAAGCGAGGTTAGAAAAGAGGAAAACCAAGAAAAGCGAAGTTAGAGCGGAGGAAAACCAAGAAAAGCGGGGTTAGAGAGAAGGAAAACCGAGAAAACCGGGGTTAGAGCGGAGGAAAAGAAAGAAAAGTGAAGATAGAGGTGAGGAAAACCAAGAAAAGCGGGGATAGAGCAAAGGAAAACCAAGAAAAGCGAAGTTAGAGAAGAGGAATACCAAGAAAAATGATGTTAGAGAGGAGGAAAAGAAAGATAAGCAGGTTTAGAGCGGAGGAAAACAAAGAAAAGCGAACTTAGAGCGGAGGAAAACCAAGAAAAGCGGAATAAGTGCAGAGGAAAACAAAGAAAAGCGGGGTTAGAGCGGAGGAAAACCAAGAAAAGCGGGGTTAGAGCAGAGGAAAACCAAGAAAAGCTGGGTTACAGCAGAGGAAAACCAAGAAAAGCGGGATTAGAAAGGAGGAAAACCAAGAAAAGTGATCTTAGAGCAGAGGAAAACCAAGAAAAGCGGAATAAGTGCGGAGGAAAACCAAGAAATGAGGAATAAGTTCTGAGGAAAACCAAGAAAAGCAGGGTTAGAGCGGAGGAAAACAAAGAAAAGCTGGGATAGAGCGGAGGAAAACCAAGAAAAGCGGGGTTAGAGCGGAGGAAAACCAAGATAAGCGGGGTTAGAGAGAAAAAAAACCAAGAAAAACGGGGTTAGAGCGGAGGAAAAGAAAGAAAAGGTAAGTTAGAGGTGAGGAAAACCAAGAAAAGCGGGGATAGAGCGGAGGAAAACAAAGAAAAGCTGGGTTAGAGCGGACGAAAACGAAGAAAAGCGGAATTAGTGTGGAGGAGAACCAAGAAAAGCGGGTTTAGAGCAGAGGAAAACCAAAAAAAATCGGGTTTAGAGCGGAGGAAAACCAAGTAAAGCGGGGTTAGAGCGGAGGAAAACCAAGAAAAGTGAAGTTAGAGCGGAGGAAAACCGAGAAAAGCGGGGTTAGAGCGGAGGAAAACCAAGGAAAGTGAAGTTAGAGCGGAGGAAAGCCAAGAAAAGCGGGCTTAGATTGGAGGAAAACCAAGATAGTCGGGGTTACAGCGAAGGAAAACCAATAAAAAGAAGTTAGAGAGGAAGAAAACAAAGAAAAGTGCGGTTAGAGCAGCAAAAATCCAAGAAAAGTATGGTTAGAGTGGAGAAAAACCAAGAAAAGCGGGGTTAGAGCGGAGAAAAACCAAGAAAAGCGGGGTTAGAGCGGAGGAAAACGAAGAAAAGCGGGGTTAGTTCGGAGGAAGACCAAGAAAAGTGAAGTTAGAGCAAAGGAAAACTAAGAAAAGCGGGGTTAGTGCGGAGGAAAACCAAGGAAAGTGAAGTTAGAGCGGAGGAAAACCAAGAAAAGCGGAGATAGAACGGAGGAAAACCAGGAAAAGCGGGGTTAGAGTGGAGGAAAACCATGATAATCGGGGATAGAGCGAAGGAAAACCAAGAAAAAGGAGTTAGAGGAAGAATACAAAGAAAAGCGCGGTTAGAGCAGCAGAAATCCAAGAAAAGAATGGTTAGAGTGGAGAAAAACCCAGAAAAGCTGGTTTAGAGCGGAGGAAAACCAAGAAAAGCGAAGTTAGATAAGAGGAAAACCAAGAAAAATGATGTTAGAGAGGAGGAAAACAAAGATAAGCAGGGTTAGAGCGGAGGAAATCCAAGAAAAGCGAAGTTAGAGCGGAGGGAAAACCAAGAAATGCGGGGTTAGAGTGGAGGAAAACCAAGAAAAGCAGAGTTAGAACGGAAGAAAACCAAGAAAAGCGGGTTAGAGAGCAGGAAAACCAAGATAATCGGGGTTAGAGCGAAGGAAAACCAATAAAGTTAGAGAGGAAGAAAACAAAGAAAAGCGCGGTTAGAGCAGCAGAAATCCAAGTGTGCCCCGGTGGCGCAGTGGTTAAAGACGCCGCCTTGCAAGACTGGGGCCCGTAGTTCGAATCCCCCCTATGGCGCAAGTGGTAGAAGTGCCGCTCTGCTACACAGAGGCTCGAATCCCGGGAGCTGGACTCGATGATCTGTAAGGTCCCTTCCAACCAGCACGAAACTATGAAACTATGAAAAGCATGGTTAGAGTGGAGAAAAACCAAGAAAAGCGAACTTAGAGCGGAGGAAAACCAAGAAAAGCGGAATAAGTGCAGAGGAAAACCAAGAAAAGCGGGGTTAGAGCGGAGTAAGACCAATAAATGCTGGGTTAGAGCGAAGGAAATCTAGGAAATGCATAGTTAGAGCGGAGGAAAACCAAGAAAAGCGAGGTTCATGCGGATCAAAACCAAGAATGGCGGGGTTAGAGCGGAGGAAAACCAAGAAAAGCAGAGTTAGAACGGAAGAAAACCAAGAAAAGCGGGGTTAGAGTGGAGGAAAACCAAGATAATCGGGGTTAGAGTGGAGGAAAAGAAAGAAAAGTGAAGTTAGAGGTGAGGAAAACCAAGAGAAGCGGGGATAGAGCAGAAGAAAACCAGTAAAAGCTGGGTTAGAGTGGAGGAAAACCAAGATAATCGGGGTTAGAGTGGAGGAAAAGAAAGAAAAGTGAAGATAGAGGTGAGGAAAACCTTGAAATGCGGGGATAGAGCGGAGGAAAACCAAGAAAAGCGAAGTTAGAGAAGAGGAATACCAAGAAAAATGATGTTAGAGAGGAGGAAAAGAAAGATAAGCAGGTTTAGAGCGGAGGAAAACCAAGAAAAGCGAACTTAGAGCGGAGGAAAACTAAGAAAAGCGGAATATGTGCAGAGGAAAACAAAGAAAAGCGGGGTTAGAGCGGAGGAAAACCAAGAAAAGCGAAGATAGAGCGGAGGAAAACCAGGAAAAGCGGGGTTATAGCGGAGAAAAACCAAGAAAAGCGGGGTTAGAGCGGAGGAAAACGAAGAAAAGCGGAATAAGTGCGGAGGAAAACCAAGAAATGAGGAATAAGTGCTGAGGAGAACCAAGAAAAGCAGGGTTAGAGCGGAGGAAAACAAAGAAAAGCTGGGATAGAGCGGAGGAAAACCAAGAAAAGCGGGGTTAGAAAGGAGGAAAACCAAGAAAAGTGAAGTTAGAGCGGAGGAAAACCAAGAAAAGCGGGGTTAGAGCGGAGGAAAACCAAGAAAAGTGAAGTTAGAGCGGAGGAAAACCGAGAAAAACGGGGTTAGAGCGGAGGAAAAGAAAGAAAAGGTAAGTTAGAGGTGAGGAAAACCCAGAAAAGCGGGGATAGAGCGGAGGAAAACAAAGAAAAGCTGGGTTAGAGCGGAGGAAAACGAAGAAAAGCGGAGTTAGTGTGGAGGAGAACCAAGAAAAGCGGGGTTAGAGCGGAGGAAAACCAAGAAAATCGGGTTTAGAGCGGAGGAAAAGCATGAAAAACGGGGTTAGAGCGGAGGAAAACCAAGAAAAGTGAAGTTAGAGCGGAGGAAAACCGAGAAAAGCGGGGTTAGAGCGGAGGAAAACCAAGATAGTCGGGGTTACAGCGAAGGAAAACCAATAAAGTTAGAGAGGAAGAAAACAAAGAAAAGCGCGGTTAGAGCAGCAGAAATCCAAGTGTGCCCCGGTGGCGCAGTGGTTAAAGACGCCGCCTTGCAACACTGGGGCCCGTAGTTCGAATCCCCCCTATGGCGCAAGTGGTAGAAGTGCCGCTCTGCTACACAGAGGCTCGAATCCCGGGAGCTGGACTTGATGATCTGTAAGGTCCCTTCCAACCAGCACGAAACTATGAAACTATGAAAAGCATGGTTAGAGTGGAGAAAAACCAAGAAAAGCGAACTTAGAGCGGAGGAAAACCAAGAAAAGCGGAATAAGTGCAGAGGAAAACCAAGAAAAGCGGGGTTAGAGCGGAGTAAGACCAATAAATGCTGGGTTAGAGCGAAGGAAATCTAGGAAATGCATAGTTAGAGCGGAGGAAAACCAAGAAAAGCGAGGTTCATGCGGATCAAAAGCAAGAATGGCGGGGTTAGAGCGGATCAAAACCAAGAAAAGCAGAGTTAGAACGGAAGAAAACCAAGAAAAGCTGGGTTAGAGTGGAGGAAAACCAAGATAATCGGGGTTAGAGTGGAGGAAAAGAAAGAAAAGTGAAGTTAGAGGTGAGGAAAACCAAGAGAAGCGGGGATAGAGCAGAAGAAAACCAGTAAAAGCTGGGTTAGAGTGGAGGAAAACCAAGATAATCGGGGTTAGAGTGGAGGAAAAGAAAGAAAAGTAAAGATAGAGGTGAGGACAACCTTGAAATGCGGGGATAGAGCGGAGGAAAACCAAGAAAAGCGAAGTTAGAGAAGAGGAATACCAAGAAAAATGATGTTAGAGAGGAAGAAAAGAAAGATAAGCAGGTTTAGAGCGGAGGAAAACCAAGAAAAGCGAACTTAGAGCGGAGGAAAACTAAGAAAAGCGGAATAAGTGCAGAGGAAAACAAAGAAAAGCGGGGTTAGAGCGGAGGAAAACCAAGAAAAGCGAAGATAGAGCGGAGGAAAACCAGGAAAAAAGGTGTTAGAGCGGAGGAAAAGAAAGAAAAGTGAAGATAGAAGTGAGGAAAACCAAGAAAAGAGGGGATAGAGAGAAGGAAAACCAAGAAAAGCGAAGTTAGAGAAGAGGAATACCAAGAAAAATGATGTTAGAGAGGAGGAAAAGAAAGATAGCCAGGTTTAGAGCGGAGGATAACCAAGAAAAGCGAAGTTAGAGCGGAGGAAAACCAAGAAAAGCGGGGTTATAGCGGAGGAAAACCAAGAAAAGTGATTTTAGAGCAGAGGAAAACAAAGAAAAGCGGAATAAGTGCGGAGGAAAACCAAGAAATGAGGAATAAGTGCTGAGGAGAACCAAGAAAAGCAGGGTTAGAGCGGAGGAAAACAAAGAAAAGCTGGGATAGAGCGGAGGAAAACCAAGAAAAGCGGGGTTAGAAAGGAGGAAAACCAAGAAAAGTGAAGTTAGAGCGGAGGAAAACCAAGAAAAGAGGGTTAGAGCGGAGGAAAACCAAGAAAAGCGGGGTTAGAGAGAAGGAAAACCAAGAAAAACGGGGTTAGAGCGGAGGAAAAGAAAGAAAAGGTAAGTTAGAGGTGAGGAAAACCCAGAAAAGCGGGGATAGAGCGGAGGAAAACAAAGAAAAGCTGGGTTAGAGCGGAGGAAAACGAAGAAAAGCGGAGTTAGTGTGGAGGAGAACCAAGAAAAGCGGGGTTAGAGCGGAGGAAAACCAAGAAAATCGGGTTTAGAGCGGAGGAAAAGCATGAAAAACGGGGTTAGAGCGGAGGAAAACCAAGAAAAGTGAAGTTAGAGCGGAGGAAAACCGAGAAAAGCGGGGTTAGAGCGGAGGAAAACCAAGATAGTCGGGGTTAGAGCGGAGGAAAACCAATAAAAAGAAGTTAGAGAGGAAGAAAACAAAGAAAAGCGCGGTTAGAGCAGCAGAAATCCAAGTGTGCCCCGGTGGCGCAGTGGTTAAAGACACCGCCTTGCAACACTGGGGCCCGTAGTTCGAATCCCCCCTATGGCGCAAGTGGTAGAAGTGCCGCTCTGCTACACAGAGGCTCGAATCCCGGGAGCTGGACTCGATGATCTGTAAGGTCCCTTCCAACCAGCACGAAACTATGAAACTATGAAAAGCATGGTTAGAGTGGAGAAAAACCAAGAAAAGCTGGGTTAAAGTGGAGAAAAACCAAGAAAAGCGGGGTTAGAGGGGAGGAAAACCAAGGAAAGCGAGGTTAGAAAAGAGGAAAACCAAGAAAAGCGAAGTTAGAGCGGAGGAAAACCAAGAAAAGTGGGGTTAGAGAGAAGGAAAACCGAGAAAACCGGGGTTAGAGCGGAGGAAAAGAAAGAAAAGTGAAGATAGAGGTGAGGAAAACCAAGAAAAGCGGGGATAGAGCGGAGGAAAACCAAGAAAAGCGAAGTTAGAGAAGAGGAATACCAAGAAAAATGATGTTAGAGAGGAGGAAAAGAAAGATAAGCAGGTTTAGAGCGGAGGAAAACCAAGAAAAGCGAACTTAGAGCGGAGGAAAACCAAGAAAAGCGGAATAAGTGCAGAGGAAAACAAAGAAAAGCGGGGTTAGAGCGGAGGAAAACCAAGAAAAGCGGGGTTAGAGCGGAGGAAAACCAAGAAAAGCTGGGTTACAGCAGAGGAAAACCAAGAAAAGCGGGGTTAGAAAGGAGGAAAACCAAGAAAAGTGATCTTAGAGCAGAGGAAAACCAAGAAAAGCGGAATAAGTGCGGAGGAAAACCAAGAAATGAGGAATAAGTGCTGAGGAAAACCAAGAAAAGCAGGGTTAGAGCGGAGGAAAACAAAGAAAAGCTGGGATAGAGCGGAGGAAAACCAAGAAAAGCGGGGTTAGAAAGGAGGAAAACCAAGAAAAGTGAAGTTAGAGCGGAGGAAAACCAAGAAAAACGGGGTTAGAGCGGAGGAAAAGAAAAAAAAGGTAAGTTAGAGGTGAGGAAAACCAAGAAAAGCGGGGATAGAGCGGAGGAAAACAATGAAAAGCTGGGTTAGAGCGGACGAAAATGAAGAAAAGCGGGGTTAGTGTGGAGGAGAACCAAGAAAAGCGGGTTTAGAGCGGAGGAAAACCAAAAACATCGGGTTTAGAGCGGAGGAAAACCAAGTAAAGCGGGGTTAGAGCGGAGGAAAACCAAGAAAATCGGGTTTAGAGTGGAGGAAAACCGAGAAAAGCGGGGCTAGAGCGGAGGAAAACCAAGGAAAGTGAAGTTAGAGCGGAGGAAAGCCAAGAAAAGCGGGCTTAGATTGGAGGAAAACCAAGATAGTCGGGGTTACAGCGAAGGAAAACCAATAAAAAGAAGTTAGAGAGGAAGAAAACAAAGAAAAGCGCGGTTAGAGCAGCAAAAATCCAAGAAAAGTATGGTTAGAGTGGAGAAAAACCAAGAAAAGCAGGGTTAGAGCGGAGAAAAACCAAGAAAAGCGGGGTTAGAGCGGAGGAAAACGAAGAAAAGCGGGGTTAGTTCGGAGGAAGACCAAGAAAAGTGAAGTTAGAGCAAAGGAAAACCAAGAAAAGCGGGGTTAGTGCGGAGGAAAACCAAGGAAAGTGAAGTTAGAGCGGAGGAAAACCAAGAAAAGCGGAGATAGAACGGAAGAAAACCAGGAAAAGCGGGGTTAGAGTGGAGGAAAACCATTATAATCGGGGATAGAGCGAAGGAAAACCAAGAAAAAGGAGTTAGAGGAAGAATACAAAGAAAAGCGCGGTTAGAGCAGCAGAAATCCAAGAAAAGAATGGTTAGAGTGGAGAAAAACCCAGAAAAGCTGGTTTAGAGCGGAGGAAAACCAAGAAAAGCGAAGTTAGATAAGAGGAAAACCAAGAAAAATGATGTTAGAGAGGAGAAAAACAAAGATAAGCAGGGTTAGAGCGGAGGAAATCCAAGAAAAGTGAAGTTAGAGCGGAGGAAAACGAAGAAAAGCTGGGTTAGAGCGGAGGAAAACCAAGAAAAGCGAGGTTCATGCGGATGAAAACCAAGAAATGCGGGGTTAGAGTGGAGGAAAACCAAGAAAAGCAGAGTTAGAACGGAAGAAAACCAAGAAAAGCGGGTTAGAGAGCAGGAAAACCAAGATAATCGGGGTTAGAGCGGAGGAAAACCAATAAAAAGAAGTTAGAGAGGAAGAAAACAAAGAAAAGCGCGGTTAGAGCAGCAGAAATCCAAGTGTGCCTTGGTGGCGCAGTGGTTAAAGACGCCGCCTTGCAACACTGGGGCCCGTAGTTCGAATCCCCCCTATGGCGCAAGTGGTAGAAGTGCCGCTCTGCTACACAGAGGCTCGAATCCCGGGAGCTGGACTCGATGATCTGTAAGGTCCCTTCCAACCAGCACGAAACTATGAAACTATGAAAAGCATGGTTAGAGTGGAGAAAAACCAAGAAAAGCGAACTTAGAGCGGAGGAAAACCAAGAAAAGCAGAATAAGTGCAGAGGAAAACCAAGAAAAGCGGGGTTAGAGCGGAGTAAGACCAATAAATGCTGGGTTAGAGCGAAGGAAATCTAGGAAATGCATAGTTAGAGCGGAGGAAAACCAAGAAAAGCGAGGTTCATGCGGATCAAAAGCAAGAATGGCGGGGTTAGAGCGGATCAAAACCAAGAAAAGCAGAGTTAGAACGGAAGAAAACCAAGAAAAGCGGGGTTAGAGTGGAGGAAAACCAAGATAATCGGGGTTAGAGCAGAGGAAAACCAATAAAAAGAAGTTAGAGAGGAAGAAAACAAAGAAAAGCGCGGTTAGAGCAGCAGAAATCCAAGTGTGCCCCGGTGGCGCAGTGGTTAAAGACGCCGTTTTGCAACACTGGGGCCCGTAGTTCGAATCCCCCCTATGGCGCAAGTGGTAGAAGTGCCGCTCTGCTACACAGAGGCTCGAATCCCGGGAGCTGGACTCGATGATCTGTAAGGTCCCTTCCAACCAGCACGAAACTATGAAACTATGAAAAGCATGGTTAGAGTGGAGAAAAACCAAGAAAAGCTGGGTTAAAGTGAAGAAAAACAAAGAAAAGCAGGGTTAGAGGGGAGGAAAACCAAGGAAAGCGAGGTTAGAAAAGAGGAAAACCAAGAAAAGCGAAGTTAGAGCGGAGGAAAACCAAGAAAAGCGGGGTTAGAGAGAAGGAAAACCAAGAAAACAGGGGTTAGAGCGGAGGAAATGAAAGAAAAGTGAAGATAGAGGTGAGGAAAACCAAGAAAAGCGGGGATAGAGCGGAGGAAAACCAAGAAAAGCGAAGTTAGAGAAGAGGAATACCTAGAAAAATGATGTTAGAGAGGAGGAAAAGAAAGATAAGCAGGTTTAGAGCGGAGGAAAACCAAGAAAAGCGAACTTAGAGCGGAGGAAAACCAAGAAAAGCGGAATAAGTGCAGAGGAAAACAAAGAAAAGCGGGGTTAGAGCGGAGGAAAACCAAGAAAAGCGGGGTTAGAGCGGAGGAAAACCAAGAAAAGCTGGGTTACAGCAGAGGAAAACCAAGAAAAGCGGGGTTAGAAAGGAGGAAAACCAAGAAAAGTGATCTTAGAGCAGAGGAAAACCAAGAAAAGCGGAATAAGTGCGGAGGAAAACCAAGAAATGAGGAATAAGTGCTGAGGAAAACCAAGAAAAGCAGGGTTAGAGCGGAGGAAAACAAAGAAAAGCTGGGATAGAGCGGAGGAAAACCAAGAAAAGCGGGGTTAGAAAGGAGGAAAACCAAGATAAGCGGGGTTAGAGAGAGAAAAAACCAAGAAAAACGGGGTTAGAGCGGAGGAAAAGAAAGAAAAGGTAAGTTAGAGGTGAGGAAAACCAAGAAAAGCGGGGATAGAGCGGAGGAAAACAAAGAAAAGCTGGTTTAGAGCGGACGAAAACGAAGAAAAGCGGGGTTAGTGTGGAGGAGAACCAAGAAAAGCGGGTTTAGAGCGGAGGAAAACCAAAAAAATCGGGTTTAGAGCGGAGGAAAACCGAGAAAAGCGGGGTTAGAGCGGAGGTAAACCAAGGAAAGTGAAGTTAGAGCGGAGGAAAGCCAAGAAAAGCGGGCTTAGATTGGAGGAAAACCAAGATAGTCGGGGTTACAGCGAAGGAAAACCAATAAAAAGAAGTTAGAGAGGAAGAAAACAAAGAAAAGCGCGGTTAGAGCAGCAAAAATCCAAGAAAAGTATGGTTAGAGTGGAGAAAAACCAAGAAAAGCAGGGTTAGAGCGGAGAAAAACCAAGAAAAGCGGGGTTAGAGCGGAGGAAAACGAAGAAAAGCGGGGTTAGTGCGGAGGAAAACCAAGGAAAGTGAAGTTAGAGCGGAGGAAAACCAAGAAAAGCGGAGATAGAACGGAAGAAAACCAGGAAAAGCGGGGTTAGAGTGGAGGAAAACCATGATAATCGGGGATAGAGCGAAGGAAAACCAAGAAAAAGGAGTTAGAGGAAGAATACAAAGAAAAGCGCGGTTAGAGCAGCAGAAATCCAAGAAAAGAATGGTTAGAGTGGAGAAAAACCCAGAAAAGCTGGTTTAGAGCGGAGGAAAACCAAGAAAAGCGAAGTTAGATAAGAGGAAAACCAAGAAAAATGATGTTAGAGAGGAGAAAAACAAAGATAAGCAGGGTTAGAGCGGAGGAAATCCAAGAAAAGCGAAGTTAGAGCGGAGGAAAACCAAGAAAAGCTGGGTTAGAGCGGAGGAAAACCAAGAAAAGCGAGGTTCATGCGGATGAAAACCAAGAAATGCGGGGTTAGAGTGGAGGAAAACCAAGAAAAGCAGAGTTAGAACGGAAGAAAACCAAGAAAAGCGGGTTAGAGAGCAGGAAAACCAAGATAATCGGGGTTAGAGCGGAGGAAAACCAATAAAAAGAAGTTAGAGAGGAAGAAAACAAAGAAAAGCGCGGTTAGAGCAGCAGAAATCCAAGTGTGCCCCGGTGGCGCAGTGGTTAAAGACGCCGCCTTGCAACACTGGGGCCCGTAGTTCGAATCCCCCCTATGGCGCAAGTGGTAGAAGTGCCGCTCTGCTACACAGAGGCTCGAATCCCGGGAGCTGGACTCGATGATCTGTAAGGTCCCTTCCAACCAGCACGAAACTATGAAACTATGAAAAGCATGGTTAGAGTGGAGAAAAACCAAGAAAAGCGAACTTAGAGCGGAGGAAAACCAAGAAAAGCGGAATAAGTGCAGAGGAAAACCAAGAAAAGCGGGGTTAGAGCGGAGGAAAACCAAGAAAAGCGAAGTTAGAGGTGAGGAAAACCAAGAAAAGCGGGGTTAGAGCGGAGTAAGACCAATAAATGCTGGGTTAGAGCGAAGGAAATCTAGGAAATGCATAGTTAGAGCGGAGGAAAACCAAGAAAAGCGAGGTTCATGCGGATCAAAACCAAGAATGGCGGGGTTAGAGCGGAGGAAAACCAAGAAAAGCAGAGTTAGAACAGAAGAAAACCAAGAAAAGCGGGGTTAGAGTGGAGGAAAACCAAGATAATCGGGGTTAGAGTGGAGGAAAAGAAAGAAAAGTGAAGTTAGAGGTGAGGAAAACCAAGAGAAGCGGGGATAGAGCAGAAGAAAACCAGTAAAAGCTGGGTTAGAGTGGAGGAAAACCAAGATAATCGGGGTTAGAGTGGAGGAAAAGAAAGAAAAGTGAAGATAGAGGTGAGGAAAACCTTGAAATGCAGGGATAGAGCGGAGGAAAACCAAGAAAAGCGAAGTTAGAGAAGAGGAATACCAAGAAAAATGATGTTAGAGAGGAGGAAAAGAAAGATAAGGAGGTTTAGAGCGGAGGAAAACCAAGAAAAGCGAACTTAGAGCGGAGGAAAACTAAGAAAAGCGGAATAAGTGCAGAGGAAAACAAAGAAAAGCGGGGGTAGAGCGGAGGAAAACCAAGAAAAGCGAAGATAGAGCGGAGGAAAACCAAGAAAAGAGGTGTTGGAGCGGAGGAAAAGAAAGAAAAGTGAAGATAAAAGTGAGGAAAACCAAGAAAAGAGGGGATAGAGAGAAGGAAAACCAAGAAAAGCGAAGTTAGAGAAGAGGAATACCAAGAAAAATGATGTTAGAGAGGAGGAAAAGAAAGATAAGCAGGTTTAGAGCGGAGGAAAACCAAGAAAAGCGAACTTAGAGCGGAGGAAAACCAAGAAAAGCGGAATAAGTGCAGAGGAAAACAAAGAAAAGCGGGGTTAGAGCGGAGGAAAACCAAGAAAAGCGGGGTTAGAGCGGAGGAAAACCAAGAAAAGCTGGATTACAGCAGAGGAAAACCAAGAAAAGCGGGGTTAGAAAGGAGGAAAACCAAGAAAAGTGATCTTAGAGCAGAGGAAAACCAAGAAAAGCGGAATAAGTGCGGAAGAAAACCAAGAAATGAGGAATAAGTGCTGAGGAAAACCAAGAAAAGCAGGGTTAGAGCGGAGGAAAACAAAGAAAAGCTGGGATAGAGCGGAGGAAAACCAAGAAAAGCGGGGTTAGAGCGGAGGAAAACCAAGATAAGCGGGGTTAGAGAGAGAAAAAACCAAGAAAAACGGGGTTAGAGCGGAGGAAAAGAAAGAAAAGGTAAGTTAGAGGTGAGGAAAACCAAGAAAAGCGGGGATAGAGCGGAGGAAAACAAAGAAAAGCTGGGTTAGAGCGGACGAAAACGAAGAAAAGCGGAATTAGTGTGGAGGAGAACCAAGAAAAGCGGGTTTAGAGCGGAGGAAAACCAAAAAAATCGGGTTTAGAGCGGAGGAAAACCGAGAAAAGCGGGGTTAGAGCGGAGGAAAACCAAGGAAAGTGAAGTTAGAGCGGAGGAAAGCCAAGAAAAGCGGGCTTAGATTGGAGGAAAACCAAGATAGTCGGGGTTACAGCGAAGGAAAACCAATAAAAAGAAGTTAGAGAGGAAGAAAACAAAGAAAAGCGCGGTTAGAGCAGCAAAAATCCAAGAAAAGTATGGTTAGAGTGGAGAAAAACCAAGAAAAGCAGGGTTAGAGCGGAGAAAAACCAAGAAAAGCGGGGTTAGAGCGGAGGAAAACGAAGAAAAGCGGGGTTAGTTCGGAGGAAGACCAAGAAAAGTGAAGTTAGAGCAAAGGAAAACCAAGAAAAGCGGGGTTAGTGCGGAGGAAAACCAAGGAAAGTGAAGTTAGAGCGGAGGAAAACCAAGAAAAGCGGAGATAGAACGGAAGAAAACCAGGAAAAGCGGGGTTAGAGTGGAGGAAAACCATGATAATCGGGGATAGAGCGAAGGAAAACCAAGAAAAAGGAGTTAGAGGAAGAATACAAAGAAAAGCGCGGTTAGAGCAGCAGAAATCCAAGAAAAGAATGGTTAGAGTGGAGAAAAACCCAGAAAAGCTGGTTTAGAGCGGAGGAAAACCAAGAAAAGCGAAGTTAGATAAGAGGAAAACCAAGAAAAATGATGTTAGAGAGGAGAAAAACAAAGATAAGCAGGGTTAGAGCGGAGGAAATCCAAGAAAAGCGAAGTTAGAGCGGAGGAAAACCAAGAAAAGCTGGGTTAGAGCGGAGGAAAACCAAGAAAAGCGAGGTTCATGCGGATGAAAACCAAGAAATGCGGGGTTAGAGTGGAGGAAAACCAAGAAAAGCAGAGTTAGAACGGAAGAAAACCAAGAAAAGCGGGTTAGAGAGCAGGAAAACCAAGATAATCGGGGTTAGAGCGGAGGAAAACCAATAAAAAGAAGTTAGAGAGGAAGAAAACAAAGAAAAGCGCGGTTAGAGCAGCAGAAATCCAAGTGTGCCCCGGTGGCGCAGTGGTTAAAGACGCCGCCTTGCAACACTGGGGCCCGTAGTTCGAATCCCCCCTATGGCGCAAGTGGTAGAAGTGCCGCTCTGCTACACACAGGCTCGAATCCCGGGAGCTGGACTCGATGATCTGTAAGGTCCCTTCCAACCAGCACGAAACTATGAAACTATGAAAAGCATGGTTAGAGTGGAGAAAAACCAAGAAAAGCGAACTTAGAGCGGAGGAAAACCAAGAAAAGCGGAATAAGTGCAGAGGAAAACCAAGAAAAGCGGGGTTAGAGCGGAGGAAAACCAAGAAAAGCGAAGTTAGAGGTGAGGAAAACCAAGAAAAGCGGGGTTAGAGCGGAGTAAGACCAATAAATGCTGGGTTAGAGCGAAGGAAATCTAGGAAATGCATAGTTAGAGCGGAGGAAAACCAAGAAAAGCGAGGTTCATGCGGATCAAAACCAAGAATGGCGGGGTTAGAGCGGAGGAAAACCAAGAAAAGCAGAGTTAGAACAGAAGAAAACCAAGAAAAGCGGGGTTAGAGTGGAGGAAAACCAAGATAATCGGGGTTAGAGTGGAGGAAAAGAAAGAAAAGTGAAGTTAGAGGTGAGGAAAACCAAGAGAAGCGGGGATAGAGCAGAAGAAAACCAGTAAAAGCTGGGTTAGAGTGGAGGAAAACCAAGATAATCGGGGTTAGAGTGGAGGAAAAGAAAGAAAAGTGAAGATAGAGGTGAGGAAAACCTTGAAATGCAGGGATAGAGCGGAGGAAAACCAAGAAAAGCGAAGTTAGAGAAGAGGAATACCAAGAAAAATGATGTTAGAGAGGAGGAAAAGAAAGATAAAAAGGTTTAGAGCGGAGGAAAACCAAGAAAAGCGAACTTAGAGCGGAGGAAAACTAAGAAAAGCGGAATAAGTGCAGAGGAAAACAAAGAAAAGCGGGGGTAGAGCGGAGGAAAACCAAGAAAAGCGAAGATAGAGCGGAGGAAAACCAAGAAAAGAGGTGTTGGAGCGGAGGAAAAGAAAGAAAAGTGAAGATAAAAGTGAGGAAAACCAAGAAAAGAGGGGATAGAGAGAAGGAAAACCAAGAAAAGCGAAGTTAGAGAAGAGGAATACCAAGAAAAATGATGTTAGAGAGGAGGAAAAGAAAGATAAGCAGGTTTAGAGCGGAGGAAAACCAAGAAAAGCGAACTTAGAGCGGAGGAAAACCAAGAAAAGCGGAATAAGTGCAGAGGAAAACAAAGAAAAGCGGGGTTAGAGCGGAGGAAAACCAAGAAAAGCGGGGTTAGAGCGGAGGAAAACCAAGAAAAGCTGGATTACAGCAGAGGAAAACCAAGAAAAGCGGGGTTAGAAAGGAGGAAAACCAAGAAAAGTGATCTTAGAGCAGAGGAAAACCAAGAAAAGCGGAATAAGTGCGGAAGAAAACCAAGAAATGAGGAATAAGTGCTGAGGAAAACCAAGAAAAGCAGGGTTAGAGCGGAGGAAAACAAAGAAAAGCTGGGATAGAGCGGAGGAAAACCAAGAAAAGCGGGGTTAGAGCGGAGGAAAACCAAGATAAGCGGGGTTAGAGAGAGAAAAAACCAAGAAAAACGGGGTTAGAGCGGAGGAAAAGAAAGAAAAGGTAAGTTAGAGGTGAGGAAAACCAAGAAAAGCGGGGATAGAGCGGAGGAAAACAAAGAAAAGCTGGTTTAGAGCGGACGAAAACGAAGAAAAGCGGGGTTAGTGTGGAGGAGAACCAAGAAAAGCGGGTTTAGAGCGGAGGAAAACCAAAAAAATCGGGTTTAGAGCGGAGGAAAACCGAGAAAAGCGGGGTTAGAGCGGAGGTAAACCAAGGAAAGTGAAGTTAGAGCGGAGGAAAGCCAAGAAAAGCGGGCTTAGATTGGAGGAAAACCAAGATAGTCGGGGTTACAGCGAAGGAAAACCAATAAAAAGAAGTTAGAGAGGAAGAAAACAAAGAAAAGCGCGGTTAGAGCAGCAAAAATCCAAGAAAAGTATGGTTAGAGTGGAGAAAAACCAAGAAAAGCAGGGTTAGAGAGGAGAAAAACCAAGAAAAGCGGGGTTAGAGCGGAGGAAAACGAAGAAAAGCGGGGTTAGTGCGGAGGAAAACCAAGGAAAGTGAAGTTAGAGCGGAGGAAAACCAAGAAAAGCGGAGATAGAACGGAAGAAAACCAGGAAAAGCGGGGTTAGAGTGGAGGAAAACCATGATAATTGGGGATAGAGCGAAGGAAAACCAAGAAAAAGGAGTTAGAGGAAGAATACAAAGAAAAGCGCGGTTAGAGCAGCAGAAATCCAAGAAAAGAATGGTTAGAGTGGAGAAAAACCCAGAAAAGCTGGTTTAGAGCGGAGGAAAACCAAGAAAAGCGAAGTTAGATAAGAGGAAAACCAAGAAAAATGATGTTAGAGAGGAGAAAAACAAAGATAAGCAGGGTTAGAGCGGAGGAAATCCAAGAAAAGCGAAGTTAGAGCGGAGGAAAACCAAGAAAAGCTGGGTTAGAGCGGAGGAAAACCAAGAAAAGCGAGGTTCATGCGGATGAAAACCAAGAAATGCGGGGTTAGAGTGGAGGAAAACCAAGAAAAGCAGAGTTAGAACGGAAGAAAACCAAGAAAAGCGGGTTAGAGAGCAGGAAAACCAAGATAATCGGGGTTAGAGCGGAGGAAAACCAATAAAAAGAAGTTAGAGAGGAAGAAAACAAAGAAAAGCGCGGTTAGAGCAGCAGAAATCCAAGTGTGCCCCGGTGGCGCAGTGGTTAAAGACGCCGCCTTGCAACACTGGGGCCCGTAGTTCGAATCCCCCCTATGGCGCAAGTGGTAGAAGTGCCGCTCTGCTACACAGAGGCTCGAATCCCGGGAGCTGGACTCGATGATCTGTAAGGTCCCTTCCAACCAGCACGAAACTATGAAACTATGAAAAGCATGGTTAGAGTGGAGAAAAACCAAGAAAAGCGAACTTAGAGCGGAGGAAAACCAAGAAAAGCGGAATAAGTGCAGAGGAAAACCAAGAAAAGCGGGGTTAGAGCGGAGGAAAACCAAGAAAAGCGAAGTTAGAGGTGAGGAAAACCAAGAAAAGCGGGGTTAGAGCGGAGTAAGACCAATAAATGCTGGGTTAGAGCGAAGGAAATCTAGGAAATGCATAGTTAGAGCGGAGGAAAACCAAGAAAAGCGAGGTTCATGCGGATCAAAACCAAGAATGGCGGGGTTAGAGCGGAGGAAAACCAAGAAAAGCAGAGTTAGAACAGAAGAAAACCAAGAAAAGCGGGGTTAGAGTGGAGGAAAACCAAGATAATCGGGGTTAGAGTGGAGGAAAAGAAAGAAAAGTGAAGTTAGAGGTGAGGAAAACCAAGAGAAGCGGGGATAGAGCAGAAGAAAACCAGTAAAAGCTGGGTTAGAGTGGAGGAAAACCAAGATAATCGGGGTTAGAGTGGAGGAAAAGAAAGAAAAGTGAAGATAGAGGTGAGGAAAACCTTGAAATGCAGGGATAGAGCGGAGGAAAACCAAGAAAAGCGAAGTTAGAGAAGAGGAATACCAAGAAAAATGATGTTAGAGAGGAGGAAAAGAAAGATAAGGAGGTTTAGAGCGGAGGAAAACCAAGAAAAGCGAACTTAGAGCGGAGGAAAACTAAGAAAAGCGGAATAAGTGCAGAGGAAAACAAAGAAAAGCGGGGGTAGAGCGGAGGAAAACCAAGAAAAGCGAAGATAGAGCGGAGGAAAACCAAGAAAAGAGGTGTTGGAGCGGAGGAAAAGAAAGAAAAGTGAAGATAAAAGTGAGGAAAACCAAGAAAAGAGGGGATAGAGAGAAGGAAAACCAAGAAAAGCGAAGTTAGAGAAGAGGAATACCAAGAAAAATGATGTTAGAGAGGAGGAAAAGAAAGATAAGCAGGTTTAGAGCGGAGGAAAACCAAGAAAAGCGAACTTAGAGCGGAGGAAAACCAAGAAAAGCGGAATAAGTGCAGAGGAAAACAAAGAAAAGCGGGGTTAGAGCGGAGGAAAACCAAGAAAAGCGGGGTTAGAGCGGAGGAAAACCAAGAAAAGCTGGATTACAGCAGAGGAAAACCAAGAAAAGCGGGGTTAGAAAGGAGGAAAACCAAGAAAAGTGATCTTAGAGCAGAGGAAAACCAAGAAAAGCGGAATAAGTGCGGAAGAAAACCAAGAAATGAGGAATAAGTGCTGAGGAAAACCAAGAAAAGCAGGGTTAGAGCGGAGGAAAACAAAGAAAAGCTGGGATAGAGCGGAGGAAAACCAAGAAAAGCGGGGTTAGAGCGGAGGAAAACCAAGATAAGCGGGGTTAGAGAGAGAAAAAACCAAGAAAAACGGGGTTAGAGCGGAGGAAAAGAAAGAAAAGGTAAGTTAGAGGTGAGGAAAACCAAGAAAAGCGGGGATAGAGCGGAGGAAAACAAAGAAAAGCTGGGTTAGAGCGGACGAAAACGAAGAAAAGCGGAATTAGTGTGGAGGAGAACCAAGAAAAGCGGGTTTAGAGCGGAGGAAAACCAAAAAAATCGGGTTTAGAGCGGAGGAAAACCGAGAAAAGCGGGGTTAGAGCGGAGGAAAACCAAGGAAAGTGAAGTTAGAGCGGAGGAAAGCCAAGAAAAGCGGGCTTAGATTGGAGGAAAACCAAGATAGTCGGGGTTACAGCGAAGGAAAACCAATAAAAAGAAGTTAGAGAGGAAGAAAACAAAGAAAAGCGCGGTTAGAGCAGCAAAAATCCAAGAAAAGTATGGTTAGAGTGGAGAAAAACCAAGAAAAGCAGGGTTAGAGCGGAGAAAAACCAAGAAAAGCGGGGTTAGAGCGGAGGAAAACGAAGAAAAGCGGGGTTAGTTCGGAGGAAGACCAAGAAAAGTGAAGTTAGAGCAAAGGAAAACCAAGAAAAGCGGGGTTAGTGCGGAGGAAAACCAAGGAAAGTGAAGTTAGAGCGGAGGAAAACCAAGAAAAGCGGAGATAGAACGGAAGAAAACCAGGAAAAGCGGGGTTAGAGTGGAGGAAAACCATTATAATCGGGGATAGAGCGAAGGAAAACCAAGAAAAAGGAGTTAGAGGAAGAATACAAAGAAAAGCGCGGTTAGAGCAGCAGAAATCCAAGAAAAGAATGGTTAGAGTGGAGAAAAACCCAGAAAAGCTGGTTTAGAGCGGAGGAAAACCAAGAAAAGCGAAGTTAGATAAGAGGAAAACCAAGAAAAATGATGTTAGAGAGGAGAAAAACAAAGATAAGCAGGGTTAGAGCGGAGGAAATCCAAGAAAAGCGAAGTTAGAGCGGAGGAAAACCAAGAAAAGCTGGGTTAGAGCGGAGGAAAACCAAGAAAAGCGAGGTTCATGCGGATGAAAACAAAGAAATGCGGGGTTAGAGTGGAGGAAAACCAAGAAAAGCAGAGTTAGAACGGAAGAAAACCAAGAAAAGCGGGTTAGAGAGCAGGAAAACCAAGATAATCGGGGTTAGAGCGGAGGAAAACCAATAAAAAGAAGTTAGAGAGGAAGAAAACAAAGAAAAGCGCGGTTAGAGCAGCAGAAATCCAAGTGTGCCCCGGTGGCGCAGTGGTTAAAGACGCCGCCTTGCAACACTGGGGCCCGTAGTTCGAATCCCCCCTATGGCGCAAGTGGTAGAAGTGCCGCTCTGCTACACACAGGCTCGAATCCCGGGAGCTGGACTCGATGATCTGTAAGGTCCCTTCCAACCAGCACGAAACTATGAAACTATGAAAAGCATGGTTAGAGTGGAGAAAAACCAAGAAAAGCGAACTTAGAGCGGAGGAAAACCAAGAAAAGCGGAATAAGTGCAGAGGAAAACCAAGAAAAGCGGGGTTAGAGCGGAGGAAAACCAAGAAAAGCGAAGTTAGAGGTGAGGAAAACCAAGAAAAGCGGGGTTAGAGCGGAGTAAGACCAATAAATGCTGGGTTAGAGCGAAGGAAATCTAGGAAATGCATAGTTAGAGCGGAGGAAAACCAAGAAAAGCGAGGTTCATGCGGATCAAAACCAAGAATGGCGGGGTTAGAGCGGAGGAAAACCAAGAAAAGCAGAGTTAGAACAGAAGAAAACCAAGAAAAGCGGGGTTAGAGTGGAGGAAAACCAAGATAATCGGGGTTGGAGTGGAGGAAAAGAAAGAAAAGTGAAGTTAGAGGTGAGGAAAACCAAGAGAAGCGGGGATAGAGCAGAAGAAAACCAGTAAAAGCTGGGTTAGAGTGGAGGAAAACCAAGATAATCGGGGTTAGAGTGGAGGAAAAGAAAGAAAAGTGAAGATAGAGGTGAGGAAAACCTTGAAATGCAGGGATAGAGCGGAGGAAAACCAAGAAAAGCGAAGTTAGAGAAGAGGAATACCAAGAAAAATGATGTTAGAGAGGAGGAAAAGAAAGATAAAAAGGTTTAGAGCGGAGGAAAACCAAGAAAAGCGAACTTAGAGCGGAGGAAAACTAAGAAAAGCGGAATAAGTGCAGAGGAAAACAAAGAAAAGCGGGGGTAGAGCGGAGGAAAACCAAGAAAAGCGAAGATAGAGCGGAGGAAAACCAAGAAAAGAGGTGTTGGAGCGGAGGAAAAGAAAGAAAAGTGAAGATAAAAGTGAGGAAAACCAAGAAAAGAGGGGATAGAGAGAAGGAAAACCAAGAAAAGCGAAGTTAGAGAAGAGGAATACCAAGAAAAATGATGTTAGAGAGGAGGAAAAGAAAGATAAGCAGGTTTAGAGCGGAGGAAAACCAAGAAAAGCGAACTTAGAGCGGAGGAAAACCAAGAAAAGCGGAATAAGTGCAGAGGAAAACAAAGAAAAGCGGGGTTAGAGCGGAGGAAAACCAAGAAAAGCGGGGTTAGAGCGGAGGAAAACCAAGAAAAGCTGGATTACAGCAGAGGAAAACCAAGAAAAGCGGGGTTAGAAAGGAGGAAAACCAAGAAAAGTGATCTTAGAGCAGAGGAAAACCAAGAAAAGCGGAATAAGTGCGGAAGAAAACCAAGAAATGAGGAATAAGTGCTGAGGAAAACCAAGAAAAGCAGGGTTAGAGCGGAGGAAAACAAAGAAAAGCTGGGATAGAGCGGAGGAAAACCAAGAAAAGCGGGGTTAGAGCGGAGGAAAACCAAGATAAGCGGGGTTAGAGAGAGAAAAAACCAAGAAAAACGGGGTTAGAGCGGAGGAAAAGAAAGAAAAGGTAAGTTAGAGGTGAGGAAAACCAAGAAAAGCGGGGATAGAGCGGAGGAAAACAAAGAAAAGCTGGGTTAGAGCGGACGAAAACGAAGAAAAGCGGAATTAGTGTGGAGGAGAACCAAGAAAAGCGGGTTTAGAGCGGAGGAAAACCAAAAAAATCGGGTTTAGAGCGGAGGAAAACCGAGAAAAGCGGGGTTAGAGCGGAGGAAAACCAAGGAAAGTGAAGTTAGAGCGGAGGAAAGCCAAGAAAAGCGGGCTTAAATTGGAGGAAAACCAAGATAGTCGGGGTTACAGCGAAGGAAAACCAATAAAAAGAAGTTAGAGAGGAAGAAAACAAAGAAAAGCGCGGTTAGAGCAGCAAAAATCCAAGAAAAGTATGGTTAGAGTGGAGAAAAACCAAGAAAAGCAGGGTTAGAGCGGAGAAAAACCAAGAAAAGCGGGGTTAGAGCGGAGGAAAACGAAGAAAAGCGGGGTTAGTTCGGAGGAAGACCAAGAAAAGTGAAGTTAGAGCAAAGGAAAACCAAGAAAAGCGGGGTTAGTGCGGAGGAAAACCAAGGAAAGTGAAGTTAGAGCGGAGGAAAACCAAGAAAAGCGGAGATAGAACGGAAGAAAACCAGGAAAAGCGGGGTTAGAGTGGAGGAAAACCATGATAATCGGGGATAGAGCGAAGGAAAACCAAGAAAAAGGAGTTAGAGGAAGAATACAAAGAAAAGCGCGGTTAGAGCAGCAGAAATCCAAGAAAAGAATGGTTAGAGTGGAGAAAAACCCAGAAAAGCTGGTTTAGAGCGGAGGAAAACCAAGAAAAGCGAAGTTAGATAAGAGGAAAACCAAGAAAAATGATGTTAGAGAGGAGAAAAACAAAGATAAGCAGGGTTAGAGCGGAGGAAATCCAAGAAAAGCGAAGTTAGAGCGGAGGAAAACCAAGAAAAGCTGGGTTAGAGCGGAGGAAAACCAAGAAAAGCGAGGTTCATGCGGATGAAAACCAAGAAATGCGGGGTTAGAGTGGAGGAAAACCAAGAAAAGCAGAGTTAGAACGGAAGAAAACCAAGAAAAGCGGGTTAGAGAGCAGGAAAACCAAGATAATCGGGGTTAGAGCGGAGGAAAACCAATAAAAAGAAGTTAGAGAGGAAGAAAACAAAGAAAAGCGCGGTTAGAGCAGCAGAAATCCAAGTGTGACCCGGTGGCGCAGTGGTTAAAGACGCCGCCTTGCAACACTGGAGCCCGTAGTTCGAATCCCCCCTATGGCGCAAGTGGTAGAAGTGCCGCTCTGCTACACACAGGCTCGAATCCCGGGAGCTGGACTCGATGATCTGTAAGGTCCCTTCCAACCAGCACGAAACTATGAAACTATGAAAAGCATGGTTAGAGTGGAGAAAAACCAAGAAAAGCGAACTTAGAGCGGAGGAAAACCAAGAAAAGCGGAATAAGTGCAGAGGAAAACCAAGAAAAGCGGGGTTAGAGCGGAGGAAAACCAAGAAAAGCGGGGTTAGAGCGGAGGAAAACCAAGAAAAGAGGTGTTGGAGCGGAGGAAAAGAAAGAAAAGTGAAGATAGAAGTGAGGAAAACCAAGAAAAGAGGGGATAGAGAGAAGGAAAACCAAGAAAAGCGAAGTTAGAGAAGAGGAATACCAAGAAAAATGATGTTAGAGAGGAGGAAAAGAAAGATAGCCAGGTTTAGACCGGAGGATAACCAAGAAAAGCGAAGTTAGAGCGGAGGAAAACCAAGAAAAGCGGGGTTATAGCGGAGGAAAACCAAGAAAAGCTGGGTTAGAGCAGAGGAAAACCAAGAAAAGCGGGGTTAGAAAGGAGGAAAACCAAGAAAAGTGATTTTAGAGCAGAGGAAAACAAAGAAAAGCGGAATAAGTGCGGAGGAAAACCAAGAAATGAGGAATAAGTGCTGAGGAGAACCAAGAAAAGCAGGGTTAGAGCGGAGGAAAACAAAGAAAAGCTGGGATAGAGCGGAGGTAAACCAAGAAAAGCGGGGTTAGAAAGGAGGAAAACCAAAAAAGTGAAGTTAGAGCGGAGGAAAACCAAGAAAAGCGGGGTTAGAGAGAAGGAAAACCAAGAAAAACGGGGTTAGAGCGGAGGAAAAGAAAGAAAAGGTAAGTTAGAGGTGAGGAAAACCCAGAAAAGTGGGGATAGAGCGGAGGAAAACAAAGAAAAGCTGGGTTAGAGCGGAGGAAAACGAAGAAAAGCGGGGTTAGTGTGGAGGAGAACCAAGAAAAGCGGGGTTAGAGCGGAGGAAAACCAAGAAAATCGGGTTTAGAGCGGAGGAAAAGCATGAAAAACGGGGTTAGAGCGGAGGAAAATTAAGAAAAGTGAAGTTAGAGCGGAGGAAAACCGAGAAAAGCGGGGTTAGAGCGGAGGAAAACCAAGATAGTCGGGGTTACAGCGAAGGAAAACCAATAAAAAGAAGTTAGAGAGGAAGAAAACAAAGAAAAGCGCGGTTAGAGCAGCAGAAATCCAAGTGTGCCCCGGTGGCGCAGTGGTTAAAGACACCGCCTTGCAACACTAGGGCCCGTAGTTCGAATCCCCCCTATGGCGCAAGTGGTAGAAGTGCCGCTCTGCTACACAGAGGCTCGAATCCCGGGAGCTGGACTCGATGATCTGTAAGGTCCCTTCCAACCAGCACGAAACTATGAAACTATGAAAAGCATGGTTAGAGTGGAGAAAAACCAAGAAAAGCTGGGTTAAAGTGGAGAAAAACCAAGAAAAGCGGGGTTAGAGGGGAGGAAAACCAAGGAAAGCGAGGTTAGAAAAGAGGAAAACCAAGAAAAGCGAAGTTAGAGCGGAGGAAAACCAAGAAAAGCGGGGTTAGAGAGAAGGAAAACCGAGAAAACCGGGGTTAGAGCGGAGGAAAAGAAAGAAAAGTGAAGATAGAGGTGAGGAAAACCAAGAAAAGCGGGGATAGAGCGGAGGAAAACCAAGAAAAGTGTAGTTAGAGCGGAGGAAAACCGAGAAAAGCGGGGTTAGAGCGGAGGAAAACCAAGATAGTCGGGGTTACAGCGAAGGAAAACCAATAAAAAGAAGTTAGAGAGGAAGAAAACAAAGAAAAGCGCGGTTAGAGCAGCAGAAATCCAAGTGTGCCCCGGTGGCGCAGTGGTTAAAGACGCCGCCTTGCAACACTGGAGCCCGTAGTTCGAATCCCCCCTATGGCGCAAGTGGTAGAAGTGCCGCTCTGCTACACAGAGGCTCGAATCCCGGGAGCTGGAGTCGATGATCTGTAAGGTCCCTTCCAACCAGCACGAAACTATGAAACTATGAAAAGCATGGTTAGAGTGGAGAAAAACCAAGAAAAGCGAACTTAGAGCGGAGGAAAACCAAGAAAAGCGGAATAAGTGCAGAGGAAAACCAAGAAAAGCGGGGTTAGAGCGGAGGAAAACCAAGAAAAGCGGGGTTAGAGCATAGGAAAACCAAGAAAGGAGGTGTTGGAGCGGAGGAAAAGAAAGAAAAGTGAAGATAGAAGTGAGGAAAACCAAGAAAAGAGGGGATAGAGAGAAGGAAAACCAAGAAAAGCGAAGTTAGAGAAGAGGAATACCAAGAAAAATGATGTTAGAGAGGAGGAAAAGAAAGATAGCCAGGTTTAGACCGGAGGATAACCAAGAAAAGCGAAGTTAGAGCGGAGGAAAACCAAGAAAAGCGGGGTTATAGCGGAGGAAAACCAAGAAAAGCTGGGTTAGAGAAGAGGAAAACCAAGAAAAGCGGGGTTAGAAAGGAGGAAAACCAAGAAAAGTGATTTTAGAGCAGAGGAAAACAAAGAAAAGCGGAATAAGTGCGGAGGAAAACCAAGAAATGAGGAATAAGTGCTGAGGAGAACCAAGAAAAGCAGGGTTAGAGCGGAGGAAAACAAAGAAAAGCTGGGATAGAGCGGACGTAAACCAAGAAAAGCGGGGTTAGAAAGGAGGAAAACCAAAAAAGTGAAGTTAGAGCGGAGGAAAACCAAGAAAAGCAAGGTTAGAGCGGAGGAAAACCAAGAAAAGCGGGGTTAGAGAGAAGGAAAACCAAGAAAAACGGGGTTAGAGCGGAGGAAAAGAAAGAAAAGGTAAGTTAGAGGTGAGGAAAACCCAGAAAAGTGGGGATAGAGCGGAGGAAAACAAAGAAAAGCTGGGTTAGAGCGGAGGAAAATGAAGAAAAGCGGGGTTAGTGTGGAGGAGAACCAAGAAAAGCGGGGTTAGAGCGGAGGAAAACCAAGAAAATCGGGTTTAGAGCGGAGGAAAAGCATGAAAAACGGGGTTAGAGCGGAAGAAAACCAAGAAAAGCTGGATTACAGCAGAGGAAAACCAAGAAAAGCGGGGTTAGAAAGGAGGAAAACCAAGAAAAGTGATCTTAGAGCAGAGGAAAACCAAGAAAAGCGGAATAAGTGCGGAGGAAAACCAAGAAATGAGGAATAAGTGCTGAGGAAAACCAAGAAAAGCAGGGTTAGAGCGGAGGAAAACAAAGAAAAGCTGGGATAGAGCGGAGGAAAACAAAGAAAAGCTGGGATAGAGCGGAGGAAAACCAAGAAAAGCGGGGATAGAGCGGAGGAAAACCAAGAAAAGCGGGGTTAGAGCGGAGGAAAACCAAGAAAAGCGGGGTTAGAGAGAAGGAAAACCAAGAAAAACGGGGTTAGAGCGGAGGAAAAGAAAGAAAAGGTAAGTTAGAGGTGAGGAAAACCCAGAAAAGCGGGGATAGAGCGGAGGAAAACAAAGAAAAGCTGGGTTAGAGCGGAGGAAAACGAAGAAAAGCGGAGTTAGTGTGGAGGAGAACCACGAAAAGCGGGGTTAGAGCGGAGGAAAACCAAGAAAATCGGGTTTAGAGCGGAGGAAAAGCATGAAAAACGGGGTTAGAGCGGAGGAAAACCAAGAAAAGTGAAGTTAGAGCGGAGGAAAACCGAGAAAAGCGGGGTTAGAGCGGAGGAAAACCAAGATAGTCGGGGTTACAGCGAAGGAAAACCAATAAAAAGAAGTTAGAGAGGAAGAAAACAATAAAAAGGGCGGTTAGAGCAGCAGAAATCCAAGTGTGCCCCGGTGGCGCAGTGGTTAAAGACAACGCCTTGCAACACTAGGGCCCGTAGTTCGAATCCCCCCTATGGCGCAAGTGGTAGAAGTGCCACTCTGCTACACAGAGGCTCGAATCCCGGGAGCTGGACTCGATGATCTGTAAGGTCCCTTCCAACCAGCACGAAACTATGAAACTATGAAAAGCATGGTTAGAGTGGAGAAAAACCAAGAAAAGCTGGGTTAAAGTGGAGAAAAACCAAGAAAAGCGGGGTTAGAGGGGAGGAAAACCAAGGAAAGCGAGGTTAGAAAAGAGGAAAACCAAGAAAAGCGAAGTTAGAGCGGAGGAAAACCAAGAAAAGCGGGGTTAGAGAGAAGGAAAACCGAGAAAACCGGGGTTAGAGCGGAGGAAAAGAAAGAAAAGTGAAGATAGAGGTGAGGAAAACCAAGAAAAGCGGGGATAGAGCGGAGGAAAACCAAGAAAAGCGAAGTTAAAGAAGAGGAATACCAAGAAAAATGATGTTAGAGAGGAGGAAAAGAAAGATAAGCAGTTTTAGAGCGGAGGAAAACCAAGAAAAGCGAATTTAGAGCGGAGGAAAACCAAGAAAAGCGGAATAAGTGCAGAGGAAAACAAAGAAAAGCGGGGTTAGAGCGAAGGAAAACCAAGAAAAGCGGAGTTAGAGCGGAGGAAAACCAAGAAAAGCTGGGTTACAGCAGAGGAAAACCAAGAAAAGCGGGGTTAGAAAGGAGGAAAACCAAGAAAAGTGATCTTAGAGCAGAGGAAAACCAAGAAAAGCGGAATAAGTGCGGAGGAAAACCAAGAAATGAGGAATAAGTGCTGAGGAAAACCAAGAAAAGCAGGGTTAGAGCGGAGGAAAACAAAGAAAAGCTGGGATAGAGCGGAGGAAAACCAAGAAAAGCGGGGTTAGAGCGGAGGAAAACCAAGATAAGCGGGGTTAGAGAGGAAAAAAACCAAGAAAAACGGGGTTAGAGCGGAGGAAAAGAAAGAAAAGGTAAGTTAGAGGTGAGGAAAACCAAGAAAAGCGGGGATAGAGCGGAGGAAAACAAAGAAAAGCTGGTTTAGAGCGGACGAAAACGAAGAAAAGCAGGGTTAGTGTGGAGGAGAACCAAGAAAAGCGGGTTTAGAGCGGAGGAAAACCAAAAACATCGGGTTTAGAGCGGAGGAAAACCAAGTAAAGCGGCATTAGAGCGGAGGAAATCCAAGAAAAGTGAAGTTAGAGCGGAGGAAAACCGAGAAAAGCGGGGTTAGAGCGGAGGAAAACCAAGGAAAGTGAAGTTAGAGCGGAGGAAAGCCAAGAAAAGCGGGCTTAGATTGGAGGAAAACCAAGATAGTCGGGGTTACAGCGAAGGAAAACCAATAAAAAGAAGTTAGAGAGGAAGAAAACAAAGAAAAGCGCGGTTAGAGCAGCAAAAATCCAAGAAAAGTATGGTTAGAGTGGAGAAAAACCAAGAAAAGCAGGGTTAGAGCGGAGAAAAACCAAGAAAAGCGGGGTTAGAGCGGAGGAAAACGAAGAAAAGCGGGGTTAGTTCGGAGGAAGACCAAGAAAAGTGAAGTTAGAGCAAAGGAAAACCAAGAAAAGCGGGGTTAGTGCGGAGGAAAACCAAGGAAAGTGAAGTTAGAGCGGAGGAAAACCAAGAAAAGCAGAGATAGAACGGAAGAAAACCAGGAAAAGCGGGGTTAGAGTGGAGGAAAACACATTATAATTGGGGATAGAGTGAAGGAAAACCAAGAAAAAGGAGTTAGAGGAAGAATACAAAGAAAAGCGCGGTTAGAGCAGCAGAAATCCAAGAAAAGAATGGTTAGAGTGGAGAAAAACCCAGTAAAGCTGGTTTAGAGCGGAGGAAAACCAAGAAAAGCGAAGTTAGATAAGATGAAAACCAAGAAAAATGATGTTAGAGAGGAGAAAAACAAAGATAAGCAGGGTTAGAGCGGAGGAAATCCAAGAAAAGCGAAGTTAGAGCGGAGGAAAACCAAGAAAAGCTGGGTTAGAGCGGAGGAAAACCAAGAAAAGCGAGGTTCATGCGGATGAAAACCAAGAAATGCGGGGTTAGAGTGGAGGAAAACCAAGAAAAGCAGAGTTAGAACGGAAGAAAACCAAGAAAAGCGGGTTAGAGAGCAGGAAAACCAAGATAATCGGGGTTAGAGCGGAGGAAAACCAAGAAAAAGAAGTTAGAGAGGAAGAAAACAAAGAAAAGCGCGGTTAGAGCAGCAGAAATCCAAGTGTGCCCCGGTGGCGCAGTGGTTAAAGATGCCGCCTTGCAACACTGGGGCCCGTAGTTCGAATCCCCCCTATGGCGCAAGTGGTAGAAGTGCCGCTCTGCTACACAGAGGCTCGAATCCCGGGAGCTGGACTCGATGATCTGTAAGGTCCCTTCCAACCAGCACGAAACTATGAAACTATGAAAAGCATGGTTAGAGTGGAGAAAAACCAAGAAAAGCGAACTTAGAGCGGAGGAAAACCAAGAAAAGCGGAATAAGTGCAGAGGAAAACCAAGAAAAGCGGGGTTAGAGCGGAGTAAGACCAATAAATGCTGGGTTAGAGCGAAGGAAATCTAGGAAATGCATAGTTAGAGCGGAGGAAAACCAAGAAAAGCGAGGTTCATGCGGATCAAAACCAAGAATGGCGGGGTTAGAGCGGAGGAAAACCAAGAAAAGCAGAGTTAGAACGGAAGAAAACCAAGAAAAGCGGGGTTAGAGTGGAGGAAAACCAAGATAATCGGGGTTAGAGTGGAGGAAAAGAAAGAAAAGTGAAGTTAGAGGTGAGGAAAACCAAGAGAAGCGAGGATAGAGCAGAAGAAAACCAGTAAAAGCTGGGTTAGAGTGGTGGAAAACCAAGATAATCGGGGTTAGAGTGGAGGAAAAGAAAGAAAAGTGAAGATAGAGGTGAGGAAAACCTTGAAATGCGGGGATAGAGCGGAGGAAAACCAAGAAAAGCGAAGTTAGAGAAGAGGAATACCAAGAAAAGCGGAATAAGTGCGGAGGAAAACCAAGAAATGAGGAATAAGTGCTGAGGAAAACCAAGAAAAGCAGGGTTAGAGCGGAGGAAAACAAAGAAAAGCTGGGATAGAGCGGAGGAAAACAAAGAAAAGCTGGGATAGAGCGGAGGAAAACCAAGAAAAGCGGGGATAGAGCGGAGGAAAACCAAGAAAAGCGGGGTTAGAGAGAAGGAAAACCAAGAAAAACGGGGTTAGAGCGGAGGAAAAGAAAGAAAAGGTAAGTTAGAGGTGAGGAAAACCCAGAAAAGCGGGGATAGAGCGGAGGAAAACAAAGAAAAGCTGGGTTAGAGCGGAGGAAAACGAAGAAAAGCGGAGTTAGTGTGGAGGAGAACCACGAAAAGCGGGGTTAGAGCGGAGGAAAACCAAGAAAATCGGGTTTAGAGCGGAGGAAAAGCATGAAAAACGGGGTTAGAGCGGAGGAAAACCAAGAAAAGTGAAGTTAGAGCGGAGGAAAACCGAGAAAAGCGGGGTTAGAGCGGAGGAAAACCAAGATAGTCGGGGTTACAGCGAAGGAAAACCAATAAAAAGAAGTTAGAGAGGAAGAAAACAATAAAAAGGGCGGTTAGAGCAGCAGAAATCCAAGTGTGCCCCGGTGGCGCAGTGGTTAAAGACAACGCCTTGCAACACTAGGGCCCGTAGTTCGAATCCCCCCTATGGCGCAAGTGGTAGAAGTGCCACTCTGCTACACAGAGGCTCGAATCCCGGGAGCTGGACTCGATGATCTGTAAGGTCCCTTCCAACCAGCACGAAACTATGAAACTATGAAAAGCATGGTTAGAGTGGAGAAAAACCAAGAAAAGCTGGGTTAAAGTGGAGAAAAACCAAGAAAAGCGGGGTTAGAGGGGAGGAAAACCAAGGAAAGCGAGGTTAGAAAAGAGGAAAACCAAGAAAAGCGAAGTTAGAGCGGAGGAAAACCAAGAAAAGCGGGGTTAGAGAGAAGGAAAACCGAGAAAACCGGGGTTAGAGCGGAGGAAAAGAAAGAAAAGTGAAGATAGAGGTGAGGAAAACCAAGAAAAGCGGGGATAGAGCGGAGGAAAACCAAGAAAAGCGAAGTTAAAGAAGAGGAATACCAAGAAAAATGATGTTAGAGAGGAGGAAAAGAAAGATAAGCAGTTTTAGAGCGGAGGAAAACCAAGAAAAGCGAATTTAGAGCGGAGGAAAACCAAGAAAAGCGGAATAAGTGCAGAGGAAAACAAAGAAAAGCGGGGTTAGAGCGAAGGAAAACCAAGAAAAGCGGAGTTAGAGCGGAGGAAAACCAAGAAAAGCTGGGTTACAGCAGAGGAAAACCAAGAAAAGCGGGGTTAGAAAGGAGGAAAACCAAGAAAAGTGATCTTAGAGCAGAGGAAAACCAAGAAAAGCGGAATAAGTGCGGAGGAAAACCAAGAAATGAGGAATAAGTGCTGAGGAAAACCAAGAAAAGCAGGGTTAGAGCGGAGGAAAACAAAGAAAAGCTGGGATAGAGCGGAGGAAAACCAAGAAAAGCGGGGTTAGAGCGGAGGAAAACCAAGATAAGCGGGGTTAGAGAGGAAAAAAACCAAGAAAAACGGGGTTAGAGCGGAGGAAAAGAAAGAAAAGGTAAGTTAGAGGTGAGGAAAACCAAGAAAAGCGGGGATAGAGCGGAGGAAAACAAAGAAAAGCTGGTTTAGAGCGGACGAAAACGAAGAAAAGCAGGGTTAGTGTGGAGGAGAACCAAGAAAAGCGGGTTTAGAGCGGAGGAAAACCAAAAACATCGGGTTTAGAGCGGAGGAAAACCAAGTAAAGCGGCATTAGAGCGGAGGAAATCCAAGAAAAGTGAAGTTAGAGCGGAGGAAAACCGAGAAAAGCGGGGTTAGAGCGGAGGAAAACCAAGGAAAGTGAAGTTAGAGCGGAGGAAAGCCAAGAAAAGCGGGCTTAGATTGGAGGAAAACCAAGATAGTCGGGGTTACAGCGAAGGAAAACCAATAAAAAGAAGTTAGAGAGGAAGAAAACAAAGAAAAGCGCGGTTAGAGCAGCAAAAATCCAAGAAAAGTATGGTTAGAGTGGAGAAAAACCAAGAAAAGCAGGGTTAGAGCGGAGAAAAACCAAGAAAAGCGGGGTTAGAGCGGAGGAAAACGAAGAAAAGCGGGGTTAGTTCGGAGGAAGACCAAGAAAAGTGAAGTTAGAGCAAAGGAAAACCAAGAAAAGCGGGGTTAGTGCGGAGGAAAACCAAGGAAAGTGAAGTTAGAGCGGAGGAAAACCAAGAAAAGCAGAGATAGAACGGAAGAAAACCAGGAAAAGCGGGGTTAGAGTGGAGGAAAACACATTATAATCGGGGATAGAGTGAAGGAAAACCAAGAAAAAGGAGTTAGAGGAAGAATACAAAGAAAAGCGCGGTTAGAGCAGCAGAAATCCAAGAAAAGAATGGTTAGAGTGGAGAAAAACCCAGTAAAGCTGGTTTAGAGCGGAGGAAAACCAAGAAAAGCGAAGTTAGATAAGAGGAAAACCAAGAAAAATGATGTTAGAGAGGAGAAAAACAAAGATAAGCAGGGTTAGAGCGGAGGAAATCCAAGAAAAGCGAAGTTAGAGCGGAGGAAAACCAAGAAAAGCTGGGTTAGAGCGGAGGAAAACCAAGAAAAGCGAGGTTCATGCGGATGAAAACCAAGAAATGCGGGGTTAGAGTGGAGGAAAACCAAGAAAAGCAGAGTTAGAACGGAAGAAAACCAAGAAAAGCGGGTTAGAGAGCAGGAAAACCAAGATAATCGGGGTTAGAGCGGAGGAAAACCAAGAAAAAGAAGTTAGAGAGGAAGAAAACAAAGAAAAGCGCGGTTAGAGCAGCAGAAATCCAAGTGTGCCCCGGTGGCGCAGTGGTTAAAGATGCCGCCTTGCAACACTGGGGCCCGTAGTTCGAATCCCCCCTATGGCGCAAGTGGTAGAAGTGCCGCTCTGCTACACAGAGGCTCGAATCCCGGGAGCTGGACTCGATGATCTGTAAGGTCCCTTCCAACCAGCACGAAACTATGAAACTATGAAAAGCATGGTTAGAGTGGAGAAAAACCAAGAAAAGCGAACTTAGAGCGGAGGAAAACCAAGAAAAGCGGAATAAGTGCAGAGGAAAACCAAGAAAAGCGGGGTTAGAGCGGAGTAAGACCAATAAATGCTGGGTTAGAGCGAAGGAAATCTAGGAAATGCATAGTTAGAGCGGAGGAAAACCAAGAAAAGCGAGGTTCATGCGGATCAAAACCAAGAATGGCGGGGTTAGAGCGGAGGAAAACCAAGAAAAGCAGAGTTAGAACGGAAGAAAACCAAGAAAAGCGGGGTTAGAGTGGAGGAAAACCAAGATAATCGGGGTTAGAGTGGAGGAAAAGAAAGAAAAGTGAAGTTAGAGGTGAGGAAAACCAAGAGAAGCGAGGATAGAGCAGAAGAAAACCAGTAAAAGCTGGGTTAGAGTGGTGGAAAACCAAGATAATCGGGGTTAGAGTGGAGGAAAAGAAAGAAAAGTGAAGATAGAGGTGAGGAAAACCTTGAAATGCGGGGATAGAGCGGAGGAAAACCAAGAAAAGCGAAGTTAGAGAAGAGGAATACCAAGAAAAATGATGTTAGAGAGGAGGAAAAGAAAGATAAGCAGGTTTAGAGCGGAGGAAAACCAAGAAAAGCGAACTTAGAGCGGAGGAAAACTAAGAAAAGCGGAATAAGTGCAGAGGAAAACAAAGAAAAGCGGGGTTAGAGCGGAGGAAAACCAAGAAAAGCGAAGATAGAGCGGAGGAAAACCAAGAAAAGAGGTGTTAGAGCGGAGGAAAAGAAAGAAAAGTGAAGATAGCAGTGAGGAAAACCAAGAAAAGAGGGGATAGAGAGAAGGAAAGCCAAGAAAAGCGAAGTTAGAGAAGAGGAATACCAAGAAAAATGATGTTAGAGAGGAGGAAAAGAAAGATAGCCAGGTTTAGAGCGGAGGATAACCAAGAAAAGCGAAGTTAGAGCGGAGGAAAACCAAGAAAAGCGGGGTTAAAGCGGAGGAAAACCAAGAAAAGCTGGGTTAGAGAAGAGGAAAACCAAGAAAAGCGGGGTTAGAAAGGAGGAAAACCAAGAAAAGTGATTTTAGAGCAGAGGAAAACAAAGAAAAGCGGAATAAGTGCGGAGGAAAACCAAGAAATGAGTTGTAAGTGCTGAGGAGAACCAAGAAAAGCAGTGTTAGAGCAGAGGAAAACAAAGAAAAGCTGGGATAGAGCGGAGGAAAACCAAGAAAAGCGGGGTTAGAAAGGAGGAAAACCAAGAAAAGTGAAGTTAGAGCGGAGGAAAACCAAGAAAAGCTGGGTTAGAGCGGAGGAAAACGAAGAAAAGCGGAGTTAGTGTGGAGGAGAACCAAGAAAAGCGGGGTTAGAGCGGAGGAAAACCAAGAAAATCGAGGTTCATGCGGTTGAAAACCAAGAAATGCGGGGTTAGAGCGGAGGAAAACCAAGAAAAGTGAAGTTAGAGCGGAGGAAAACCGAGAAAAGCGGGGTTAGAGCAGAGGAAAACCAAGATAGTCGGGGTTACAGCGAAGGAAAACCAATAAAAAGAAGTTAGAGAGGAAGAAAACAAAGAAAAGCGCGGTTAGAGCAGCAGAAATCCAAGTGTGCCCCGGTGGCGCAGTGGTTAAAGACACCGCCTTGCAACACTGGGGCCCGTAGTTCGAATCCCCCCTATGGCGCAAGTGGTAGAAGTGCCGCTCTGCTACACAGAGGCTCGAATCCCGGGAGCTGGAGTCGATGATCTGTAAGGTCCCTTCCAACCAGCACGAAACTATGAAACTATGAAAAGCATGGTTAGAGTGGAGAAAAACCAAGAAAAGCTGGGTTAAAGTGGAGAAAAACCAAGATAATCGGGGTTAGAGGGGAGGAAAACCAAGGAAAGCGAGGTTAGAAAAGAGGAAAACCAAGAAAAGCGAAGTTAGAGCGGAGGAAAACCAAGAAAAGTGGGGTTAGAGAGAAGGAAAACCGAGAAAACCGGGGTTAGAGCGGAGGAAAAGAAAGAAAAGTGAAGATAGAGGTGAGGAAAACCAAGAAAAGCGGGGATAGAGCGGAGGAAAACCAAGAAAAGCGAAGTTAGAGAAGAGGAATACCAAGAAAAATGATGTTAGAGAGGAGGAAAAGAAAGATAAGCAGGTTTAGAGCGGAGGAAAACCAAGAAAAGCGAACTTAGAGCGGAGGAAAACCAAGAAAAGCGGAATAAGTGCAGAGGAAAACAAAGAAAAGCGGGGTTAGAGCGGAGGAAAACCAAGAAAAGCGGGGTTAGAGCAGAGGAAAACCAAGAAAAGCTGGGTTACAGCAGAGGAAAACCAAGAAAAGCGGGGTTAGAAAGGAGGAAAACCAAGAAAAGTGATCTTAGAGCAGAGGAAAACCAAGAAAAGCGGAATAAGTGCGGAGGAAAACCAAGAAATGAGGAATAAGTGCTGAGGAAAACCAAGAAAAGCAGGGTTAGAGCGGAGGAAAACAAAGAAAAGCTGGGATAGAGCGGAGGAAAACCAAGAAAAGCGGGGTTAGAGATGAGGAAAACCAAGATAAGCGGGGTTAGAGAGAAAAAAAACCAAGAAAAACGGGGTTAGAGCGGAGGAAAAGAAAGAAAAGTTAAGTTAGAGGTGAGGAAAACCAAGAAAAGCGGAGATAGAGCGGAGGAAAACAAAGAAAAGCTGGGTTAGAGCGGACGAAAACGAAGAAAAGCGGAATTAGTGTGGAGGAGAACCAAGAAAAGCGGGTTTAGAGCAAAGGAAAACCAAGTAAAGCGGGGTTAGAGCGGAGGAAAACCAAGAAAAGTGAAGTTAGAGCGGAGGAAAACTGAGAAAAGCGGGGTTAGAGCGGAGGAAAACCAAGGAAAGTGAAGTTAGAGCGGAGGAAAGCCAAGAAAAGCGGGCTTAGATTGGAGGAAAACCAAGATAGTCGGGGTTACAGCGAAGGAAAACCAATAAAAAGAAGTTAGAGAGGAAGAAAACAAAGAAAAGCGCGGTTAGAGCAGCAAAAATCCAAGAAAAGTATGGTTAGAGTGGAGAAAAACCAAGAAAAGCAGGGTTAGAGCGGAGGAAAACCAAGAAAAGCGGGGCTAGAGCGGAGGAAAACGAAGAAAAGCGGGGTTAGTTCGGAGGAAGACCAAGAAAAGTGAAGTTAGAGCAAAGGAAAACCAAGAAAAGCGAGGTTAGTGCGGAGGAAAACCAAGGAAAGTGAAGTTAGAGCGGAGGAAAACCAAGAAAAGCAGAGATAGAACGGAAGAAAACCAGGAAAAGCGGGGTTAGAGTGGAGGAAAACCATTATAATCGGGGATAGAGCGAAGGAAAACCAAGAAAAAGGAGTTAGAGGAAGAATACAAAGAAAAGCGCGGTTAGAGCAGCAGAAATCCAAGAAAAGAATGGTTAGAGTGGAGAAAAACCCAGAAAAGCTGGTTTAGAGCGGAGGAAAACCAAGAAAAGCGAAGTTAGATAAGAGGAAAACCAAGAAAAATGATGTTAGAGAGGAGAAAAACAAAGATAAGCAGGGTTAGAGCGGAGGAAATCCAAGAAAAGCGAAGTTAGAGCGGAGGAAAACCAAGAAAAGCTGGGTTAGAGCGGAGGAAAACCAAGAAAAGCGAGGTTCATGCGGATGAAAACCAAGAAATGCGGGGTTAGAGTGGAGGAAAACCAAGAAAAGCAGAGTTAGAACGGAAGAAAACCAAGAAAAGCGGGTTAGAGAGCAGGAAAACCAAGATAATCGGGGTTAGAGCGGAGGAAAACCAAGAAAAAGAAGTTAGAGAGGAAGAAAACAAAGAAAAGCGCGGTTAGAGCAGCAGAAATCCAAGTGTGCCCCGGTGGCGCAGTGGTTAAAGATGCCGCCTTGCAACACTGGGGCCCGTAGTTCGAATCCCCCCTATGGTGCAAGTGGTAGAAGTGCCGCTCTGCTACACAGAGGCTCGAATCCCGGGAGCTGGACTCGATGATCTGTAAGGTCCCTTCCAACCAGCACGAAACTATGAAACTATGAAAAGCATGGTTAGAGTGGAGAAAAACCAAGAAAAGCGAACTTAGAGCGGAGGAAAACCAAGAAAAGCGGAATAAGTGCAGAGGAAAACCAAGAAAAGCGGGGTTAGAGCGGAGTAAGACCAATAAATGCTGGGTTAGAGCGAAGGAAATCTAGGAAATGCATAGTTAGAGCGGAGGAAAACCAAGAAAAGCGAGGTTCATGCGGATCAAAAGCAAGAATGGCGGGGTTAGAGCGGAGGAAAACCAAGAAAAGCAGAGTTAGAACGGAAGAAAACCAAGAAAAGCGGGGTTAGAGTGGAGGAAAACCAAGATAATCGGGGTTAGAGTGGAGGAAAAGAAAGAAAAGTGAAGTTAGAGGTGAGGAAAACCAAGAGAAGCGAGGATAGAGCAGAAGAAAACCAGTAAAAGCTGGGTTAGAGTGGTGGAAAACCAAGATAATCGGGGTTAGAGTGGAGGAAAAGAAAGAAAAGTGAAGATAGAGGTGAGGAAAACCTTGAAATGCGGGGATAGAGCGGAGGAAAACCAAGAAAAGCGAAGTTAGAGAAGAGGAATACCAAGAAAAATGATGTTAGAGAGGAGGAAAAGAAAGATAAGCAGGTTTAGAGCGGAGGAAAACCAAGAAAAGCGAACTTAGAGCGGAGGAAAACTAAGAAAAGCGGAATAAGTGCAGAGGAAAACAAAGAAAAGCGGGGTTAGAACGGAGGAAAACCAAGAAAAGCGAAGATAGAGCGGAGGAAAACCAAGAAAAGAGGTGTTAGAGCGGAGGAAAAGAAAGAAAAGTGAAGATAGCAGTGAGGAAAACCAAGAAAAGAGGGGATAGAGAGAAGGAAAGCCAAGAAAAGCGAAGTTAGAGAAGAGGAATACCAAGAAAAATGATGTTAGAGAGGAGGAAAAGAAAGATAGCCAGGTTTAGAGCGGAGGATAACCAAGAAAAGCGAAGTTAGAGCGGAGGAAAACCAAGAAAAGCGGGGTTATAGCGGAGGAAAACCAAGAAAAGCTGGGATAGAGCAGAGGAAAACCAAGAAAAGCGGGGTTAGAAAGGAGGACAACCAAGAAAAGTGATTTTAGAGCAGAGGAAAACAAAGAAAAGCGGAATAAGAGCGGAGGAAAACCAAGAAATGAGGAATAAGTGCTGAGGAGAACCAAGAAAAGCAGTGTTAGAGCGGAGGAAAACAAAGAAAAGCTGGGATAGAGCGGAGGAAAACCAAGAAAAGCGGGGTTAGAAAGGAGGAAAACCAAGAAAAGTGAAGTTAGAGCGGAGGAAAACCAAGAAAAGCTGGGTTAGAGCGGAGGAAAACGAAGAAAAGCGGAGTTAGTGTGGAGGAGAACCAAGAAAAGCGGGGTTAGAGCGGAGGAAAACCAAGAAAATCGAGGTTCATGCGGTTGAAAACCAAGAAATGCGGGGTTAGAGCGGAGGAAAACCAAGAAAAGTGAAGTTAGAGCGGAGGAAAACCGAGAAAAGTGGGGTTAGAGCAGAGGAAAACCAAGATAGTCGGGGTTACAGCGAAGGAAAACCAATAAAAAGAAGTTAGAGAGGAAGAAAACAAAGAAAAGCGCGGTTAGAGCAGCAGAAATCCAAGTGTGCCCCGGTGGCGCAGTGGTTAAAGACACCGCCTTGCAACACTGGGGCCCGTAGTTCGAATCCCCCCTATGGCGCAAGTGGTAGATGTGCCGCTCTGCTACACAGAGGCTCGAATCCCGGGAGCTGGACTCGATGATCTGTAAGGTCCTTCCAACCAGCACGAAACTATGAAACTATGAAAAGCATGGTTAGAGTGGAGAAAAACCAAGAAAAGCTGGGTTAAAGTGGAGAAAAACCAAGATAATCGGGGTTAGAGGGGAGGAAAACCAAGGAAAGCGAGGTTAGAAAAGAGGAAAACCAAGAAAAGCGAAGTTAGAGCGGAGGAAAACCAAGAAAAGTGGGGTTAGAGAGAAGGAAAACCGAGAAAACCGGGGTTAGAGCGGAGGAAAAGAAAGAAAAGTGAAGATAGAGGTGAGGAAAACCAAGAAAAGCGGGGATAGAGCGGAGGAAAACAAAGAAAAGCGAAGTTAGAGAAGAGGAATACCAAGAAAAATGATGTTAGAGAGGAGGAAAAGAAAGATAAGCAGGTTTAGAGCGGAGGAAAACCAAGAAAAGCGAACTTAGAGCGGAGGAAAACCAAGAAAAGCGGAATAAGTGCGGAGGAAAACCAAGAAATGAGGAATAAGTGCTGAGGAAAACCAAGAAAAGCTGGGTTACAGCAGAGGAAAACCAAGAAAAGCGGGGTTAGAAAGGAGGAAAACCAAGAAAAGTGATCTTAGAGCAGAGGAAAACCAAGAAAAGCGGAATAAGTGCGGAGGAAAACCAAGAAATGAGGAATAAGTGCTGAGGAAAACCAAGAAAAGCAGGGTTAGAGCGGAGGAAAACAAAGAAAAGCTGGGATAGAGCGGAGGAAAACCAAGAAAAGCGGGGTTAGAGCGGAGGAAAACCAAGATAAGCGGGGTTAGAGAGAAAAAAAACCAAGAAAAACGGGGTTAGAGCGGAGGAAAAGAAAGAAAAGGTAAGTTAGAGGTGAGGAAAACCAAGGAAAGCGGGGATAGAGCGGAGGAAAACAAAGAAAAGCTGGGTTAGAGCGGACGAAAACGAAGAAAAGCGGAATTAGTGTGGAGGAGAACCAAGAAAAGCGGGTTTAGAGCAGAGGAAAACCAAAAAAATCGGGTTTAGAGCGGAGGAAAACCAAGTAAAGCGGGGTTAGAGCGGAGGAAAACCAAGAAAAGTGAAGTTAGAGCGGAGGAAAACTGAGAAAAGCGGGGTTAGAGCGGAGGAAAACCAAGGAAAGTGAAGTTAGAGCGGAGGAAAGCCAAGAAAAGCGGGCTTAGGTTGGAGGAAAACCAAGATAGTCGGGGTTACAGTGAAGGAAAACCAATAAAAAGAAGTTAGAGAGGAAGAAAACAAAGAAAAGCGCGGTTAGAGCAGGAAAAATCCAAGAAAAGTATGGTTAGAGTGGAGAAAAACCAAGAAAAGCAGGGTTAGAGCGGAGAAAAACCAAGAAAAGCGGGGTTAGAGCGGAAGAAAACGAAGAAAAGCGGGGTTAGTTCGGAGGAAGACCAAGAAAAGTGAAGTTAGAGCAAAGGAAAACCAAGAAAAGCGGGGTTAGTGCGGAGGAAAACCAAGGAAAGTGAAGTTAGAGCGGAGGAAAACCAAGAAAAGCGGAGATAGAACAAAAGAAAACCAGGAAAAGCGGGGTTAGAGTGGAGGAAAACCATGATAATCGGGGATAGAGCGAAGGAAAACCAAGAAAAAGGAGTTAGAGGAAGAATACAAAGAAAAGCGCGGTTAGAGCAGCAGAAATCCAAGAAAAGAATGGTTAGAGTGGAGAAAAACCCAGAAAAGCTGGTTTAGAGCGGAGGAAAACCAAGAAAAGCGAAGTTAGATAAGAGGAAAACCAAGAAAAATGATGTTAGAGAGGAGAAAAACAAAGATAAGCAGGGTTAGAGCGGAGGAAATCCAAGAAAAGCGAAGTTAGAGCGGAGGGAAACCAAGAAAAGCTGGGTTAGAGCGGAGGAAAACCAAGAAAAGCGAGGTTCATGCGGATGAAAACCAAGAAATGCGGGGTTAGAGTGGAGGAAAACCAAGAAAAGCAGAGTTAGAACGGAAGAAAACCAAGAAAAGCGGGTTAGAGAGCAGGAAAACCAAGATAATCGGGGTTAGAGCGAAGGAAAACCAATAAAGTTAGAGAGGAAGAAAACAAAGAAAAGCGCGGTTAGAGCAGCAGAAATCCAAGTGTGCCCCGGTGGCGCAGTGGTTAAAGACGCCGCCTTGCAACACTGGGGCCCGTAGTTCGAATCCCCCCTATGGCGCAAGTGGTAGAAGTGCTGCTCTGCTACACAGAGGCTCGAATCCCGGGAGCTGGACTCGATGATCTGTAAGGTCCCTTCCAACCAGCACGAAACTATGAAACTATGAAAAGCATGGTTAGAGTGGAGAAAAACCAAGAAAAGCGAACTTAGAGCGGAGGAAAACCAAGAAAAGCGGAATAAGTGCAGAGGAAAACCAAGAAAAGCGGGGTTAGAGCGGAGTAAGACCAATAAATGCTGGGTTAGAGCGAAGGAAATCTAGGAAATGCATAGTTAGAGCGGAGGAAAACCAAGAAAAGCGAGGTTCATGCGGATCAAAAGCAAGAATGGCGGGGTTAGAGCGGATCAAAACCAAGAAAAGCAGAGTTAGAACGGAAGAAAACCAAGAAAAGCGGGGTTAGAGTGGAGGAAAACCAAGATAATCGGGGTTAGAGTGGAGGAAAAGAAAGAAAAGTGAAGTTAGAGGTGAGGAAAACCAAGAGAAGCGGGGATAGAGCAGAAGAAAACCAGTAAAAGCTGGGTTAGAGTGGAGGAAAACCAAGATAATCGGGGTTAGAGTGGAGGAAAAGAAAGAAAAGTAAAGATAGAGGTGAGGAAAACCTTGAAATGCGGGGATAGAGCGGAGGAAAACCAAGAAAAGCGAAGTTAGAGAAGAGGAATACCAAGAAAAATGATGTTAGAGAGGAGGAAAAGAAAGATAAGCAGGTTTAGAGCGGAGGAAAACCAAGAAAAGCGAACTTAGAGCGGAGGAAAACTAAGAAAAGCGGAATATGTGCAGAGGAAAACAAAGAAAAGCGGGGTTAGAGCGGAGGAAAACCAAGAAAAGCGAAGATAGAGCGGAGGAAAACCAGGAAAAAAGGTGTTAGAGCGGAGGAAAAGAAAGAAAAGTGAAGATAGAAGTGAGGAAAACCAAGAAAAGAGGGGATAGAGAGAAGCAAAACCAAGAAAAGCGAAGTTAGAGAAGAGGAATACCAAGAAAAATGATGTTAGAGAGGAGGAAAAGAAAGATAGCCAGGTTTAGAGCGGAGGATAACCAAGAAAAGCGAAGTTAGAGCGGAGGAAAACCAAGAAAAGCGGGGTTATAGCGGAGGAAAACCAAGAAAAGTGATTTTAGAGCAGAGGAAAACAAAGAAAAGCGGAATAAGTGCGGAGGAAAACCAAGAAATGAGGAATAAGTGCTGAGGAGAACCAAGAAAAGCAGGGTTAGAGCAGAGGAAAACAAAGAAAAGCTGGGATAGAGCGGAGGAAAACCAAGAAAAGCGGGGTTAGAAAGGAGGAAAACCAAGAAAAGTGAAGTTAGAGCGGAGGAAAACCAAGAAAAGCGAAGATAGAGCGGAGGAAAACCAAGAAAAGCGGGGTTAGAGAGAAGGAAAACCAAGAAAAACGGGGTTAGAGCGGAGGAAAAGAAAGAAAAGGTAAGTTAGAGGTGAGGAAAACCCAGAAAAGCGGGGATAGAGCGGAGGAAAACAAAGAAAAGCTGGGTTAGAGCGGAGGAAAACGAAGAAAAGCGGAGTTAGTGTGGAGGAGAACCAAGAAAAGCGGGGTTAGAGCGGAGGAAAACCAAGAAAATCGGGTTTAGAGCGGAGGAAAAGCATGAAAAACGGGGTTAGAGCGGAGGAAAACCAAGAAAAGTGAAGTTAGAGCGGAGGAAAACCGAGAAAAGCGGGGTTAGAGCGGAGGAAAACCAAGATAGTCGGGGTTAGAGCGAAGGAAAACCAATAAAAAGAAGTTAGAGAGGAAGAAAACAAAGAAAAGCGCGGTTAGAGCAGCAGAAATCCAAGTGTGCCCCGGTGGCGCAGTGGTTAAAGACGCCGCCTTGCAACACTGGGGCCCGTAGTTCGAATCCCCCCTATGGCGCAAGTGGTAGAAGTGCTGCTCTGCTACACAGAGGCTCGAATCCCGGGAGCTGGACTCGATGATCTGTAAGGTCCCTTCCAACCAGCACGAAACTATGAAACTATGAAAAGCATGGTTAGAGTGGAGAAAAACCAAGAAAAGCGAACTTAGAGCGGAGGAAAACCAAGAAAAGCGGAATAAGTGCAGAGGAAAACCAAGAAAAGCGGGGTTAGAGCGGAGTAAGACCAATAAATGCTGGGTTAGAGCGAAGGAAATCTAGGAAATGCATAGTTAGAGCGGAGGAAAACCAAGAAAAGCGAGGTTCATGCGGATCAAAAGCAAGAATGGCGGGGTTAGAGCGGATCAAAACCAAGAAAAGCAGAGTTAGAACGGAAGAAAACCAAGAAAAGCGGGGTTAGAGTGGAGGAAAACCAAGATAATCGGGGTTAGAGTGGAGGAAAAGAAAGAAAAGTGAAGTTAGAGGTGAGGAAAACCAAGAGAAGCGGGGATAGAGCAGAAGAAAACCAGTAAAAGCTGGGTTAGAGTGGAGGAAAACCAAGATAATCGGGGTTAGAGTGGAGGAAAAGAAAGAAAAGTAAAGATAGAGGTGAGGAAAACCTTGAAATGCGGGGATAGAGCGGAGGAAAACCAAGAAAAGCGAAGTTAGAGAAGAGGAATACCAAGAAAAATGATGTTAGAGAGGAGGAAAAGAAAGATAAGCAGGTTTAGAGCGGAGGAAAACCAAGAAAAGCGAACTTAGAGCGGAGGAAAACTAAGAAAAGCGGAATATGTGCAGAGGAAAACAAAGAAAAGCGGGGTTAGAGCGGAGGAAAACCAAGAAAAGCGAAGATAGAGCGGAGGAAAACCAAGAAAAGAGGTGTTAGAGCGGAGGAAAACCAAGAAAAGTGATTTTAGAGCAGAGGAAAACAAAGAAAAGCGGAATAATTTCGGAGGAAAACCAAGAAATGAGGAATAAGTGCTGAGGAGAACCAAGAAAAGCAGGGTTAGAGCGGAGGAAAACAAAGAAAAGCTGGGATAGAGCGGAGGAAAACCAAGAAAAGCGGGGTTAGAAAGGAGGAAAACCAAGAAAAGTGAAGTTAGAGCGGAGGAAAACCAAGAAAAGCGGGGATAGAGCGGAGGAAAACCAAGAAAAGTGAAGTTAGAGCGGAGGAAAACCGAGAAAAGCGGGGTTAGAGCGGAGGAAAACCAAGATAGTCGGGGTTACAGCGAAGGAAAACCAATAAAAAGAAGTTAGAAAGGAAGAAAACAAAGAAAAGCGCGGTTAGAGCAGCAGAAATCCAAGTGTGCCCCGGTGGCGCAGTGGTTAAAGACGCCGCCTTGCAACACTGGGGCCCGTAGTTCGAATCCCCCCTATGGCGCAAGTGGTAGAAGTGCCGCTCTGCTACACAGAGGCTCGAATCCCGGGAGCTGGACTCGATGATCTGTAAGGTCCCTTCCAACCAGCACGAAACTATGAAACTATGAAAAGCATGGTTAGAGTGGAGAAAAACCAAGAAAAGCGAACTTAGAGCGGAGGAAAACCAAGAAAAGCGGAATAAGTGCAGAGGAAAACCAAGAAAAGCGGGGTTAGAGCGGAGTAAGACCAATAAATGCTGGGTTAGAGCGAAGGAAATCTAGGAAATGCATAGTTAGAGCGGAGGAAAACCAAGAAAAGCGAGGTTCATGGGGATCAAAAGCAAGAATGGCGGGGTTAGAGCGGATCAAAACCAAGAAAAGCAGAGTTAGAACGGAAGAAAACCAAGAAAAGCGGGGTTAGAGTGGAGGAAAACCAAGATAATCGGGGTTAGAGTGGAGGAAAAGAAAGAAAAGTGAAGTTAGAGGTGAGGAAAACCAAGAGAAGCGGGGATAGAGCAGAAGAAAACCAGTAAAAGCTGGGTTAGAGTGGAGGAAAACCAAGATAATCGGGGTTAGAGTGGAGGAAAAGAAAGAAAAGTAAAGATAGAGGTGAGGAAAACCTTGAAATGCGGGGATAGAGCGGAGGAAAACCAAGAAAAGCGAAGTTAGAGAAGAGGAATACCAAGAAAAATGATGTTAGAGAGGAGGAAAAGAAAGATAAGCAGGTTTAGAGCGGAGGAAAACCAAGAAAAGCGAACTTAGAGCGGAGGAAAACTAAGAAAAGCGGAATATGTGCAGAGGAAAACAAAGAAAAGCGGGGTTAGAGCGGAGGAAAACAAGAAAAGCGAAGATAGAGCGGAGGAAAACCAAGAAAAGAGGTGTTAGAGCGGAGGAAAAGAAAGAAAAGTGAAGATAGAAGTGAGGAAAACCAAGAAAAGAGGGGATAGAGAGAAGGAAAACCAAGAAAAGCGAAGTTAGAGAAGAGGAATACCAAGAAAAATGATGTTAGAGAGGAGGAAAAGAAAGATAGCCAGGTTTAGAGCGGAGGATAACCAAGAAAAGCGAAGTTAGAGCGGAGGAAAACCAAGAAAAGCGGGGTTATAGCGGAGGAAAACCAAGAAAAGTGATTTTAGAGCAGAGGAAAACAAAGAAAAGCGGAATAAGTGCGGAGGAAAACCAAGAAATGAGGAATAAGTGCTGAGGAGAACCAGGAAAAGCAGGGTTAGAGCGGAGGAAAACAAAGAAAAGCTGGGATAGAGCGGAGGAAAACCAAGAAAAGCGGGGTTAGAAAGGAGGAAAACCAAGAAAAGTGAAGTTAGAGCGGAGGAAAACCAAGAAAAGCAGTGTTAGAGCGGAGGAAAACCAAGAAAAGCGGGGTTAGAGAGAAGGAAAACCAAGAAAAACGGGGTTAGAGCGGAGGAAAAGAAAGAAAAGGTAAGTTAGAGGTGAGGAAAACCCAGAAAAGCGGGGATAGAGCGGAGGAAAACAAAGAAAAGCTGGGTTAGAGCGGAGGAAAACGAAGAAAAGCGGAGTTAGTGTGGAGGAGAACCAAGAAAAGCGGGGTTAGAGCGGAGGAAAACCAAGAAAATCGGGTTTAGAGCGGAGGAAAAGCATGAAAAACGGGGTTAGAGCGGAGGAAAACCAAGAAAAGTGAAGTTAGAGCGGAGGAAAACCGAGAAAAGCGGGGTTAGAGCGGAGGAAAACCAAGATAGTTGGGGTTAGAGCGGAGGAAAACCAATAAAAAGAAGTTAGAGAGGAAGAAAACAAAGAAAAGCGCGGTTAGAGCAGCAGAAATCCAAGTGTGCCCCGGTGGCGCAGTGGTTAAAGACACCGCCTTGCAACACTGGGGCCCGTAGTTCGAATCCCCGCTATGGCGCAAGTGGTAGAAGTGCCGCTCTGCTACACAGAGGCTCGAATCCCGGGAGCTGGACTCGATGATCTGTAAGGTCCCTTCCAACCAGCACGAAACTATGAAACTATGAAAAGCATGGTTAGAGTGGAGAAAAACCAAGAAAAGCTGGGTTAAAGTGGAGAAAAACCAAGAAAAGCGGGGTTAGAGGGGAGGAAAACCAAGGAAAGCGAGGTTAGAAAAGAGGAAAAGCAAGAAAAGCGAAGTTAGAGCGAAGGAAAACCAAGAAAAGCGGGGTTAGAGAGAAGGAAAACCGAGAAAACCGGGGTTAGAGCGGAGGAAAAGAAAGAAAAGTGAAGATAGAGGTGAGGAAAACCAAGAAAAGCGGGGATAGAGCGGAGGAAAACCAAGAAAAGCGAAGTTAGAGAAGAGGAATACCAAGAAAAATGATGTTAGAGAGGAGGAAAAGAAAGATAAGCAGGTTTAGAGCGGAGGAAAACCAAGAAAAGCGAACTTAGAGCGGAGGAAAACCAAGAAAAGCGGAATAAGTGCAGAGGAAAACAAAGAAAAGCGGGGTTAGATCGGAGGAAAACCAAGAAAAGCGGGGTTAGAGCGGAGGAAAACCAAGAAAAGCTGGGTTACAGCAGAGGAAAACCAAGAAAAGTGGGGTTAGAAAGGAGGAAAACCAAGAAAAGTGATCTTAGAGCAGAGGAAAACCAAGAAAAGCGGAATAAGTGCGGAGGAAAACCAAGAAATGAGGAATAAGTGCTGAGGAAAACCAAGAAAAGCAGGGTTAGAGCGGAGGAAAACAAAGAAAAGCTGGGATAGAGCGGAGGAAAACCAAGAAAAGCGGGGTTAGAAAGGAGGAAAACCAAGAAAAGTGAAGTTAGAGCGGAGGAAAACCAAGAAAAACGGGGTTAGAGCGGAGGAAAAGAAAGAAAAGTTAAGTTAGAGGTGAGGAAAACCAAGAAAAGCGGGGATAGAGCGGAGGAAAACAATGAAAAGCTGGGTTAGAGCCGACGAAAATGAAGAAAAGCGGGGTTAGTGTGGAGGAGAACCAAGAAAAGCGGGTTTAGAGCGGAGGAAAACCAAAAACATCGGGTTTAGAGCGGAGGAAAACCAAGTAAAGCGGGGTTAGAGCTGAGGAAAACCAAGAAAAGTGAAGTTAGAGTGGAGGAAAACCGAGAAAAGCGGGGCTAGAGCGGAGGAAAACCAAGGAAAGTGAAGTTAGAGCGGAGGAAAGCCAAGAAAAGCGGGCTTAGATTGGAGGAAAACCAAGATAGTCGGGGTTACAGCGAAGGAAAACCAATAAAAAGAAGTTAGAGAGGAAGAAAACAAAGAAAAGCGCGGTTAGAGCAGAAAATAAACCAAGAAAAGTATGGTTAGAGTGGAGAAAAACCAAGAAAAGCAGGGTTAGAGCGGAGAAAAACCAAGAAAAGCGGGGTTAGAGCGGAGGAAAACGAAGAAAAGCGGGGTTAGTTCGGAGGAAGACCAAGAATAGTGAAGTTAGAGCAAAGGAAAACCAAGAAAAGCGAGGTTCATGCGGATGAAAACCAAGAAATGCGGGGTTAGAGTGGAGGAAAACCAAGAAAAGCAGAGTTAGAACGGAAGAAAACCAAGAAAAGCGGGTTAGAGAGCAGGAAAACCAAGATAATCGGGGTTAGAGCGGAGGAAAACCAATAAAAAGAAGTTAGAGAGGAAGAAAACAAAGAAAAGCGCGGTTAGAGCAGCAGAAATCCAAGTGTGCCCCGGTGGCGCAGTGGTTAAAGACGCCGCCTTGCAACACTGGGGCCCGTAGTTCGAATCCCCCCTATGGCGCAAGTGGTAGAAGTGCCGCTCTGCTACACAGAGGCTCGAATCCCGGGAGCTGGACTCGATGATCTGTAAGGTCCCTTCCAACCAGCACGAAACTATGAAACTATGAAAAGCATGGTTAGAGTGGAGAAAAACCAAGAAAAGCGAACTTAGAGCGGAGGAAAACCAAGAAAAGCGGAATAAGTGCAGAGAAAAACCAAGAAAAGCGGGGTTAGAGCGGAGTAAGACCAATAAATGCTGGGTTAGAGCGAAGGAAATCTAGGAAATGCATAGTTAGAGCGGAGGAAAACCAAGAAAAGCGAGGTTCATGCGGATCAAAAGCAAGAATGGCGGGGTTAGAGCGGATCAAAACCAAGAAAAGCAGAGTTAGAACGGAAGAAAACCAAGAAAAGCGGGGTTAGAGTGGAGGAAAACCAAGATAATCGGGGTTAGAGTGGAGGAAAAGAAAGAAAAGTGAAGTTAGAGGTGAGGAAAACCAAGAGAAGCGGGGATAGAGCAGAAGAAAACCAGTAAAAGCTGGGTTAGAGTGGAGGAAAACCAAGATAATCGGGGTTAGAGTGGAGGAAAAGAAAGAAAAGTAAAGATAGAGGTGAGGAAAACCTTGAAATGCGGGGATAGAGCGGAGGAAAACCAAGAAAAGCGAAGTTAGAGAAGAGGAATACCAAGAAAAATGATGTTAGAGAGGAGGAAAAGAAAGATAAGCAGGTTTAGAGCGGAGGAAAACCAAGAAAAGCGAACTTAGAGCGGAGGAAAACTAAGAAAAGCGGAATATGTGCAGAGGAAAACAAAGAAAAGCGGGGTTAGAGCGGAGGAAAACCAAGAAAAGCGAAGATAGAGCGGAGGAAAACCAAGAAAAGCTGGGTTAGAGCGGAGGAAAACCAAGAAAAGCGAGGTTCATGCGGATGAAAACCAAGAAATGCGGGGTTAGAGTGGAGGAAAACCAAGAAAAGCAGAGTTAGAACGGAAGAAAACCAAGAAAAGCGGGTTAGAGAGCAGGAAAACCAAGATAATCGGGGTTAGAGCGAAGGAAAACCAATAAAGTTAGAGAGGAAGAAAACAAAGAAAAGCGCGGTTAGAGCAGCAGAAATCCAAGTGTGCCCCGGTGGCGCAGTGGTTAAAGACGCCGCCTTGCAACACTGGGGCCCGTAGTTCGAATCCCCCCTATGGCGCAAGTGGTAGAAGTGCTGCTCTGCTACACAGAGGCTCGAATCCCGGGAGCTGGACTCGATGATCTGTAAGGTCCCTTCCAACCAGCACGAAACTATGAAACTATGAAAAGCATGGTTAGAGTGGAGAAAAACCAAGAAAAGCGAACTTAGAGCGGAGGAAAACCAAGAAAAGCGGAATAAGTGCAGAGGAAAACCAAGAAAAGCGGGGTTAGAGCGGAGTAAGACCAATAAATGCTGGGTTAGAGCGAAGGAAATCTAGGAAATGCATAGTTAGAGCGGAGGAAAACCAAGAAAAGCGAGGTTCATGCGGATCAAAAGCAAGAATGGCGGGGTTAGAGCGGATCAAAACCAAGAAAAGCAGAGTTAGAACGGAAGAAAACCAAGAAAAGCGGGGTTAGAGTGGAGGAAAACCAAGATAATCGGGGTTAGAGTGGAGGAAAAGAAAGAAAAGTGAAGTTAGAGGTGAGGAAAACCAAGAGAAGCGGGGATAGAGCAGAAGAAAACCAGTAAAAGCTGGGTTAGAGTGGAGGAAAACCAAGATAATCGGGGTTAGAGTGGAGGAAAAGAAAGAAAAGTAAAGATAGAGGTGAGGAAAACCTTGAAATGCGGGGATAGAGCGGAGGAAAACCAAGAAAAGCGAAGTTAGAGAAGAGGAATACCAAGAAAAATGATGTTAGAGAGGAGGAAAAGAAAGATAAGCAGGTTTAGAGCGGAGGAAAACCAAGAAAAGCGAACTTAGAGCGGAGGAAAACTAAGAAAAGCGGAATATGTGCAGAGGAAAACAAAGAAAAGCGGGGTTAGAGCGGAGGAAAACCAAGAAAAGCGAAGATAGAGCGGAGGAAAACCAGGAAAAAAGGTGTTAGAGCGGAGGAAAAGAAAGAAAAGTGAAGATAGAAGTGAGGAAAACCAAGAAAAGAGGGGATAGAGAGAAGGAAAACCAAGAAAAGCGAAGTTAGAGAAGAGGAATACCAAGAAAAATGATGTTAGAGAGGAGGAAAAGAAAGATAGCCAGGTTTAGAGCGGAGGATAACCAAGAAAAGCGAAGTTAGAGCGGAGGAAAACCAAGAAAAGCGGGGTTATAGCGGAGGAAAACCAAGAAAAGTGATTTTAGAGCAGAGGAAAACAAAGAAAAGCGGAATAAGTGCGGAGGAAAACCAAGAAATGAGGAATAAGTGCTGAGGAGAACCAAGAAAAGCAGGGTTAGAGCAGAGGAAAACAAAGAAAAGCTGGGATAGAGCGGAGGAAAACCAAGAAAAGCGGGGTTAGAAAGGAGGAAAACCAAGAAAAGTGAAGTTAGAGCGGAGGAAAACCAAGAAAAGCGAAGATAGAGCGGAGGAAAACCAAGAAAAGCGGGGTTAGAGAGAAGGAAAACCAAGAAAAACGGGGTTAGAGCGGAGGAAAAGAAAGAAAAGGTAAGTTAGAGGTGAGGAAAACCCAGAAAAGCGGGGATAGAGCGGAGGAAAACAAAGAAAAGCTGGGTTAGAGCGGAGGAAAACGAAGAAAAGCGGAGTTAGTGTGGAGGAGAACCAAGAAAAGCGGGGTTAGAGCGGAGGAAAACCAAGAAAATCGGGTTTAGAGCGGAGGAAAAGCATGAAAAACGGGGTTAGAGCGGAGGAAAACCAAGAAAAGTGAAGTTAGAGCGGAGGAAAACCGAGAAAAGCGGGGTTAGAGCGGAGGAAAACCAAGATAGTCGGGGTTAGAGCGAAGGAAAACCAATAAAAAGAAGTTAGAGAGGAAGAAAACAAAGAAAAGCGCGGTTAGAGCAGCAGAAATCCAAGTGTGCCCCGGTGGCGCAGTGGTTAAAGACGCCGCCTTGCAACACTGGGGCCCGTAGTTCGAATCCCCCCTATGGCGCAAGTGGTAGAAGTGCTGCTCTGCTACACAGAGGCTCGAATCCCGGGAGCTGGACTCGATGATCTGTAAGGTCCCTTCCAACCAGCACGAAACTATGAAACTATGAAAAGCATGGTTAGAGTGGAGAAAAACCAAGAAAAGCGGAATAAGTGCAGAGGAAAACCAAGAAAAGCGGGGTTAGAGCGGAGTAAGACCAATAAATGCTGGGTTAGAGCGAAGGAAATCTAGGAAATGCATAGTTAGAGCGGAGGAAAACCAAGAAAAGCGAGGTTCATGCGGATCAAAAGCAAGAATGGCGGGGTTAGAGCGGATCAAAACCAAGAAAAGCAGAGTTAGAACGGAAGAAAACCAAGAAAAGCGGGGTTAGAGTGGAGGAAAACCAAGATAATCGGGGTTAGAGTGGAGGAAAAGAAAGAAAAGTGAAGTTAGAGGTGAGGAAAACCAAGAGAAGCGGGGATAGAGCAGAAGAAAACCAGTAAAAGCTGGGTTAGAGTGGAGGAAAACCAAGATAATCGGGGTTAGAGTGGAGGAAAAGAAAGAAAAGTAAAGATAGAGGTGAGGAAAACCTTGAAATGCGGGGATAGAGCGGAGGAAAACCAAGAAAAGCGAAGTTAGAGAAGAGGAATACCAAGAAAAATGATGTTAGAGAGGAGGAAAAGAAAGATAAGCAGGTTTAGAGCGGAGGAAAACCAAGAAAAGCGAACTTAGAGCGGAGGAAAACTAAGAAAAGCGGAATATGTGCAGAGGAAAACAAAGAAAAGCGGGGTTAGAGCGGAGGAAAACCAAGAAAAGCGAAGATAGAGCGGAGGAAAACCAAGAAAAGAGGTGTTAGAGCGGAGGAAAACCAAGAAAAGTGATTTTAGAGCAGAGGAAAACAAAGAAAAGCGGAATAATTTCGGAGGAAAACCAAGAAATGAGGAATAAGTGCTGAGGAGAACCAAGAAAAGCAGGGTTAGAGCGGAGGAAAACAAAGAAAAGCTGGGATAGAGCGGAGGAAAACCAAGAAAAGCGGGGTTAGAAAGGAGGAAAACCAAGAAAAGTGAAGTTAGAGCGGAGGAAAACCAAGAAAAGCGGGGATAGAGCGGAGGAAAACCAAGAAAAGTGAAGTTAGAGCGGAGGAAAACCGAGAAAAGCGGGGTTAGAGCGGAGGAAAACCAAGATAGTCGGGGTTACAGCGAAGGAAAACCAATAAAAAGAAGTTAGAAAGGAAGAAAACAAAGAAAAGCGCGGTTAGAGCAGCAGAAATCCAAGTGTGCCCCGGTGGCGCAGTGGTTAAAGACGCCGCCTTGCAACACTGGGGCCCGTAGTTCGAATCCCCCCTATGGCGCAAGTGGTAGAAGTGCCGCTCTGCTACACAGAGGCTCGAATCCCGGGAGCTGGACTCGATGATCTGTAAGGTCCCTTCCAACCAGCACGAAACTATGAAACTATGAAAAGCATGGTTAGAGTGGAGAAAAACCAAGAAAAGCGAACTTAGAGCGGAGGAAAACCAAGAAAAGCGGAATAAGTGCAGAGGAAAACCAAGAAAAGCGGGGTTAGAGCGGAGTAAGACCAATAAATGCTGGGTTAGAGCGAAGGAAATCTAGGAAATGCATAGTTAGAGCGGAGGAAAACCAAGAAAAGCGAGGTTCATGGGGATCAAAAGCAAGAATGGCGGGGTTAGAGCGGATCAAAACCAAGAAAAGCAGAGTTAGAACGGAAGAAAACCAAGAAAAGCGGGGTTAGAGTGGAGGAAAACCAAGATAATCGGGGTTAGAGTGGAGGAAAAGAAAGAAAAGTGAAGTTAGAGGTGAGGAAAACCAAGAGAAGCGGGGATAGAGCAGAAGAAAACCAGTAAAAGCTGGGTTAGAGTGGAGGAAAACCAAGATAATCGGGGTTAGAGTGGAGGAAAAGAAAGAAAAGTAAAGATAGAGGTGAGGAAAACCTTGAAATGCGGGGATAGAGCGGAGGAAAACCAAGAAAAGCGAAGTTAGAGAAGAGGAATACCAAGAAAAATGATGTTAGAGAGGAGGAAAAGAAAGATAAGCAGGTTTAGAGCGGAGGAAAACCAAGAAAAGCGAACTTAGAGCGGAGGAAAACTAAGAAAAGCGGAATATGTGCAGAGGAAAACAAAGAAAAGCGGGGTTAGAGCGGAGGAAAACAAGAAAAGCGAAGATAGAGCGGAGGAAAACCAAGAAAAGAGGTGTTAGAGCGGAGGAAAAGAAAGAAAAGTGAAGATAGAAGTGAGGAAAACCAAGAAAAGAGGGGATAGAGAGAAGGAAAACCAAGAAAAGCGAAGTTAGAGAAGAGGAATACCAAGAAAAATGATGTTAGAGAGGAGGAAAAGAAAGATAGCCAGGTTTAGAGCGGAGGATAACCAAGAAAAGCGAAGTTAGAGCGGAGGAAAACCAAGAAAAGCGGGGTTATAGCGGAGGAAAACCAAGAAAAGTGATTTTAGAGCAGAGGAAAACAAAGAAAAGCGGAATAAGTGCGGAGGAAAACCAAGAAATGAGGAATAAGTGCTGAGGAGAACCAGGAAAAGCAGGGTTAGAGCGGAGGAAAACAAAGAAAAGCTGGGATAGAGCGGAGGAAAACCAAGAAAAGCGGGGTTAGAAAGGAGGAAAACCAAGAAAAGTGAAGTTAGAGCGGAGGAAAACCAAGAAAAGCAGTGTTAGAGCGGAGGAAAACCAAGAAAAGCGGGGTTAGAGAGAAGGAAAACCAAGAAAAACGGGGTTAGAGCGGAGGAAAAGAAAGAAAAGGTAAGTTAGAGGTGAGGAAAACCCAGAAAAGCGGGGATAGAGCGGAGGAAAACAAAGAAAAGCTGGGTTAGAGCGGAGGAAAACGAAGAAAAGCGGAGTTAGTGTGGAGGAGAACCAAGAAAAGCGGGGTTAGAGCGGAGGAAAACCAAGAAAATCGGGTTTAGAGCGGAGGAAAAGCATGAAAAACGGGGTTAGAGCGGAGGAAAACCAAGAAAAGTGAAGTTAGAGCGGAGGAAAACCGAGAAAAGCGGGGTTAGAGCGGAGGAAAACCAAGATAGTTGGGGTTAGAGCGGAGGAAAACCAATAAAAAGAAGTTAGAGAGGAAGAAAACAAAGAAAAGCGCGGTTAGAGCAGCAGAAATCCAAGTGTGCCCCGGTGGCGCAGTGGTTAAAGACACCGCCTTGCAACACTGGGGCCCGTAGTTCGAATCCCCGCTATGGCGCAAGTGGTAGAAGTGCCGCTCTGCTACACAGAGGCTCGAATCCCGGGAGCTGGACTCGATGATCTGTAAGGTCCCTTCCAACCAGCACGAAACTATGAAACTATGAAAAGCATGGTTAGAGTGGAGAAAAACCAAGAAAAGCTGGGTTAAAGTGGAGAAAAACCAAGAAAAGCGGGGTTAGAGGGGAGGAAAACCAAGGAAAGCGAGGTTAGAAAAGAGGAAAAGCAAGAAAAGCGAAGTTAGAGCGAAGGAAAACCAAGAAAAGCGGGGTTAGAGAGAAGGAAAACCGAGAAAACCGGGGTTAGAGCGGAGGAAAAGAAAGAAAAGTGAAGATAGAGGTGAGGAAAACCAAGAAAAGCGGGGATAGAGCGGAGGAAAACCAAGAAAAGCGAAGTTAGAGAAGAGGAATACCAAGAAAAATGATGTTAGAGAGGAGGAAAAGAAAGATAAGCAGGTTTAGAGCGGAGGAAAACCAAGAAAAGCGAACTTAGAGCGGAGGAAAACCAAGAAAAGCGGAATAAGTGCAGAGGAAAACAAAGAAAAGCGGGGTTAGATCGGAGGAAAACCAAGAAAAGCGGGGTTAGAGCGGAGGAAAACCAAGAAAAGCTGGGTTACAGCAGAGGAAAACCAAGAAAAGCGGGGTTAGAAAGGAGGAAAACCAAGAAAAGTGATCTTAGAGCAGAGGAAAACCAAGAAAAGCGGAATAAGTGCGGAGGAAAACCAAGAAATGAGGAATAAGTGCTGAGGAAAACCAAGAAAAGCAGGGTTAGAGCGGAGGAAAACAAAGAAAAGCTGGGATAGAGCGGAGGAAAACCAAGAAAAGCGGGGTTAGAAAGGAGGAAAACCAAGAAAAGTGAAGTTAGAGCGGAGGAAAACCAAGAAAAACGGGGTTAGAGCGGAGGAAAAGAAAGAAAAGTTAAGTTAGAGGTGAGGAAAACCAAGAAAAGCGGGGATAGAGCGGAGGAAAACAATGAAAAGCTGGGTTAGAGCCGACGAAAATGAAGAAAAGCGGGGTTAGTGTGGAGGAGAACCAAGAAAAGCGGGTTTAGAGCGGAGGAAAACCAAAAACATCGGGTTTAGAGCGGAGGAAAACCAAGTAAAGCGGGGTTAGAGCTGAGGAAAACCAAGAAAAGTGAAGTTAGAGTGGAGGAAAACCGAGAAAAGCGGGGCTAGAGCGGAGGAAAACCAAGGAAAGTGAAGTTAGAGCGGAGGAAAGCCAAGAAAAGCGGGCTTAGATTGGAGGAAAACCAAGATAGTCGGGGTTACAGCGAAGGAAAACCAATAAAAAGAAGTTAGAGAGGAAGAAAACAAAGAAAAGCGCGGTTAGAGCAGAAAATAAACCAAGAAAAGTATGGTTAGAGTGGAGAAAAACCAAGAAAAGCAGGGTTAGAGCGGAGAAAAACCAAGAAAAGCGGGGTTAGAGCGGAGGAAAACGAAGAAAAGCGGGGTTAGTTCGGAGGAAGACCAAGAATAGTGAAGTTAGAGCAAAGGAAAACCAAGAAAAGCGAGGTTCATGCGGATGAAAACCAAGAAATGCGGGGTTAGAGTGGAGGAAAACCAAGAAAAGCAGAGTTAGAACGGAAGAAAACCAAGAAAAGCGGGTTAGAGAGCAGGAAAACCAAGATAATCGGGGTTAGAGCGGAGGAAAACCAATAAAAAGAAGTTAGAGAGGAAGAAAACAAAGAAAAGCGCGGTTAGAGCAGCAGAAATCCAAGTGTGCCCCGGTGGCGCAGTGGTTAAAGACGCCGCCTTGCAACACTGGGGCCCGTAGTTCGAATCCCCCCTATGGCGCAAGTGGTAGAAGTGCCGCTCTGCTACACAGAGGCTCGAATCCCGGGAGCTGGACTCGATGATCTGTAAGGTCCCTTCCAACCAGCACGAAACTATGAAACTATGAAAAGCATGGTTAGAGTGGAGAAAAACCAAGAAAAGCGAACTTAGAGCGGAGGAAAACCAAGAAAAGCGGAATAAGTGCAGAGGAAAACCAAGAAAAGCGGGGTTAGAGCGGAGTAAGACCAATAAATGCTGGGTTAGAGCGAAGGAAATCTAGGAAATGCATAGTTAGAGCGGAGGAAAACCAAGAAAAGCGAGGTTCATGCGGATCAAAAGCAAGAATGGCGGGGTTAGAGCGGATCAAAACCAAGAAAAGCAGAGTTAGAACGGAAGAAAACCAAGAAAAGCGGGGTTAGAGTGGAGGAAAACCAAGATAATCGGGGTTAGAGTGGAGGAAAAGAAAGAAAAGTGAAGTTAGAGGTGAGGAAAACCAAGAGAAGCGGGGATAGAGCAGAAGAAAACCAGTAAAAGCTGGGTTAGAGTGGAGGAAAACCAAGATAATCGGGGTTAGAGTGGAGGAAAAGAAAGAAAAGTAAAGATAGAGGTGAGGAAAACCTTGAAATGCGGGGATAGAGCGGAGGAAAACCAAGAAAAGCGAAGTTAGAGAAGAGGAATACCAAGAAAAATGATGTTAGAGAGGAGGAAAAGAAAGATAAGCAGGTTTAGAGCGGAGGAAAACCAAGAAAAGCGAACTTAGAGCGGAGGAAAACTAAGAAAAGCGGAATATGTGCAGAGGAAAACAAAGAAAAGCGGGGTTAGAGCGGAGGAAAACCAAGAAAAGCGAAGATAGAGCGGAGGAAAACCAAGAAAAGAGGTGTTAGAGCGGAGGAAAAGAAAGAAAAGTGAAGATAGAAGTGAGGAAAACCAAGAAAAGAGGGGATAGAGAGAAGGAAAACCAAGAAAAGCGAAGTTAGAGAAGAGGAATACCAAGAAAAATGATGTTAGAGAGGAGGAAAAGAAAGATAGCCAGGTTTAGAGCGGAGGATAACCAAGAAAAGCGAAGTTAGAGCGGAGGAAAACCAAGAAAAGCGGGGTTATAGCGGAGGAAAACCAAGAAAAGTGATTTTAGAGCAGAGGAAAACAAAGAAAAGCGGAATAAGTGCGGAGGAAAACCAAGAAATGAGGAATAAGTGCTGAGGAGAACCAAGAAAAGCAGGGTTAGAGCAGAGGAAAACAAAGAAAAGCTGGGATAGAGCGGAGGAAAACCAAGAAAAGCGGGGTTAGAAAGGAGGAAAACCAAGAAAAGTGAAGTTAGAGCGGAGGAAAACCAAGAAAAGCGGGGTTAGAGCGGAGGAAAACCAAGAAAAGCGGGGTTAGAGAGAAGGAAAACCAAGAAAAACGGGGTTAGAGCGGAGGAAAAGAAAGAAAAGGTAAGTTAGAGGTGAGGAAAACCCAGAAAAGCGGGGATAGAGCGGAGGAAAACAAAGAAAAGCTGGGTTAGAGCGGAGGAAAACGAAGAAAAGCGGAGTTAGTGTGGAGGAGAACCAAGAAAAGCGGGGTTAGAGCGGAGGAAAACCAAGAAAATCGGGTTTAGAGCGGAGGAAAAGCATGAAAAACGGGGTTAGAGCGGAGGAAAACCAAGAAAAGTGAAGTTAGAGCGGAGGAAAACCGAGAAAAGCGGGGTTAGAGCGGAGGAAAACCAAGATAGTCGGGGTTACAGCGAAGGAAAACCAATAAAGTTAGAGAGGAAGAAAACAAAGAAAAGCGCGGTTAGAGCAGCAGAAATCCAAGTGTGCCCCGGTGGCGCAGTGGTTAAAGACGCCGCCTTGCAACACTGGGGCCCGTAGTTCGAATCCCCCCTATGGCGCAAGTGGTAGAAGTGCCGCTCTGCTACACAGAGGCTCGAATCCCGGGAGCTGGACTCGATGATCTGTAAGGTCCCTTCCAACCAGCACGAAACTATGAAACTATGAAAAGCATGGTTAGAGTGGAGAAAAACCAAGAAAAGCGAACTTAGAGCGGAGGAAAACCAAGAAAAGCGGAATAAGTGAAGAGGAAAACCAAGAAAAGCGGGGTTAGAGCGGAGTAAGACCAATAAATGCTGGGTTAGAGCGAAGGAAATCTAGGAAATGCATAGTTAGAGCGGAGGAAAACCAAGAAAAGCGAGGTTCATGCGGATCAAAAGCAAGAATGGCGGGGTTAGAGCGGATCAAAACCAAGAAAAGCAGAGTTAGAACGGAAGAAAACCAAGAAAAGCGGGGTTAGAGTGGAGGAAAACCAAGATAATCGGGGTTAGAGTGGAGGAAAAGAAAGAAAAGTGAAGTTAGAGGTGAGGAAAACCAAGAGAAGCGGGGATAGAGCAGAAGAAAACCAGTAAAAGCTGGGTTAGAGTGGAGGAAAACCAAGATAATCGGGGTTAGAGTGGAGGAAAAGAAAGAAAAGTAAAGATAGAGGTGAGGAAAACCTTGAAATGCGGGGATAGAGCGGAGGAAAACCAAGAAAAGCGAAGTTAGAGAAGAGGAATACCAAGAAAAATGATGTTAGAGAGGAGGAAAAGAAAGATAAGCAGGTTTAGAGCGGAGGAAAACCAAGAAAAGCGAACTTAGAGCGGAGGAAAACTAAGAAAAGCGGAATATGTGCAGAGGAAAACAAAGAAAAGCGGGGTTAGAGCGGAGGAAAACCAAGAAAAGCGAAGATAGAGCGGAGGAAAACCAAGAAAAGAGGTGTTAGAGCGGAGGAAAAGAAAGAAAAGTGAAGATAGAAGTGAGGAAAACCAAGAAAAGAGGGGATAGAGAGAAGGAAAACCAAGAAAAGCGAAGTTAGAGAAGAGGAATACCAAGAAAAATGATGTTAGAGAGGAGGAAAAGAAAGATAGCCAGGTTTAGAGCGGAGGATAACCAAGAAAAGCGAAGTTAGAGCGGAGGAAAACCAAGAAAAGCGGGGTTATAGCGGAGGAAAACCAAGAAAAGTGATTTTAGAGCAGAGGAAAACAAAGAAAAGCGGAATAAGTGCGGAGGAAAACCAAGAAATGAGGAATAAGTGCTGAGGAGAACCAAGAAAAGCAGGGTTAGAGCAGAGGAAAACAAAGAAAAGCTGGGATAGAGCGGAGGAAAACCAAGAAAAGCGGGGTTAGAAAGGAGGAAAACCAAGAAAAGTGAAGTTAGAGCGGAGGAAAACCAAGAAAAGCGGGGTTAGAGCGGAGGAAAACCAAGAAAAGCGGGGTTAGAGAGAAGGAAAACCAAGAAAAACGGGGTTAGAGCGGAGGAAAAGAAAGAAAAGGTAAGTTAGAGGTGAGGAAAACCCAGAAAAGCGGGGATAGAGCGGAGGAAAACAAAGAAAAGCTGGGTTAGAGCGGAGGAAAACGAAGAAAAGCGGAGTTAGTGTGGAGGAGAACCAAGAAAAGCGGGGTTAGAGCGGAGGAAAACCAAGAAAATCGGGTTTAGAGCGGAGGAAAAGCATGAAAAACGGGGTTAGAGCGGAGGAAAACCAAGAAAAGTGAAGTTAGAGCGGAGGAAAACCGAGAAAAGCGGGGTTAGAGCGGAGGAAAACCAAGATAGTCGGGGTTACAGCGAAGGAAAACCAATAAAGTTAGAGAGGAAGAAAACAAAGAAAAGCGCGGTTAGAGCAGCAGAAATCCAAGTGTGCCCCGGTGGCGCAGTGGTTAAAGATGCCGCCTTGCAACACTGGGGCCCGTAGTTCGAATCCCCCCTATGGCGCAAGTGGTAGAAGTGCCGCTCTGCTACACAGAGGCTCGAATCCCGGGAGCTGGACTCGATGATCTGTAAGGTCCCTTCCAACCAGCACGAAACTATGAAACTATGAAAAGCATGGTTAGAGTGGAGAAAAACCAAGAAAAGCGAACTTAGAGCGGAGGAAAACCAAGAAAAGCGGAATAAGTGAAGAGGAAAACCAAGAAAAGCGGGGTTAGAGCGGAGTAAGACCAATAAATGCTGGGTTAGAGCGAAGGAAATCTAGGAAATGCATAGTTAGAGCGGAGGAAAACCAAGAAAAGCGAGGTTCATGCGGATCAAAAGCAAGAATGGCGGGGTTAGAGCGGATCAAAACCAAGAAAAGCAGAGTTAGAACGGAAGAAAACCAAGAAAAGCGGGGTTAGAGTGGAGGAAAACCAAGATAATCGGGGTTAGAGTGGAGGAAAAGAAAGAAAAGTGAAGTTAGAGGTGAGGAAAACCAAGAGAAGCGGGGATAGAGCAGAAGAAAACCAGTAAAAGCTGGGTTAGAGTGGAGGAAAACCAAGATAATCGGGGTTAGAGTGGAGGAAAAGAAAGAAAAGTAAAGATAGAGGTGAGGAAAACCTTGAAATGCGGGGATAGAGCGGAGGAAAACCAAGAAAAGCGAAGTTAGAGAAGAGGAATACCAAGAAAAATGATGTTAGAGAGGAGGAAAAGAAAGATAAGCAGGTTTAGAGCGGAGGAAAACCAAGAAAAGCGAACTTAGAGCGGAGGAAAACTAAGAAAAGCGGAATATGTGCAGAGGAAAACAAAGAAAAGCGGGGTTAGAGCGGAGGAAAACCAAGAAAAGCGAAGATAGAGCGGAGGAAAACCAAGAAAAGAGGTGTTAGAGCGGAGGAAAAGAAAGAAAAGTGAAGATAGAAGTGAGGAAAACCAAGAAAAGAGGGGATAGAGAGAAGGAAAACCAAGAAAAGCGAAGTTAGAGAAGAGGAATACCAAGAAAAATGATGTTAGAGAGGAGGAAAAGAAAGATAGCCAGGTTTAGAGCGGAGGATAACCAAGAAAAGCGAAGTTAGAGCGGAGGAAAACCAAGAAAAGCGGGGTTATAGCGGAGGAAAACCAAGAAAAGTGATTTTAGAGCAGAGGAAAACAAAGAAAAGCGGAATAAGTGCGGAGGAAAACCAAGAAATGAGGAATAAGTGCTGAGGAGAACCAAGAAAAGCAGGGTTAGAGCGGAGGAAAAGAAAGAAAAGCTGGGATAGAGCGGAGGAAAACCAAGAAAAGCGGGGTTAGAAAGGAGGAAAACCAAGAAAAGTGAAGTTAGAGCGGAGGAAAACCAAGAAAAGCGGGGTTAGAGCGGAGGAAAACCAAGAAAAGCGGGGTTAGAGAGAAGGAAAACCAAGAAAAACGGGGTTAGAGCGGAGGAAAAGAAAGAAAAGGTAAGTTAGAGGTGAGGAAAACCCAGAAAAGCGGGGATAGAGCGGAGGAAAACAAAGAAAAGCTGGGTTAGAGCGGAGGAAAACGAAGAAAAGCGGAGTTAGTGTGGAGGAGAACCAAGAAAAGCGGGGTTAGAGCGGAGGAAAAGCATGAAAAACGGGGTTAGAGCGGAGGAAAACCAAGAAAAGTGAAGTTAGAGCGGAGGAAAACCGAGAAAAGCGGGGTTAGAGCGGAGGAAAACCAAGATAGTTGGGGTTACAGCGAAGGAAAACCAATAAAAAGAAGTTAGAGAGGAAGAAAACAAAGAAAAGCGCGGTTAGAGCAGCAGAAATCCAAGTGTGCCCCGGTGGCGCAGTGGTTAAAGACGCCGCCTTGCAACACTGGGGCCCGTAGTTCGAATCCCCCCTATGGCGCAAGTGGTAGAAGTGCCGCTCTGCTACACAGAGGCTCGAATCCCGGGAGCTGGACTCGATGATCTGTAAGGTCCCTTCCAACCAGCACGAAACTATGAAACTATGAAAAGCATGGTTAGAGTGGAGAAAAACCAAGAAAAGCTGGGTTAAAGTGGAGAAAAACCAAGAAAAGCGGGGTTAGAGGGGAGGAAAACCAAGGAAAGCGAGGTTAGAAAAGAGGAAAACCAAGAAAAGTGAAGTTAGTGCGGAGGAAAACCAAGGAAAGTGAAGTTAGAGCAGAGGAAAACCAAGAAAAGCGGAGATAGAAAGGAAGAAAACCAGGAAAAGCGGGGTTAGAGTGGAGGAAAACCATGATAATCGGGAATAGAGCGAAGGAAAACCAAGAAAAAGGAGTTAGAGGAAGAATACAAAGAAAAGCGCGGTTAGAGCAGCAGAAATCTAAGAAAAGAATGGTTAGAGTGGAGAAAAACCGAGAAAAGCGTGTTTAGAGCGGAGGAAAACCAAGAAAAGCGAAGTTAGATAAGAGGAAAACCAAGAAAAATGATGTTAGAGAGGAGGAAAACAAAGATAAGCAGGGTTAGAGCGGAGGAAAACAAAGAAAAGCTGGGATAGAGCGGAGGAAAACCAAGAAAAGCGGGGTTAGTGCAGAGGAAAACCAAGATAACCGGGGTTAGAGAGAAAAAAAACCAAGAAAAACGGGGTTAGAGCGAAGGAAAAGAAAGAAAAGGTAAGTTAGAGGTGAGGAAAACCAAGGAAAGCGGGGATAGAGCGGAGGAAAACAAAGAAAAGCTGGGTTAGAGCGGACGAAAACGAAGAAAAGCGGGGTTAGTGTGGAGGAGAACCAAGAAAAGCGGGTTTAGAGCGGAGGAAAACCAAAAAAATCGGGTTTAGAGCGGAGGAAAACCAAGTAAAGCGGGGTTAGAGCGGAGGAAAACCGAGAAAAGCGGGGTTAGAGCGGAGGAAAACCAAGGAAAGTGAAGTTAGAGCGGAGGAAAGCCAAGAAAAGCGGGCTTAGATTGGAGGAAAACCAAGATAGTCGGGGTTACAGCGAAGGAAAACCAATAAAAAGAAGTTAGAGAGGAAGAAAACAAAGAAAAGCGCGGTTAGAGCAGCAAAAATCCAAGAAAAGTATGGTTAGAGTGGAGAAAAACCAAGAAAAGCAGGGTTAGAGCGGAGAAAAACCAAGAAAAGCGGGGTTAGAGCGGAGGAAAACGAAGAAAAGCGGGGTTAGTTCGGAGGAAGACCAAGAAAAGTGAAGTTAGAGCAAAGGAAAACCAAGAAAAGCGGGGTTAGTGCGGAGGAAAACCAAGGAAAGTGAAGTTAGAGCGGAGGAAAACCAAGAAAAGCGGAGATAGAACGGAAGAAAACCAGGAAAAGCGGGGTTAGAGTGGAGGAAAACCATGATAATCGGGGATAGAGCGAAGGAAAACCAAGAAAAAGGAGTTAGAGGAAGAATACAAAGAAAAGCGCGGTTAGAGCAGCAGAAATCCAAGAAAAGAATGGTTAGAGTGGAGAAAAACCCAGAAAAGCTGGTATAGAGCGGAGGAAAACCAAGAAAAGCGAAGTTAGATAAGAGGAAAACCAAGAAAAATGATGTTAGAGAGGAGAAAAACAAAGATAAGCAGGGTTAGAGCGGAGGAAATCCAAGAAAAGCGAAGTTAGAGCGGAGGAAAACCAAGAAAAGCTGGGTTAGAGCGGAGGAAAACCAAGAAAAGCGAACTTAGAGCGGAGGAAAACTAAGAAAAGCGGAATATGTGCAGAGGAAAACAAAGAAAAGCGGGGTTAGAGCGGAGGAAAACCAAGAAAAGCGAAGATAGAGCGGAGGAAAACCAAGAAAAGAGGTGTTAGAGCGGAGGAAAAGAAAGAAAAGTGAAGATAGAAGTGAGGAAAACCAAGAAAAGAGGGGATAGAGAGAAGGAAAACCAAGAAAAGCGAAGTTAGAGAAGAGGAATACCAAGAAAAATGATGTTAGAGAGGAGGAAAAGAAAGATAGCCAGGTTTAGAGCGGAGGATAACCAAGAAAAGCGAAGTTAGAGCGGAGGAAAACCAAGAAAAGCGGGGTTATAGCGGAGGAAAACCAAGAAAAGTGATTTTAGAGCAGAGGAAAACAAAGAAAAGCGGAATAAGTGCGGAGGAAAACCAAGAAATGAGGAATAAGTGCTGAGGAGAACCAAGAAAAGCAGGGTTAGAGCAGAGGAAAACAAAGAAAAGCTGGGATAGAGCGGAGGAAAACCAAGAAAAGCGGGGTTAGAAAGGAGGAAAACCAAGAAAAGTGAAGTTAGAGCGGAGGAAAACCAAGAAAAGCGGGGTTAGAGCGGAGGAAAACCAAGAAAAGCGGGGTTAGAGAGAAGGAAAACCAAGAAAAACGGGGTTAGAGCGGAGGAAAAGAAAGAAAAGGTAAGTTAGAGGTGAGGAAAACCCAGAAAAGCGGGGATAGAGCGGAGGAAAACAAAGAAAAGCTGGGTTAGAGCGGAGGAAAACGAAGAAAAGCGGAGTTAGTGTGGAGGAGAACCAAGAAAAGCGGGGTTAGAGCGGAGGAAAACCAAGAAAATCGGGTTTAGAGCGGAGGAAAAGCATGAAAAACGGGGTTAGAGCGGAGGAAAACCAAGAAAAGTGAAGTTAGAGCGGAGGAAAACCGAGAAAAGCGGGGTTAGAGCGGAGGAAAACCAAGATAGTCGGGGTTAGAGCGAAGGAAAACCAATAAAAAGAAGTTAGAGAGGAAGAAAACAAAGAAAAGCGCGGTTAGAGCAGCAGAAATCCAAGTGTGCCCCGGTGGCGCAGTGGTTAAAGACGCCGCCTTGCAACACTGGGGCCCGTAGTTCGAATCCCCCCTATGGCGCAAGTGGTAGAAGTGCCGCTCTGCTACACAGAGGCTCGAATCCCGGGAGCTGGACTCGATGATCTGTAAGGTCCCTTCCAACCAGCACGAAACTATGAAACTATGAAAAGCATGGTTAGAGTGGAGAAAAACCAAGAAAAGCGAACTTAGAGCGGAGGAAAACCAAGAAAAGCGGAATAAGTGAAGAGGAAAACCAAGAAAAGCGGGGTTAGAGCGGAGTAAGACCAATAAATGCTGGGTTAGAGCGAAGGAAATCTAGGAAATGCATAGTTAGAGCGGAGGAAAACCAAGAAAAGCGAGGTTCATGCGGATCAAAAGCAAGAATGGCGGGGTTAGAGCGGATCAAAACCAAGAAAAGCAGAGTTAGAACGGAAGAAAACCAAGAAAAGCGGGGTTAGAGTGGAGGAAAACCAAGATAATCGGGGTTAGAGTGGAGGAAAAGAAAGAAAAGTGAAGTTAGAGGTGAGGAAAACCAAGAGAAGCGGGGATAGAGCAGAAGAAAACCAGTAAAAGCTGGGTTAGAGTGGAGGAAAACCAAGATAATCGGGGTTAGAGTGGAGGAAAAGAAAGAAAAGTAAAGATAGAGGTGAGGAAAACCTTGAAATGCGGGGATAGAGCGGAGGAAAACCAAGAAAAGCGAAGTTAGAGAAGAGGAATACCAAGAAAAATGATGTTAGAGAGGAGGAAAAGAAAGATAAGCAGGTTTAGAGCGGAGGAAAACCAAGAAAAGCGAACTTAGAGCGGAGGAAAACTAAGAAAAGCGGAATATGTGCAGAGGAAAACAAAGAAAAGCGGGGTTAGAGCGGAGGAAAACCAAGAAAAGCGAAGATAGAGCGGAGGAAAACCAAGAAAAGAGGTGTTAGAGCGGAGGAAAAGAAAGAAAAGTGAAGATAGAAGTGAGGAAAACCAAGAAAAGAGGGGATAGAGAGAAGGAAAACCAAGAAAAGCGAAGTTAGAGAAGAGGAATACCAAGAAAAATGATGTTAGAGAGGAGGAAAAGAAAGATAGCCAGGTTTAGAGCGGAGGATAACCAAGAAAAGCGAAGTTAGAGCGGAGGAAAACCAAGAAAAGCGGGGTTATAGCGGAGGAAAACCAAGAAAAGTGATTTTAGAGCAGAGGAAAACAAAGAAAAGCGGAATAAGTGCGGAGGAAAACCAAGAAATGAGGAATAAGTGCTGAGGAGAACCAAGAAAAGCAGGGTTAGAGCGGAGGAAAACAAAGAAAAGCTGGGATAGAGCGGAGGAAAACCAAGAAAAGCGGGGTTAGAAAGGAGGAAAACCAAGAAAAGTGAAGTTAGAGCGGAGGAAAACCAAGAAAAGCGGGGTTAGAGAGGAGGAAAACCAAGAAAAGCGGGGTTAGAGAGAAGGAAAACCAAGAAAAACGGGGTTAGAGCGGAGGAAAAGAAAGAAAAGGTAAGTTAGAGGTGAGGAAAACCCAGAAAAGCGGGGATAGAGCGGAGGAAAACAAAGAAAAGCTGGGTTAGAGCGGAGGAAAACGAAGAAAAGCGGAGTTAGTGTGGAGGAGAACCAAGAAAAGCGGGGTTAGAGCGGAGGAAAACCAAGAAAATCGGGTTTAGAGCGGAGGAAAAGCATGAAAAACGGGGTTAGAGCGGAGGAAAACCAAGAAAAGTGAAGTTAGAGCGGAGGAAAACTGAGAAAAGCGGGGTTAGAGCGGAGGAAAACCAAGATAGTTGGGGTTACAGCGAAGGAAAACCAATAAAAAGAAGTTAGAGAGGAAGAAAACAAAGAAAAGCGCGGTTAGAGCAGCAGAAATCCAAGTGTGCCCCGGTGGCGCAGTGGTTAAAGACGCCGCCTTGCAACACTGGGGCCCGTAGTTCGAATCCCCCCTATGGCACAAGTGGTAGAAGTGCCGCTCTGCTACACAGAGGCTCGAATCCCGGGAGCTGGACTCGATGATCTGTAAGGTCCCTTCCAACCAGCACGAAACTATGAAACTATGAAAAGCATGGTTAGAGTGGAGAAAAACCAAGAAAAGCTGGGTTAAAGTGGAGAAAAACCAAGAAAAGCGGGGTTAGAGGGGAGGAAAACCAAGGAAAGCGAGGTTAGAAAAGAGGAAAACCAAGAAAAGTGAAGTTAGTGCGGAGGAAAACCAAGGAAATTGAAGTTAGAGCAGAGGAAAACCAAGAAAAGCGGAGATAGAAAGGAAGAAAACCAGGAAAAGCGGGGTTAGAGTGGAGGAAAACCATGATAATCGGGAATAGAGCGAAGGAAAACCAAGAAAAAGGAGTTAGAGGAAGAATACAAAGAAAAGCGCGGTTAGAGCAGCAGAAATCTAAGAAAAGAATGGTTAGAGTGGAGAAAAACCGAGAAAAGCGTGTTTAGAGCGGAGGAAAACCAAGAAAAGCGAAGTTAGATAAGAGGAAAACCAAGAAAAATGATGTTAGAGAGGAGGAAAACAAAGATAAGCAGGGTTAGAGCGGAGGAAAACAAAGAAAAGCTGGGATAGAGCGGAGGAAAACCAAGAAAAGCGGGGTTAGTGCAGAGGAAAACCAAGATAACCGGGGTTAGAGAGAAAAAAAACCAAGAAAAACGGGGTTAGAGCGAAGGAAAAGAAAGAAAAGGTAAGTTAGAGGTGAGGAAAACCAAGGAAAGCGGGGATAGAGCGGAGGAAAACAAAGAAAAGCTGGGTTAGAGCGGACGAAAACGAAGAAAAGCGGGGTTAGTGTGGAGGAGAACCAAGAAAAGCGGGTTTAGAGCGGAGGAAAACCAAAAAAATCGGGTTTAGAGCGGAGGAAAACCAAGTAAAGCGGGGTTAGAGCGGAGGAAAACCGAGAAAAGCGGGGTTAGAGCGGAGGAAAACCAAGGAAAGTGAAGTTAGAGCGGAGGAAAGCCAAGAAAAGCGGGCTTAGATTGGAGGAAAACCAAGATAGTCGGGGTTACAGCGAAGGAAAACCAATAAAAAGAAGTTAGAGAGGAAGAAAACAAAGAAAAGCGCGGTTAGAGCAGCAAAAATCCAAGAAAAGTATGGTTAGAGTGGAGAAAAACCAAGAAAAGCAGGGTTAGAGCGGAGAAAAACCAAGAAAAGCGGGGTTAGAGCGGAGGAAAACGAAGAAAAGCGGGGTTAGTTCGGAGGAAGACCAAGAAAAGTGAAGTTAGAGCAAAGGAAAACCAAGAAAAGCGGGGTTAGTGCGGAGGAAAACCAAGGAAAGTGAAGTTAGAGCGGAGGAAAACCAAGAAAAGCGGAGATAGAACGGAAGAAAACCAGGAAAAGCGGGGTTAGAGTGGAGGAAAACCATGATAATCGGGGATAGAGCGAAGGAAAACCAAGAAAAAGGAGTTAGAGGAAGAATACAAAGAAAAGCGCGGTTAGAGCAGCAGAAATCCAAGAAAAGAATGGTTAGAGTGGAGAAAAACCCAGAAAAGCTGGTATAGAGCGGAGGAAAACCAAGAAAAGCGAAGTTAGATAAGAGGAAAACCAAGAAAAATGATGTTAGAGAGGAGAAAAACAAAGATAAGAAGGGTTAGAGCGGAGGAAATCCAAGAAAAGCGAAGTTAGAGCGGAGGAAAACCAAGAAAAGCTGGGTTAGAGCGGAGGAAAACCAAGAAAAGCGAGGTTCATGCGGATGAAAACCAAGAAATGCGGGGTTAGAGTGGAGGAAAACCAAGAAAAGCAGAGTTAGAACGGAAGAAAACCAAGAAAAGCGGGTTAGAGAGCAGGAAAACCAAGATAATGGGGGTTAGAGCGGAGGAAAACCAAGAAAAAGAAGTTAGAGAGGAAGAAAACAAAGAAAAGCGCGGTTAGAGCAGCAGAAATCCAAGTGTGCCCCGGTGGCGCAGTGGTTAAAGACGCCGCCTTGCAACACTGGGGCCCGTAGTTCGAATCCCCCCTATGGCGCAAGTGGTAGAAGTGCCGCTCTGCTACACAGAGGCTCGAATCCCGGGAGCTGGACTCGATGATCTGTAAGGTCCCTTCCAACCAGCACGAAACTATGAAACTATGAAAAGCATGGTTAGAGTGGAGAAAAACCAAGAAAAGCGAACTTAGAGCGGAGGAAAACCAAGAAAAGCGGAATAAGTGCAGAGGAAAACCAAGAAAAGCGGGGTTAGAGCGGAGTAAGACCAATAAATGCTGGGTTAGAGCGAAGGAAATCTAGGAAATGCATAGTTAGAGCGGAGGAAAACCAAGAAAAGCGAGGTTCATGCGGATCAAAACCAAGAATGGCGGGGTTAGAGCGGAGGAAAACCAAGAAAAGCAGAGTTAGAACGGAAGAAAACCAAGAAAAGCGGGGTTAGAGTGGAGGAAAACCAAGATAATCGGGGTTAGAGTGGAGGAAAAGAAAGAAAAGTGAAGTTAGAGGTGAGGAAAACCAAGAGAAGCGGGAATAGAGCAGAAGAAAACCAGTAAAAGCTGGGTTAGAGTGGAGGAAAACCAAGATAATCGGGGTTAGAGTGGAGGAAAAGAAAGAAAAGTGAAGATAGAGGTGAGGAAAACCTTGAAATGCGGGGATAGAGCGGAGGAAAAACAAGAAAAGCGAAGTTAGAGAAGAGGAATACCAAGAAAAATGATGTTAGAGAGGAGGAACAGAAAGATAAGCAGGTTTAGAGCGGAGGAAAACAAAGAAAAGCGGGGTTAGAGCGGAGGAAAACCAAGAAAAGTGGTGTTAGAGCGTAGGAAAACCAAGAAAAGCGGTGATAGAGTGGAGGAAAACCAAGAAAAGTGGTGATAGAGCGTAGGAAAACCAAGAAAAGCGCTGATAGCGCGAAGGAAAACCAAGAAAAGCGGGGTTAGAGCAAAGGAAAACCAAGAAAAGCAGGGTTAGAGCAAAGGAAAACCAAGAAAAGCGAAGATAGAGCGGAGGAAAACCAAGAAAAGCGGGGTTAGAGCGGAGGAAAACCTAGAAAAAAGGGGTTAGAGCGGAGGAAAACCAAGAAAAGCGTGGTTAGAGCGGAGGAAAACCAAGAAAAGCGAAGTTAGAGCGGAGGAAAACCCAGAAAGGCAGAATAAGTGCGGAGGAATACCAAGAAAAGCAGGGTTAGAGCGGATGAAAACCAAGAAAAGCGGGGTTAGAGCGGAAGAAAACCAAGAAAAGCTGGGATAGAGCAGAGGAAAACCATGTAAAGCAGGGTTAGAGCAAAGGAAAACCAAATAAAGCAGAGTTAGAATGGAAGAAAACGAAGAAAAGCGTGGTTAGAGCAGCAGAAATCCGAGAAAAGCATGGCTAGAGTGGAGAAAAACGATGAAAAGCTGGGTTAGAGCGGAGAAAAACCAAGAAGAAGAATTTAGAGAGGAAGAAAACGAGGAAAAGCGCGGTTAGAGCAGCAGAAATCCGAGAAAAGCATGGTTAGAGTGGAGAAAAACCATGAAAAGCTGGGTTAGAGTGGAGAAAAACCAAGAAAAGCGGGGTTAGTGCGGAGGAAAACCAAGAAAAGCGGGGTTAGAGCAAAGGAAAACCAAGAAAAGCTGGGTTAGAGCGGAGGAAAACCAAGTAAAGCAGAGTTAGAACGGAATAAAACGTAGAAAAGCGAGGTTGGAGGAGCAGAAATCCGAGAAAAGCATGGTTATTGTGGAGAAAAACGATGAAAAGCGGGGTTAGAGCGGAGAAAAACCAAGAAAAGCGGGGTTAGTGCAGAGGAAAACCAAGAAAAAAGGGGTTAGTGCGGAGGAAAACCAAGTAAAGCGGGGTTAGAGCGGAGGAAAACCAAAATAAACGGGGTTAGAGCGGAGAAAAACCAAGAAAAGCAGGGATAGAATGGAGGAAAACCAAGAAAAGCGGGGTTAGAGCGGAGAAAAACCAAGAAAAACAGGGTTAGAGCAAAGGAAACCCAAGAAAAGCTGGGTTAGAGTGGAGGAAAACCAAGAAAAGCGGAACAAGTGCGGAGGAAAACCAAGAAAAGCGGGGTTAGAGCGGAGGAAAACCAAGAAAAGCTGGGATAGAGCGGAGGAAAACCAAGAAAAGAGGGGTTAGAAAAGAGGAAAACCAAGAAAAGCGGGGTTAGAGCGGAGGAAACCCAAGAAAAGCAGGGTTGGAGCAAAGGAAAACCAAGAAAAGCGAAGTTAGAGCGGAGGAAAACCAAGAAAAGCTGGGTTAGAGCGGAGGAAAACCAAGAAAAGCGGGGTTATAGCGGAGGAAAACCAAGAAAAGCGGGGTTAGAGCGGAGGAAAACCAAGAAAAGCGGGGTTAGAGCGGAGGAAAACCAAGAAAAAAGGGGTTAGTGCGGAGGAAAACCAAGTAAAGCGGGGTTAGAGCGGAGGAAAACCAAGAAAAGCGAAGTTAGAGCGGAGGAAAACCAAGAAAAGCAGAATAAGTGCAGAGGAAAACAAAGAAAAGCGGGGTTAGATCGGAGGAAAACCAAGAAAAAAATTTAGAGTGGAAGAAAACGAAGAAAAGCGCGGTTAGAGTAGCAGAAATCCGAGAAAAGCATGGTTAGAGTGGAGAAAAACCAAGAGAAACGGGGTTAGAGCGGAGAAAAACCAAGAAAAGCAGAATTAGAGCGCAGAAAATCCAAGAAAAGCGAAGATAGAAGGGAGGAAAACCAAGAAAAGCGGGGTTAGAGCGGAGGAAAACCAAGAAAAGAGGGGTTAGAGAGGAGGAAAACCAAGAAAAGCGAAGTTAGAGCGGAGGAAAACCAAGAAAAGTGGAATAAGTGCTGAGGATAACCAAGAAAAGTGGGGTTAGAGCGGAGGAAAACCAAGAAAAAGAAGTTAGAGAGGAAGAAAACGAAGAAAAGCGCGATTAGAGCAGCAGAAATCCGAGAAAAGCATGGTTAGAGTGGAGAAAAACCATGAAAAGCTGGGTTAGAGTGGATAAAAACCAAGAAAAGCATGGTTAGTGCAGAGGAAAACCAAGAAAAGCGGGGTTAGAGCGGAGGAAAACCAAGAAAAGCGGGGTTAGAGCAGAGGAAAACCAAGAAAAGCGGGGTTAGAGCGGAGAAAAACCAAGAAAAGCGGGGTTAGAGCGGAGGAAAACCAAGTAAAGCGGGGTAAGAGGGGAGGAAAACCAAGAAAAGCGGTGTTAGAGCGGAGGAAAACGAAGAAAAAGAATTTAGAGAGGAAGAAAACGAGGAAAAGCGCGGTTAGAGCAGCAGAAATCCGAGAAAAGCATGGTTAGAGTAGAGAAAAACCATGAAAAGCTGGGTTAGAGTGGAGAAAAACCAAGAAAACCGGGGTTAGTGCAGAGGAAAACCAAGTAAAGCGGGGTTAGTGCGGAGGAAAACCAAGAAAAGCGGGGTTAGAGCGGAGGAAAACCAAGAAAAGCGAAGTTAGAGCGGAGGAAAACCAAGAAAGGCAGAGTAAGTGCGGAGGAAAACCAAGAAATCGGGGTTAGAGCGGAGAAAAACCAAGAAAAGCAGGGATAGAAGGGAGGAAAACCAAGAAAAGCGGCGTTAGAGCAGAGAAAAACCAACAAAAACAGGGTTTGAGCAAAGAAAAACCAAGAAAAGCTGGGTTAGAGCGGAGGAAAACCAAGAAAAGCGGAACAAGTGCGGAGGAAAACCAAGAAAAGCAAGGTTAGAGCGGAGGAAAACCAAGAAAAGCTGGGTTAGAGCGGAGGAAAACCAAGAAAAGTGGTGTTAGAGCGTAGGAAAACCAAGAAAAGCGGTGATAGAGTGGAGGAAAACCAAGAAAAGTGGTGATAGAGCGTAGGAAAACCAAGAAAAGCGCTGATAGCGCGGAGGAAAACCAAGAAAAGCGGGGTTAGAGCAAAGAAAAACCAAGAAAAGCAGGGTTAGAGCAAAGGAAAACCAATAAAAGCGAAGATAGAGCGGAGGAAAACCAAGAAAAGCGGGGTAAGAGCGGAGGAAAACCTAGAAAAAAGGGGTTAGAGCGGAGGAAAACCAAGAAAAGCGGGGTTAGAGCGGAGGAAAACCAAGAAAAGCGAAGTTAGAGCGGAGGAAAACCAAGAAAGGCAGAATAAGTGCGGAGGAATACCAAGAAAAGCAGGGTTAGAGCGGATGAAAACCAAGAAAAGCGGGGTTAGAGCGGAGGAAAACCAAGAAAAGCGGGGCTAGAGCGGAGGAAAACCAAGAAAAGCGGGGTTAGAGCGGTGAAAAATCAAGAAAAGCGGGGTTAGAGCAGAGAAAAACCAAGAAAAGCGGGGTTAGAGCGGAGGAAAACCAAGTAAAGCGGGGTTAGAGCGGAGGAAAACCAAGAAAAGCGGTGTTAGAGCGGAGGAAAACGAAGTAAAGCGGGGTTAGAGCGGAGGAAAACCAAGAAAAAGAATTTAGAGAGGAAGAAAACGAGGAAAAGCGCGGTTAGAGCAGCAGAAATCTGAGAAAAGCATGGTTAGAGTAGAGAAAAACCATGAAAAGCTGGGTTAGAGTGGAGAAAAACCAAGAAAACCGGGGTTAGTGCAGAGGAAAACCAAGTAAAGCGGGGTTAGAGCGGAGGAAAACCAAGAAAAGCGGGGTTAGAGCGGAGGAAAACCAAGAAAAGCGAAGTTAGAGCGGAGGAAAACCAAGAAAGGCAGAGTAAGTGCGGAGGAAACCCAAGAAAAGCAGGGTTAGAGCAAAGGAAAACCAAGAAAAGCGAAGTTAGAGCGGAGGAAAACCAAGAAAAGCTGGGTTAGAGCGGAGGAAAACCAAGAAAAGCGGGGTTATAGCGGAGGAAAACCAAGAAAAGCGGGGTTAGAGCGGAGGAAAACCAAGAAAAGCGGAACAAGTGCGGAGGAAAACCAAGAAAAGCAAGGTTAGAGCGGAGGAAAACCAAGAAAAGCTGGGTTAGAGCGGAGGAAAACCAAGAAAAGCGGGGTTATAGCGGAGGAAAACCAAGAAAAGCGGGGTTAGAGCGGAGGAAAACCAAGAAAAGTGGTGTTAGAGCGTAGGAAAACCAAGAAAAGCGGTGATAGAGTGAAGGAAAACCAAGAAAAGTGGTGATAGAGCGTAGGAAAACCAAGAAAAGCACTGATAGCGCGGAGGAAAACCAAGAAAAGCGGGGTTAGAGCAAAGAAAAACCAAGAAAAGCAGGGTTAGAGCAAAGGAAAACCAAGAAAAGCGAAGATAGAGCGGAGGAAAACCAAGAAAAGCGGGGTTAGAGTGGAGGAAAACCTAGAAAAAAGGGGTTAGAGCAGAGGAAAACCAAGAAAAGCGGGGTTAGAGCGGAGGAAAACCAAGAAAAGCGAAGTTAGAGCGGAGGAAAACCAAGAAAGGCAGAATAAGTGCGGAGGAATACCAAGAAAAGCAGGGTTAGAGCGGATGAAAACCAAGAAAAGCGGGGTTAGAGCGGAGGAAAACCAAGAAAAGCGGGGTTAGAGCGGAGGAAAACCAAGAAACGCGAAGTTAGAGCGGAGGAAAACCAAGAAAGGCAGAGTAAGTGCGGAGGAAACCCAAGAAAAGCAGGGTTAGAGCAAAGGAAAACCAAGAAAAGCGAAGTAAGAGCGGAGGAAAACCAAGAAAAGCTGGGTTAGAGCGGAGGAAAACCAAGAAAAGCGGGGTTATAGCGGAGGAAAACCAAGAAAAGCGGGGTTAGAGCGGAGGAAAACCAAGAAAAGCGGAACAAGTGCGGAGGAAAACCAAGAAAAGCAAGGTTAGAGCGGAGGAAAACCAAGAAAAGCTGGGTTAGAGCGGAGGAAAACCAAGAAAAGCGGGGTTATAGCGGAGGAAAACCAAGAAAAGCGGGGTTAGAGCGGAGGAAAACCAAGAAAAGTGGTGTTAGAGCGTAGGAAAACCAAGAAAAGCGGTGATAGAGTGAAGGAAAACCAAGAAAAGTGGTGATAGAGCGTAGGAAAACCAAGAAAATCACTGATAGCGCGGAGGAAAACCAAGAAAAGCGGGGTTAGAGCAAAGAAAATCCAAGAAAAGCAGGGTTAGAGCAAAGGAAAACCAAGAAAAGCGAAGATAGAGTGGAGGAAAACCAAGAAAAGCGGGGTTAGAGTGGAGGAAAACCTAGAAAAAAGGGGTTAGAGCGGAGGAAAACCAAGAAAAGCGGGGTTAGAGCGGAGGAAAACCAAGAAAAGCGAAGTTAGAGCGGAGGAAAACCAAGAAAGGCAGAATAAGTGCGGAGGAATACCAAGAAAAGCAGGGTTGGAGCGGATGAAAACCAAGAAAAGCGGGGTTAGAGCGGAAGAAAACCAAGAAAAGCTGGGATAGAGCAGAGGAAAACCATGTAAAGCAGGGTTAGAGCAAAGGAAAACCAAATAAAGCAGAGTTAGAATGGAAGAAAACGAAGAAAAGCGTGGTTAGAGCAGCAGAAATCCGAGAAAAGCATGGCTAGAGTGGAGAAAAACGATGAAAAGCTGGGTTAGAGCGGAGAAAAACCAAGAAGAAGAATTTAGAGAGGAAGAAAACGAGGAAAAGCGCGGTTAGAGCAGCAGAAATCCGAGAAAAGCATGGTTAGAGTGGAGAAAAACCATGAAAAGCTGGGTTAGAGTGGAGAAAAACCAAGAAAACCGGGGTTAGTGCGGAGGAAAACCAAGAAAAGAGGGGTTAGAGCGGAGGAAAACCAAGAAAAACAAGGTTAGAGCAAAGAAAAACCAAGAAAAGCAGGGTTAGAGCAAAGGAAAACCAAGAAAAGCGAAGATAGAGCGGAGGAAAACCAAGAAAAGCGGGGTTAGAGCGGAGGATAACCAAGAAAAGTGGGGTTAGAAAGGAGGAAAACCAAGAAAAGCGGCGTTAGAGCGGAGGAAAACCATGTAAAGCAGGGTTAGAATGGAAGAAAACGAAGAAAAGCGTGGTTAGAGCAGCAGAAATCCGAAAAATCGTGGCTAGAGTGGAGAAAAACGAGGAAAAGCTGGGTTAGAGCGGAGAAAAACCAAGAAAGGCGGGATTATAGCGGAGGAAAACCAAGAAAAGCGGGGGTAGAGCAATGGAAAACCAAGAATAGTGAAGTTAGAGCGGAGGAAAACCAAGAAAAGCGGGGTTAGAGCGGATGAAAACCAAGAAAAGCGGGGTTAGAGCGGAGGAAAACCAAGTAAAGCGGGGTTAGAGCGGAGGAAAACCAAAATAAACGGGGTTAGAGCGGAGAAAAACCAAGAAAAGCAGGGATAGAAGGGAGGAAAACCAAGAAAAGCGGGGTTAGAGCAGAGAAAAAACAACAAAAACAGGGTTAGAGCAAAGGAAACCCAAGAAAAGCTGGGTTAGAGTGGAGGAAAACCAAGAAAAGCGGAACAAGTGCGGAGGAAAACCAAGAAAAGCGGGGTTAGAGCGGAGGAAAACCAAGAAAAGCTGGGATAGAGCGGAGGAAAACCAAGAAAAGAGGGGTTAGAAAAGAGGAAAACCAAGAAAAGCGGGGTTAGAGCATGGAAACCCAAGAAAAGCAGGGATAGAGCAAAGGAAAACCAAGAAAAGCGAAGTTAGAGCGGAGGAAAACCAAGAAAAGCTGGGTTAGAGCGGAGGAAAACCAAGAAAAGCAGGGTTATAGCGGAGGAAAACTAAGAAAAGCGGGGTTAGAGCGGAGGAAAACCAAGAAAATCGGGGTTAGAGCGGAGGAAAACCAAGAAAAGTGGTGTTAGAGCGTAGGAAAACCACGAAAAGCGGTGATAGCGCAAAGGAAAACCAAGAAAAACAAGGTTAGAGCAAAGAAAAACCAAGAAAAGCAGGGTTAGAGCAAAGGAAAACCAAGAAAAGCGAAGATAGAGCTAAGGAAAACCAAGAAAAGCGGGGTTAGAGCGGAGGATAACCAAGAAAAGTGGGGTTAGAAAGGAGGAAAACCAAGAAAAGCGGCGTTAGAGCGGAGGAAAACCATGTAAAGCAGGGTTAGAGCAAAGGAAAACCAAATAAAGCAGAGTTAGAATGGAAGAAAACGAAGAAAAGCGTGGTTAGAGCAGCAGAAATCCGAGAAAAGCATGGCTAGAGTGGAGAAAAACAATGAAAAGCTGGGTTAGAGCGGAGAAAAACCAAGAAAAGCGGGATTAGAGCGGAGGAAAACCAAGAAAAGCGGGGTTAGAGCAATGGAAAACCAAGAATAGTGAAGTTAGAGCGGAGGAAAACCAAGAAAAGCGGGGTTAGAGCGGATGAAAACCAAGAAAAGCGGGGTTAGAGCGGAGGAAAACCAAGTAAAGCGGTGTAAGAGGGGAGGAAAACCAAAATAAACGGGGTTAGAGCGGAGAAAAACCAAGAAAAGCAGGGATAGAAGGGAGGAAAACCAAGAAAAGCGGGGTTAGAGTGGAGAAAAACCAACAAAAACAGGGTTAGAGCAAAGGAAACCCAAGAAAAGCTGGGTTAGAGTGGAGGAAAACCAAGAAAAGCGGAACAAGTGCAAAGGAAAACCAAGAAAAGCGGGGTTAGAGCGGAGGAAAACCAAGAAAAGCTGGGATAGAGCGGAGGAAAACCAAGAAAAGAGGGGTTAGAAAAGAGGAAAACCAAGAAAAGCGGGGTTAGAGCGGAGGAAACCCAAGAAAAGCAGGGTTGGAGCAAAGGAATACCAAGAAAAGCGAAGTTAGAGCGGAGGAAAACCAAGAAAAGCTGGGTTAGAGCGGAGGAAAACCCAGAAAAGCGGGGTTATAGCGGAGGAAAACCAAGAAAAGCGGGGTTAGAGCGGAGGAAAACCAAGAAAAGCGGGGTTAGAGCGGAGGAAAACCAAGAAAAAAGGGGTTAGTGCGGAGGAAAACCAAGTAAAGCGGGGTTAGAGCGGAGGAAAACCAAGAAAAGCGAAGTTAGAGCGGAGGAAAACCAAGAAAAGCAGAATAAGTGCAGAGGAAAACCAAGAAAAGCGGGGTTAGATCGGAGGAAAACCAAGAAAAAAATTTAGAGTGGAAGAAAACGAAGAAAAGCGCGGTTAGAGCAGCAGAAATCCGAGAAAAGCATGGTTAGAGTGGAGAAAAACCAAGAGAAACGGGGTTAGAGCGGAGAAAAACCAAGAAAAGCAGCGTTAGAGCGCAGAAAATCCAAGAAAAGCGAAAATAGAAGGGAGGAAAACCAAGAAAAGCGGGGTTAGAGCGGAGGAAAACCAAGAAAAGAGGGGTTAGAGATAAGGAAAACCAAGAAAAGCGAAGTTAGAGCGGAGGAAAACCAAGGAAAGCGGAATAAGTGCGGAGGATAACCAAGAAAAGTGGGGTTAGAGCGGAGGAAAACCAAGAAAAAGAAGTTAGAGAGGAAGAAAACGAAGAAAAGCGCGATTAGAGCAGCAGAAATCCGAGAAAAGCATGGTTAGAGTGGAGAAAAACCATGAAAAGCTGGGTTAGAGTGGAGAAAAACCAAGAAAAGCATAGTTAGTGCAGAGGAAAACCAAGAAAAGCGGGGTTAGAGCGGAGGAAAACCAAGAAAAGCGGGGTTAGAGCAGAGGAAAACCAAGAAAAGCGGGGTTAGAGCGGAGAAAAACCAAGAAAAGCGGGGTTAGATGGAGGAAAACCATGTAAAGCGGGGTTAGAGCGGAGGAAAACCAAGAAAAGCGGTGTTAGAGCGGAGGAAAACGAAGTAAAGCGGGGTTAGAGCGGAGGAAAACCAAGAAAAAGAAGTTAGAGAGGAAGAAAACGAAGAAAAGCGCGATTAGAGCAGCAGAAATCCGAGAAAAGCATGGTTAGAGTGGAGAAAAACCATGAAAAGCTGGGTTAGAGTGGAGAAAAACCAAGAAAAGCATGGTTAGTGCAGAGGAAAACCAAGAAAAGCGGGGTTAGAGCGGAGGAAAACCAAGAAAAGCGGGGTTAGAGCAGAGGAAAACCAAGAAAAGCGGGGTTAGAGCGGAGAAAAACCAAGAAAAGCGGGGTTAGATGGAGGAAAACCATGTAAAGCGGGGTTAGAGCGGAGGAAAACCAAGAAAAGCGGTGTTAGAGCGGAGGAAAACGAAGTAAAGCGGGGTTAGAGCGGAGGAAAACCAAGAAAAAGAATTTAGAGAGGAAGAAAACGAGGAAAAGCGCGGTTAGAGCAGCAGAAATCCGAGAAAAGCATGGTTAGAGTAGAGAAAAACCATGAAAAGCTGGGTTAGAGTGGAGAAAAACCAAGAAAACCGGGGTTAGTGCAGAGGAAAACCAAGTAAAGCGGGGTTAGAGCGGAGGAAAACCAAGAAAAGCGGGGTTAGAGCGGAGGAAAACCAAGAAAAGCGAAGTTAGAGCGGAGGAAAACCAAGAAAGGCAGAGTAAGTGCGGAGGAAACCCAAGAAAAGCAGGGTTAGAGCAAAGGAAAACCAAGAAAAGCGAAGTTAGAGCGGAGGAAAACCAAGAAAAGCTGGGTTAGAGCGGAGGAAAACCAAGAAAAGCGGGGTTAGAGCGGAGGAAAACCAAGAAAAGCGGGGTTAGAGCGGAGGAAAACCAAGAAAAGCGGAACAAGTGCGGAGGAAAACCAAGAAAAGCAAGGTTAGAGCGGAGGAAAACCAAGAAAATCTGGGTTAGAGCGGAGGAAAACCAAGAAAAGCGGGGTTATAGCGGAGGAAAACCAAGAAAAGCGGGGTTAGAGCAATGGAAAACCAAGAATAGTGAAGTTAGAGCGGAGGAAAACCAAGAAAAGCGGGGTTAGAGCGGATGAAAACCAAGAAAAGCGGGGTTAGAGCGGAGGAAAACCAAGTAAAGCGGGGTAAGAGGGGAGGAAAACCAAAATAAACGGGGTTAGAGCGGAGAAAAACCAAGAAAAGCAGGGATAGAAGGGAGGAAAACCAAGAAAAGCGGGGTTAGAGTGGAGAAAAACCAACAAAAACAGGGTTAGAGCAAAGGAAACCCAAGAAAAGCTGGGTTAGAGTGGAGGAAAACCAAGAAAAGCGGAACAAGTGCAAAGGAAAACCAAGAAAAGCGGGGTTAGAGCGGAGGAAAACCAAGAAAAGCTGGGATAGAGCGGAGGAAAACCAAGAAAAGAGGGGTTAGAAAAGAGGGGTTAGAAAAGAGGAAAACCAAGAAAAGCGGGGTTAGAGCGGAGGAAACCCAAGAAAAGCAGGGTTGGAGCAAAGGAATACCAAGAAAAGCGAAGATAGAAGGGAGGAAAACCAAGAAAAGCGGGGTTAGAGCGGAGGAAAACCAAGAAAAGAGGGGTTAGAGAGGAGGAAAACCAAGAAAAGCGAAGTTAGAGCGGAGGAAAACCAAGAAAAGCGGAATAAGTGCGGAGGATAACCAAGAAAAGTGGGGTTAGAGCGGAGGAAAACCAAGAAAAAGAAGTTAGAGAGGAAGAAAACGAAGAAAAGCGCGATTAGAGCAGCAGAAATCCGAGAAAAGCATGGTTAGAGTGGAGAAAAACCATGAAATGCTGGGTTAGAGTGGAGAAAAACCAAGAAAAGCATGGTTAGTGCAGAGGAAAACCAAGAAAAGCGGGGTTAGAGCGGAGGAAAACCATGTAAAGCGGGGTTAGAGCAGAGGAAAACCAAGAAAAGCGGGTTTAGAGCGGAGAAAAACCAAGAAAAGCGGGGTTAGATGGAGGAAAACCATGTAAAGCGGGGTTAGAGCGGAGGAAAACCAAGAAAAGCGGTGTTAGAGCGGAGGAAAACGAAGTAAAGCGGGGTTAGAGCGGAGGAAAACCAAGAAAAAGAATTTAGAGAGGAAGAAAACGAAGAAAAGCGCGGTTAGAGCAGCAGAAATCCGAGAAAAGCATGGTTAGAGTAGAGAAAAACCATGAAAAGCTGGGTTAGAGTGGAGAAAAACCAAGAAAACCGGGGTTAGTGCAGAGGAAAACCAAGTAAAGCGGGGTTAGAGCGGAGGAAAACCAAGAAAAGCGGGGTTAGAGCGGAGGAAAACCAAGAAAAGCGAAGTTAGAGCGGAGGAAAACCAAGAAAGGCAGAGTAAGTGCGGAGGAAACCCAAGAAAAGCAGGGTTAGAGCAAAGGAAAACCAAGAAAAGCGAAGTTAGAGCGGAGGAAAACCAAGAAAAGTGGGGTTAGAAAGGAGGAAAACCAAGAAAAGCGGCGTTAGAGCGGAGGAAAACCATGTAAAGCAGGGTTAGAGCGGAGGAAAACCAAGAAAAGCGGAACAAGTGCGGAGGAAAACCAAGAAAAGCAAGGTTAGAGCGGAGGAAAACCAAGAAAAGCTGGGTTAGAGCGGAGGAAAACCAAGAAAAGCGGGGTTATAGCAGAGGAAAACCAAGAAAAGCGGGGTTAGAGCAATGGAAAACCAAGAATAGTGAAGTTAGAGCGGAGGAAAACCAAGAAAAGCGGGGTTAGAGCAGATGAAAACCAAGAAAAGCGGGGTTAGAGCGGAGGAAAACCAAGTAAAGCGGGGTAAGAGGGGAGGAAAACCAAAATAAACGAGGTTAGAGCGGAGAAAAACCAAGAAAAGCAGGGATAGAAGGGAGGAAAACCAAGAAAAGCGGGGTTAGAGTGGAGAAAAACCAACAAAAACAGGGTTAGAGCAAAGGAAACCCAAGAAAAGCTGGGTTAGAGTGAAGGAAAACCAAGAAAAGCGGAACAAGTGCAAAGGAAAACCAAGAAAAGCGGGGTTAGAGCGGAGGAAAAACAAGAAAAGCTGGGATAGAGCGGAGGAAAACCAAGAAAAGAGGGGTTAGAAAAGAGGAAAACCAAGAAAAGCGGGGTTAGAGCGGAGGAAACCCAAGAAAAGCAGGGTTGGAGCAAAGGAATACCAAGAAAAGCGAAGTTAGAGCGGAGGAAAACCAAGAAAAGCTGGGTTAGAGCGGAGGAAAACCAAGAAAAGCGGGGTTATAGCGGAGGAAAACCAAGAAAAGCGGGGTTAGAGCGGAGGAAAACCAAGAAAAGCGGGGTTAGAGCGGAGGAAAACCAAGAAAAAAGGGGTTAGTGCGGAGGAAAACCAAGTAAAGCGGGGTTAGAGCGGAGGAAAACCAAGAAAAGCGAAGTTAGAGCAGAGGAAAACCAAGAAAAGCAGAATAAGTGCAGAGGAAAACCAAGAAAAGCGGGGTTAGATCGGAGGAAAACCAAGAAAAAAA